>NC_132910.1:83562876-84172422 GCF_047675955.1 Chlorocebus sabaeus | reverse complement strand
TCAGAACATATTTTGTAATATATGATATCAAGAAGTATAAAATGAATTTGATACAATATTGTACCACACAGTAGCCAGGTCATAATATTCCGAAGAATATTCTACAAGTAAATGGAATTATTATTTTAATAGAATGAAATCCTATTTTTCTGTGTCCTTGAGTTCAAACTGTTTCATGAGACACTTACATGTGAAATAATTCAAATAAATGTGTACACCAATCAGAATTGAAAATTATTCAATAAATTAGAATAGCGAAACCATAGAAGTTCAAGTTTATAAAATGACTCAGAGCAAATCATTATGATCACCAAATAATTTGTTGTCCAAACTGGACCCACTGGTGAATGAAAAGAAACACTATCATTACTTACAGAAGATTTTGTGCTTTCTAGACAACCAAGGAAAATATTGTCACCTACAAATAATATTACTTCTTTCAAAATAAGCCGGGTTGGGGCCTTTATTTTATTTTTATTTTTTGAAGCGGAGTGTAGCTCTGTCGCCCAGGCTGGAGTGCAGTGGCCGGATCTCAGCTCACTGCAAGCTCCGCCTCCCGGGTTCACGCCATTCTCCGGCCTCAGCCTCCCGAGTAGCTGGGACTACAGGCGCCCGCCACCTCGCCTGGCTAGTTTTTTGTATTTTTTAGTAGAGACGGGGTTTCACCGTGTTAACCAGGATGGTCTCGATCTCTTGACCTCGTGATCCGCCCGTCTCGGCCTCCCAAAGTGCTGGGATTACAGGCTTGAGCCACCGCGCCCGGCCTGGGGCCTTTATTTTTAATAGTAAAAATCAGAAAATGCTGATTTAGAGGAAACATTTTTTTCTTAGTTCAAGAACAAAAGAAACTCAGGAGTGACCTATAGTCAACCTATAAACTAATTCATTATGTCAAAAAACTAATATACTGAAAAACTACATCTTAGTATAAATTCAGAAAGTAGTCAACCGAGCATATGTTTAGAGTATAAAATATCATTTCTAGTTCTTATGGCTTAAAAGCCATTAACATAAATATTATATGTTCACTTGATTTAGTTAGGATACAAAAAGAAATTGTTTCTTTTTAATAAAAGAAAGTATTAAAATGGTTCACAGTTATAAGAACACAGAAGCTTAACATATGTTATACTCAATATCTTAAATATAAACTTAAAAGACATCTTTTAATTGCTGCTTAGAGTTACATTTTTTTTTTTAAAGTTCACTATTCTACTTGTCTGAATAATACACCTATTCTACTTGTCTGAATAATTTAATCATCTTTTATTAAATTTACTTCCTCCCACCTATGCGTTAATTCAGTAATGCAGATTTGGATAGGACGAATATAAGATCTGAACTTAGATCTGATCTAAGTTCTGAAGGTCAGAACTAATTAGATTGAGGAAGGAAAATTTCCTCCATATCAGAAGTTAATCGTACATTTGTGAAGAGTTATCCCTCAGTATCTGTGAGGGCCTGGTTCCAGGTTGCCCCCCAAATCGGAGGATGCTCAAGTCCCTTATAAATGGCTTGTAGTGTATGCATATATCCTATGCATGTCCTCCTAAATATGCTAAATTATCTTCAGGTTACTTACAACATCTAATATAATGCCTAACAGCAGGCACATCACTTTGTTCACATAAATTCAAGGTAGTACTCAGTGCATGACAAATTAGAGTTTTGCTTTTTGAAACTTTGCAGGACTTTCTTTTTTTCCAAATACTTTTAATCCACAATTGATTGAATCCACAGACAAGGAGTCCAAGGATGCAGAGGAGCCAAAATCCTGCCAACCTAGAAATAGTTTATACTATTACTAAAGTTTTAGTCACATCCGCTTTATTTCAAACCTTTTAAGGGTTGAGTTTAAACACTGAATAACTATTATTCTTGGCTGGGCATGATGGCTCATGCCTGTAATTCCAACACTTGGGGAGGCCGAGGCCGGTGGATCACTTGAGCTCAGGAGTTTGAGACCAGCCTGACCAACACGTCAAAAGCCCGTCTCTACTAGAAATACAAAAGTTAGTAGGGTTTAGTGTCACAGGCCTATAATCCCAGCTACTCCGGAGGCTGAGGAACAAGAATTGTTTGAATCTGTGAAGTGGAGGTTGCAATGAGCTGAGATCCTGCCACTGCACTCCAGCCTAGGAGAGAGAGCAAGGCTCTGCCTCAAAAAACAAGCAAAACGTATTATTCTTTTAGCATTGTATGGGCTAATGTTGGACAAGTAGCAAGCAAATATTATCTGACCCTCCCCACAAAAAAAAATATTAATTGATGACATTTTAGAGCCAGTACTAGGACAATTATTCCAGTGTTAAGTAACATGGAACATTTGCTGATGCATTTCAGGTTCGACAGAATGAGTCAAATACACAGAGAATCTCTATGTTTTCTAATGTATTCTATGTATGTTTTGGAATTATCAAAGCATACTCAGATAATTTCTTTTTCTTTTTATTTCACAAAAGCATTTTTTTCTTGTGATGCATCAACATGTAGGGAATTGGTCACTTGATGGGAAAGAAGGTTTTATTTTCAATCAAATGAAATCAGAAGTAATAGGAAAAGGACTGTGTTCTTTTTCAATTTTATTCATTCAGTGCATTTATTCTTCATAGTGAGTCATAAATGCTAGATTAAGACAATTATCTTAATATCTAAACTACAGGTGAAAACGTATCCTTAATGGAAAAGAGATTCTCAAATATCTACCTTCTCATAACTTAGCATAGATATAATTTTTAATAAAAATTCCATGGTGTATATTTTTTCCTTATATTGTGGAATCCTATTTTTGCCTTTTATAATTTGCAACTGATATTAAGCTATGAGAAAAAATTAAATACTTAAATTAATATTTTAAGGTATTAAATTGACTAATAACTTAAGACAAATAACTATCACATGTATGTTGCAAAAATAATTGTAAAATTGTCAGTACTGATATACTATTTATTGCATGTAATTGCCTGGTAAAAATTATCTTACATAATACATTAAAATAAAAATTTTATAAATTGAATATTCACATTGTCAAACTTGCAAAAGAGGAAAGAAAATACACTTTATACTTTATGATTGTATAAACCTCAGACACTAAAGAAATATATTAAGTTTATGAAATAACCTATTTCTGCAATTTAAAGAAAGGACACCCTTCAAATATCTCTGATGCCTGAGACTCTCCAATGCAGTGAAAAATTTCCGGAGGCTGAGATCAGTAACCTATTCCAGAGCTTATTCAAGTGTTCAATAAGCCTCATCATCAGGGCACTTCTTTACATATAAATGCATCTAGCGTACAAGAACTTGAACACATTCCCCCCTGTGGAAGTCAGAAATATCTGCTCTCTGCTCTATGTAAAAGCACATCACACACTTCAGAATAGTTTTAAAGTGAGCCTCCATTAGAAATTTGTACAGATAAACAATCTATTCTTTTAACTTTCTTCTGTCTTACTCTTGAGTCATGTTTAAGGGTTCCCCTTAAAATCTTTTAGAATTTTTTTTTTTTTCAGTTTAACCTTACATCCAGAAATAAGCACAGTAGTGTTAACTATTAAAAGAGGGTAACTGCTTGATTTTTTATTTACCTTCCATTTGAACACTCATATTTGCTTTTATTTTTTAAAATATAGTTGTATATTGTTTGGACTTTAAATCATTATCTTTCTCTCCCTAGACATTATGAATAGATTAGATTTTAAATTTAAATATATATGAATCTATGTAAATATATATTTACATAGATTTTTATACAATATATATTTATATATTATTTAAATAGATTTATATTTTATATATATATTTAAAAACCTTGATTACTTCGGTTTATTTATTTATTTTTGAGATAGAGTCTCACTCTGGTATGCAGTGGTGCAATCCTGGCTCACTGCAACCTCAGCTTCCCGGGTTCAGGCGATTCTTCTGTCTCAGATTACTAAGTAGCTGGGATTACGCGTGTGCACCACTACGCCAGGCTAATTTTTGTAATTTTAGTAGAGACAGGGTTTCACCATGTTGCCCAGGATGGTCTCAAACTTCTGGCCTCAAATGATCTGCTCACCTGGGTCTCCCAAAGTCCTGAAATTACAGGCATGAGCCACTGTGCCTCACCAAACTATGTTCTTAATTTTAATTCATAAGGTTCATAGTCTCTTACACTAAATGTGTTTTTTCCTTTCACCAGACAGAATGCTTTAATGCTTTTTTATTCTATTTTGACAGAGATAAGACATTATAGAACATAGGTGGAAAACAGGAATTTGGAGACGGTAGTATTATAATATGTACTATATGTAAACCTGATTAATCTTTTAGAAAGTAAATCTCATAAAATAAATGACTCAAACAATCCTTTAGACCATTAATGTGAGAAATACATAGTAAAGCCAGGTATTTATTTTTACTTTAGTTTATATGTATATAGAATACTTACAACATAGTTTGCAATGAATAGTTATTAAATTAAAATTTAAATCCAGGGATATTTAAAAATAAGAAAATAGGCAAACACAGTTTTGTGAAATAGAAATATACATCAATGGATGAATAAAATGTATCATTTCAAATAGAAGAGAGAAGCATGTTGAGCATAATAATTGTATCATAGACATTCTCACTCTAGCAACTCTGGCAGCCTTAAATAGTTGGCCATCTCTCCTAAAATTCTAATGTTACCGTTGTGGGAGAGACTATTTACCACTTCAAGCTCTGAGTTAAAAATGGATCCATCCTAATTTTCTCACCTAGCAGAGTGTGTGCAATGAATAAATGTATTTCATAATCTGTGAGGTACCTTCCGAATCAAGTAGAGTTGACATACGGTGAAAGGCCCTACATTTACTACCAAGACAATTTCAGATATTAGTATTGATCAGTGTTTATTTTTAAACCAAATTTCATTGCTAGGCAAAGGACTTAACAGCTTTAAAAATAGGAGCTTTTATTTGTCCAAAAGTGTACTACACAGATACAATGGTATACAATTACCCTCACATAGCTTTGTGTGACAAAGTGAATCCAGTGAAACATTACAGATATTTTTTTCTAGATAGAAGATCAGCAGGCACTTAGAAATTTCTATATGTGTGTGTGTGCGTGCATATATGTGTATGTGTAAATCAAAACTACCTTCTCACAAGGCAATAGTATATTTACAACTGTTTCACCAGGAAATATCAACCCAGTGGATTAGTGCAACTATTTCAACTACTCTCATATTATTAAGAGAATAGATGCAGTTATAGTAACTCAGTTTTGTTTGATTTAATAATACCTCTAATTAATTATATGAATGAAGAGTGCTTTTAACTATGACAAAAACTAGTGATAGTGTATTAACTCCTATAGTCAAAACGCTTTGAATATTATTATTTGAATTGACTTGAAGAAGATATCTAAAAACACAGAGTAATCATTTTTAACTTTTCCATTTAGAAACAAGAATTGTCAGTATTCTAAAGATCTGTTTTTGAAACTCTAAAAACATTAAACTTTTATATTAAAATATTTGTTTAAAAAAGAAGCCAAGACAATGTACTAGCATAGAATTTTGTAAAATGTTCTTGAACTTAGTTCAAGTTTCTCTAAAAATGTGAAAAATTATGTTCTAGAAGGGCAATAAATTTTTCCTCAGGAGAAAAATAACAGGATATGACCCTAACCTAGCCACCTTGGGCACCATACCATTCAACAAACAGAACACCATTGCCCAATTAGTATCTCAAAGTAAAGTTTGGAGACTGAATTATTTTTCACATGTGCTGACCCTATACTGGTATATATTGAGGAAATGTAAATATAACATATCTTTCTCTGCATGTTTATAATATCACTGACAATTTTTCTGGAATCCTTCATCACAGCTCAATAAAATATGGAAATTGGGATTTGTTCTAGAAATATTTGAAAATAGCATTGTTTACATTAGCAATGAAGTACCCTTAAAATTTATTTTGAAGACAATTCCCTCAGTTATATCTTACTTTAATAACAACAAAGGATACTTTCATTTAAGTTACTGTATCAGTATTGTGTGTATCTGAAGTTCCAACAAAATATCCATACTTAAAAAAATACACAGTTCTTTTTTTTGAGAAGCGCAGAGCTGATAATATTTAGTGATATTTAGGCACTTACTTTTCAAGTGTTTTCCTTCAAAACAACATTATAAGAAGACTAAATTAGCACATTTCCTGTGAGGTTGAAATTAGCACTGATTTTCAAAACAGAAAGCATGAAAATGCTGAATGGGATTGGTCATTCTCGTAATTACAGGAATGTTGTGCTTGTATAAGCCTATTTGCACCTATTGTATCACAATATTTACTCCAAATACTTGTGATGTGCACCACTTCATCTTTTATATGAAAACCAAGTGTAAATTCCAACAAAGTAAGATGAGAAAAAAAATACAAGTAAATAATAAGACCTTCATTAAAAAAATATATAGCTGTGTAGCTAATGTATTATCCATCAATAACCTACTTAAAAAAGGGTGAAGTTTCAAAATAATTTACCCACAACCAAACAGATTTAAGACACATAAACAATTGGAAGCTCTGGGTTGATAAATATTTGTAAACAGCCTATTTAAAGATACATTCAAAGAAGACATAACACATACAACTTAGAAACAGTGTGTAAATGTATGGCTATTTGCATACTTGATGATCAGATTTCCTCTAACATAATTTGGTTACTTCTACGTCAAGGCAAGTAGAAGGTTAAAAGCAGGAAGGGCAGACTAAGAAGGGGGTTAAAAAGGTTCACACACTGAAAACTGGCCACAGAGAAGAGATGCAGAAAAAACAACACTGCACTAAAGCACCAAGACTATACGTTCTGATAACCCCTTGAGTTGGGTTGCCATAAAAAGTACAGAGGGCCCAATAACACTTGAATTTCAGATAAACAATGAATGAATCATTTTTAGTAGGTGTATGTCTCATAGAATATTTGGGTGCCAAGTATATTTTATTTGTTAAGTCTGGCAATGCTGTCCTCAGGGCATCTACTTCATGATAGCACAGATGACACTACTTACCACTAAAGCCAAAAAAAAAAAAATGTTGCATTGTTTTTAAATTATAATATAGGACTAGTTCATATAATAAGTTCTCTATATATCTGTGTCAAAATAATTTAAAATTAAGGCATGTGAGTTCAGAAAGAGATTAAAAAATAATTAAGTTATCTAGAATATAAATTTTTAATGATTAATTTTCTAATTATCATATATTGTATAATCTTAACTGTTATTTAAATTATTTCCTTGTATTATGATTAAATTTCGTCCCCATGTTTTGAGTGAAATTTTTGTTTTGGTGAGATGGATAGCACATATTAAATAAATATTATTTCTTCTTGGCATAATAGGTATAATTTTTAATTGCCTATCCTAGAATGAAAGCCTGGGTACATACTTTAGTTTTAGTTATACTCTAGAAACTCATTAAACCCTCCTTTTCTTCCTTTCAATTTAACCTGTCATCAGATAATTAGAGATTTGAAAAACTGATAAGCAATGAATTAAACTTGGCTTTAAAAAAAACACAAAAATGCTTAATTATTGAAACAAGATAATATCATGCTTATTAAAGGTTAAAATTAATTTAATTACATTCTAATTAGATGCCAAGATTTAGATCCTTAAATCATTATGTTACTTTTGGAAACTTTAAACTTGGTGTTCAATTAGAGATCATGTAAATTATTATAAACATTTAATTACATAGCAAAGTAAAAATATTGCATTATATATTTACTATCTATGCAAAGTATTACAATAAATTTAAATAAAAGTTCAAATTTTAATTAATCAATCTTTGTTGGGGCCAGTAAAGAATTCTAGTCAAACAGTTTTGAAAATGTATACTTATATATATGCATTATTATTAAACTATCAGAAGTGTACAAAACTACCTACATATCTCAGAATAATGTTCTCATAAAGAAAGTAAAATTCTTCAACATGATATTTAAAAAACAGCATCTGATGTACCCATTCATTACTACAATGCCATAAAACAGATATAACTTATGCAATAATGACGATAAGTAAGAATGTCATATACATACAAACTGTTACATAAAAACTTCAGAAACCTGAAGGAAAAGTCAGATGAATCGCCTCCAGCCATAGGTATCCAGTACTATCAACAACCTCATGTTCATAAATATTATACATATCCACAATGGCTCACCCATTATGTTTATATTTAAGATAACTTTATATTTACTTACTGTTTACGTATATGTTTGCAAATGATACGTGGCAGACAATTGAAAAGGAAATAGCTTAGTGAAATTAGCTGGGAGTGATAGTGAAACATGAACTTTAAGGACTTGTGAAAGAGAAAGTGATATGTCAGAAGAAAGAATAAAAGAACTAGTAGATAAGGCCAGAATAAAAACAGAAAATTAAGAAAATCTGAAAGAAGATAAAATACAGCGGAGATTATTTAGGACTGGAAATGGTTAAGATTTTTTGTTGCTTTAGTTTGCTTTTTTAAATGTTATTCAGGGACTACTGTAATTTTATTATTTATCTAAGTCAGGGTAGAGGTCTAGACTAAGTACCTTGAAGAAAAAAGAATTGCACCTCATTTCCATTCAGAATATTTCATTTACTGATTCATTGCTGTAGTCTATAAGCATTTCTGGGCTTCTACTTTATCCCGGGCACAGTTATGGAACATGGAACCTTTACATGGAGCACATGATTCAGCTCTAAAAGATCTTACACTCCAATGGACCAACAATTGTTTCACAAACTATTCTAAAGACAGCAATTACGTACAAGAGTCTATAAGACGTTACAGTTAAGAGTGTCTGTATCTCAGTGTCTGAGAAGTCTTCTCATTAAAAGTAAAATAAATTGAATCTTGATTGATGAGTAAGAGACGGTCATGCAGATGAATGGAGAGAAAAGCGGGTTTTCAGATGAGAGAGGATGCTAGAAGAACAGAATGTCTAAACACACAAGGGCTTGAGAAAAAGTATCCATGAAGAAGCTGACAAATCATTAAATGATGTGAAACAGAAATGTAGGCAGAGCTTAAGTATAAAAGTCTTTAAAAACTAGAATAAATATGGAGGTTACTGTGGCTCCAACAGAGAGCCTCAAAGATGTGTTAAGAGGAGAACATGAGTCAAATGTTTTGGAGAAATAGTCTAATAAGTTAATATTAATATCTAGATAGTAAAGGAGAGGAGTCCTCATTGCTTTTGGTAAGCTAGTTAGAAAGGACTGGATTTGAGGAATACAAAGTAAATGCCTGCTTTCTCGCAGAGCACAGTGGGAGAACTCAGGGTTAATACTTTCCATATCTGGAAGTAAGTTTGCATTCCATTACTCTAAATCTTCAAAATGTAATAAACCACTGCACTCACAAAGACTGCCTGAATACTTTGTGAACAACTCAATTCTAAGGATGACTGTGAAAGGAAAAAAGTGATGAAATGAGATGCTCAAAGAAGGGATTCCATGCCACTGTCTCAAGCCTCGGGTATTTCCCACAGCAACAAAACCTAGGAACCTATAGAAGAGTACAGGATTTTTTTCCCCATAACATTTAATGAAGAAGAAATAAGGCACATAATGACCACAGACTAATACTGAATTCACTTTATAACCGTGAGACTGAAACTTTTTTTTTTTTTTTTTTTTTTTTGAGACAGAGTCTCGCTCTGTCGCCCAGGCTGGAGTGCAGTGGCGCAATCTCGGCTCACTGCAAGCTCCGCCTCCCAGGTTCACGCCATTCTCCTGCCTCAGCCTCCCGAGTAGCTAGGACTACAGGCGCCCGCCACTGCGCCCGGCTAATTTTTTTCTATTTTTAGTAGAGATGGGGTTTCACCATGGTCTCGATCTCCTGACCTTGTGATCCGCCCGCCTCGGCCTCCCAAAGTGCTGGGATTACAGGCGTGAGCCACCGCGCCCGGCCGAGACTGAAACTTTTTAAAATAAATAATTGCTTCTAGGTTTCTTCTTTCATAGAGAGACATTTATGTCTCTCTATGATGTCTTTTACCCTAGGAAGTAAACCTTACCCTAGGAAGATCTGGTCTGCAACTCACAGAATTAGTAAAGACATATGGATAATTGGAATTACGGCATTTCAAATAACATACTTAAAGTGATTAAAAGTAACATACATTTGATTAAATCTCTCCTATGCAAAAATAACCCCTGCTACATTTCAATTTAACAATATTTTAAGTTATCATCTTTCCTCACGTCTATTTTTTGCTTCCAAAATTTTTAATTAAAAAAAAAAAAGAAGAAAAAAGGGCCAGGCAGGGTGGCTCATATCTGTAATCCCACTTGGCACTTTGGGAGGCCAAGGCAAGCTGATCACCTGAGGTTGGGAGTTCAAGACCAGCCTAACATGGAGAAACCTCATCTCTATTAAAAATACAAAATTAGCCAGTTGTGGTTGCACATGCCTGTAATCCCAGCTACTTGGGAGGCTGAGGCAGGAGAATCACTTGAATCCGGGAGGCAGAGGTTGCGGTGAGCCAAGAGCACGCCATTGTACTCTAGCCTGGGCAACAAGAACGAAAAAAAAAAAAAAAAAAAAAGAAAGGACACTGTCTTTTTGTGCCATCTCAATAAATGTCAGCTACTATTACTATTGGTACTATTACTCAAAACGTGTCTTGGTCTATCCAAAACAACTTTTAAATCTTAACCTTCACTATACCTCTGGATATATCTGATAGATTGGACAAGTTAGAAGATTTACTTCTCCATATTTATTATTTGCTCTCTAATTCTGCATTTTGGTGCATGCACTTTCCTGCTGCTAGAATGCCCTTGGTCTCTATCCATTAAAAATCACACAGATAGTGCTTGAATAGTGGCCCCAAAGTGAGTTCTACACATTCTTCCTTGATTACACTGTAAGGAGTCTTTCTCAAAGATAACCAAAGATATTTTATTCTAATAAATTAAATATCATGTTCCTCCGTAAATGAGATGATAAACTTAACATAGACTCACTGAAAACTAGTGCATTTTGATAAGAGGAAAATGCTTAATTGCAGGTGACTATAGTAATTATATTCACAAGCATATTTGATTAAAAAACAATTACATTTATTTAATATTTAATTTCTTCCACAGCTAGAAACAGCAATATTAAATGTAAAGGCCTTATCACTGTATAAAAAATGAGAATTTTTTTCTTTTCATATGAGAAATAAACATAAATGAGAATGATTCTGAAATGAAATTGGGCATTAAAACTTAGTTGTTAGGTATCTTGATATTTAGGCAAAAGAGTGATATATATGCAAAACTGATGTAGAAGTTAGAAGACAGAAACACATAGAATAAAAAAACGTGAGAATTACACAGAGAGCCCAATGAATAAACTACAAGCTGAAACTAAAGTTTCGGTGGTTTTTTAGGTGTTTTTTCAAAGGAGTTTGTGACACTATTTGTTAGTTCTGTATCACATTGAAAGACAAAGATACAAAAATATAAATAGAAAGCTGATTGAGAGAATCAGGTTTACCAGATAATAATATTTTGGTGAAGAACAAAGGAGGCAAAAGTATCTCTAGGCTTTTATGTGTTCAAATACTGATCTGTAACAGATATAGATATATTTGGTATATGTTACAGAAAGACATTGTTTTCCATACTAACAGATGACTTTCATTTACTTTGAGCATTTTAGGGCATCTGTGTCTTTTACAC
This sequence comes from Chlorocebus sabaeus, assembly GCF_047675955.1. Lineage (NCBI taxonomy): Eukaryota > Metazoa > Chordata > Mammalia > Primates > Cercopithecidae > Chlorocebus > Chlorocebus sabaeus. The sequence continues at coordinate 84,160,721 of NC_132910.1, read as the reverse complement.
AGGGCTATCAGGACACAATAGGATAACAATATCTTGTATAAGGCTAGAATTTGCACCAATGTGCCAATACAATTCTCTAAACATAGATGAGTCAAATTCTATATGGACATTGATTTTCATCATTTTAATTTCTTTTTGCCTGAGCAAATAGAAATCCTTTTTCTACAATTATCAAATATAATATGCTACTTCCTATACTGAAATAAAAATCTGTTGTTTGTATTCTTCAGATGATTTTCACTGTTGTACATAACCAAGTATCTTTACTTATTGTAAGTATACAAGTTAAAATAATGAGAATATGAAATTTTAAAAGTTATAATCATGCTTTGTGATTAACACATGAAACAAATAAAGCTTAACCTTTGCTGAGTATTATGTATTTAGTTCTACAATATCTGTTCCATTGGTTTCTTGGATGGAACAGGAAAATAAGGAGACTGTACTTTTAAAATATGTATTATGTGAAAGAATATATGTACTGCAGATGTAAAATAGTGATATATAGTGAAAAGAATATTTGGAGTCTGATTTTTCTCTGGGAGTAAAAGAGAGCATAATTAGTTCTATTTAAGCCCAGAATTGTAATTTTGTCCATACTCAGACTGATGTCATTGTTCCAATTTTAACTGAATATATGGTTGCCTTGAACATTTAATGAGTGCTTCTTTTGGGCAGGCACTCACTGCTTTAAACATGTTAAATAATTTAATTTCCACAATGAGCTTTGGAGGGACTATGTCACAGATGCAGAAAAGGAATTATAGGAAGGTTAAATAAATTAGAGGGGTCCCACAGATAGTAGCTGGCTGGGTGAGTAGTTGAAACCTGGCTGACTGACCCCATAACTGGTGCTGTTCACCACATTGCTTCTCTGATGTGAGAACATGTACAAAGGTCACTCATAAATCCATAGTATGCTATAAGTTCAAAGGAATTAAAAGCATACTTGGAGAGCAAAATAAAAAATGATACCTTCTAAAATTAAAAGTTCCAAGCTATAAAAATGGTAAAATTTGTGATGCTTATGGAAAAACTGTTCTGAAATCAATAAGAACAGGGTATGTTTCAGGCATGTATTTACTTAGTATACCACATCCAACCAGGTGAGCAGGTTGTGCTTCAGGCACATTTTCAAGCTGAAAACTTTTCAGGAGTAATCCAATATGCCCAAGGTTGGTTTATTCATTGCTAAAAATCTCAAAGGAAGACTGTTGATTTGCATGAGGTTTAGGGAAGGGAAGGAGGATACAATAATTCAAAATACTTTTGCATTTTTTCTTGTTTTGCATTTTTCAATGTTTCTAGGATGACCCAGAGCATATCACACTGAGAAAACCTCATTGGAATATTTTTATTTGTGCAGTAGGTACAGATCACTTAACATCAAGCGAGGATGCATTGGGCTATGTGTGGTCAATAGCAATTTAAGTTGATCTAATTCCCTTTACATTATCAATCAGAGTTCTGATAGTATTTATTTTTATTTTTCCTGTGGAGATCTCTTAAGAGTATTTCAGTTTATTTGACTATTATATTGGTATTTTAAATTAAAATATTAATCTTATTTCTATATATCAGCCTGTGATGAGTTCATGAAACATAAGCATTTTCCTATACTCCAGGCCACGAGAACATTTATATAATCTAGTTCCAGGCCAAACAAAACTGAAGACCACTGTGCTTGGAATACAGTTGTGACCAACAATGAGTTTTCTTGAATGTGGGTCACACTGTTCTTGTCAGTAGCTTGGGAAGACTTGCTTAAAGCAGCTGGTTAAAAAGTGTTTATTTACAGTTTTAAATTGTTATGGTGCTTCTTCACAATAAATAATACCACTAAAAATAATAGGGCCAATTGATGCCCCTTTGAAATTAGAGAGGAAAGTAAGTTAAAGGAGAAGAAACTTAAAACATTAAAAAAAAGAACACAGACTTAAAATTAACTTCAAAACAATACAATGTGCCTTTGTAACTACTTTAGATGTTTCCTTGGGGAAAAAAAAAAGGTAATCTTTCTCTATATTGGATATATAAGCACACTTTTTATAAGCATTATGAAAACAATTTCTACAAAAATTACTACAAAGAGTGATTTACATTATCAAGGAATATGTTACTAGATTTCAAGCTCAATTTTAACTGTGAGAGGCAAATATTAAATTATTCAATGTTAAGTATTTGCTAAAAATAATTCTAATATAAGCCTGAATGTTTAATTTTTGTAATAATTTCAATAGGCATTAATATTATGTTTTCATAACTTGAGAAATAATTATCTTCACACCACTCCATAATATAACTTAAAATTATAGATTTCCTCAATCATTAGCTTAATTCAAGCTCTAAGAAGTTAGAATTCACTCCAATCCATCAAAAAAGGCATTTCTGCATTGTCTAATACCATTTTGCCTATATAAAATTAAGTATATTTATATAATAATATAAAATATTTATAAATTGATTCTAAAATTATTTACTATAGCCTATTTCACAGGACTTACTGTGATCCTTGACAGAAGAGAACTGTCACCTTGTAACAATTTACAAAAGTGATATCTTTATTTTGTCTTATTTCATTTACTCATGCCTATAAAATGGACACTCAGTAGGTAGTTACTTCTGTTATTACTAAATTTAGTATTAATGTCTAGCCAATGTAAGTTTTCCATTTTATTATTTTCTCTTTCCATTTATTTTTCTGAAATGTATGACTAATTCATGCTTTCACATTACCAAGTTAGGCTATATTATAATTTAATCTCCAAACATCAACTCCAGATAGAATAATTGTATATGGCATATAAGACCTGCTTGCTATATCTTCCAAAGTGATGAAGAAAGCATGTATTCCTTCTAGGTTTAAGGGTAGCAGGCAATTATGACTTTGAATGATTAATAAGGGGTGTTTCATTTTTATTTAATTGTCAGTCGTTCTATACTAACTGCCACCATGGATTGCCTTAAACTTCAATAGAGGATGATGTGACACCAAAAGTGAAAATTCTCATTATAAGAGAAATAAGCCAATGTAGTAAAGAGAAGACTCCATATTAGACAAGGTTAAGATATTTTTCATCTAGAGTCAACTGACTTTGTTGTACAATAATAGCTTAATGTGTAAACTATTATTACATACAATATGAAGTTTTAAACCTGCGAGTTATGATGCATACTTTTTAATATACACAATCTATGGTATTTATTACATATGTACATATTTGACATTTTCATACTCAACATTTATACTCTATGCATCTCCCTAAATCTCTTTCTAAAACGACAATATCTTAATTTTGTTTCGGACATTTCATTCTCCATTGCAATTCAACATGTGAGATGAGAAAAAAAAAAGACTTTAGGAAACTAAATTTTTTTCCTCTAAAAAATTCCAAAGAAAGAAAGATAAAGTCATTCCCAGAGAAACAGGAAGGGAGGGAAATGAAACCAATGCTTTTTCAATTGTCTCTTCTTCATCTTCAAGTAAATTGAACCTTTCTCTCCTTTGCCAGATGCAGATGAGGAAAGGCATTTTGTGGGAAAATACAATGCAGGGCTAGAACGTGATATTTCACCAAATCACAGATGGCATATGCATACGTATGTAGTTTACAAAGCTTTCTAGGTAAAATGTTTCCATATCCCTCAGGAACAAGAACCAATGTCAAGGTTAGGATATTTCCTGTAATGTGTAATTTAAATCTTACAGGAGCTATATAGATCCATTTCCCCCTTTTCTGCTCTCCATAAAGACAGATTAACTGATTACCATCTTATCTGTGTATCATTTGTTTAAATACTTAACATTTATTATGTCACCTCTTTACTTTTCCTCTCAATTCACAATTCCTTGAGCCATTTAAACTCTCTTCAGATACGCTATTTCCCAAAATGTTAATCTCTTTACTCTATTTAAAATTTCCTTTAAGCATCATAGTCCACAATTTGTCACAATCTTCTAATATGTGTTCAAAGAAAAATGAAATACAAACATCTCATTTTTTCTACTCTTTTGCTAGTAGATGGTATTCAAGTTAATATATTTTAAATATTTGTTGCTATGAAAGCCATTAAGTTAACAAAGGATTACATTTCAGTCAATAAGATATGAAGACAAGCATAAAGCATTTCTGATAGATTAGCCATAAAGAGAACTCCAAAGATAGAGAAATTATATCCAAGGAGAACACTATATCTTCCAAAATGATGAAGAATGCATGTATCACTTCTAGGTTTAAGGGTAGGAGGCAATGTGACTTTGGATAATTAATGCTAACTAAATTGTCGTCTTTGCTCACACACTGGTATATATTAGGCTCTGCAGATGTTTTTTCCCTATATTATCAAGGAAATCACTGGCTATTAAATTTGAGTGGAACTCAAACATACTCCATTATTTCTCCAATTACATAAAGTTTAAACCCCAGAAAAACTAATTTTTGGTTACAGACTAGGATAGTAGTAATGCTTCGGGTAGTAGTAACTCTAAGTGGGCAAAAGAATGGATTTCTTGACATACTATAGTGGTAATATTTTGGCTACTGGACATATTATGTGACAATGTTTTGGTAACTATACAGTGTACTCATTTTGTAAAAATTTCTTGAGTTATACATTTATGATTTTTGTACTTTTCTATATGCATATTATACCTTGATTAAAATTTTTTAAAATAAAAACATTGCTACCTGTAAAGCTGATTTCAGTCATGAATCAAATCAATTGGAAATATAAGTAATATTAATATATGTGAGAAAATTATGGAAATTTAAATAATAAGTAGATAACCAATGATAGTAAAAAAAAAACTTATTTTTAAGAAGAAATATTGCTCTTGTGGTTATGTTAAAAACTGTATCTTTTACAAGCAAAGTGTAAACATTAATGGATTAAATGGTAGAATCCTTCTGGATTTGCTTTGAAACATCTGAATGAAGGAGCAGTTTTATCAGTGTTTGGATGAAACAAGTTTGGTCAAGAGTTGATTCTTTAAGCTGAGCAATGGAAAACCTGAAAGATTTAGTACACTATTCTCTCTACCATTGTATGCTTGAAATTATTCATCATTTAAAAATATTTAAAAATATTGCTTATGAGAACTCTTTAGATTCTGTATAATATTGTCCTCTGTTACCATTGTTTTTTTAAAAAAGATTAAGGTAAGTAAAGAATCAGGATAAAGCTATTTCATGACCTCTAATGTAATCATCTGATGTGCATTTCTAAAGAAAATAGACCTAAAATCTGTACTACCAGTGACTAACAGGGCAGTTAATTCTGGAATCAGAACTAGGCTTATTAATGGTGAAAATAATACACAAGAATTTTATCCTAATTTTTCAGGTCAGCCTCAAGTTTCCTATACATTTTCTAAGCATACAATGTCTGGCAACTGCCAAGCTGTAACATTAACTCTCATATCTGTAGACTTACTCCTACCATTCATATTAAATCTACCTGTGAAACATTTAAGCTTACATACACCATCAGGTGTATATCATCATGACAAATTTATTATATCTATTTTGTCTACTGTTGCCATTGTTGGCTCAGAACTTTCTACTATGTTTTGCACTTTAAGAAACAAACCCATATCTTTTATTGGAAGAGGAGAGCTCCTCTATCTTGACTATTTCTGTATCCAAGGTGATTCAGAATTTAATCCAGAAAATATATATTTAATATTGATTTTAGTTATGTGTTACTTCTATGTTTATGTCTTGTTTAAAGAAACTTAATTGAAAAATATGATTAAAACATTTTAAAATACATTTTTATGGAATAAAGTGGTAATTTTCAGCCCAAATATAGTGACTGACATATAGATGTGCCTTAAAACACTTGGTGATAAACTAAAGCTAATTTTCTAGTTTGTGTAAAATATATGATGAATATCAAACACAGGTAATATTGGAATCTAGTGTAAGATTCAGGCCAATCTTAAGGTGGGGAAAACCATCTACTGACTACAACATTTTTACTAGCAGTTAAAAATACTGCCTTTCTCATAATACATAAACACTAGTACCAGAAACCTGTTTCATCTACAGTGTCATAGTTTATTTTGCCATACTTAAGCACTGTAAACTTAACAATCAGTACCTTAAAAAAAATAGACTACCCAGGCGGGGTGGTTCGTGCCTCTAATCCCAACACTTTGGGAGGCCCAGGCCAGGAGATAGAGCCCATCTGGGCTAACAGGATGACACCCCGTCTCTACTAAAAATATAAAAAATTAGCCGGGTGTGATGGCATGTGCCTGTAGTTCCCAGCTACTCGGGAGGCTGATGCAGGAAGATCCCTTGAACCTGGGAGGTGGAGGTTGCAGTGAGCCGAGATCGCCTGGGTGACAGAGCAAGACTTCATCTCAAAAAAAAAAAAAAAAAAAAGAATATACTAAAATGCTAAAATGAATTCAATCATGTATCTGTTTCTCAACAAGCACCATATTGTCATGTTAACAGCTTCTGATAATAAAGTAGCCATTCGTTAAATACATTGACTCCTATCTCCTATGTTGCACATAATCAAAGTTTGTTCCATAGATATAATTAAAAATTAAATATAACTGATTAAAAATGTAATGATTCTATATGGGATTTAAATGTATGTGAGTGTATCCATATGACTGAATCATGAAACTAGAACATATAAAATGTATTTATAATCCCTTGTTGAATGACTTGAAGTTATCATTGATAATTCAGACTAACACTGTATTGTATATATATACAGACACTTTATCAAAGTTAATTTCAAATATTGTCTCTTCAATCCATACAGTCAAAATAATTGTATCTCTAAGAGAAAAGGTATGAGTAAGTGTTTTACTATTACCATACATAATGTATATACATTATATCATATAAGGTACAAATTATAGAATCATAAATAAAATCCTGATTTTTATCTGCAAAATTTCTAGCTTATAATTTGTTTTTAATCTATGTTTTTGGTATGTAATTATGTTTTGGGAGACAAGGTTTTTGAATTTCCTACACTCTCCTCACCTAAATTGAAGTAGGTCAAGCTAATTTACAGTGACTAGGAAGTCTTATTAAAACTCAATACAAACCTAAAATATTTTGTTACACTCCAGGAAACATTAAAATGACTCACATTATGCTGAGTTTAATCTTAATTCAGTAATGTTATTTAATCTTGAACAGTGAATCTCAGAGTTCGAAACAGTTTCTAATCTTTATTATCTAAATGACACTATCTAATTTCTATTAAAAGGATTGAAGATGATGAAGACTCACCCAAAAAATGTCTGGCACATTGAGTATTGAATAATGTTTAATGATATTTATAGGCAATTGAATTTGTAGATTCCAGACTTATTTACAATATCTTTATAACTTAACATGTTCAAATTTTGACTCATATATCTTCAGTATGATGAGGCAGGAAAAAATTCCCAAGTAGGTATTTCTTTTCATTGAATAATTCTATTTATATTTTAATTGATAGTCTTACTTTGTTAAGCTCATATGATAGACAAATGCTTACACAGTTTTATATCAATGTACAAAATAAGAAAGAGGATGAAAATGATCTGTAATATAAAATGAGGTATATAAATAATATTAATATGCTAAATGTTAATTCTAAGAAGTCCTAAATATGCATGAGATAAACTGCTTTGAAAAGCAGTTGAAGAGTCATACTAAAGAGCTATAAAATATTGAATAAAAGTATAATTAACTTTTATCTATTATGTTTTCTCTATATGCCCTTAAATGACAATATTTTACTTAACCATTTATTTGTGAACTCAAAAATATAATTTTAAAATGCAAATAAATAAATCCTACATGGGAATTAAATAAAGAAAAAAAGTGACTAAACTAGAGGAAAACATAAACCTCTTAGTTTTATAAAAAGATGAAACATGAGAGCTAACATATTAAGTTGCTAGTAAATAAAAGAAAGATGGCATTGCAGATGGGGAAGAATGGGGAGTAATCAAAATTCTAAGAGTGTTAAGAAATATGAAACAATTTAACTCTGCCTTAGGATATGAAATAAGTTCTTAGAACAAATCAAAAGACGTTTAAAATCTCAAAGTCCTGAAACACTCCATGATATTTTACACAAACACACTAGTTGGGTGCATTTCAATAGCTTGAATTAGTTTAAATTCTACTTCCCCATGTAAAAATCTGTAGGTGTAGCTAACAAAGAATATAACTAATTTAAAACATTTTTTAAAAATTGGAAGAAAAGAATAAAGTTTGCTTGGAGGTATCAACAACTGCATGTGTGCATAAATGAATGAATAAATAATGACAACATTAATGAAATTTTGCATACTTTAAAAATGCCCATTAATTCATTTTTCATCACATAATTATTTAGCATTTATAATATGCATAGCTGGATAATGAGTCGAAATATGCCAAGAGAGTAATTGTATTGGGAAGAAAAATTGTAGTAGAGCTGGAGCAGATTTTAGCAAAGTTAATAAATGGTGAGAAAGCAGTTACAAAACATAGTACTTATTATTGTGTAAGTTTTGAATATTTAGAATATAAAGTTTGGGGTGAACCACAGGTCAAATTATCAAAATAAAGTCAATTCAATTGAAAGTCATTAAAATAGCACTTTTAAATATTGCAGATAATTATAAAGATAACTATACTGATAAAATAAACTATGAAATTGTTCTTTAACTGGGGGAACAGAAATTTCTTGCATGCTAACTAGTTCCAAATTACCCACAGGCACAAATTTTAAATGACTTGAAATAAGTCACAGAGAAGTACTGATGTCTGAGTAAGTAAAAAAAAAAAAATTGCTTACAGAAGTGACTAGATATTTATATATAAAACAACTGCTGTGTTTCATATCTGCACCTCAGAAGGATTTTTATAGCTTTCATTTTAAATTGTACTAGCTGAGATAGACCACTATACAACAATTAAAGAAAAAGAAACAAAATATAGTATCTCATGTATCTAGTGTTACAGAGAAGTTCCCACCAACTGCTGCATCACTCAGTTAACTGGAGGAATGACACGAACTATGAATAGATGACCATTTTTCAGAGAAGTAGAATATAAAAAATTCACCAAATACAATAAAATAAGTAATATTATAAAATAGTATAAAATATAATAAAATTCAGATAGAGAAAATGAACAGAGTTAATTTTTTTTTTTTTTTTTTGTCTGATGCCTAGTTATCATTTGTTTCCTATTCCTGGAGTTGAAGTGAGTAAACTTTTTGATAATGACAGATTTATTCATAATTCCTGGATAAAGGGATTTATTGATAAAATAGAATGACTAGTATATTTCTAAGACCATAAAACTGTCCCAAAGAAATAAACTGAAAAAGTGAGAAAATTAGGTTCACCAATCTGTATGTATATAAAAGAGTAAAAGAACAACAAAAAGAACCCACTCTCAGAGTACACACAGTAGCACAACATGGAAGAAAACTAATCAGAAATTAACACATCAAGTGAAAAAGAAAAAATCCCGCAAGAGAGGTCCGTTCATTTAGTGGTGTATGGGCCTATAGGAAAGCAAGGCCTTCTAGAAAAATATTTATTTTTGGACTTTAACATTGGATAGTGACACCATATTTATGACATTAGAGGAAAAAAATCCTAGAGAAAGCACTATACAGAGGTACATAAGTATGAGGTAATGTGTATCAATAAGAAAAATCATTTTATTTTGAATTCTGTGTATGCTCTTACAGCACTACTGAGTTCAACAAATTATGAAAACTCACAGAAGGCAGGCTGAGATAATGAAGGGATTGGAAGAAATGTTACTAAACAAAACATGTTCTACAATTTCAATCAACTAAAAACTTGAAGTGCACATAGACATAATACAGATACCTAAAAATTTCCCCCATTTAAAGTTTATCGATAAAAGGTCTAGATAAAGGTTTAGCAGTATTTTAAATGAACTGTTTTAGAAATTTATTTTTTTAATCATGATATGGGTGTGTCAAGTTGAAATTTCATGAAGGTTAACAAGTTGGCAAAAATAAAATTAGGTCAGGAGACAACCAGAATGACTTTTAGTATACTTGGACTAGTACAAATGTTGTATAATATGAAGGAAGGATGTGCCATGAAAATAAATTGTTCCCTTTAGACTCTAGAAAGCTCCATTGATTCAGAAATGTAGTCATTATGATGCAGTTTTTTTCACTTCATTCAGTACAATTTATCATTATATGACACTTAAAGAAATATTTTCATGAGTATATTTTGATGTAATTGTATTGAGTACCTTATGATTGTCTTCAATTTTTAGGAATTAATTATGTTTATTGGCAAGAATCAACAAGTATCCAAATAACAAATACTTATGCCTTTATTACTGTATAGTTCAGGCTGATAGGAATTGAATTTCATGTTCATTTACTGACAAAAATCTTAAGAGATGGTGTTCAAAGTATAAAGCCAAAATCATAAGCAGGAATGACTATAAAAATATTAAAGTGTTTTAACTAGTAGGGTTTTCTGAAATTATACTAATAATATAACTTTTGTCAATTACATTATTGACTTTATATTCATTTTATATTTTTATTTATGGAGATTATCCAGATGGTTTTACACATAACTTATTGTGTCATTTGAAAGAATGAATTATTTTAAGTAAGATGTCTATGATTCTAAACAAATCCTTAAAATTTTCATGATAAAAATGCAATGTTATTTTAAAACTCCAGAAAATATTTTCTTTCATTTTAACATGATTATTTAAAGTGCTGCAGGTAATTATTAATTTTAATTAAAAATGAAAGTGGTATTTTAGTGTTTTTAATTACGCTAATGAAAATTAAAGGTAAAGTAAAACTGAAATTTATTAACGTTTTAAGGTAAATGTAAATATGGCATTTCTGAATATATGGCCATGTTCTACATGTTTAAATTGATTTATGCAATCTTTGAGTGTATCCCTTTGCTCCATATCAACTTAGCAAACTGTAACAGTATAACAAAAATAAGAGAAAACAAGCTCAGAAAGTGCTCATGAATAATTCAGCAAGTATTGAAAGATGTGTTCAAAATTATTCCTGATTTTTAAAAGTCTCCTTTTATTAAATACATCATTTATGCTCTTCATGTGTCTTTTGTTAATACATTAAAATAAAAAGAAACATAACTGTAAGCATATTTTTAAGAACATGAAGTACATTATTTAATGTTTGCATCCACCTATTTTTGTGTAAAAGTTGTTTTCTTGCAGTTTTTAGTTTTAACTTTAGCAATCGGAGGTATAGAAATCAAAAGTTATTTATATTGACAATGATCTCTTTTGTAATTTTAAGCATATCGTCATTTCCTTGTCATTATTGTAGAATTGACAGTGACAGTTTCATTAGGCTTTTCAGAGCTTTACACAAACATAACTAAATATACTGCTATTTTTCCTAACATTAAAATGTACATTATATTCATTATGAAACTGCATATTTAGCAAAAAAACCTACAACTTTAATAATTATTAAAATATTCTGATTAAAAGCAAGTAATTAGTGCCAATTTTTAGCTTTTTTAATTATGTAAGGGATTTGCTTTTAAACTTAAAAGATGACACTATTTCTATTCTGAATGAAAAAGAACACAAGTATCAAAAACTGTCACCATATGAATTTGGGGGGCAAAATGGTCAGGAGTAGTCTTGTTTTAGAGTTTATATTATCAGACTAACCATAAATTTTTTATGATTATTAAGTCAGAGCCGTGGTGTAATTTTAAATATAATTGGATGACTCTAAGAGGACATTAAATACTAAAAGTTAAATAAAAAAAAAAAGTCTAGACACGATTAAAGTTGTATGAAGAACTAAGAAGAGTAGAAGTGAAAACAACAAAATAGCTATTCTTCTGGAAATTTTCCACTCTGGGTCACACGTCAACCCAAACCCTAAATTTTGAGCAGTGTGAACTGGCTAAAACAGATTGGGGGGGAAAAAAAAACAAAAAAACAAATAAACAAAACAAACAAACAAACAAACAAAAAACTACTATTAAAAACTAACTCATTCCAACATACATACATATATATATATATGAATAATGTGCAAATAATTAAAAATTTCCTGGTGAAATAATAGATGCATTGTTTTGATTTTTAGCAACACACATAAATGTTAATAAATTTCATAATCCCTGAATGAGATTTCTAAATGAAATACCAGATTCTTAAGAAATAGAAAAATTTGTATTAAATATATATGCAGCGTTAATATTTTAATAATAAAAAATTGCTTCCAATAGTCTTATTAATAAAAAAATCTAGTCAGTAAAGAAAAGACATTTGTAGATGTTTAAAATTCCAGGTCGTCGGCCGGGGGCGGTGGCTTAAGCCTGTAATCCCAGCACTTTAGGAGGCCGAGACGGGCGGATCACAAGGTCACGAGATCGAGACCATCCTGGCTAACATGGTGAAAACCCGTCTCTACTAAAAAATACAAAAAAACTAGCTGGGCGAGGTGGCGGGCGCCTGTAGTCCCAGCTACTCGGGAGGCTGAGGCAGGAGAATGGCATAAACCCGGAAGGCAGAGCTTGCAGTGAACAGAGATCCGGCCACTGCACTCCAGCCTGGGTGACAGAGCCAGACTCCGTCTCAAAAAAAAAAAAAAAAATTCCAGGTCTATATGTAAGTATAATTTCATCAAGAGCACTAAGAGCGAAAGAGGGCAAGTTGATTTTCCCACTATATTTGAAGTAGATTTACCTGTTATTATATGGTAAAAGCAAATATTGTATTTATTTAAAAATACAAATTTTTATTAATCTGAATCATATACCCTTCACTTTTTGCCTTGAAATTATTAATAATGTATTTCTTTAATGTATATTCTTAGTTTAAGTGAAACAGTAGTTAAATTCACTGTTTAAATTTTGGAAAAGTTTTACTTTTAATAGTAAATATAATTTTGAGTCCAGAATTCGATTTCAGAGGCAAAGACAGCATCATGTTCCTCACTTACTAAAATTTGGTTTTAGGCTACTTTATTTCACTATCATGTGTGGATTTGTGAGTTAAACTAAAGACATTAGCATCCAAATTGCATTTCAGATATCTCAATATTTCCTGTCTTTAAGTATTTGTTCTCTCTTTGTATAACTTTAAAAAATAAAGCAAAACAAATGATTTTTTGGTTCTGAAGTGCTAAAGTGGTACATCACGCTGGGGTATTTGTGGTTCTGAGTAATTTGAAAAGCTGAAAACAATCTTTTATAAAACACCCCATGACTATTGTTGTCACCACAATGTATGCATCTAATAAAAGACCATTCTTTTAAGCATATAACACTTGTCTATTTGCATTATCTCTGTCCAGATTAGTAGCCACAACCTCAATGCATTCAATCTTTGCTTTTCACATTATACATCATAAGGGCTAAAATAAATATTCTTCTGTTTTTTTCCTTTAGGTTTTTAAAAACACTTTTACTTTTCAATTTCATCGATCATAAAAGAAATGATATATCTACAATCTGTCTCATCTTTTGTTTCTAGCTTATAAATTCCACAGTTATTTTTGTAGTAGATGAAAGAAAACATTATATAGGATGGATCTGCTATACAAGATAAGTCATCTTTTGATTGAGTTGTCATGAGTTTTTATCTTTATCAAACATTATTTATGTAGTTTGACCAAGATATTGAATTGTCAGTAACATTTATCCATTAATTAAATGAAAAATATTTATATTTCTCATTACCAAGATCCTCAAAGGAAGTACATTATGGAATCTCAAAGCATTTTTATTCTTCACAATGATTACATAAAATAATAAATTTGGAGAATATAGTCCTATATTTTGAAAGAGCTAAGTGCGATTATTAATGTCTCAATGTTAGAGGAATCTATTATTTTAAATAAATAAAGAATATTGCTCTAAAGTGCTGCCAGCATCCTGTCACATTTATCCTTGTTTCTTAAAAAAACCTGAACTCCATTTTTACCAAAAAGAGTGGAATGTTGAACTTTATCTCCTCAAAGGGAACACTTTTACAGAGCCCTTTGTGTAATACTTACTCAAATATGGTGGTTTGTAAGGCGCTCGCGTATTAGACAGCAGTCCGTCCAGCTCCTTCCTCTCCAGAGTGCTGTGAAGGGCCTTCTCTTTGCCAAAGGTGGAGAAGGACCGCTCTGCCCCAGGCTGGGCTTCTGGAGTTTCAAACACCTCAGTGTCTGGAACAGAGTCCATGCCGGGAACATGCAGATTGCTGCGATAATCAGCAGCCTGGCGTCCATCAGAAGGGACAAAAGAAGGCATCCAGCACCGATCTGAGTGGCCCAGAGCTTTACATTCCTCAGTGCAATTGGAGAAGAGATCCATACCTGTTAGCAGAAAAAAGAAACTACAGATGTAGTCTTCACCAACATGACCAGTTACTTAGCAGTGTAAGATTACAGGCAGCATAAAGGGTGACAAGTGAAGGTGTCTTAACAAATTTTCCCTGGCTTATCCTGACAGGAACCAAATATCATTTTGTCTCATTTTTGTTCATCACTTTAAAAAGAGAAAATGATCGACAAATGTAAAAGATAAGATTCTTCTGGCAAAGAGGTCTCTGAAATAGATATTTCTAAACTACTTAAGGTATTGGGAAAAAATATTGGCTCTAAATAATTTAAATAACTGGGAAATGGTGAGTAAAAAAAGTAGACATCTTTTAAAAAATCTCTCATGAAGTGTATAATAGAGAAAACAACAAGGTGTAAAAGCTTTAAAATCCATGATCCCTAACAATGATATCTGATTTTTTTCCTTAAAAATAAATAAACATAAGAAATATGCCAAGCACCAAAAATGATATTTAGATTATGAAATTTGAATATGAAGCAGAAAGTGAAATTCAACAGAAATGTGGTATACACAGAGGAATATCAGTAAAAATCAAGAATAAAACACAATTTCATTAGCAGCCAAAAGCATATTTTCTGAGATTTCTAGGAAATGACTTCCTAAAGATATTCCTCAATGACACTGTGGTAGTCCATATTACTAAAAACCACTTATCATTTACCACCTTAGACAAATCCAGAACAAACGACTGTAATTAGTGAAACCAAGGTAACCAAATGCAGTGTAAATCAACTGCAGATACTATTGACAAATACCTTATTACTTGCTCTATATTGGAACACACTTGTCCTAGTCAACCAAGAGTTGTTTGCTTACTAATCCTATAATACCAAGATTTCAAAGGACAAGTTCAAATTTCATTGTCTTCCTTAGATTGACAAGATTACAAATATTATCTGATTATGATCAAGAAAGGTCATTGAGTTTCTTAAGCAAAGCATAAGAATTTTCGAGCAATACAGAATACTATTTAATATGAATGCTAATACATAGCACTACACAGAAAAACACATAAACAAAAATAGCATTTTAATGTTTTTCTAAACATAGTAACATATCTATCAAATATTTTAAAACAGGGCCGAAACGATCTCAACCTATTCTCAAACTTTAAATGGATAAGAAGCTCCCCGGCTCACTGGCATGGAGCTGGGTGTGGAATGACAGTGCCTAGTAGGCCACTTTTATTTTCTAAATAATATTAAAAAAAAAAGAAAAAATAATTAAAAATTTTTAAAACAGGATAAATTTGAAAAACAAAAGTATATTATTAGTCTGTAGAAAAGAAACTCGAGTCCATACACAGTCTGGAAAAACATTTTTTAAATCAAAAAAGTAATATTTATTTAATGAACATACTTGATTGTTACTTCTATTAATATCAAAAGTGATTTGAGCTCTTGAACAAGTTTTGGATTTTAAATTCCTGATAGTATTCTGTTATATATTGATTTATGTGTGTTTGTGTATATGTTATCGGCATATAAAAAATAAAATAATTTTTCAAAACTATGAACACTTCAGTTTGTCTAAAAATAATTTTTCAAAATTATGAACACTCTAGATTAGTTTGTCTAATACTATCTAGATTATCTAGATTATCTAATACTTAACTCTAGTATTTTGGAGTTAAGAACAGCTAATTACATAAATTAAAAAAAGTAACACAAAGCTTCTTATCATATATTAATCTTACTGTGTAATGACTTTTAAAAAATTTTATATTAAACTATGTAGAATGCTAACTCTGACTTTGATTATAATATTTCACTGATAATTTTCCTGTATAAGCCTGGAAATAAATTACTGATCAGTGAACTGTTGAGGAACAGAAACGTGAGCTGAAGCTGGGATTAAGGAATCTGACTGAGAACAGCATGTAAAACATGTAAATGTTTCACTAGACACCAGAGAAGCTCACTCCTTTATCCTATTTTAGGAAGAAGATATGTGAAAAGAAAAAGAGAAAGGGAAATAGAATGTCCCTGATACACGTTTACATACTAACTAGGTAGAGGCTACAGAACCAGAGAGAAGATTTATATTTTGACATGATAAATGCTGCCTATTTGTTAATAGAATGATAGGGGAACATAGATTTTTTTGATAGTAGAAACTATCTTTAAGAGTAAAATTATTATGAGCAATTATTTATTTTTAAAATAAACTTAATATATACTCAATTTGAATAGCTGATATAATTACATTCCAATATAAATTTGAACTAATACCATTTTTCCCACATGATGAATAAATATCATTTTAAATATGCTAGATAAGACAATATACAACCTTTCACATACTTTTTTTGCACCTAGGCCCAACTACTCTTCTACCTGTGAATATGACAATTCTACACATAACTTTAATAATCTAGTATGTCAATATACATTAGGATACTGTTTGATTTTGGTAGAAATTACTTTTATGTAGTTTATACCCCAATGTGCCCATTTTCTTATTTGGAAAGTATGTTTTTCTTCTGTCTCTTTCGATTATTTGAGTTTGGTTAAAATTTCCTCAGATTACATAGTAAAGTTCACACACGTTGAGAATCGGTATTAAAAATAAACTGTAGCATGTGCATGGCAAAAAAAAAGAAAAAGTGAAGATATAGAAAAGTTTTTTGTTTAAAGAACAGTATCACTCTACCAAGGCAATAAACATGTAAATAATGTTCTTAATAAATCTATGAATTAATCCTTTTAAAGTGGAAGTCCTTTAGTAATAATATGCAGCTTCATATAACTAGAAGGAAAGGTAAGGTGGCTCAAATTGTACATAAATGTTTCACCAGTTTTATTGATGTGTACCTATTTCTCAGGAAAAAAAATCAGACATAGAAACAAACATTTAAAACATAACATTAATAGTAAATCAATAAACAGATAAGTAACAAAAATTAATTGAAAATTGATTTTTTCATTTGTTCTGTAGTTATATAGTTTGAGAGCCACATAAATTTATTCCGTTACGATTCCTCATCTTTGGAAGACATTGTATAACCAACATTTTATCTTTTATCATCTGTCGTTAGTCCCATTAAATATAGTACTTTAATTACCAAATAACCAGAGGTATATTTAAGTTTTGTTGTGATAAATGACTTTATGATGCACAGGGATGCCAGATATTACAGTAGCTAGGATATATTAAAATGCATAACTTTAACACTGTTCTTACAATTTTTTAATAGCTCAAATTGACACCTCAAAAGTTGGTAAGTTTAACTTAATTTTTCTTTTTCTCATTCAAATGCCCTTACTATGGAAACTGTGGGTTTTTACAACAGAAAATTACAGACCAAACCTCAATTAAATTAAAAATAAATAAATAAATAGACTTTAGGGATCCATGTGCAATTTTGTTATATGAATATATTGTGTAGTGGTGTTGTCTGGATTTTTAGTGTAACCATCACCTGAATAATGTAAATTGTACTCATTAGATAATTTCACATCCCTCACCTGTCTTCAGTCTTCCCACCTTTCAGAGTCTCCAATATCTACTATTCTAAACCTCAGTTTTGAAATTTTGGTAATATCTAATAAATGTTTCAACATATACCTTTTACTTGCAATCTCTTTTTCTAGTTATTTATTTTTTCCACTTTTCAGAAATAATCGGTTCTGCAAGGGATGACAGCTGACGTGATAGACTGCCTGTTATGCAAATATATATGCAAACAAATTTTGAAGTACATGGTTTTCAACTGGCAAGTAACTTGTCCTGTATACTCAGAGGCAGTGGATATTTCCATTGAGACCAAATTGAGATTTCAGAAATTTTAGAATTCAATTTGTGCTATTTTTTTTGGTGACTGTCATAATACAATATTGTGTGAACATTTCTTTTTGTGCAACAAGCTTTCATTGAAAACATTTTTTTCCAAATATGATAAATTAATTTTAAAGAAGATAAAAGACTTCTCACATTTTGAGAAGATTTCTAGTCTTTTAACTACTTAAGATACATTAATTGTAACCGCAAAAATTGCAGTATGTTTTAGGAAAACATGGTTTTGAAGCAGATAGTTATTAACATAACTCACTCATGAAAAAATCAAAATAAGTCCATAAAATTTTCTCCCTACCTATAATCTTTCAAAATGTATATATTTTTCACCATTTCCTCTCAATATTTTGTCTTCTATATTGCTTCCAGTTATAAATCTCTCCACATTTTCAAGTTGTAGCTCCAAGTTTCACAAGTGAATAATGTTTTATAAATACTGGTATAAATTCATTTTATACATAAACCCAAAAGCAAATTTGACAATTATCTAAATTCTTAATGGAGTTTGGAAATAGGTATTTGTGTTTATAATAAACCAATAATTCTATTGCTGATATTGTAGTAATGCAATGGCTTAATGCATTTCAATGATATATTTTATCTACTAATTTGAAATTACTGACCAATCAACTCATTTTGTTTTTAAAATTCATAGTCAAATTTTGACCATGTATTATATCTATATCTATAATTAGTTAGAAACTAAACATAGTTGGAAGATAAGTTCTCTTATAACTGAAAGAAAAAATTATTGAAGAGAAATTTGATAATTTTCAGAGAATGTCTAACAAGTAATTCAATCACTCATTAGGATTCTTCAACATATTTTTTTAAAGGCACAAGGTATTAAAAATAAATCTACAATTAAGCTTAGCATTATTGACAATGTAGGTATCTAATAACCGGAAAAGCAACCTGTCACTACTAACAGATCACTTTAAATATACCTCAAATAATATTAAAATGTTTAAGAATATACAATTTAAAATATTCTATCTGTACCCTAAAATAGAAAAAAAATAATTATGTTTTAATCTAATGACATAATAAAGTTGAAAACATACATCTTTAAAGTCCAGTTCTTTGGCTATTTAAGCTGTGATTAATCAGTTTTTCCTCTTGTGATGGTTTATGTTTGCATTTACCACTTCTCCTTGGACTACTGCCATATCTAACCAATACATCAATAGTGCACTGAAAAAAACGGAAAGCACCTTGACAAGGCTATATAAAGAAAGTACCACAGAGCAGTGGTCAAGGCGAAGAATTTCACACATGGAGCCAGGTGCAGTGGAAAACTGAAAAAGCTTATGTGATTCTCCGTGCAGCTGTCTTCGTGTTTAAAGCCCTTCTATGAACAACATTGGTGACGGCAAATGGCTTAGAAAAAAGAAAAGCAAGAAGGAGGGGGTGTAAGATAGAACAAAAAAAGAAAACTATTCATAAAAGAATAAATAGAAGGCATATCTAAATAAATAATACAGAATAATGTTAATGAAGAAAAAGAAATAGTAGTAAAGAAAAAGGAAGTTTAAACAGGTGAAGCACTGAGCTAAACAGTCTGTACACTATAGTGTGGAATGTGGTACAAACTGAAAGAGAGAATTCAGAGTCTTTATCTTTCCAATGTTAGCTTTGCTTGATAATCTAACTTTTCCCCACTAAAATCTAGTTAAGTGAGATTTGCTTATTACAGCATAATGTTTTTTTTTTTTTTCCTATCCTGAACTTAGAAAGCTATGCTATGAGTAATATTACCTAATTTTGCAAAATAGTAAGATCATTAATATCTGGCTTTACAGTGAAATACAACAGATTTATCTGAAATGGGCTTAAATTTTTGGAAATAGTCTAGCTGTTTGATGTGAGGCTTATAGTACGTAACAGCAGTATGGATTGAAAAAAGTTTTTAAGTAAATGCACTTTAATTCTCTGCATTTGAGGTTTTATACTTAAAAAAGAAAACACTTCAAAATCATTCTTATAATAAAATTAGACATTAAATCTGATTGCAATTCAGCACACAAAGGTGCAATCACTTCTTAACATAAGTGTTTTATTACAATCCTAAAATAGCTATTATTGTACCCAGTATGTTGTGGCTGCCCTGTAACTACTAATGAGATACATAAACGGATTGCTAATTCTATAATACTTTTACATGTTTAAGAACTTAAAGATAAGGAAAAATATTTAACATTTTGATAAAAATAAAAACTGCCTGGCTGAAGTGTTTTCCACAACACATTTTAACATTTTTGTATTCTTTTAAATGCTTTGGCATCTCCAATAATTTGAAAGAAACATTACAGAAATGGTAACACTGGGTGACTGTAAAATAAAGTAGCTACTGGGAAGATGCACTGATAAGAATATGTTCTCATCTATCTTCCAAATTTGGCTCTTTTTGCAGATGTTTATTCATTACTCTTTCTTCAGTTAGGTTATTATGGGTCATTATGTCTGAGGGACTAAACTAATTGAAATGTTCATTGAGATTGAAGTGCTACAAGAAAAACAAAGCCGGGCGTGTGGGGTGGGAAAGGAGTAAAATGCATCCAAAGAAACATGCAACAGATACTCTTTTTAAAACATTAAACATTTTGTTTTAAAAGTTTTAAAAGGCTGACAGTTAAATTAGAAACTCTGAAGAAGAACAAGGATGAGCAATGCTAAATGTACAGTTTTTAAAGATAACAATAAATCATATGCCATATATAGGGCAAAAATGAAAGGGACTTTGTACTCACATATAAACTTCTGGCAAGATCTGGTTTGTTGTCAGGTTCCCAGACACTAAATAGATGCTCTGTTCACTTAGCGTGAAGGCCCGCAAGGGGCAGGGACCTCCGGGGATTCTTGGCAGTTCTCAAGTCTCATTAGGCCTGCATATTAATGACTCACAGCAATATAAAGAGACTCTTGAGCAGCCTTTTTTCCCTTCCTCCTGCGTGGGTTTCCCAAGGCTAAGGCAGCCACAGACACAGCACACATTAGCCAAGTGAGAGGCTTGTAGCAACCACTGCTGCCAGGCCACCATGGGGTGTACGCTGCCCTTTGACACACTGCCTCAGCACCATCCAGAGGTCCACCAAGTGTGTTAAGGAATGAGTGCTCTCGAGGACTAATATCACCTTGAAAATAAGAACCTATCACTCTATGGTTATATTATTAACTAAAATAAAGGTCCAGTTTCAACAGAGCTGAGTTGAACCCAGAGACAGTCTAAGATCAACATTTTCAGGAGTTAGAAAATTTGACTAGCCTTTCTATTTCTTCATGTGTCATATAAACCCAAAACTAGTTAGAAAAAGTAAAATATTCAACAAATACCCTTCAAAGATGAAAACCAAATAATTAGGAAGGACACCAGAAGTTTATTAAATCATTTTCATTTTAACACGCGTTTTATTTCATGTAAGAGTTTCCTTTTAGTATTAGTGATAAGAGTTACCAGTATCTCATAAAACTTGACTTATAATAAGAAAAGTAAAATGAAATAAAATAAATATATATCACATTGGAACCTGTCAATGACTACCGTCAAGCCCAAATACAAATATTCTCAGAGTTCACCTTTTGATGTGTCATGGACCCTGTTGAAAATATGAAGAAACCAAGGACACTTCAGAAAATACACATTATCACGTATTACCTAACATTCTGAAGCCTAAGACTCAAGATTAGAAACCCTGTTTTCAACCCATTAATGACTTTTAATCACCATTACTTTTCTCATTCAATACTTTGTGGTGTGTAAACTGCATTGCCCTGGAAAACAAGAAATGTGGATTCTAGTGTTCAGTCATCCATTTATCCTCTTGTGACCTTGTGCAGGTCAATCAATTTTATCCATCTTCAGTTATCTCATCCATAAACAAGTTTAAGAACACCTTAATTGTCTGAAGACTGGTAACTGGACCAGGTGAGAGAGCTATGTCTTTCTGTATGCAATGTGTCCATTAAAGAACATTACATAAGCAAGATACATTTGATATTCTGAAACTCTCCACAATGAATTCCTAACTTTAACTCTCCAAAGGAGCATTGCATTTTTACAATTCTCTTTAAGTCTGCAATTATCAAAGTAGAGTGACACTCTTTTTCTGTAGAGTTACCAGCATTAAACATACGGAAAATTGCCTAGGACATCATCCTTCCTGGGTTTATTTTTAAAAATGAAAACTATAAAAGTTAGCATTTAGATTGCCCTTTGATCACACTTACCAGCTGACTGGGCACGGTTGGTGGCATCATGATCACTATCTCCCTGTTCACTGTCTCCATGACCACTGTCCTTAGAGCTTACTATGTCGGCTTCCTGGAATGCAGAACTAGAAGTACAAAAATGTGAATATTAGAATAAAAAAGGTGAAGAAACACAGAAAACATTCTTCTGCCACCACATGGTCACAGATGGTGCTGCAGACCCACAGACCTCTTAGTTGGCTTTGTTTCTGCATAAAGCTAGTTTTTATAACCTAAGCGTAACTCTTTAAAAATGATCGATTAACAGTCATTTTGAGCACTTAAGTCATATAAAATTTAGGCTTATTCTACAATTGGAGCTAAATACATGTTTATATCATTTTCATAAAATAGATATACATTTGGAACAGTAAGGAAGACTATCAGAAGCTGTGTAGGAGTGTAAATTGACAAAATATTCAAATATATTTTAAATGTATATAAATGAAATATAATGTATAATTTTTAATGTTTTGTTTAGGAAACACAATATAATCCGTATTTATGTCCTGCCTTAATTGAAAATATTTTATACATTTTAATTTTAATTTAGAATAATATACCTACTTCCTACTTCTACTAGGTAGTAAATTGTCCATTACTTCTAGGGAAAAAAAAGAGTCCATACCTGTTAACTCGGCGAGGTCTGTCAACTAGATAGCTGAGCTCTGCTCGCTGGTGTTTAGTCTAGAAAAAAAAAAATAAATATATCAAGAGCATTTGAATGCTATGGGTTGAACTAGTAGTCTACTTTTGAGGTTAGGGACTATATCTAGCTTAAGTAATTGTATATATTTTTATGAATTTCCAAGCTCTCCTAAGACCTCATCCTAGTGATTTCTGTGTAAGGGCAGGGGAGATAGGCAGAGACACTTGAAACCACATTTTAGTCACTTGTAAAGGTTAAAAAAATAAAATTGGCTAACTTTAAATGTGTGTGTGTGTTTTTTAAAGACAAAATACAAATGACTTCATGGCTAAAGCACATATACTATTGTCTCTAACAGAGTCAACCTGTTTATATTCTGCAGTCTTTTTTTTTTTCAGTGGCTTAAAAAAAGTGTTTAGGTGCATACTGGTTGACACAAGAAAAACAGCACGCTCAATAAGCAAAAAGTTTGGATATTTTGTGGAATTATGTTGTTGTTTATTTTCAAAATGTGCTTAAGATACAAATGAGCTGTACAAATATTCATGAAAGTCAATTAATAATATCTAAGACTCAAATAAAATAACCTGCCAGGAAAGGAGTTCATAATCCTGCCCGCCCCGCCACACCCCCATTCTTTTCCACTCCAAAGGCTCTCTGCATTTGCCTCCCCACCTCTACCGCCCACACACCTTTCCGGTCCAAACTTTCTTTTACATAAACCAACTCTGTTCTCCCCCCAACCCCCCACCTCCAGCTCTGTCACTTCTCCATCCTTTTAAAAAGAAGTCAGAATTGACAAGTCAAATTCTTTTATGAAGAAAGCCAACAGCAGTGATTTATCCAAAACAGTGGCAAGAAGATGATTATTAGCTAAAAAGATATATTTAAGACAACAATTGTTTAAGCCTTTCGTTAGTTTACTCTTAACAGGGGTTTGTGCCAACGCAGCTTCATTCAAATTCACACTGTGTGGGCGCTCGGCTTCAAGAGCGTCTGTAAATGCTGTCCAGAGCCGAACTGAAGGATTTTTTTGCAACCCGAGTTCAAAGGACAAGGATCTGATAACTTGTTCACTAAAACATGCATTCGAGGTTAGACAACTGTGTAAAGTTAAACAATCTATAGCTTACTTGTACACGCGACTGAAAGCATAGTTAAACAAAGCAAAAATAGAGCCAACTTTATTAACGCCTGGGACAGACGCGAAGAAAGAAGACCTTTGCCAGTGCTAGAAAGTAAGTCCCTCCTCCACATTTCCCTCTCCCTTCACGCAATTTCCCTTTATCCCCAGGTTACTGAGAAGGGAAAGGGCTGACAGGAATTAAGGTTTTAAAGGAAAGATGGAAGAGCAAAGGAGGGAGCTCCAAGGTGGCAAAGTACCAAGGGGACGGAATGAAAATAAATGTGAAAGGGTGGAACAACGCGAAAGTTAGGTTACACACCAAGGAGTGGGAGAAGGTGACCGCCCATCTCCGCTCGCACAACGATACACATAAGGTAATATCCTAAAAATAGATACACAGTGCACCAGAGATACAAGGGCCAGGCTAGAGGAGGCTTTCTGATGGAGGAGATGAGAGATGGTGGTCCTTTCGCTTCAGCCTTACCTCGTTGGACAAAATGCTTCCGTTGGAGATGATATCAGGCTGCTGGTCGGTGTAACCGGTGACTATGGCCCCGCAGGGGTTGTGCTCAGTGTCCGTACTCCGCGAAGGGCTGCAGGGCTTAAGAAACATCAGGTCGGTCTTGGCGGACTCTGGGGTCAGGCAGACCTGGTAGCAGTAATTCTGGTTGTGGTGGTGGGAGCCAAAGCCCCCGGACTCCTCCACCGGCACCTGGGCCGGGTTACTGGGTACATTGGAGCTCTGCACCAGCATGATGTCCGACTTACTGAGTTTCTTCTTGCGCGCCCGGGCTTGGCGGCCACAGCAGGTCGAACCTCCGCCACCGCAGCAGCAGCAGCAGAGGCAGCAATCGCTGGCCAGACAAGTGTAGATGTTGAGCTTCTTCTCTTTTTGGCAACGCACGGCCAGCACGATCATGGCTAGCAGGAAGATGAAGGACACCGAGCCCAACGCGATGATGAGGATGAGGGTGAGGTCTAGCGAGGTTTCCCCGCCGCCAGAGCGGCTGGGGCGCTGGTGCTCTCCCGACCCTCCGCCTCCGCTCCCGCCCCCGCCCTGGGGCTCCACGGCGCCATCCACCAGCTGAACCACCAGGGTGGCGGTAGAGGACAGGGGCGGCTGCCCATGGTCGCGCACCTCGATCACCAGCTCATAAGGCCGCTGGGGGTCGCGCTTGGCCGGGACTCGGCGCGCTGTGCGCAGCTCCCCAGTGCGCCAGTCCATGCGAAAGAGGTTCATTTCGTTGCCACGCACGATGCTATAAGTGAGCCGGGCGTTCTCGCCATCGTCCGCGTCCACGGCGGCCACGCGGGTGAGCAGGTAACCCGGCTCCGCCGAGCGGGGCAGCACCTCACGCGCTGGAGTCCCGTTGCGCCCTGGTAGAGGCGCCACGATGGCAGGGGCGTTGTCATTTTGATCTACTATGAGGATGTTGACAGTGGCGTTACCCGCCAGCGCCTGGGGGCTGCCAGCGTCCCGGGCTTCCACCTGAAAACTGAAGTCCTTGAGCTGCTCATAGTCGAAGGAGCGCAGGGCGTACAAGTAGCCGTTCTCAGAGTTGATAGACACGTAGGTGAAGACGCTCATGCCTTGGATCTGGCACTCGAGGATAGAGTAGGCAAGCTGGGCGTTGGCGCCCTCATCGCGGTCGGTGGCGCTCACCGCGTAGATGTAGGCGCCAGGCACGTTGTTCTCAGTCACATACACGTCGTAGACCGGCTGGCTGAAACGCGGCGCGTTGTCGTTCACATCCGACACTTGTACCTGGATCGACTTACTGGTGGAGAGCGCAGGCTCGCCCCGGTCCCGGGCCACTACGGTCAGGGTGTAGGAATCCCCCGCCTCTCGGTCCAGAGGGGCTTCCGTAACGATGGTGTAGTAATTCTTAAATGAAGACTTGAGGCGGAAAGGCACGTCTCCCAGTAGCTCGCACTGCACCTGCCCATTCTCCTCTGAGTCGCGGTCAGTCACGCTGAAAAGGGCCACCACAGTGCCGGGCGCCGCACCCTCGCTCACCGCCTCCTTCACGGTGCTGAAGCTGATCTCTGGCGCGTTGTCGTTAGCATCCAACACTCGCACTAGCACCTTGCAGTGCGCAGGCACGGCGTTGGGGCCCAGGTCCTTGGCTTGCACGTACACTTGGTACACTGGGCTCTCTTCATAGTCCAACTCGCCGCTTACCTCCAGTCGGCCAGTGCGCGGCGAGAGTCCGAAAAGCTCCCGCGCCCGGGGCGAAATGTGGCTGCTGAAGGAGTACACAACCTCACCGTTCTGGCCCTCGTCCGGGTCGGTGGCGTTGAGCTGGATCACGAGAGTGCCTGGGGGCGAGTTCTCTGGTAGGGACACAGTGTAGACGGGTTGGTCGAAAGCGGGCACATTGTCATTGGAGTCCAGCACTCGGATGGTGAGTAGGGCCGTGCCGGTGCGCTGCTGCTGGGGGGGCAGGCCTGCTCCCCCGCCACCTCCCCCTCCTTCTCCTACTCCTCCCCCTCCTCCCCCGTCCACCGCGGTCAGCACGTAGCGGTGCACCGCTTGCTGCTCTCGGTCCAGTGGCTTCTCCAGCACCAGCTCAGCGAATCGGTTGCCATCCCCCTGGGTCTGCACGTCCAGGGAGAAGTAGCTGTTGGGGGTGATCTCGTAGTCGCGCAAGGAGTTGGTGCCCACGTCTGGGTCGAATGCGCTCTCCAAGGGGAAGCGAGTGCCTGGTGTGGCGCTTTCAGAGATTTCCACCGTCAGGTCCGGCTCCGGGAAAGAGGGGGGGTTGTCATTAATGTCCAGCACCTCGATCTCCACCTGGAAGAGCTCCAGGGGGTTCTCCAGAAAGACCTCCAGGTGCAGGACACAGGAGGGGCTCTGTTTGCAGATTTGCTCGCGGTCTATTTTCTCGTTCACGTACAGCACCCCGGTCTCCAGGTTGAGGTCTAAGTAGGGGGTCCTTGAGTTTGGCACCGTCTGAAACCCGCGAGCCGAAAGTTTTGTAATGTCCAGACCCAGATCTTCAGCGATATTCCCCACGAAAGTGCCATGTTCCTGCTCCTCCTGTACCGTGTAGTGAAGCTGGGAAAAGACTCCTTCCACCATCCAGAGCAAGGCAAAGAATAATAGCACAATCATCTCCAAAAGGAAAGGAAGTAGCTTCCCGCAGCCAGTCAGCTACCCAATCACCTCCCCCACCACCACGAAAAAAAAAAAAAAAAATCTGAAAAAATACAAATAAAAGTGCGCTACGTAGGGGCTCCTGTGGCTTTCTGTCTTTAAAAATCTTACTCCTTTTGCTTCATTTTAGAGCTTCCAGCAGTCCAGCCTCATTTTTTTAATCTTAGCACAGGAAGGGTGACAGGCGTCCCCTTTCCTCATCTGTAATCTTTCCACTGACCAATTAATAAAATAACAATAATACAATAGTCAGCGTCCTTTATTCCGACAGTCTTGGCGCAACGCGGCGCTGGCAAATCCCAAAGAGGAAATTTCGGTATTTCAAGATTGTCCTCGGTTTGTCTTCTTGCTGATGGGAGGAGAATGAGGAGGAGGAAAAAGAGGAGGAGGAGGAAGAAGAAGAAGAGGAGGAAGAGGAGAAGGAAAAGGAGATGCTGTTGGCACCGTTAAACATGCCTCTTAATGTCAACGGCTGGCAAATGCAAAAGGGCTTAAAATCAGCGACAGAATTTTGTGCCGGAAAAGCACAGAACGGCTCTGCAGCTTAAAACTTTCATTCTCTTCATTTCTCCGGATGGATGTTCTTCTTGACATTTTTTTCCTCTTTCGTTCTATTTGTATTTTTTGTCTTTCATCGTCTTGGTTCCCTCTGTCTTCATCTCCACCGTTACTTGCCTCTCTGTAAGTGTAATGAGCAATTTCTTTTCTGCTGTTTTCTTCCCAAGCCTCTTTCCCTCTAACCTCTTTTTCCTTCCAGTCCTTCCTTCCTCCTGCTTCAGCCTCTGAGCTTGTGGTCTGGGCTGGCAGTTTCTGAGCTCCGAGCGCTCGGCTTCTCCGTTTTTGCGCAGCGCCCTCATTCTGCCAACCAATCGCCGAGGAGCACCACCCACCGGGCTGCCGGTGACTGGCCAAACCGGCCGCCAAACAGATACGTCACGGGGCAGCCGGGCGGGGCGGGACAGAACTCTCGCCCGAGCGACCGGGGTGAGTGTGAGTGTGAGAGCGAGAACAGCCCCGCAGGTCCCGAGGCGCTGGCTGGGGACGCTGCCGCGGAAAGTTCCCAGTCCCCAGCCGCAGGTAATGGGGAGGGAATAGAGAGGTTCCCCTGTTTGCATCAGCAAATGCGAAAACATAATAGCAACAACTGCGGTATCCTCTCCTAGGAGCGGGATTTCCAATGATGCTAACATTCTTTTTCCTTTAAGGTATTTTCCCTGATACGGATCATGGAACTAAATCATCTAGAAGGGGAAAAAGTAGCGCAGGGGCCACTAATTGGCAAGGGTTACCTAATTAAGGGACCCTAGCAGAGATTGGCAGGGCATTTAAAAAGTGGGTATTATATGACATGTGTCAATCTAAGGTTGAGGGGTCTGACGGGGCCGCGAGGAAAGGGGTTAAGCAAACGGAGTAGGGGGTGGAAGTGGCTCCTAAAAAGCGGAGGAATTCACGCTAAACGATGTGGGATGACAGCGCTTATAGACAGGCAGACGCGTTCGACGTGCCTCTTTCTTCCCTAAATACATATTCACAAAATACTTACCAAGTAGATTAACTCACTCGAGGACCTAGCTTCGAGCCGTGAGTGCGTTTATCAGTGACTGAGGAGTTTGATTTGAGCCTCTTCCCACGAGCCCGCCATCCTAACGCCCGGCCCTTGGGCAGCCGGCACACAGCAAAGCCAAGCGCTGCAAAGCGCCTCTGATATCCCTGCGCCTTGTGCGGCCAAGTGCCACGCAGCGGCTGGGAACACCGACTATTTTCTAATTTTTTTGGCAATTGGAGATCGATCCCTTTACCCACCATGCTAGACTTGACCACTGATTTCTGCCGATCCTGGGGTCAGCCCGCGGGGTGAGGACAGTAGGGCGGCGGCGAAGGCGGGCGGAGTGGTGGGCAGGAACGGTGCACAAGAGGGACCCGAGTGTGCACCGCTGCGGGTATCTGCGAACACGTTTGCACATGCACGGTACTTGCATCCATCCTCCCTGGCCCAGGGCTTAGCTCTGTGTAAGCCCCCAGCGGAGCCTTCCTGAGTTCTGAAGGACGCGCTTGACCAGCTGTCAGTGCCCATTCCGGAGGCGCAGGGGCAACGCGGCACATCTACATAGCTAGTTCTTGTGAAGTTAAAAAACAGCGCGAACTCTTTAATGCTAGAGAGTGGATAGAACGCCAATTCTCTAAGGAAAGATATGTAAATATATATTTTTAATTAACGGGCTACTAGCAAGGAATTGGTTGTTTATTCACGATAGAAGCCCCTATTCAACCTCCTTCCTTTGCAAAGAGATAGGAAGGTCCTTTGCTGCTTTCTGGTAATGAATGACCCAAGAATACGACCACCACAACCTGCGGGAAAGGTAGAGTCTTTTTCCCGACCCGGAGATACGTTGCCATTCCCTCCTGGCAGGGAATGAAGGAGGGCAAGTGTCCATGGGCGTGATTGTAGCCTGAGACGTGCTTCTGAGAGTCCCGCGAATGCACTGCCCCGATTTCCGCGCCACCCCCCCCTCCCCGCAACGCCGGGTCCCCCCGGCCCCCGCACTTCGCTCTTTCATGAAGATGGGTCCTGCCTTTGAGCGCTTAGAAGGAAAGGATGCCAGCAAAAATGGCTAATCCTTTTCCAGCTGCAGTAAATTGAAGACTGACCAAAGCCAAGCGAAAACCGCTGCAGTTAAAATGATTTTAGCATCATGTCTGCGGCTGAGAATGGAGCGGCAGTGTATAAAGGGACCTGTGGATCAATGAAAAGGAGATTATAGTGTATCTGAATATTAATACGGTATTGCATCTGTACTTCCCACCCCTCCCCCCTTTCTTTTTCATCAGATCTGCAGAGTTGAAATGAAATATTTTGAGCTCTTCAAGCTGACTCGTCAGAATCCTGGAGCCTTTTAAAAAATGACGGTAATTTTCTAATGTGTTCATTTGTACGTATGGAAACACTTGTGTGTGTGCGCGCGAGTGCGCGCGTGTTTGCATGTGAGAGACATGCAGCTGAATGATAATGCAGATCCAGAAATTGGGGAAGAGGGTTTCTGCCCCCGAAATATAGATGAACTTTGAGCTGACTTGGGGCGTATGCTGAAAACCAGAGAGCTTCCAGAGGTGGAGATGAGATGGCCAGATTTGCCTGTAAATAATCACTACATCCACTGTAACACTTGAGCTGCTTTTATTTTTTTATTTTTTTAATTTTTTTATTTTTTATTTTTTTGGTAGCAGCTGTGTTTGAATGGAACTCTCTCCGCAAACGTGGGTTACAGGCGTCTCCTAGCGGCGAAATCAGCATAGGGCAGACCAGAGAATTTTGCTTTGGAGAGCTCGCCTTTTGGGGGCTCTACGAGATTTCTTGGGTCATAGGTGTCTGTCTGCACCAGCGTCGCTGAGCCCAGGTCCCCTAGAGGTCTCGCCTCTCCGACTTCTAGTCTCTGTGGCGCCAGCCGGGGACCGGCGGGGTGACGGTGGGGTCTT
The DNA here is from genome assembly GCF_047675955.1 of Chlorocebus sabaeus. Taxonomy (NCBI): domain Eukaryota; kingdom Metazoa; phylum Chordata; class Mammalia; order Primates; family Cercopithecidae; genus Chlorocebus; species Chlorocebus sabaeus. Next base: position 84,129,910 of record NC_132910.1, on the reverse strand, counting down.
CTTTCCAGCAGAACAGAACAGAGCCTGGTCCTCCGCCTCCCGCTAGATAGCTCCAGCAAAGGGCAATTCCAAGAGCATTTTGTTTGGAGCCAAGATCAGAGATTGGCATTAATAGTCTTCTGTGCTCCTTTACCCTAGAGCCTTTAAAACAACCACACCCCATCACCCACAAAACAAAACAACACTCCACATTTGCCTTTTAAAATGCCTCTAAAATGTAACAGGCTTACTTTTTCCCTTGCTCTGTCAATCAAACAGATCCTGCCTTTCGTTTTTCTTTTTCATTCTTACTCCTGTGGATCCCAGAATTTAGTGAAATGAGGTTTGATACAGCACCCTCAGTAACGAGGTTGACTACATCTTTGAACTGTAGAGCATCATGATGTATATTCTGTGTTCTTCAATTCCCCCGTTACTGGAGCGGAAAAGGAGAAGGAAATCTATTGTATGTAATCCCTTCTTCACCCTCCCCCTTCCACCCCCTAGGAACGCAAACTGTTTGACCCAGGACAAACAGCACCCTAAGAAACAGAGGAAAAGCAATTTTATTATTTGGAGGGAGGTTATCAAAATCAGTTTTCATAAAAGTCCTGCTTTATATATTAGAGTGATAGTGCATATTTTTTATTTCAATGGGCTTTAAGTGCAGCAGAAACGGGGGCGCTAAGGATCCCACAAGTGTGTTTTACAAACTTTGAAACTGAGTTAAGGGTTTGCTTTCTTCTCTGCCCTTTGCTGCAGAGGGTGGGGCAGAAACAAGTTTGTTAACCAGCCTTTGGATAAATGAGTGTTTGCAGTGATTTAACATGACTTGAAAGCAATTTGTTTCTAAATCCTTTTATTATTGCTATGTGCCCAGAGCTTTGAGGGAAGTGTTTTTTTTTTCTTTTTTTTTTTTCTTTTTTAGAATTGGAAGAAAAAAAATTACTTTATCAATAACCAGGCTCCACCAGGATTGACCAAGATGTTTGTTCCTGGCACTTGTCATTCTCAGCAAGCACAGCACAGAGAGCAAATACAAAAGGCCCAAAGTGCATTGCATCTTTTATGGGTAAGCATGAAATAGGTTTATTTGTGGTGGTGTAGTCCAACTTAAGAGGTGGGAAGACAAGGCTTTGGAACCAATGCCACAAACATTGTGTTAGTTTTTGTTCATCTGTAGTAAAAAGTGAATGCTGACTAGAATTTCTGGGAAAGATTTAGAGCATATGCAATTTTAAGTATTCAGGTAACTCTTTAGTTACTGTGTTTTAATCGTTCAAGCCCATCAGAGAACAAACCAATCCTTGTTCTTGGGATTGAAAATACTAGATATCCCATCAAGCACCATTATCTTGATATTTAAAGTAGAAATATGCTTCTCCATTTTGTTTAACCTAGTTAATATTGGGGTGGCTTCACATTTCAGTGCCTTTTCAGTTATCAAGCAGGGCCAACATTTTGTTAAACTCTAAACAGTGAATTAAAAGCACTGAATGAGCTGAAGCAACCCTCTAATGCAAAATGACAAATTGCACTTAAGCGATACATGAACAAAAAATCATTTATGGATTTTTACAATGGTCTGAGCAAATGAAAGCAACATGAATTATACATCCTAATGCTCACAATATCATTTTCTAATAATACTGTTTTAGTTCAGATGCTATACTCTGCTCCTTTCTGTAACAGAAATTAATCAATAAGAGGTCCAGGCATGTTTTTAAATTGGGCACCGGTTTGTGATACTGATTCCAAAGTGTGTCTGTGTATGTATACATATGCATATATATATATGTGTGCATACATTTTATTTTGGTTTTGGGGAGGTGGGTTGATGACAAATATTGAACATGCATTCTTGTCAGATTCTTCACATATTGTGTCTTTTGGTAGTAAATAGTCCTTTGAAAACTTTTGTTTTTTCCATACCATCTTTAAGAATGTGAATAAATAGATCTCATTCAAAATGACAGTCTTTATTGCCACATGAATTCTTTTTATAAATTAAAATGCATTACCTCATCTTACTCTTTTCTTCCATTACTTTGGATATTAAAACATCTTATTTCTCCAAAGTGTCTCCTAACCTTTTCATATTTGTTTTATCCTCTCTTTTTCAGATTATTGTTTTATTCTTTAGAGCATTAGAAACATACCTGGGCTAGTGAAAAGGTCATGGCACCTTAGTTTTGTAGCCTTAGTAGACAAAATATACCCTATGGGTTGTCTTAAATTACAGAAAAAAATCAATCAAATAAAATTTTATGTGCTGTTTGTGTTTTGAGTCTGAAAAATACAAAAATCTAGTTTCCTTTGTGTTATGATGATTGACTACTCCTAGCATTTTTATTTAACCATTTGTGGTTTGTATAAGTGGATAATTTTTGGTAGGTATGTAGATTTTAAGTGAAGGTGGTGTCTGTGCTGTGTTGCATCCTCAACCACAGGAAACTGCTAATCACCCAGAGGCCTCTAAAGTCACATTATTAGGCTTAATCTTAATTATCTAGGTTTATTAAAAAAAAAAAAAAAAGAGAGAAAAAAACAAAACAAAACAAAACATTGAATCCCCATTTCTGCTTTTGACAGCATTAACAACTACTTTTACTGAAAGATTACTGAAATCAATGATGTGATTAGGATTGTAAATAAGAACTAAAAGACATTTAAAAAGCCAGCTGCTTTGCTTAACAAGGAGATGTGTAGATTTTACTGACATGGCCCAGAGACAGAAAATGAAGCTTCAAATATAGAGGTCGATATAGAACAATTTCAAAAATTAATTGCAAGTTCTGATCAAGTTCATATGAGTAAGAGAGAAGTTGTCTAGAAAGAGCTCTTTTTTTTTTTCCTTACCCAATGATTTTACTTTTTATTTGATAGAGATACAAAACCTGCATAGTTTTAGTGTTTGCCTGGAAAGTGTAAACTATTTTCTTAAAAGGAAACCCTTTGATTTTTAAAATACAAAATAAGATTATTCTGTATAATAAGAATAAGAACCCAAATTTTGATTAGGGTTGCAAGTCATAGAGCTATATTCTGAAGAGTTTTAAAACATTGGGGACAGACATTATCAAAAGAATATAAATCACAGTTTGAGAATTACATTAATGATTAGAATTACATTAGAATTAAAATAGTAAATCAGAACAAACAGTAAAACAGATACCTCAATTTAAAAAAATATATATTTCTCTCAGTCTCACTGCCTGCTTAGTATAACTCTTTGTATAAGAAACACGATTTCCATGATATCTTATTTAAATGGGCTTGGCAAATGCTGCACTTTATTGCTCTGTTTTATTGCAATTTCATCTATTCATTTTAGGTGAAAGTTACTAATGGTTTTTAAGCAACTTGATATTTACCTAGAATTGTTACATAAGCTATATTTGATATTCTCTATCTATATAGGTTTTATTATCCCAACATTCTAATTAAGGCTAATAAAGATGTTCAGAGTTTTAAGTAACTCACTGCATTATTACAGAATTCAAATCCAGATCTTTTGCTGCCCATATACAGGCTCATTTTATTACCCCGTTGGCTTTCTTCAGTCTGTCTGAATTGAATTTACTTAGCAGGTAAAACAAACAAAAAACTCAAATTACTTAGAAATGGAGTTAATCCAGATTTTGGACTGACAGATATGCTGATTTTAGTCTTAGTCAAATTGGCTAGTACATTACTGAGTTAAGTGTTGAAGGAATTCATAAATATGTTTGAGGGTTTTCTTCTTTAAGAATTTTTATCAGTGAAACAAAGCTCGAATACGTTTTCTCACAGAGGGTGACATTATAAGCAGTCATCTTTTCCTCATGCAGAAGTGCCCAATGTGGAAATCATAGATTCCACATTTTTTTAAAGGAAGGAACAAGAAAATTGATGAAACAAGTTCAAAATGAAGGTACCTGTGCCTCATCATTCCTGAAGAACGCTGATCAATGATCCCAGAAGTATGCCATGTTCTCTTAATTCATCAGAGATTGAAAGCAAAGGAAAATCAAGAATTGTACCCAGTTTACACGGTGCAAATATTGGTGTTTATTTTGTAAACATTTCTGAAGCAATCTTTTAAAGGGGAAATGTGTTTTTGTTAAATGAATTTCAAGTATCACTTCATGCTAATTTCTTCTTCAATGTTGCTTAAACATGGTTTCAGCCGGTCCCGGTGGCTCACGCCTTTAATCCCAGCGCTTTGGGAGGCCGAGGCGGGCGAATCACGAGGTCAGAAGATCAAGACCATCCTGGCTAACACAGTGAAACCCCATCTCTACTAAAAATACAAAAGATTAGCCGGGCGAGGTGGTGGGCCCTGTAGTCCCAACTACTAGGGAGACTGAGACAGGAAATGGCATAACGCGGGAGGCGGAGCTTGCAGTGAACTGAGATCGGGCCACTGCACTCCAGCCTGGGCGACAGAGCAAGACTCCGTCTCAAAAAAAAAAAAAATAAATAAAAAAAATAAAATAAAATAAAATAGTTTTAATTATAAAGTTTTGAAAATTAAAAGATTAAATTTATTCATGCCAGGAGAAAAGTGGAAAAGTGGACCTTTAAATTTTGAAAGACATAATCAACGAAGATGATTGTGGCATCGTATTTACTACTATAAGTAAAATTTGTATTAATATTTTGGTATAAGAACTGACAGAGAAAAAAAGATCAGGTTTATTTTAGAACTGTACTCAGTAATTCAGAGTATATGTAATAGGCTCTATAGGGTAGGTTATACATATTTTTTACTCATTTCTGAAGGTACCTATCTGTGACAGGAGATGATATGGTAAATTTATGAAGAACATAACCTTGATAATTAAACCAAATTGCTTCATATTCTTGCTTCTCTAAATATTTGAAGTTGGACAAATTATTTTGAAGCTCTATTAAGTGTGTCAAACATTTGAAACATTTATTAAACTACGATGATACATTGACCTTGTTATTTTGAGGTTTCAACTGAAATGATATAGGTAAAATTCTTATTCTATAGCGGATTCTCAGTAAATATTAACTATTTGTATGATAAGGTGTTTTGGATGAGGTAGTCTATAAACAGATATTTGTTGAGAATAATTGGCATTAATTTTCTTGAGGATTTTATTTCCTTTGTCAAATATATATTATTTACTAGGCAGATACCAAAACATTTGGTGTCCCTATTTTGAGGGAAATTGCAATATAATTTTGAAGACTAGATGCAAATGATAAGTGAAGAAGACAACTAACTAAATTTTAGTTAAGCTTCAAAAACATAAAAGTCAATTATGAGCTTTTCCCATAATCATATATCACATTTATTTGCTTTCTTTCAGATAAACTTGTATTTTTGGTAAGTTAAAATTTATATGATAAAACTGATAGGCAGATAAATTATAAAAATCATTTTCATAAGCAGACAGCTCATTCATTTTTGTTTTTTTATTTAAATATTTGTCAAAATTTTATTATTAAAGGGTTCTAATTTGATAGAGTCATTTAGTTTTTTTCCAATTCTTTAGCGTAGCATCTTAATACCTTCCCTTTATTCATGCCAATGAGTACTAAAATTCTCAAAATTTAAAACAAATTAGTGAAAAATAAGCCTCCTAAAATAGGATGAATTCATTAGAAAACCCAATTCTGAGCCTTAAGCCTCAATTGTATTTGACCTTTCTTTTCTTTTCTGCATTTTCCTTGCCATTGTCTGCCTATGATTGCTTTTATTAACATTCTTTTTAGTAATTATTACAATTTGAGAGGCAAAGACTCAAAAACAGGCATTGGAGTCTAGCCATACGAATAGTGAGAGAATGGAAAATAAATGTAAATTATGATATATGTTTCGCAATAATTTCATAGTCCTTAATTTTGTAATCAATTTGATAAAGAATATATATATATATATAACTTCATTAAGAGTATTAAAAGTATTAAAACATATGACTATGAGTGCTAAAGGCATGGAGAAAAAAGAAAACACTTGAATAAAATAAATTAAAGATTTCTAGAGAAGGACAGCTTTCGTTATGATTTTAAGGGCAACAGTGGTGCAGATTGGTAGAAATAAATATCCGAAGAGAGTTAGATGGACTTGAGCACTAAAGAAATGAAGGCAGGGATAGCAAAAACACTTTTCTAGAAAGGTCATAGAAACAGCAAATGAATGTATTCAATTATGGGCCAATATCCTGAATTTGGACCCAGTTGCTTAAATGCATAATTTCAGCAGTCCTCAATTTTGTTTCATTTGATTTATGTTTTCCCCATCTCCACTAGAAACTTGTCCAATTTGATGTCAATGGAAATGCGTGAGATCTTTATTCAGCTTTCACACCTGAGCAATGCTTTTGGTATGTCTTGGGCTAATAGCCAATGTTCAGTCTTAGAATTATGATAAAAACCTAATATTATTGCTTGTTCCTTAGCATATATATTTGAGAACCTTGGCGGCTGCTGCTAATTTAATGGTAAAGTACTGATTGCTGATTTTCTCAAAGCTTTTTTTAAAAACCGTAGCCAGTCAGACTACCTAACAAAGTACCTAATTTAACAATAATATATTTACATTTTGCTGGATAACACAAGTGGCAAAAGTATTGTTTAAGCCCAAGGAACCTGACAAGCATTCAGTTGGTCACAGGTTTCGATGGATTTGTTGGCTGCATAACTAACTAGTACTTAATGAAGATGTGCTGACTGGATGAATGAATGCTTGACTTTTTACCTTTCTGTTTTAAATTTTAAAATATATTTCTAAGATATTATACCTTAGTTTCACAAGCTATGTTTTTAATAATCTGTATTTGTAACAAGTATTTTAAAATTAGTTATTTTTAAGAAACTTTACCTAAAATGAAAAGTTCACTGTACCTAATTACAAATGTGTTACAATACTTGATGTCTCCCAATTAATACAGTGCATTTCTCTAAACTGCCACTACTCAAAAGTGGTATCTCTTCTTATAATTTTCTTTTGTTTTCAGATTTTCTTCTATTTCATAATACTGTGTTGAATATATAAATATGTATAGAGTAAGTACAATGGTCAATATTCTGAATCGTTTTGTTCATTTTATAAGGTCATGATGTCATACTAAGAAGAAACCCCCTGAGATGAGAATGTTCGATGTTAAGAGTGAGTATGACTGATACAGAAAGACATTTGCTGCCCTACGTAGAATCAGGAGGTATTTTAATTTTGAAGCATGTTGCAGGGTGAAGTTAAAAAGAAAGGTTGATTAACCTGTTATATTTAAAATGATGTCTTGAATTTCAAGTCAGAGGGGACACTGTTTAGCTTCTAGTTTCTCTGTTCTTCAGCCTTCTGAAATGGAGATACTTCAGTTCAAATATGGTATGTTGGTCACCATGGTATATTTTATTTTTTCTTCTCTTGGGTTGATGGCTAACCCCAGTCTTCTTTATTCCGTAACTGACACACTCATATTGTTTGTGGTTTAGATATTATGGAGTTTGTAAAACTTAACTCTGTATTTTGGCTATCTAATAAGGCATAGGTCGGTTGTCCAGAGTGCAAGAGTTTAAGTGGAAATGTACACACATGCACACCTGTGTGCACACACATACACGTGAGGAAAAAATGGCATTGCAGTTAAAACTTTATTTTGTCATAAAAAATAGAAACAGATCTGTGCAAAATCAGATGATGCTACACACAGAGTATACTTGGATTACAATGGAGAACTTGAACGATCGTTGTGAAAAAGAAAGTTTAGTTTTTTCATTTTATATAATATACAAATATGAATTCCAGATGGATTTAAGCATTCACTAAAAATATAAAACCACAGGATAACTAAATTTGTAGTACTGAATATTTCTATCACTCAGATATGTTTTTTAAAACCAGGCTTAACATTGTACCTTTTCATGTCTACTCCCCAAGGCAAACAAAAACAAAAACCAACCAACAAAACAGAAAAAAAAAAAAAAAAAAAAAACCCAAAATGAAACAGAAGTTTTTGAAGGACAGCAGAAATGGGAAGTTTTTTCCATGATGCAATACGCTAAATGGAAAGTAACCTTCTCCTGGAAGCTACACCTAGATGGCCCTAGTCATGTGAAACCAGTGATGATAGCAACAGATGAAGATTCTGGACAGGGAAACTAAGGCTTGAACAGTTTGGATATGTCTGTTATTAAAATGTACGCATCTTTTGACATTGGAGTAACAAGAGGGGGTAAGTAGGATTGTTAGCTTTTTAAAATATTTCTTATTAAGAGAATTTTTTAAAAGCTCAATTTTTGGTGCTAAAATCCAAGACACGCTGGAAGGTGGCTTATTTCAGTTGGAAAGATAGTAAGCTGGTTTTCAGAGCCCAAGTAGACAGTATATTTTGGAATCCTGAAGTCTGTTATTTCTAACATGCACAGATAGCATTGACAAATTATCTTCTGACTGAAAATCTAAGTTACTGATGTTTTTGATGGTTATTTATTTCTTATTGCAATTCACATTGGAATTTTTCTAAAGGTTTTTTATGTTTTCATTTATTTGTTTTAGTATATTGGTTCTTATCTGATTAATTATATTTTTTCCTAGAATTAAAATAAAATTATATTTATCTCAGAAAGGCAAAGAATGAGTAAATATTTAACCTAGAACACATGATATGTTTATTATAAAAGTTTATTGATCTTTATCGTTATTCTTTTTAACAATGTATCAGAATTAGGCTATGTTGAGATGGGACAATTTATTTATAATCTTAAAACAAGTACTTCTCTAAGTAAATATGTTTCTCTTTTTTCTTTGTAAAATTCGTAGTTTGGGGTTAGCTGGCATTCTCATAAGTTACATAATATTTTTATGTTTAAAATAAGGGTATGCTTGGGGGCATGAGATCTGATTCTTAGGTTGGGGACTGTAACAATAACTCCTATTTATGTCTCTGTTTTAAAATCAGATCTATTGTATACAAAGAAGAATTTTACATGTAATAGCAGAAATGTAATAAATCTTAAAGTTTTAATTTTAAAACTTAATTAAAAATATAAATGCCACGATACTTAAGGACCTCTATTTAATATGCTGCTTCTGTCTTAAATTGTTGACGTTCACACTGTCCTTGCAGAATTTTATTGCATTCAGGAACGTTTGTGAATTTTCTTTTATCTAAGAAGAATGTGTTATATTTCAGTGAATTATAGGTGGCAGTATACACAGCTAAATTCCATGTGTTACTGCAGGTAGATAAGAGGTTTTTCAATTGTTTAAAAATTTTATATTTAAGCTTTTTGTCATTCTAGCCTGGTTTCTTAATGACCTCCCATTTTTGGTCTTAATATAAGAACACCAAGTAAACTTCTTTTGATAAGAGAATGCTGGTGAGAAGTATTTTGAATCTCAAGTTTATTCTGAATGTTAGTTAAATGCATTTCAAAAAAATTGCTAAATAAAGATACATTAGAAAGAGTATAATACTCATTGACCACTTGATTTAATATTAAAATGAGAATTTAAAACCAAATGAACTCTTAGAATTACATATCAAGCCAATGACAGAGAATTTTTTATTCTGTCTCTTTCATTTTCTGTTTTAAAGGTTACAAGCAAATATGCTTTGACTGCTAAGTTGTGAAATGTAATACTTTTCTGATTTATTATCCTGAAGTGTGATACCTATCTATGAGAAAGTTAAGTACAAAATTGCCGTTCTTTATGCCTGATATATACCCTGAAAGTATTATATTCATGAGAATGATGAGAAAATTATATATGGTATGAAGAAAGAGAATAAACCTTAAATTGATGATCGATAGTTATACTGTGGCATCTCATGGAGAATAAAAATGTTGAGCATTAGGGCAGTCTATTAACTTCATTCCTTTGAGAAACTTTTACAAAGTGTGTCTCAAGGTTTTAATGACAGTTATTGAGAGACATATGGGGTGGTGGAAGTGAAAGTCAGAGAGGTAAACAGGTCTAACTCTGCTGCCCTGCATGCTTTTCCTGTTGTGCTGTTTTACATACTGAACCTTGTGAAATGTGACACCCCTTTTCCTTTGAAACTGAAATTATTTTATCTAATCAAAATTTCTCATGTGTAGAGGAGGACATTGAGAATGAGATGTTCTCAGTGTAGGGTTGACATTACAGAATATAACCTCTGATAAGTAAACATTACTTCGTTTTTATTTATGTTTACTTTTTTTTTCTTCTTTTTTGAGGCAGAGTCTTACTCACTTCAGACTCAAATTCCCAAGGCTCAAGCAATCCTCCCCCATCAGCCTCCCAAGTGGGACTCAAATTCCCAAGGCTCAAGCAATCCTCCCCCATCAGCCTCCCAAGTGGGTGGCACTACAGGCGCACACCACCATGTCCAGCTAATTTTAATGTTATCATTATTTTGGCTGGGCACAGTGGTTTATACCTGTAATCCCAGCACTTTGGGAGGCCGAAGTGGGTGGATCACGAGGTCAGTAGTTCAAGACCAGCCTGACCAACATGGTGAAACCCCACTTCTACTAAAAACTACAAAAATTAACTGGGCATGGTGGCACACACCTGTGGTCCTAGCTACTCGGGAAGCTGAGGCAGAAGAATCACTTGAACCCGGGAGGTGGAGGTTTCAGTGAGTTGCGATCACGTGACTGCACTCCAGCCTGGGTGACAGGGCGAGACTCCATCTCAAAGAAACAAACAAAAAACAAAACAAACAGCAACAAATATATATATATATATATATATATATATATATATATATATATAATCATTATTTTTAGTAGAGATGAGGTCTCACTATGTTGCCCAGGCTAGTCTTGAACTCCTGAGCTGAAGAGATCTTCCCACTTCAGCCTCCCAAAGTGCTGGGATTACAGCCATGAGCCACCACACGTGTCCTATTTGTGTTTTCTTGAGCGTGGGATTTTTTTTTTTTTTTTTCAGATGGAGTCTCAGTCTGTCGCCCAGGTTGGAGTGCCGTGGCGTGATCTTGGCTCACAGCAACCTCTGCCTCCCAGGTTCAAGCAATTCTCCTGCCTCAGCCTCCGGAGTAGCTGGGATTACAGGCGCCTGATACCGCACCTGGCTATTTTTTGTATTTTTAGTAGAGACGGGGTTTCGCCATGTTGGCCAGGCTAGTCTTGAACTCCTGACCTCGTGATCCACCTGCCTCAGCCTCCCAAAGTGCTGGGATTACAGGCGTGAGCCACCGCGCCCTGCCCGATTGTGGGATTTTTATTTATTTTATTTGTTTGTTCTTTCCCTCACCATAATTTATTTATTTTAAGATACTCAATTACTTTATAATTATTGACTCATAATCAACTTATAATTTTCCAGTATGTATTATTGTTTGCATTTGCTCACATTCACACTGGCCAATTGTTTTGCACCATTTAACACAAGCAGATGTATCAACATCATTGATTCTTATGTGAAATAAGCAGATTTAAATAAATCCAGATTGAAACTATTTCTTCATAATATTTCCATGTTCTTTTTCAAGGTCCTTAAAGATAGAGTCTCAAAACTTGTATGTTTCTTAAGTACTCTTCAATGAATTTTTATTGCTTTTTGATAAGATATAGTTCTTCAGCATTTGAAAGTCTGAACACTCCAGCATTTAGAGTTAAAAATAGGGATACATCTATAGAAACCCAAGGAGATTTTAGTTAAATGTATTGAACTAAGTTCATTTTAAAATGTGAAGCCATGACAATCTGCTAAAATAGGAGACCGATCAAAGAGTCTCTTTTGGGATGGAGACATGCAATGGGCCCCAGGTTTTATCTTCACTTTCTGAATAATTTACTCACTTTGATAGTTCCTGAGTCAGATAGTGTGTCGAGAAAGAGCAACTTTTCACCTGAAACTAGTACTAGACCTAAAACTACCACATTACCATAGGATATGTCTCCCCAAAAAGTCTTTTAAATGTATTAGTTGAGATTTCAATACTTAAACTGTTGCCTAGGTTAAATTAAAATAATAAAACAAACATCTTTGAGATGTAGATGTTGCGATATAAGTACAACTGACTTATTTTGCATGTTTAACTAGGGCCTAGGAAAAACCATTTATACAGGTTGTGCCTATATGGACCTATATGATAATCTAGATATTAGATCCTTTACTTTTATGGACTCACATTTATATAATATAAAGCCTTCCAGAAATTAATAACTTGTAATGTCCCATGTAATTTCACTTTGAAATGAAAAATGGCAAGTAATTTTGATTACTTGCTTAATTCATTTATTTATTCAACACATATAGAGCACCTGTAATATGCCAAGATGCTTGAACACATTAGTAAACAATGTTCTTGCCTTCATATGTGTGTGTGTATAGACAAACAATATCAATTAAGTATATTAAATAAATAAATCATCTTGAATACTAGGACATTAAAAGTGCCATAGAGAACAGAAAAAGTAGAACAAGTTAAAGGAATCTCTTAATTTTAAATTAAACACTTGTTTCCTATGAAATTTGTGGTGGTTATAAAATACAGATATGAGGTTGAATGGGATAATAAGTGAATATGGTTGTTATGCCATGAGAAGAGAAAACAAAAAACAAAAATTTGGTTGTTCTTTTTTAAAGTTTCTTTCAGGAGTTGCTTTAAAGCTGATTTCTCATTAGCCACCAAATTGAATGTTTTCCCACTCGGCAATTTGCCCCACACACTAAATCGGTGGCAGAAGCACTGAAATAACTTCGTCATTCTAATGGCAAGAAGGCTTTTAAAAAATTTTTGAATAAGTTTCCATTTTTTGATAGTTAACTTTTTTGCAGAAATGTGAGTTAGTATTTTAAGTGTCAGTGGAGGTAAATCATTGGTTCAGGATGTTGCATATCCAGCAGGAACCCTGGGAGGAATTTCTTTTTTACCTTAATAAAACTGTTATCATTTATGGGGAGTAGCTAACAGTAAAATATATGCAAGGAAATAAAAAGCAAAGACAAATCTAATTACTATTATTTGAACAAGTAAATTTCATATAGAAACTGATGACAGTGAACTGTGTCAAACTTGACTACTCTGACCGTGTGCCTCCATTGATTGGCCTTTGCAAAAATCTGATTTGTAGTCAAGCAGTAATGAAAATGCTTAAAGATGCTGAAAGTCAGTATAATGGGCACTTTTGGAATGTATCACGTCTTCAGTATGCTTCCAATATACATTTTATAAGATTTCTTTCAGTTCATTCGGTTATATTATTAGATAAGCACTAATCTTGGAAAATGTTATTTCCTATACTGCATGCAAAATCTGTAGTGAAAAATGCTCACTTCTTACAGTTCTCTGGAAGATTTTGTCTTGCTAAAGTTTCGTAGTTTTATTCTACCATTGTGTCTATCACCTAAGATTACTTATTTATTTGCTTACTGTCTTCACATACTTACTTGTTTTAGAAAAACATGAAATAATTCCTTATAGGTTGGAACTTTGTGGTAGGTGCTTACAAGTACTTTTCTGGATAAAAATATTTGCATAGAAAAAGTGGTAAGATGATAGGGCCAGTGTGAGTACCCAATTTTTGAACCACCACTTAGTTATGTCTGGGTCATAGATGTATGTGGACTAGAAAAGGAGAGATGGATCCCAGGATAAAGGCGGGAATATCACTAAACGTAATAATATTAGAGAAACAGAAACCTGGGTAAATTCAGTCAAGTTCTACATATGTGATGTTCATAATGATGACAGTCAAGAAGAAAATGTTAAATATTGTCACCTATATGCCTTTTAATAAGGCAGAGATATTTTTAATTCATTTTAGAAAGATGTCTATGAAATTGTCCATATTTTTATAAAGTAAATAACAAACTACATTAATGAAAATAATAATTTCAGTAGTGTCTGAAGTCCTTGACTAGTTATTTTAAAAATGCTTTGATAAGGAAAATTATTTTGTATGTATTATCTATTTTTAGATTCTGATGGATACATTACATCATTACAGATTGTATTCAATCTAGTTTTAAAAAACTGCTCCATATATATTTAACTTACTGATTTGCCATGCCTCATTAACTGTAAACCTGTTTCTCAATGAATTTTCTATTATTTATAGGCTTACAGTGCAATGAATTAATATATTTACAATTATATATTAAAAACTTTCTCAATCACATTTAAATCATTCTTCCTTCTGATACAATGAGCTCTATTTTATCAGAAGTTATATGGAATTATACAAATTTACCTGTAAATGTGTTTCTAACTTAATTTCATCACATAAAGTTGAAACTATATGTCTTAGTGTCTTTAGAAAGATTGTTAAATTTATATAATATCTTTCTGGGAGAAATGTGAGTAATTAAGAGGCACAATGTTACCTATTTAATTAGCCTATTTGTATCCTCAGAAGAATCCTTAGTTGTGAAACGTATGAGGGAGCTTGCCCTTAGTTAATTGAATCAGAGGATTTTAAAAGTCATTTACATTTCTCCTTACTCATTTGGTTTCGTTTTGTTTACTCTAAAATGGCTCACCAAAAGATTCCAGACCATAAACTTTTGTCTAAGTAATATTTTGTTGAAACTTGTGTAAATCTATGGTCAAATCTAGGGTCAGTATCAACCCTATTTTGTTCCCAGAAAGCACTGAGTACATTTTTACAATAAAGAAGTATTCAAATATAAAAATATATCACGTAGATCTTTAAGAGTAAGGGATTCAATGTGTTGACACCCATTGAACAATTCAAAATGCAATTTGAGAACTACTTCATCTTTCTTTCCTGTGGATATTGCTAAACCACAGGCACAAAGAGCTTAGTTCACTTATGGATCCTCCCTTCCCCAGATAATTATATTTACTAAGATAAACTTTACCTATTTTACTTTAATATTTCTTTGAAAGGTAAGTCCCAGTTTAGAAATCAGTGAATGAAAGGCATCATGCTTTTAATTACTTTTAAAATGAATCTAATCTATCTCCTTTGAAAACTCTAAATTAGATTAAACTTTTGAGGGAGAAACAAAAGCAGAGGGGAGTTGCCGTGAAGTGTTTTGAAGCCAAACGTAAGTTGCCAATCCTTTTATGGAATAAAGGAAACTAAGAAAAACAGCAGCTGCCATTTCAGCTCAATAACTCCAGTACCTCCTAATGAAATCATTTTAAGACTGCTGAGTAGAAATAGTTTAAAGGTCCATTGTAAAAGAAACAAGAATTTTATTCATTAATTAGACTCGTCAGAGACTGCTTTGAATTTGCAAAACTGAATAACCTTTTATTCCATGGTTATAGTTAAATCCTTAAGCTCATTTGATTTCCTATGTCCCATTTGATTTCCCTTTAAGTTTTCACCTTTACAAATGCATTATAGGCCAATCCCATAATGTTTTCATTGCCCTCTCACTTTAGTAAAAAGGCAACGGAGTAACTTCATAAAATTAACACACAATTGTGGGAATATAAATTGCAGAAATGAAGTCTGCTGATAATGCACAAGTAATAGAATGGAGAACATTTTTGTTTATGTGTTTTCTCAACTTCAGATAGCTAATGGAGACTTATATATATATTTTTAAATTTTAATAGTGACATTTTTATGCTGTAGAATATTAGACTTGTGCAGAGATTACTTTTGGTTTTGTTACTTTTCAGTTAAGATTTATTCAAATGCAGAATTCATGGCAGTATTTGAGATTCTGCCATCTAACAGGTATGAGACATTAATTCATACTTCATTAATTTAGAATTTCTGAAAATTTGGGTCTAGTATGATTTTTTTTTGACAGTGAAAAAGAGGGTATGCTAAAAAATAGTATACATAGTATGTAAAGTATACATATATACTTATGTATATACTAGGGAAAAGTATACATATTTAGAAATCAGCAGGTTTCAAAATTTTAAGAATAGTTGAAAATGTTCAAAGCATTATTTTTCAATAACTATGTCACGGCTACAACTTACTAATTATATCATTTATCTTCGTAAGAAATATTTGGTTGTTCTAGAGCTTAACATACTTCACATTATTACAGTTTCTTAAAAATACTTAAAACTTTTCTAATGCAATAAATTTGAATTTTAATCAAACAGTACAGTGAACAAAACAGAGATCTATTGCTCCAGCCTCCTTATCAATATACACAGTCCCCAGGGGCAATACTCTGAATCTTTCAGCTGTTTTCTGGTATTTGTGCATGACACAAGCAGTACTCTAATATTTCTGTTTCTTGATTTTCTGCTTTAGAATGTATGTTTCCATTAATGTCTTAGAGTGAGATTTCTTTTAACTATCTGCCCATACATATAAAACCATGTTTCCTCTCTCTCCATTATCCCAAAAGAGCTGTATTATATTTTTTGGTTAAAATATTATTTAGTGTTTACATTATTATGAGCATATAAATTTGCTTTTATCTGAGCTTAGTATTATACTTTGAATACAGTTAGTTTCTTGAGCAAATGTTTTTATTGGAGGTTATATCTTGTTTTATCATATGTTTAATTTACATATACTTACAACTCCAACACTCCAGAAACACTATAAATCCTGTCGGTACAAACACATCAGGTAATCTCCTGGGTTCTTTTTTTTTTTTTTTTTTTTTTTTTTTCAATTTTTTAACGACAACTTCTGAAACAGCTGCTCTTTGGGTCAGCTACATAGCTGCTAACCCCAGACTTCCTATCACCATCATCCTAGACATTCCTTTTGCCTTTCTCGTGTGTTCAGTCTTTCACTTATCCTCTTTCTGTTATTTCTTAATTTTAGGAAAACATTTCCTCCAGAAACTTATGAGAAAGGAATCATGGGCATTACATTTTTGAGATTCTACAATTATCAGAAACATTATTGAACATAGTATTTGACTGAAGATGGAATTCTAGTTTAGAAATTAGTATTTTTCCAAATGTTGAAGTTGTTTATTCTAACTTCCAGTGTTTCTCTTGAAAAATGTTATGATGTTCTGATTCTAAATGCAGATCTGTCTAATGTGAACTGTTGTGCTTGTTAATCTTTCCAGAAGATTTTGTTATTATTATCTCTTTATCTTTGGTATTCCACAATTTCAAAACAGTATATCCTGTGTGCCACTCCCCATAAAAACACAAACAAAAAAATACATTTCACTGGGTTGAGTACTCAGCAGGCCTTTGTACATTCTGAAAGATAAATATCTTTCAATCTTCAAAAATATTTTGATATCATTTCTTTGATGATTTTATTCTTTTCCTTTACATTTTTTGATATTTTTTCCTTAAAATTTAAATCAGTGCTCGAATTATATTACCTTTTATTGTCTATTTTCCATATCTTTGTGATTTTTCTGCTTTCTAAAATGTATTCTTAACTGGACCGTCTAACCCTTCTGTGGATATTTTTATGTGTGTTGTTACATTCAGTAATTTCTAAGAGTTATTTCTTTTACTCTGAGTTTACTTTTTAAATAATCTCATTGTGCTTTTATGGATACATTATCTTCTATTATGTCTCTGAAATAATTAATATTTTCTTTTGAATTATTATCCTTCTATGTTTCTTCTTTTTCATCCAAGATCTTATTTTCTATTTATTGATTTTGTTCACTTTTCATTTAGAGGATTGATTTATATATGGTACTCATTGACCATCCATTCAGTTTTGAATGCTGAACAAAAATGTTGATTTACTGCTCAGAATAAAAGTTGATTGGATGCTTAGTGTGCATGAGTCAGCTTGCAAATGGCTGGTATACCTCACATAAAGGAGAGTCACTTAATTGAGTATTTTTAAGTATTAATGTTTAGGATCCATTTATCCTGGTCTGATGTTCGTAGAGAAGAATTTTCTAATCTCCTGCAGGTGAGTGTATGAAATTGGCTGGGGAGTTCCATTTTTGATAATGCAGACATTCATATTAAGCCCGTTGTTTTTATTTGTCTCCCGTATTTCCCTCCACTCCTATCAGCTATGTCTGGTGATCCAAAGATAAAACCCTCTTTTGCTTAACATCTCCATAAAGTTCATGTGTGTTGAGGAGAGAGGGGTACTTTAAGGATTGGTAGGAAAGTTAAAAGTATTTTTAGAGAAGTAATCTTTCCTGTCATTCAACAAACCTCATTATTTTCAGTCTCATCCCACAAGCTTTAGTAGTTCTTTACAAGTCACTAGTATTTCCCATTTCTGAGTAATTCAGTGTCTACAAGGAGGGACTTGGCTTACTTCCTTTGGTTTTTCCTTTGAGGGAGCTTTGGCATTGGCTTTCTTTACTATACTGTATCCGTTACCATTTATCCATCTATTTTTCTTTTACCAAAAAATGTTTAACATCTCTCATCTGCTGTAGTTTCTTCTCCCTTTCTTGTGTTTGTGTGACTGTTTTGCATTCATTCACTTGTCACATGAATGAAATTGAGAAAAAACATTCTCAACCAGAACTCACTGCATCTTCAATTTTGTAAAACTATTCTGTAATTCAATAATTTTTAAATTTTATTTTAGTGACTTCACATTAATGACACTTTGCATTAGCTGAGATAGCAAAATGTTCTTGTGAGGAAATGGTTACTTGTTAGCTATGGAATTCAAATCTTGGCTGCCCACCACTGGGATAAAGTTGATTTGAAAATGAATATATCTATCTACTGATTGAATTCTTCAGTCAGTAAAGATATACTCCTATAATATACCAGAGTGTTTAAGTGATTTTCTCTAGTACTCAATTCCAAATACAAAAAGACAGTGTTAATGAATGAGACAGCCTATCAGTAGTATTGCAATGTATGGTTAGCT
This sequence comes from Chlorocebus sabaeus, assembly GCF_047675955.1. Taxonomy (NCBI): domain Eukaryota; kingdom Metazoa; phylum Chordata; class Mammalia; order Primates; family Cercopithecidae; genus Chlorocebus; species Chlorocebus sabaeus. The sequence goes on along the minus strand of NC_132910.1, from coordinate 84,111,238 downwards.
TATTCCTAGAATAATTGCTACTGTTATTGTCCATGAGTTTTAGACATCACTATTGATGATTGCTACTAAAATATTAATAAAATTGACCAATATCATAAAATGTCTTACCCAAATATATAAGACTCAGTGAGCATATTGATATGTACTATTAAATTGCTGTAACTGACGAAGATATAAAAAGAATATACTATTGAAAAGGGAGTAAATTCAAGGAGGAAATGAATTAAAAAGTTATTTAGTGATAGTATTTTTGGCTATTTTCTATTACAAAGGAAAGATCAAACGTTGTTTAATGCTTTTGAATTAGTGGCTAGATACTGGCATTGATAATTGAGATATGAAATATAGGAAAGATAGAAGTTTGGGTGAGAAATGTTGGATTTGGTTTCAGGCAAGTTAAGCTTGAGGTTATTTTAAAATATTAAACAGCAGCCTGTAATACAGTACTGCAGCTCATCAGAGATGTCTAGGTCAAATATGTAGAATTGATCAGATTAGCTTAGCTACACAGAACAGAAATATTCCCATATCACAAGTGTTTAAGCAAAATAACAGTTTATTTCACTCTAGTAGAAAAAGGCTATGGAAGGCAACTTAGGCTAATTTGAGCTCAACAAAGTTATCCAGGCTTTTTCCAGATGTCCACTCTGCCATCCCAAGGGCTGGCCCTCCTCCTATGAGGTCCAAAATTTTGCATGTAAATGCTTCATCACAATGGTGTCTCCAATAGCTAAATGGAATAAAGGAAGAGGACATCACCCTTCTGTTTTAAAGACACTTAGTCAACCTCCATCACCATTCTGTTTACATCTCTTTGGCCAGAATTTATTTGTATCTCATGAAACTACAAATAAATCCTGGGAATAGAGTCTTTTAATCTGTATGGTAACCCAGCAGGCTAAAAACCAGCTTTCTGTATTTAAGTAAAAATAAGAGAATAGAGGAAGGAGTATGTACCTGACAGTTTTGATTTAAGTTACTGGCACATAGATTGCATTTTGAAATGTAGATGTAGATGTATATGAACCAGAAAAAGTATGTTAAAAATCTTATTTTAAAATCAGATTTTTGCAGGTTGAGCAATGAATGCAGATGAAGAACTAAAGAGAAGTAGAGACAAATCCTTCAAGGAACTTGAATGAAAAATGAGGGACAGGACAGTATCTCAGAAATTTAGGTTTGTGAGAGACTAAAAGTGAAATCAGAAGGAGACCAGTCAAAAATGAGGAACATGATGAGCCTGATGACCAAGTCGAATTTTTAAATGATGCTATATAATGATTTTCTACTTAATGAATGTATGTGCACTAATCCTTTACTTTAGATATTATCATCTTTTTTTATGTAAGTGCAAAAATGTAGGCCTGAAAGGTTAAATAACTTAAATTGAGACACAGAGCTGTGAATTTAACCAATGCCCCAATCTCAACTCATAATCTCAATCTGTCCCACTACCTCTTCTTAATTAGGAGGGATCTTAACTCTTAGGCATAATTAATTTACTTTTTTTTTTTTTAATTAGGAAGTTAAAAGCTCAGTGAAGGTGAGATGGTGTTAGTCAGAATGAACAATATAAGTATGCTTTCAGTGGGAAAAAACTTTTTAATGGTGACAAATTTCAAAATAATTTATCTAGGATCAGGTGCTGAAGGTGCACATTCTAATTATGTTTCCAAAGTGGAAGCTGATCGCTATATATTTTTTTGAGTGACAGAATTTTTTTTTCGTATTTAAATACATAACTAACTTTCCTCCAAATAACCCCCAAATAATAAACCAGATTAAATAAAATTCACAGTGAATATGCCCAACCAACATCTGTATGTGCAACTAAACACTGTGTCTATTACTGCAGTGTGAACCGTAAACAATATAAAAGTGTTCTGGGGAGTCGAAGAAGCCCAAGTTTTAACTCTGTGGTATTTGGGGAGAGAAGATGCAGAAAGTAAGAGAAAGGGGAAATAAATTTTCTATTTCTTAATTTTGTCCTTCCAATATATTCATAAAGACTAAAAGAGAAAAGGAAGCTTGGAATTATAAATAAATAGAGGAATACGGGAGTGTGGGACTCTTGCAATGCTACCTGACCAAAACATATGAAAGAAATTAATTCCTTTCAGATTGAAAAGTTGGGAGAAGAGATGAAAAGTGACAGAAGAGGATGGGAAAGAGACAGAAGAAGAGGGGACCATCCAAGGGAAAAGAAGGGACCCATGGCAGGGGAGTAAGATGGAGTTCAGTACCAGTGAGTGCCTGTTTCCATCTGTATCCCTGTTATCTGAGGCTCCACTTGAGGGTCTGTCTCCTTTCTTGAAGCCTCTATGCTGTCAGGATCTTCCAGTCCCCTCCACCTGCCTCCACCCCTACAGAAAAGGTCCCTTCCCCTTTTCTGTTTACTAGGAGTTGGCTCATTCCATAACCCTCAAGTCATAGTTCTTTTTAGTCAAAGAGGGAGACTCAGGCATTTGCTACTGCTCAGAGCCAGGAGGTTGCCGAAACCCTACATAGAGAAGGATTCATACCATTTGATGATTCAGTGAAATCCTGCTATAGTACACTGGTATGCTACCTGCCAGGAGGCCTCCTTCCACAGACAGGCTCACAGGGACTAGCATGGGTTGCTAGAAGGGAGGCTGGACCACATTTTGGTAAGAAGGACCAAGCTTGCATCTGGCCCCCCATCCTGCTTCTCTGGCTGTTGATCAGGCCCTGGTACTGGGGTTGTGGATCCCATTCAAGCTTCTATAAGCTGCCTGCTCCTAGTTAGGCATTATAGGATATAAACCAATCTTCTAGGATGGTTGAGGTAGCTGTTGACCACATTGGGAGCTGCAGACCACGGAGTGAGAGAGAGAGAGGTCAATATTTCTGGTTGGAATTAGAATACTGTCCAAGGAGATAGTAAAAAATCTGGATCTGTTGAGGGGGCTGCATGTAGTTCTGGGCAGAACTTGCTGAGTGGAACAGTTGGAGATAGGGAGGAGCTGTCCTGTGGGAGGGGCTGTACTGCAATGAAGCTTATCTGCTGAGGATGCTGAAAGATAAGTGGGGACCAGAACAGAGGGGAGGATGGGTCAGCTGTTTCAGTAGAATCTTAGTGGTAAAGCCTCGTTTCTCCGAAGGGGTTGCTGATGTTGTTGGCCTGTGAGATCTTGTGATTATTCATGGGAGGCTGTTGCTGAGGCATGGGTGGGAAGAGAGGAAGTTGCTGCTGCTACTGCTGGGCAGTATAGGGGAGAAGGCCCCGGACAGACAGGGATGAGATTACCTGGTTGCACAATTCCAGGGCACCTAGTGCCATACCTGGCCTGGAGATCCTTCTTGCACTGCCACCTTTACTGCTTCCAATGCTGTAGTCAGATGAAGATAGAGATTCTGCTGAAGTAGCTGGCTTTGGTAGCAAAGGGTCACATGTTTCAAGGCCATGGCTCTGGAGATTTGAGTTCACTATTGGTGCTGCTCTGTTGGATGCTTAGGGAAAGCTCAGCCCCTTGAGTGGCAGCTCAGCCCCTTAAGCTAATCCGCAGCCGTCATGTAGATATCTGTTCTAGACAATCTCTTTCTGTACTGAATTGTTTCACTTGAGAATCAGTCTCTGTTAAAATTCTATATTCTTCTCATCCGTTATATGTCCTGAAAACTCTGTTCAGGCAGTCTTGTGTTACTGGTTTTGTTGATGATGACAGATTTTCAAGTTTGAGCAACATTGTGGTCCATCCCAAAATAGGCAGCTATCCAGTGTAACTGCCTCTAGTGATATGAAGTCATCTGAGGGAACCTCTTAACTGGTTATTGTTTTAAGAAATTTCAGAATCTCCTATTTTAATATTAGTAGCATCATTTTTGGGGGTTCTTTTTCAGTGTACTTACAATAAATTCATGGAAATCTGTTCCAGCAAAGTGTGTATAATTTTGGCTTGAGTGTCTGGACACCATCTTCCTTGGGACTTTTTTTGTTGGTTTGTTTTTGTCCTTGTCTTCCTTTTCAGAGACTTTCTTTGAGGACTTTTCTTTCTCCTTATCAGAAGGACAATGAATGTGCAGTTGAATTGCATCCTTGGTCCATCACCAAATGGGGTGGAGGGCTTCTCACATTTTGCTAGGCTATGCACAACTTCAACTTGGAACTGGACTTGGCTGTTGTTCTGATGTGACCATATTTGATGTCCATCTTTGTGTCTCCTGAGTCAAACTGGTATCTTCCCCTCTTTCTCAATTGCTTTCTTGTCTGGAGTCTTAGATGTAATTTTGTCTTTGATTATAGGTTCTTCCATCAGTTTTTTTTTTTTTTTTTTTTTTTTTTTTTTCCGGATTCTTTCATTAATTCAGAGGATCTTTTGAGCAGTGTTACTGTTAGACATTGACCAGCAGTGCAAGACTGATATATACCAGTAGTATGTATTTAAATAAATTATCAATAACTAACAGAGATGAGAATGATAAAGACCTGGGTGGTAGAGAAATATTTTTACTTTGTGTAGGCAAGCCCCAGCTGGGACCAGTTGCTTGATGGTCTGAAATAAGACTATAGCATATTAATATGATTCAGTGTATTATTAGTACAAGGTTAGTTAAAATATTCTAATGCATTCATCTCCTAATATGATGTTCTTACATGAAGAATAATCCACTATTTATGGCTCATTGTGGGAAGAAGGTATAAATGCGTATAATTATTTGGGCCCTTAATATGTGCTAGTGCATTGAAGTCTTTTAATGTTTTTATTTACATTTTTTTTCAACATTTTGAGGTTGATAAGATTATTCTTTTACAAATGAGAAAACTGAAATTGAGGTCAAGATTAAAAGGCTGGTAAGTGGTTGAATCAGAGTTGTACTCAAGGCCAACTCCACAATACAAAATCTAAAAAACTCACTATATAATATTGTCTGCTTGGATGCATGTATTTGTTTCCTGGGGCTTCTTTTAAAAATTAGTCACAAACTTGGTGGCTTAAAAAAAACGGAAACTTATTTTCTCACAGTTGTAAAGACCAGAACTCCAAAATCAAGGTGTTAGTTTCTTCCAGAGCCTTCAGGGAAGAATTATTGCTTGCCTCTTCCAACTTCTGGTAGCTTAAGGATTCGCCTGACTTTTTGGCAGCATCACTCTAATCTCTACCTTCACCTTCACATGACCTTCTTCCTTGTGTCTGGGTGTGTTACCTTTTCTGTCTCTTATAAGGAAACTTGTCATTGGCTTTAGGACCCACTGGGACCCCTGGGTGATTTAGGATCAACCAGCATGATCTTGTCTAGAGATCCTTATCTTAATTACATCTTCAGAAACTCTTCTTCTAAATAAAATAGCATTCTAAAGTTACAGGTGGACATATCTGTTGAGGGCCACTATTCAGCTCATTAAAATGAGCATGACCACATTTTTGAAAATGTGTTTTTGAATTGTGAAATATAATAAATATACAGAAAAATATGTAATACTAATGTATAATATAATTTAAAATTACGAAGTGATCACCCTTGTAGCTACTACCCATATCAAGACACAGAACATTCCCAGAAATCTAAAATATACTGTTTCCTTTAAGGATCACCTCATTCCTGTTCAATGGAATTATTATGACTTTATGGGAATTACTTTCTTGCTTTTCTTTAAAATCTTACTACTCATATTGTAAAATAAGACAGTTTTACATGTTTTTCAATTCTATATAGATGAAACATTATTATATGTTATACTTTGTGTTATGCTTCTTTTAATTAATATGATATTTATAAGAACTATGTATATCATTGAGAGTGGCGGTAGCAAATTTATTTTCTTTACAGCCTAGCTATATGTTTTTCATTTGTTACATAAGTTTATCACATTCTATTTTTGACTATCACAAACACAAACTATAAACATTTTTTATTTATTCTGGTATAACTGTGCACAGTTTTATATGAGATGTATGCTCACTAGATGACAGGTTTGCAAAGTAGTTATAGCAATATACCTTTCATTAGCAGCTTATGTGAATTCCCAATGTTTTCACATATTTAATAGCACACAGTACTGCCTGAAATTTTAGTTTTCTTATAATTTCATAGATGTGCAGTTATATTCCATGATGGTTTTAATTTCTCTCTCTTTTTTTGAGAAAGGATTTTGCTATGTTGCTCAGGCTGGTCTTGAACTCCCAAGTAGCCAGGATTACAGATGCGTGCTACCTTGCCAGGCTTAGGGTAGTTTTAATTTAAATCTCTCTAATTACCAATAAAATTGGATATATCTTCATAGGTTATTGGATTTATACTTTCATAAACTTTTTGCTGGTTCAACTGTTTTTCCCATTTTTCAATTTGATTGTCTTATTTGTCTTTCTTCTTATGGTATGATTTTGGATAGGAGTCCATTTGTTAATCACACATACTATAAATGCTTTCTTTCATGTAGTAGTTGTCTTTGCTATCTTTTTATTGTGTGTTTTCATGAGCAGAAGTTCTTTTTGTAATGTAGTCAATTTTATTCATTTTTTATTTATGGTTAGTGCTTTTGGTACTTAAAAAAATCTTTTTTTACCCTATGTTACCACTGCTTCTAATTTTAATTTTTCTTTTTCTGTGCATCTATCACCAGCTAAACCCTTTGCTGATTGACATATTCTTTTTCCAGAGATGGTAATATATTTAGGTTGTAATCAAATCTTGCTTAGTGGGAGCAATTCTGTCACTTTAAGATGTGTTGTATAATTCGTGTACATGATTTTTCCAACTTAACTTGGAAGCTAGTCGTAATTTGCTCATTTTCATTTTCTTAGGAGATTTGTTGTGGTGGGCCTTAGCTATCCTGTAAGTATGAATAAAAGAGGGTTTCCTTTGAAATTGCTTTGCTCTGATAGTGCTTTGGTTAAAGAATCTTCCCAACGGATTTCAGAGTTGATCATACTTTATATTAGTTAGGTATTTGACTATATGAAAAAATTTACTGTTTATCAAATATTTATATATGATACTTCAATGAATTATCTAGTGAAAGCTATAAATACATGTAGCTATGATAATTTTATGGAAGACTCTCAGATTCATTAAATTACATAATCAAGGGCAAGCTAGGAAGTTAAGTGCTGAAATATCAACTCAAGTCTGACTTTTTTTCAGTTCTTCCCTTAAATAAAGTTTTAAATTTTGGAGTGACAGATTCACTTATTTTAAATTATATCACCAATTTTAAGAAATAAAAGAGCCATATCATTTAAACTATGTCCAGATTTATCCCTACAAGCATTCTTTCTTTATCCAGATTCATGTAGAGTTATTCACTTTATGATCCTTTTGGTTTACATGTTAGTTAAATGTAATGTGTTTTCTTTCTCTGGGAATTTTGGGGTGAGGTATAGGGAGCCTCTGTCGGATAAAACTTGCTTAAGCAAGTGGATTTTATTTCTTTCTTGTTTCCTTTCTTTCTTTCTTTTTGTTTGTTTGTTTGTTTTTTTTTTTTTGAATCAGAGTCTTGCTCTGTCACCCAGACTGGAGTGCAGCGGTACAATCTTGGCTCACTGCTAACTCTGCCTCCCGGGTTCAAGCAATTCTCATGCCTCAGCCTCCCAAGTAGCTGGGATTACAGGCATGTGCCACTACGCCCAGCTAATTTTTGTATTTTTGGTAGAAACGGGATTTCGCCATATTGGTCAGGCTGGTGTCTAACTCCTGACCTCAGGTGATCTACCCTCCTTGGCCTCCCAAAGTGCTGGGATTGCAGGCATAAGCCACCGTGTCCGGCCTCTTGTTTGCTCTTTAGCATATGTATTAGATGAGTGAAATAAGGGCAGTATGGGCAAGAAAAAGAAAAAATATTCAATTCAAGAAGTTTATTTACTATTTGTCTACAATACCATTTGACTATGGTTGCTTTTTAAAAAAAAAAAAAAAAAATTCTAGTTAAGCTTATACAGTTTTAGAATATATAAATGCCAGTGCTTTAAAATTAAAATCAGATTTATATATTTGTAATGGGCAATTTATAACCTTCTGTCTCAGAAGTTACTTTTTAAGAGCAGATTCAATGATTCCAAACTCATCTACTAGCTCCAGACTAATGATGAAGATACATAGTTATCTCTGAGGTTATAGATGGGCTAGGGAAGAAGAAAAAGTGAGCATACTGATCTTTTGACCCTATTTGCAAAAATATATGAAATATTATAATGAACAGGTAAGATTTTTAAGAAAACCTATATTTTAAAATGCAGTGTCTAGACTAATATAGCACTTTTGGATAAAAATGCTCACAGTTGTGCAGTTGTGTGAATTTTCTAATCCCTTTTGCCTTCTAGCATAGGACCACCGTCAATTTATCATGTAATTAATTCTTTAAAATTATAGTATCTGTATAATAATAGACTGTAGTGAAAATTTTGGTATTCGAAATAACATCTAACATGTCAGACTAATATTAATCACCACGTAGTAAGCCATCTTTTACACATGTTTCCATCTACGGTTTCTTCTTGGTGTTATTTCTCATTTAGAAAAATTTCAGGAGTTCCTAGATTTGAAATCCTAGTATAAATACACTTCTTTAAAACAATTTCTTTTGTTTTTAATTATAATCACATCTTTTTTAGTAGAGCATCAGAGAGGGTAGCTTTTATGTGTCAGTTTCTCCACTGAGTTATGCCCTATCATGCTTTCAGGACATACATTTATTGTACAAATATATGTCCTACTAGTTGGTATAGGTTGAAGTCAGAGTAAATCTTTACCATTCTACTAGGTATTGGGGGCTTCTCTTAAAATCATGCTTTTCAATTTACTTGGAGTCTCCTTGGCTCCATCTCCTGCTGTTGTAATCATCAGCGGAAGTTCATAGAGAGTGGAATTTCTCAAAATATAGACAGTTTTTTTGTTCAGAACACGAGCCCTGCAGGCATTTCTTTTCATTTTTACTTAGCTTGGGATATTTAGCTGCACCTTTGACTTTAATATGCTTATTACAGAGCCTGAACACAGAATATGCTTCCCCCTGCTTTGAGATACAGATGGCAAAAATCCTTAGTCTGCCAAGGAATTTTATTTGCTTTTAAATCCTAATAGTCCCACTACATGACTTTGTTATATTAAGATTTTAATAGTGCAAATAAGGGTCAAGGCTTCTTTGTTGATTAAATTATAAATCACCCTTTGGCTTTCTAGTATCTGACAGTTATTTTCTATTTCATCTTTAAAAGCGGAAGTCCATGAGCTTTTCATCCAGTGATGTAGTTGGATTTTATTCATGTTCAGACTCATTGAAACCTGCCAACCATATAAAAACAGTTGCCAATATGGGAGAAGTCTTCCTTGTGTTGTGATAGAAAGGATTTCACTGTTTAAAAGTAAATTTAAAATAAAAATGTATTCCCTTCATTAAAAGAGGAGCATGTGCCTGCTTGTCACAGGTGGCTTTCTATAAGAATAAGAAATAGGGTAGACTTATTTGAAAACATCTTCAATTGTTTTTCAAATTGTTTGTATTTATACACATACATACATAATATTTATATACGCACACCCATACACAAACATCACCCCATATATATATACACATATATACACACACACATATACATATATCATATATGTATATATGTATATGTGTGTGTGTATATGTGATTTTCTTTTTTCTTTTCTTTTTTTTTTTTGAGACGGAGTCTTGCTCTGTCGTCCGGGCTGGAGTGCAGTGGCCGGATCTCAGCTCACTGCAAGCTCCGCCTCCCAGGTTTACGCCATTCTCCTGCTTCAGCCTCCCGAGTAGCTGGGACTACAGGCGCCCGCCACCTCGCCCAGCTAGTTTTTTGTATTTTTTAGTAGAGACGGGGTTTCACTGTGTTAGCGAGGATGGTCTCGATCTCCTGACCTCGTGATCCGCCCGCTTCGGCCTCCCAAAGTGCTGGGATTACAGGCTTGAGCCACCGCGCCCGGCTACTTACACTTGATTTTCAACCAACTTGGAATGCAAATAAAACTTTTTCTTTTTCTTAAATTAATGCTTCTATTTTTTTGACTTGTAATTTATGTGTCTGGATTTTAAAATGAGCTGAATTTTGAGTCAGTGAATTTCTCTTGACATTACACTTAGTATGGTTTTGCTCTACTACCTGAGTTCTTTTTTGTAGGTGGAATTGTTATCTATCTAATCTTCTGTAGCAGCAAATATAGGATCATAGTAAAAAACAAACAAGCAAAAAAAGTTCTATTGATTTTGCCACTGTGATGTTTCCCTATCACTTCCATCCCTTCCATTCATTCTATCACGGCCCTAATTCCGGTCCTCAGTTCCTTACATCAAATTTTTGCAAGTTTCTATTTAGCCATTTTGCTTTACAATTTCTCTCCATTCCAATTCATTCTAAATATTACTTTCAAAAGTATCATTTTAAAAAAATATAGTCTTATCACACTTTTTTCTACTACAGAACCTCCCGTGTCTTCCCATTGCTTTTGGAGTAGTTTCAAATTCCTTAGGAACTGCACAGTTCAATTCAGCGGCCACTAGCCTTATGCAGCTATTTAAATTTAAATATAAACTTAATTAAAAGTAAATAAAAGAAAATGAGTTCCTCCATCACAGTAGCCTAGTTTCAAATACTCAAAAGTCACATGTGGCTAGAGATTACTGAATTGAACAGCACTTTTCTAGAATATTTCTCTCATCATTAAAGACTCTATTGGACAACCCTGCGTGGAATGTTAAGACAACCCTTCCAACTTACTTTTAACCATGTTCTAGCTTATTTTTTCAACCTCATTTTCTGCTACACAGTGTTAACATGCTTCTGTGATCAAGTCATATGCATTTACTCATTGTTGAAAGCATCAGTCATTCAATTAACAAACTTCACTGAGCACCTTCTATATGCTGGGCACCAGTCTGTTGGAAGCACCACTGTGAATTTAAAACAAAACAAAGCAAAACAAAACAGCTGTCATGGAGTTTATATCAGTGGGGATTATAAACATCCAAAAATTTCAAAATGTAAAATATCTTTTGGCAAAGAGCGATAGACAGAAAAATAAAATCTGGTAATGTGTAGAGAATGATGGGTGGTGGTTAGATGGGGTGTTCGGGAAAGGGCTTTTTGATAAAGATATATTTCAACAGAGGCCTCAATAAAATGAGGAAGTGAAACATGCAGCTCTCGGGTAAGTGTAAGCTAGTCATTCTGCTGCATTCAAGCTTTTTGCTACTCTTAGCTTTGTGGAAATATTAATAAAGGTCATAACGTTATTAAGTGGTAGCCTCTTATCTTGCTTTAACGTTTTTTGGTCTCAAGCCAGAATGTAATCAGAATCATAGACTATTAAAGCTAGAGGCATCTATAGAAATCATCTAATCCATTTTGTAATTTTAAAAAGGAGGTACCTAAGATTTAGATAGGGTAATTGATTTGTTTTAAGTGACAAAGTGAAATAATGGTAAATGGCAATTAGAACCCTGGACCCTTAGTATTTTCTGAATAGTACTGAGTTTTCCAAGTAATGAGATCCAGATGCTGATGACATCTTGAACCTTTAAAAATTTTTTTTAAATGTATTATGTATTTAATGCTTTATTTTGATTTTTCTTCAGAAATTTGTTGATGTTGATATTTAAATGAACCATTTGGTTTTCTCTTTATGCTGACTTTTCATATGGTCATTTGGAAGACATATTTACAACGATATACACATGTGGCTATCTTTTAAATTTTACTTTCCCAATACTATAAAACATTTATTAGCATTATAAACATGATACACACATATGTATATATGCATGTGTATGGTGGGTATATGTGTATATCTGTCATAATTCAAATATCAATTTTATGTTCTGCCTTTGTATTCACAGAATGTATTCACAAAACTCTAAAATTTCTTTGTGTGTGGTATTAAATAGCATAAAGTCATGAATTTTAATTGAATTATGGCTTTATTCCCCCAATAGAATCCTGAGAAATTGCTCTAAGAACTCACAGAAGGTGGCTTAAGGTTTTTTTTTTTTTTTTTTTTTTTTTTTTTGGAGAGGGAGTCTTGCTCTGTCGCCCAGGCTGGAGTGCAGTGGCGCGATCTCGGCTCACTGCAAGCTCTGCCTCCCGGGTTCACGTCATTCTCCTGCCTCACCCTCCCAAGTAGCTGGGACTACAGGCTCCCACCACCATGCCCAGCTACTTTTTTTTGTATTTTTAACAGAGACAGGGTTTCGCGGTATTAGCCAGGATGATATCAATCTCCTGACCTCGTGATCCGCCCTCTTCGGCCTCCCAAAGTGCTGGGATTACAGGCATGAGCTACCGCACCCGGTCCTTAAGAAGTCTTAAAGTCATCTATGATAGGTGAGTACTCAGGTTCCTCTCCTTAAAGTCATCTATGATAAGTGAGCACTCAGATTCTTCCTTTGTGGGATGCAAGTTCATGACAGATTCCTCAAGGTTAATAGCTTAGTAGTATAATTTTATTGCAGTCACTGTATTGTCTACGCATAGTAATGTTGTAAGGCACATCTTTATTTAATAATTCTGAAAATATTTCGAGCACCTAACTTCAGCTATTGAGAATAGATATAAAATTATGCATTATGCTCTATAATTTTAGGGAAAGAAATTATTTTCTTGCTACATCAATAAATCTTTCTTTCACATACATCCTTTCCATATAATAAATATCCATTTCTCTTTCATATATCCATGATTAAATGTCTTAAATGAATAAAATATTTCTTTTGAAAATATACAGAATGGTTTGTCAAAACATGTGAAATGCACTGTATGGTTCCAAAATCTGTTTTTCATGTTTTTCTTTGGGGTGTGATCTGTTCCTGTTGGTTTAGTGTTTGTGCCTTAATTGTAGTATATCCTTAAGGAAATTGAGTATTGGTAGACTATTTATTGCAGTTGAAGATATAGCAAAAGAAATAAATAAGTTTCCAGGAGGGAAATACCTACAAGTGAATGATAATACAGTCAGTGTAAAACAGCCTTTCACTAAAGAATGTATATACTATTATTTACTCAAAAACTATTCAGCAACTATTTTACCCACAGGTGAAATGCACTGGAGTGTCCAGTTTTGTGTCACGTGTCCTTTCTGCCATTCTCAGGCTAATGGCACTCTTCATGACAAGCCTGATTGTACTGTTAAGCTCCAGAGGAAAAAATGTGGCTACAGAGTATATTAAAATACATACAATTGAAAAGGAAAATGTTCATTTTTGCAAGCAGAAGATTACCAACAGAATGCTAAAATTGAAGGTCAGTTTTAGAATGAGCTCTCATATTATGGAGTTTATGAATAAACTATGTATTATATAAGAAAAGAAAAATCAATTTTATACCGAAGTAGTGCTTTCAAAAATGTATTTTAGTTTTCTTATAGAAAAGTAGAAAAATGAAAAATACATGAACTCTTTCTTAACCCTAATCTATATTTTTTAAGAATTTTTAAAATGTTTCATATGTGAAGTAAAGAGGCAAGAAAGTGAAAAGATTTTTTTTTTTTTTTTTTTTAAATGGAGATGCTATGGGAAAATATAGGCAAATGAAGGAGTACAAATAGAAAATGTAATTTTATTGAATAACAGAAAAAAAAAAATAGTGCAAAACAGCCTCTCTATTCTTTTGTTCTTGGGATCAAAGCTTTCATTCCTGGTGATTGGTGGAATCCTTTTGGTTGCTATGCTCCCTTGAACAAAATCTTAAATCAAATTAACTCAAATTCTGTGTGTGCTATTAGAAACCATCTCATCTCATAACATGACTTTAGTATATTTTTCTTAATATCAAAGAAATTATATGGGCTAAGTAATTCTCAAAGCACCATATAAAGTTTAGGTATTTCTTTAGACGAAACAAAATATATGTTCTTTTTCACATTTGTGTTTGATTTTATTATAAAATTTGACAGAAGAAACCAAGGAAAGAGAAAAGAGAAACCTCTGGAGACTTTGTATTTTCTTAGCTGACAAAAAAAGCTTCACTTTTAGCAATTTTTCTCTCTCTGTTTACTTATTCTAAAGTCTGACTGAAACCAGACAAGAAAAGAATATTATATTCTGTTTTTGGCTTTTTACGGGATTTTTTTTTTTTTTTTTTTTTCAGCTAGAAGAAAGATTTGAAGTGCCTTTACAAGGTTATTTCCAAGGTAATGTTTATTTTATTTTTAAATAGCAAATTTTTTGAGATTCAAAATCAACATCCAGTCCATATGTCACTGAATATAAAGTTCCCAGTGGTGAAATAGGCACAAAGTTAGCCTTGCAGACTGTAACTGACAAATGTGGGTATAAGGAAAGGAAAGATTTGAATTTGAATTTGAAATATGAAAATTCCAAGCCTAAGATGTATGCCTTGGTTTTTGGTGATGAGAGTTAGAGACACAAGAGAAATCAGTTGTATTACGACAGTAAACAACACACACCTTGCTTTGCTTTTGTGTCTGCCTACATGCTTATAGTCCTAAAGATTTATGGAAAGGGCAGAAAGAATAAATCAAGGCCTGTTTTAATATAATCAATCCTATTGCCCTCACAGAAGAAAATATGTTACCTGTGATAGCAGCTTAACAGTCACAAAGTTTCCATCTTAACAGTGACAATCCATAGATTTTATTACTCTAAGGAACCATTTGGGTAGTTAATATGGAAGGTGCAGAAGTAAAGAATGTAATTAGTCTACAAATCAGGAGGAGATTCATATCTCTGAAGTTTTGATTTTTCTGATCCACGTAGTACTATATATCTGGATTTATTTAATTCTTTAAAATTCATCAATCATTTTTATTAAATCTTGCACATAATTTGTGAATTTATTACTGAGAATTTCATATTTTATTAATAACATTCAAAATGATTTTCATTGGTTTAGTATGTATTCTACAGCATAGATAAATTCTTGCTATTTCAAATAATTTAATGATTCCTTACTGGATATTTTATTAAAATATAGTCTTATTATTTTTCTTAAAATTTGTATACATTTTATTTTCTCCTCTTGCCTTACTACACCAATGGCGGATTCCAGCACAGTGTTCATTGAAATTCCATACTTTCTCATTCCCAATCTTGTTCCCAATCTCAAAGGGAAAACTTTCAAAATTAAATATATTTTTGTAAAGCTCTTTAGATCTTCTAAGTCTAAGGAATTTCTCCGTTAGAGTCTGCTTACATTTTCATAATGAGTGCTACAATGTTTTGTCTATCTGTATTGAGAATTCCATATGATTTTTAAAATAAGATGGCAAAATACAAATACAGATTTACTAATGTTAAGACAACTTTTCTTTATTGGTATAAATCCAACTTAGATATGATATATTATCCTTTTTATGTAATTCAGCAAATTTATTAATGCTTATAAAATTATAAATATTAGTAAATTTTAAAAACTGAGTGTTTTCTTACATGAGTTCATAGATGAGATAAAACTATAACTTTTCTTTTTGGTTTTGTCCTTGTTAGGTTGTGGTATAGAAGGTGCATATCCTCTTTTTCAGTTCTCTTGAATGATTTATATATATTTAAATTGTTTTTGAGATTTTAATAAAAATCTCCAGCAAAAACATTCAAGCCTACTGCTTTCTTTCCAAGAAGATTTTTTAATTTTAATACAATTATTGAATTAATTGATTGTTATTATTATTTAAATCAAATATAGATTAATGTTAATGGTATAGGAAATTTAAGTTTTGGATGTTTTGAAATAGTTTTGTTCACGTGTAATTGTTTAAAGATTTGTCCACTTTTGGTAAAATTTTGAATATCTTGGAATTTTTTGTTCATAATAAACTATCATTTTGTTATATCTACAGGTCATCTGTCTCTTTTTAAGAGAAAAATAATATCCAAAGAAGTTCCACCACTCAGAAGGCTTTTACATTTCATGTCTCATTTGCCAGAATTTCTTCTTACAAACTCTAAACCAATCATGGTTAGGGTAATGTAATTACCTTGCTTCGTTTTTAGGTGATAGAGTTTTCTTTCCTTTTTGATGATTTTACTATGGAAGTGTGAACACTTGAACAACTCAGTCAGCAATAAAGAATGAGGTTAGAACTGGATTTAGCTGGAAAATCAACATTGTCTAATATAGAAAGAAAGGAGCAAAACAGAGAGAAAAAAAAAGTGAGTTTGTTTATTTGTTGCTTAAACTGATTGAAGTTGTAATCCTGACCCTTTGTAGCTGGAAAAGTCCTGATTACTTTTCCTGATTGCTTGCAAAATAGTGGTTCTTTATTTCTTATTTTGGTTATAATTTATTTACATAATGGGATTTATTATCTGAGGGATAGTTTTAGTTTTTAAGTCCACTTGGGATGCTGTAGAGTCAGTGGAGAATGAGCATGTGATATTTTAAGGAATGATGTCATATGTTTACCTGAGCCAGTTTGAAACTTCACTGAGACTAGGATGAGACACTTGCTTTGCTATATTAGTATTCAGGAATGCTAGTGGCTATGACAAAGAGGCCAAAACAACAATGGTTAAGACAAGATAGTATTTTATTTTTCTAAGTCTGAAGTATATATATTAATACTTACATTAACTATATATAATATGTTGTTATATATAATAACTATAATAATATAACAATACTTTAAACAATATTAACAATATATTAAATTGCTTAATTTCACAGGAAGGTAAAATTGATCTTGAGAGCCCAGTTTGGAAGTAGGACACATCACTTTTGTATGCATACCATTGAAATAATTCATTTAAATGGCTACATATAACCTCAAGGGACACATGTAGTATAGTTGGACATGGATATACATAGTAGTTTTATTAGTGAAATGAACAGAATTTATTTTTTGGTAAACAACTTGTAGTCTCTGCTCTACTGCCAGTCATTGTTTAAAGTTAGCGTATATATCAGAAAAAGAAAAAAAAAAAAAGTAAATTCCTAGAACTAAATTTTGCAATGTTTCTAATAGTTTTTCTATGACACTGGATTTTTTAATACGATATGCTTTTAAGTAGAACAATGTTTCACAGTTAAAAAGCTAAAACTCCTACCACTTGTATGTCTTAGTAAAAATGTAATTTTGCATTGTATAAAATGTTATATATTTCTGATTTTCTTTCGAAACTAGTATGCACTCTTGGTTCTGATGTGAATACCAGCCATTTAATCACTGGGTTATTTCTATTTATGTAGTCATGATAGCAAGCTTTTCAATACTCAGGAAACTTATTTATCGGTGAAATAGTCCTTCACAAATGCTAAGTCAATTGAGAGTTTATAGGTTGTTTTTGTTCTTGTTTATTGTTTCTGATCTCTGCTGTCATGGATGTATTATTGTGTTCTAATGAGGTGAGGCTAATCTGACAGAATATGAATAAAATAGAAATTAGATAAAAGCTATTGTAAAAGTAAAAATACCTTGCAGAAAAGGAAACATCAATATTTAATATGTTCATTTGTATTCTGTGAACTATGTCGAAAGAAAATACTCTCTAATATTCTTTGTAGATTTTGTACTGGGTGAAACACTGCCAAAATGGAAGCACATTGTTGACACACAAAAATGTTACATTAAAACAACAACAACCAACACTGTGTCATTATACTCTCCTCTAATTGTTATCAAAGCACTATACTGACTTTAATGCTTTACTCTTTTAGATATATTTATCAAGAAATTAGGCTCAAATTTTGAGAACATTGCAACAATGGAAATTCTATTCTGTTTTTCTTTTTTTTTTTTTTTTTCACTTAACCTAATCAAATATGGTTCTTAGAAGGTGTTTGTTTCAACAAAGTATTATATGATAATTTTTGCCTAATTTTGTCCCCTTTCTTAAAATATTGATCGTGAGTAAAAAAATGTTTATCATCCTGCCTCTTAGTCTTCTTGTAATATTCTTTTTAATAGGAAGATGATATTACTGAGGGTATTGAGTTTACTCCTATTGTTTTTAAATCTTACAAGAAATTACAATTTCTAACTTAGTAAATATGAACCAAGATACATTCTTTATTTGTAGTTATTTATTTACTTTAATATACTTTAATTTTTTGAGCAGTTTTAGGTTTACAGCAAAATTGAGTAGAAAGTACAGAGATTTTAGTTGCACATATTTATTATAATAGACTTTAATATTTTGAGTTTTAGGTTTACAGCAAAGCAGAGTTGAAAGTAAAGAGATTTCCTGTATACCTCCTGCTCCCACACATGCGTAGCCTCCCCATCATCAATATTGTCCAACAAAGTTGTAATGATCAATGAACTTACAGTGACATCATGATCACCTGTAGCCCATAGTTAACATTAAGGTTTATACTTGGTGGTGTGCATTCTGTGGGTTTGGATAGATTTGTAACGGCATGTATCCACCATTATAGTATTATACAGGGAAGTTTCACTGCCCCAAACATCCTCCGCACTCTGCCTGTTCGTCTTCCTTCCCTTGTAAAGTTTGGCAGCTACTGATTTTTATTTTTTATTTTTTTAATTTTTAATTTAATTTTATTTATTTTTATTTTTTTGAGACAGAGTCTTGCTCTGTCGCCCAGGCTGGAGTGCAGTGGTGCGATCTCAACCCACTGCAACTTCCGCCTTCTGGGATCAAGCAATTCTCCTGCCTCAGCTTTCTGAGTAGCTGGGATTACAGGTGTGCACCACCACGCTCAGCGAATTTTTTTGTATTTTTCGTAGAGACAGGGTTTCACCATGTTGTTCAGGCTAGTTTTGAACTCCTGACCTTGTGATCCGCCAACCTCGGCCTCCCAAAGTGCTGGGATTACAGGCATCGTGAGCCACCGTGCCTGGCCACTACTGATCTTTTTACTGTCTCCATACTTTTTCTTTTTTCCCTAAAGTCAAATAATTAGTATTAAAGAGTAAATAGCCTTTTCAGACTGGCATCTTTTACTTAGTAAATGCTTTTATGTTTCCTCCTTTTTTTTTTTTTTTTTTTTTTTAAATGGCTTAATAGCTCATTTCTTTTTAGCACAGAGTAGCATTACTTTGGCTGGATGTGCCACCATTTACTCATCAATTCACCTGCTGACTGACATCTTAGTTGCTTCTACATTTTGGCAATTATGAACAAAGCTAATATAAACACCTTTGAGTATATTTTTGTGTGGACATAAGTTTTGCACTTTTTAGGATTAATACCAAGGGAGCATGACTTCTGGATTGTGTGGAAAGAGTGTTTAGTTTGATAAGAACCCACCAAACAACTGTTTTTCAAAGTGTTGTATCATTTTGTATTCACATCAGCAATTAATGAGAGTTTCTGTTGTTCCACATAGTAAACAGCATTTAGTGTTGTTAGTGTTCTGGATTGTGGCCATTCTAATAGGTGTGTGGCATCTCCTAGGTGGTGGTATTACATTGTTGTCTTACTGTATTTATTTATAGATATATAATTTATAGACTTATTTATGAGCATTTCTACAAAACGATGAAAACATTAACCAAGATTGTATATTCTCTATCCTAGTTTTTGTTTGAACTGAGCAATTTTTTTGTCTATTATGTTGTAAAATTATTACAAATAACCATATTTGTTCCAAATCAAATTAACTGTTAGATTCTTTGATACCTGGGTTAGTAAAATAGTCCCTGAGTTATTAAGCCATAAACCAGTATGGCCACTCTTCAGAATAATAGTGTTAGAACTGTTTATAAAATTGCTAACCTGAGGGTGGTCATATTCAGTAATGACAATTTTTTTAATGAAATTAAACATCTATATTAATTTTGTATTGGTTTTGTATTAGTCTGTTTTCACACCGCCAAGAAGATATTGCCTGAGACTGGGTAATTTATAGACAAAAGAGGTTTAATTGACTCACAGTTCCACATGGCTGGAGGGGCCTCAGGAAGCTTACAGTCATGGTGAAAGGCAAAGGGGAAGCAAGGCACATATTCTCCTGAGAACTCACTATCAGCAGAGAACAGCACGGGGGGAACCACCCCCACGATCCAATCACCTCCTGCCAGGTCTCTCCCTCAACACGTGAGGATGACAATTGGAGATGAGATTTGAGTGCAA
This sequence comes from Chlorocebus sabaeus, assembly GCF_047675955.1. Taxonomy (NCBI): domain Eukaryota; kingdom Metazoa; phylum Chordata; class Mammalia; order Primates; family Cercopithecidae; genus Chlorocebus; species Chlorocebus sabaeus. The sequence goes on along the minus strand of NC_132910.1, from coordinate 84,091,272 downwards.
ACACATCCAAACCATATCGGGTATCAAATATTCAGACATTTCTTGCCCTCATGTAGCACTTCTTAACGTAAGCTTTTGGAACAGGCTATTTTTGGCTCAATTAATTTATCCTAGGGAATATTCATTTTGAACACTAAAAACAAGTGTTTTCTCCCTACTCTTTATGCTTTATGATGATCAACCTAATATTTAAAGTACTAATCAGCATGCAGAAGTTTAATTTTTTTCCTCCTATTCTACCTTCTTATCCTCCTCCTCTTGTCATTGTCTTCTCTTTCTTTAGCAGTAATAATTGCAGTGAGGAAACAGCCATGACAGCCTATTTTAATAGAAATGACATATTTGATTAAAACTTCATTACTTTTAAAAGAATATTATTTATACTACTTTTCAGCTCCATTTTACATTTTTATCACCTGCCTTCATCTCTGTCTTGACTATCAATGTATTGGCACCGTTTACCCATACCAACTCAATAGTCAAGTATAATAACCAGGATGACTATTTATGTTTTCCTTTTTATCATACTAGTTATATTAGCATTAAGAAATATTAAGCCTCTATACTTAGTTCTTATTAAGTTTCAGTATGGGTCCTCACACTTTTTGGTTTGAAATTACATTATTAGTAGTTGTTGAGACCAACCCCAAACACTTTTTAAAGTTTGCTTTAGATAAACAGTGTTTACTATATTAGAAATTGAAACAAACATTTCCAAAACATTTTTATTGTATATTAACATAAATATTATGGAAAATAATGTTAATTTTGAAACAAAAAAAAGTGAGAAAAGCATTGTTTTACATCTTTGCAAATCTCTTTAATGTCTGCCTCAATAGGAGATTCATAGGGTTTTATCCCCTTCTGCATTGGTCTGTTGTGATGTCATATGTCATGTAGCCTTTAGAAACTTCCTCTGCATTCTTGTATGAGAAAAAGAGTGTTAAAAGCAAATAATGCTTTATTATTATAAGAAATATAGTTCTGACCTTGTGAATCCACTGAAAAATTGTTGAATATCTAGGAGTCCTTTAACCATACTTTGAGAACCACTGCTACTGAAAAATATTATCCTACTCATTCAATACATCTTGCTTTTCTCTCAACTTCACCTCTCTTATGATCAGTCGCTTGTGAATTTTTACATTCCAGCGTTACACTAATGGATTTCTGATGATATCTAGGTCAAAGTATGATGTTAAAAGTTATGTCTAACTTTGCATGTATAATTCCTCTGCTAAGGAAGCTTTCACTCATCTTCTAAACATTACTCAGATGTCACTTTCCCTGTGATACATTAATCACTTGCTTTTCTTTTTCATTGTATGTACTTCACAAATACTTTTATTATCTCACAACCAGATATTAATTACAGTTTGCAAACCAAGGTGTATTTAAAATATTACTTTCTTTATTTCCTTTAGATAAAACTGATTTTACTATTATACTCTGACTTTCTAAATTTACAGGAAATTATATCTCCAATGTGGTAGGTTCTCCTTCCCCAACCTAATGTCCGTTCAGAATCTGAGATGCCTACTTTGTGCCCAGGGAATGGACAGGAGTTTCTGATGACTGGTGATGGTACACGCTGACTTTCTCACTGCCTGTGCTTACAGTGGTTTATTCGACTAACACTTTTTAGCTGTTTTCATGCCATGCTTGAGGTGTCAAATCTCTCCTGTGCCTGGTGACCAGCCCACGACCATTCTTCTTTGAGGCCTGGAAGCAATGTCCCATTACTGTTTGGATCTGTACCTCTGGGCCCCACCAAACAATAGTTTAAGGGGAACCTCAACTTACTTCCTGCTTTTCCAAGACTCTTTTTATCTTGTCCCAAAAACTATTATGCTCAGTAGGTATAGAACTTACAAAACAAATTTTCAGAATTTGGACAAGCTAACTTTATTTTTAGTTATATACCTATTCCAAATACATGAGGCTTGAGGCTTACTACTTTCTTGAAGAAGAGGCAGCAAAAAGGTAACAATATGGGAGAGGAAAAGAGCAATAATTAATATACTAAAGTTTACTCAACCATACATATATTAGACATGTTATTTTATTTGATGAGTATTAGCTTTGTATCCCTTTATTAGTTTTGTATCCCTTTCCCCAAAATACATATATACAACGCATGGATGGACACGCATGTGAAGTCCTGCTGTAGGTAGATTCTAGTGCCAAGCATAGTGACCAGCATTTATATAATAGGACCTATATAAATGCTTGTTAAAGTCATCTAGAAAAATATAACTAAAGTATTTTTACCTGCAAATACATTGTTTATATCTTAATTTTCTTTCCGTTCTCTTTTTTTAATAGATGGGTTCTCATGATGTTGTCCAGGCTGTAGTGCAATGGCTCTTAAGAGGTGCAATCACAGTGCACTATAGCCTCAAACTCCTGGACTCAAGCATTCCTCCTGCTTTGGATTCCTGAGTATTGGGGATTACAGCCGAGTGCTACTACATCGGCTTTGTCTCTTAATTCTTTTTGAAAAAGGATGTAAGCTATAACTTCTTCTTTATTATTTGAATTGAGAAAATGAAGGACTAAAAGGCCATATATAAAATATTGATACCCTTCTTTAAGGACTTTAATATAGTAAAACAAGTTTTTAATATACTAAGAACATTTACTGAATATCAATGCATTTTAGACTCTTTGTTGTGGTACAGGAAGTATGCAGTAGGTAGGCAATGTGTTTTCTGATCCAGAATTGTTTATAAAGTAACATTTCCTTGCCAGCGTTGGAAAATTATAACGAACTAGCATACTGAAGTATGCACACTAATCTATTTGTCTACTGGAGTTTCTTCTGAGCATTAAATGAAATGATATTTTAAAATAGCTAGTACAGTATATCATGGCTGTTAGAATCTGCTCAATGAATGACAGCTATTTACTTTACTTTTTTATTTCCCTCTAACTATAGACCTTGTGGGTGTATAGCACAGCTAGCTATTATACAGCTACGAGGAATACCAGTACCTGCTGCTGCTAATAATTCCTTGATGGTTTATCTCATAAAACTACTCCCAGATTTCAAAAATGTTTTTGAATTTAGGAAATGAGTTAATATTCCTAATTGTAAGTATCATCTTTGATTTTTACAATACAGATTTTTTTGTTGGCATCACTATTGAAAATACTTCCTTTTGTCTGACAGTAAATCAAAACAAACACTCATTGTATTTATTTGCATGGTTACATTAAATATGTTATAAAGGCCTCTTTTCTCTGAACTTGGTCTAAATATGCTTTTCATTCTTAAATAGTTACAGGAATAGATGAGTTTTTCCTCTATTTGTAGTTCTTTCAATCCCAAGTTTTGTTCAGTGATCACTATCATTGAAATTCTGAGATGTATTTAACTTTTACACTCACTGTTAACTTGCCTAACTTAGTTCATCTAAGCTTGTGTGCAGGTCAACTTTGACAAGTAATTTAGAAGGTTGTCATATTTGACATGAAACTTCTGCGATCATGGATTTTCTACTCTATTAATATTGTCAACTGAGCTGTTTTCTGACATTCTAAAATAAATGTGAGCTGTATTTACTATTATTCAAAAGACAGATCACTCAACTCCTCTGAATGAAAAATATTTTACTGGCTAGTGAGGAAAGTTATATTCAAAAAAATTAGTGGGATGATCATTCAAATTCCCATCAGTGTAATTTAATTGGAATTTTCTTTGGATATACTTAAATTTAACTATTGTGTTGTTCTTTCTTAGGCTAAATGAATACAGCAATTTTTTTTTAAAACTCCATGTCAAGAGGTTTTAGGCTGCCTTTGTTCATTTCTATTTTAAATCAGCTAATAATTTCTCTAAAGGTTGCAATGTAAATGTACCATGGGAGGCAAGCCTCTCCCTCCCCCCTACCACTTGATGGAGAGGGAAAACTCTTGAATGAGTCTTTACATTAAGCAGAGGCTCTCTTCCAGAATGAAAGGTTTCTGTCAATGCAGTTCCAGGAAGTTTAACTGTTTGCAAGAAAGTGAGTGCAGCAATCTCTTAATCAGCATAGAATAATGGTTAAAAGCAGGTTCTTTATAGCCAGATGTCTAGGGTGCACAGTCCTGTCTCTACCACACTGGACCTTGATTAAGTTACTTTAACTCCCTATGCTTCCATTTCCTCAATTGTGAAAGGGGGATAAAAATAAAGCAACCTCATCAAGTTGTTATGAGGTGCAAATGAATGAGTTTTCATTTCTTATTTTTAAAACATTAGGAATTATGGCTGGCACACACAGTAAACCCTACATGAGTTAATAATTATATAAATACATGAAGTTATTTATTACTAAGATATGCCAAGTACTGGGTTTAGAGAAACAAGAGAGACAGACATGACTCTTGTTCTTAGGAAGATTATAGTCTGGGCAGCAGGGAGTCAGTACACGTGAATAGACAAAGATGGGGAGGGAGGGTGCTGCAAATTTCTACAAGTCAGTGTAATGTAATGACCTATTTTCCTTCATCATTTGTGTTAATTCCATATGCTTTACTCACATGGCCTCTGTTGGGGCTTCATTTCTCCCACTATGAACAGTGAACTTATTCCATTGCATACCCTCACAAGACAATTGCCATCAATCTATTCAGGAATGATGGTGTCCTCTGCTCATCAATATATTTATTAATGCCTCAGAAAAGGAAAACTCTTAGTCATTATTTCTTTTAGTTTTTTATGATCCTATTAATTATTATGCTCTTTATTGATTTGTTGCATCCATATTCTTCTAGTATATAAACTTTCCAGCATGTTAGGGTAAGTCTTTCTCTGTCTTATTCTCTTTTAATTCTGCAGTACCTAGGATAGGTTCTAGTACATGGAGCACTTAGTAAGGAATGAATGCATTCATGCATGAATGAATATGTCTATGTGCTCTTGTGTAAATGTTAATGTTGGATAGATTTCCAGAAATTTGAATTGCTTTATCTAAAGTTAGGGGCATTCTAATTTTATGATGTTCCACCTAATTATCCTTCAAATGGATTTTACTAATGGACATTTTCATCAAATATGTATGAGAATGCACGTTTCTATAAATTTTTACTAATACATGATCTTAGTTGTATTATCAGTCAATATGTGAACAATATTTATATTGGTTTAATTTGTATATCCTTGATGATTGGTAAATTTGAGCATTTGAAAAATATATATATATTTTAAATGTATATATATGTATACACACACATACATATACTGGCCCTTTATATTTCTTTCTCTGTAAATAGTCTGTTTACACACTTTGCTAATTTGCTTATTAAAAAAAATACTGATTTGTAAGAAGTCATTTTGTTCTATCGATGCTATTCATGATATATTGGTTTGTACTCTACAACCTTTATAAAAGCTTGTGTAGTTATAGTATTTTATCTGTGGTTTTAATTGTATTTATGATATAGCATATTTTCTTATTTTTGAATAACAGCCTAGTATTTTTCTTCCCATTTTTAAGCATTTGTGTATTGTTCTTGCCTACTGCCATAGCTTATACTCCTATACTCTTCAGAATAGGAAAGACAATCACCAGCTACCTTGTCTTGTCCTTGATCTTAGAGAAAATGTCTTAATTATGGTTTTTTTTTTCTATCGGCTGTTTGTTTTTGCATGCTTTTTATCAAGTTTAGGAAGTCAATTTATTTTTCTACTTTGCCAATAGATTTTTTTAGAGTTATGGATGGATGTTTAATTTTATCACCATTTCTATTGAGAGTAACATATGATTTCCTTTCATTAATATGCTGATGTGATGCATTATATTAATTGATTTGTAAAAATAAATAACCATACTTGCACTCCTGGAATGAACCCAACTTTGGCATAGCTATTTTATTGTTATTGTTTTTTAACTTTGATTGACCTCAGTTTGTCTATATTTTGTACCTAAATTTTGTACCTAAATTTAACCATGAGTTTTGATTTTCTCTTTCTTGTGATGTTTTCATTAATTTTTATTTCAAGTTTATGCTAATAAGTGACATTTACGTTCCTTTTATTTTTCTTTTAATTTCATATTTTCTGTATATTACTATAATCATTGATTAATGATTATATGTATATGTTTATATATGTATGTGATTTCAACGACTGTGAAAGCATCCCCAAAATCATAGTGAAAATTAATTCTTTTAGTACTATTTGTAAAATAGAACCTAAATTTTCCACTGATGTAAAATGCCATTTTCTTTTCGTATATTAAGGACATATGCTTCTGTGTTTAATTTCCGTTTCATTGGTCACCTTTCATCAATAATATATTCCTTAATAATGACTTTTTAAAATAAAAACTCTTTATGGCTAAAAGACCATAACACCATCTCTAACATTTTGTTTGTTCAAGATTATCTTATGGATTAAATACTTAAATGTAAAACCCAAAACTATAAAAACCCTGCAAGACAACCTAGGCAATACCATTTAGTACATAGACAGGAGCAAAGATTTCATGACAAAGTTGCCAAAAGAAATTGCAACAAAAGCATAAATTGACAAATGAGATCTAATTAAACTAAAGCACTTCTTCATAGCAAAAGAAATTAGCGACAGAGTAAACAGACAACCTACAAAATGGGAGAAAAATTTTGCAAACTATGCATCTGACAAAAGTCTAATAACCAGAATCTCTAAGGAACTTAAATTTACAAGGAAAAAAACAACAACCCCATTAAAAAGTGGGCAAAGGACATGAACAGACCCTTTTCAAAAGAAGACATACATGCAACCAACAATCATGAGAGAAAGCTTAACATCACTGATCATTAGAGGAATGCAAATCAAAACCACAATGAGATACCATTTCACACCAGTCAGAAGGGCTATTATTAAGAAGTCAAAAAATAACAGATGCTGGCAAGGTGGTAGAGAAAAAGGAATGCTCATACACTGTTGGTAGGCGTGTAAATTCTTTCAACCACTGTGGAAGACAGTGCAGTGATTCCTCAAAGGCCTAAAGATAGAAATGCTTTTGACCCAGCAAACCCAGAATCCAATACTGCATATATACACAAATGAATGTGAATCATTCTATTACAAAGACACATGCATTCATGTGTGCATTGCAGTACTGTTCGCAATACCAGAGACATGGAATCGACCTAAATTCCCATCAATGATAGACTAGATAAAGAAAATGTGGTACATATACACCACGGAATACTATGCAGCCATAAAAAGAATGAGATCATGTCCTTTGCAGGGACATGGATGGAACTGGAGACCATTATTCTTAACAAACTAATGCAGGATCAGAAAACCAAGTACTGCTTGCACTTGTAAGTGAGAGGTAAATGATGAGACCACATGGGCATATAGAGGAGAACGACACACATTGGGGTCTTTTAGAGGGTGGAGGTTGAGAAAAGGGAGAGGATCAGGAAAAATAATGGGCACTGAGCTTAATACCTGGGTGATGAAATAATGTGTACAACAAAGCCACATGACAGAAGTTTACCTGTGTAACAAATCTGCACATGTACTCCTGAACTAAAAATTTAAAATATAAAAGACTATCAGGACTGGACGTGGTGGCTCAGACTATAATCCCAGCACTTTGGGAAGCCAAGGCATGAAGATCGCTTGAACCCAAGAGTTCAAAAAAGAGTATCTTGGCTATGTTTTTGGCATTTTACTCTTTCCTATGAAATTTATAATACATTTTCCAGTTACAGAGGGGAAAATACTAGAATTTAAATTAGAATTTAATGTATTCTATAATTTTCTTGGGAGAGAATTGACATCTTCATAATAGTGTGTTTCTCCTTGTTTTCCATGAATATAAATAAGACTTTATTTAGGGATTCTTAACTCTCTTTCAATATTATCTTAACATCTGCATTATGGTTGTTTCTTCTTTTGTTAAGTTTATTTTTAGCATTTCACACTGTGTGTTACTATTTATAACGCTATTTAAAATACATTACCTAGCTACTTCATGCTTGAAATACATTTAATTTTTGATAAGCCCTGGTAATAAATGCTTACCACTTCTAGTAACTTATCTGATTATTTTTTAGTTTTCAATTCTGATAATTATATGAATTTTGAATAATCGAAATTTTGTTTCTTTTTTTTTCCCAGTGATTTTCTTTCCCCCTTTTTTTGTGGCAGACCTCTGTAAGATTTTGAATAAAAGTGATGATAACAAGCATACTTATATTTTATATTACTTCAGAGTTAATGATAGTAACTATTTCTCATTAAAAATAAGGTTTGCTTTATTGTGATTATTTGAACATCACTTTTGTCAGCCTGTGTGTCTTTCTATTCCTAGTGCGCTAAATTTTCACTTGTTAGCAATATTAATATGTGTAAATTTCAGCAAGTAACTTTTCTACATTTATTAGGATGATTTTATATTTTTTCTTTTAATATATTACTGTACATTCATATTTGTAAAATAAACTCAACTTGGTCATGTTGCATTTTTTTATGTTACTCTTGGTTTGATTTTCTAATACTATTTTTAGGATTATTATAGGTATGTTCATAAATGAGAAACGTCTGTTTTTTGTATCAATTTCAAAGTAAGGTATATGCACTCTATCTAGTCTCTAAATTGCTCTCTATATTGAAATATCTTATCCTTGAAAGTCTATTTGAATTGGCCTATTAAAAATATCTAGGCCTGGTGATTTTTGGATTTCTTTTTTTAAATTACTATGCTAGTTTCTTTAATAGTTATTATAGTACAAGTGAGGTTTTTTTTTCTTAATCAGTTTGATATTTAAAAAAATATAAAATCAATTTCATTTAACTTTTCAAAACTGTTGACATAAAATTTGTTTATTATACAATATGATTATATTTAAATCTCTAATATATATTTATTATATTTATAATATAATATATATTTATTATGCAATATGATTATATTTAAATCTCTAATATATCTTATTTATGTGTCTATCCTTCCACCTGACATAGGTTGCCCTACCTTCTTTTTTTATTAGCCCAACCAAAATTTATATCTATTGGTCATTTTTTGGTGTATGTCTGTTATTGTTTAAAGAGCCTATGTTATATTCTTTCTTTCTTTTAGCAGGGAGCTATACGAAAAGCAAAATCTTAAGAAAACATGACCAATGTACAGAAAAAATAAAAGTGAACAGAGAAAAATTAGTAAGTACATATAATTGGAAACACCTATTTCTAGATTTTAAAAACTATGAAATCAAATTGAAAAGAGATTTACATAAAAGATGGAGGTCTTAAAATTTCTCAGATAATTTGAATAAGCCTTCAAATAATCACCAGATTCAGTGTATGATATTCCTACTTAAGCTTATTTTCTAGTAACTATCCCTGTTATTTGAAATAATGATCTACTGAAAGGGGCAAAGGAGAAAAAAAAATAGACTCTAGAGTTTTGTCTACGAAGGATCTTTATGACTGGCTTATTAGCACATGAAATTGACTTGAAAGAAATACATCCAAAGTCTATTAAGTTTTTGAGGAAATTGTTTTTTCAATTTCCTCAAAAAACTCCTGAGCTAGGAGGAAAAATGCACTCAAAACAATCCTCTGGCTCTTACATTTTCATAAGAAACAACCAGTGCAAGATGGATAGTTCCCAAGGGTAAAGAACAAGCAAGTATTTCCCAGGGAGCAGAACCTGAGGTCATGGAGAACAATAAACAAGGAAGTAACTTTTGGTCAGGAATGTGGGTCTCATTAAAGAACTTTCCCCACAGTAGGGCAAATCAGGTGTGTCTCAGTAGGGGTGCTTTGTAAGACCTATCCAGCAGGATTGTATGATTATTATTAAGAGGGGTGTGTGCTGTGTTCTTTTTTCCCTTTCTTAAATGTTACTTTTCTGCTATAGTTATCTTATCCCTGCTCTACCACTGACAACATACATAAGACTGATTGTTTTTATATCATGCTTTGCAGGACCACAACAACCACTCCCAGTCATGATGGAGAGGAGTGTTCAATACCCACAGATCCTGAATTTTGAGCTGATTATACTAAATAGATGGGACTTAGTTTCATCTGCCATGGGGTAAGCGTATACTACCTGAGGGAACAGGTACACATGAATATTTATTATTACAATAACTGTTTGTGCAGAACTTGCTTACTGCTCACCAATATTCTTATTCTCCTCTAATTGATGTTAGAAATAGACTTTTCCTAGCTTCTCTTGCTTTTTTGTGTAGACATTTCCTGAGGTCTAACCAATGTAGTATAAACATAGTTGATATATATCATTTCTAGACTTGACTCATTAAAGATTCCCATGTATGGTTATTTAAGCTTTATTTGCTTCCTGTCTAGTGGAATGGAGAAGACTGCCAGGGAAGTCTTGGATGGCATAGGGTGAAGATGGCAGAGTATCTGTTGGCCATTTGGAGGAGGATTGTTCTCTGATCTGTTTACTCTTGTAAACAAGCAATACATTTCCAATATGTGCTGTTTCATATTTTGAGTTCATTTGTTGCAGTAGCTAGTTGATCTTACCAAATAAAAGCAAGATTATTGAAGAAGTAACAGTAAATACATGTATTAATGAATTTATCCTGAATGAAACATCATTTACTTCTAGCTTCACATTATTGTTTGTAATCAATTTTATAATAATACTGTTATAACTATGTGGTCCTAATTCAATGTTCAAATCGCCCAAATTATTTTTTATGGTGAAAACAGTAAGTTTTAACTGAAATAATTAAATTCAACATAAAAACTGCTAAATAAAGGAATATTTCTGGCTTATGTCATGATCTATTAAAGTGCATTTTATATCATCAGGAATCTGTCCTACTCATTTCCTTTGGCTTAGATTTTCTCTATGTTGATTCTTTTCTGCACAGGTTCTCTATGGTGAAGATGGCAACTTGCTGACTCAGTCTCAGAATGCCTTAAATCCACATATTGTGGCAAGTGGAGGTCTGCTTCTCCAATATCTCTTCCAGATAAGTCTGGAGAGGACTGTAATTGATCCACCCTGAGTCATATGTCCATGTCCAAAGCAACGAGTTTGGAAAATTTCATGACACACTCCTAATTTTGTGGTAGGAGACACATCAGAACCACACAATGAGTCAGTCTTATGTATACAATAGAGTTTCATCTTCCAGATGAAAGGAAAAAAAGTTGTAAAACAAAAACAAATATTCACTAATGGGGATCTATCTGAATTTCACCTGTAACTACAAATGCCCAAAAGTAGATTTACAGTTCTCCTAGAGTGTCATGAATTTCAAAACATATACATGGAATCATAAGGTAATATCTTAATCACTTCTCTCAACTTTCTGTTGAATCTCTCCTTAACATAAAATGAGAATATTTTAGCAGTAGGAGAAGGATTATTTTTTCATTTATAGACCTTTATCAGGCACTAATGTAGGATTGAGTTTGACCTGATACAGTGTTCTATCTCTGAGTGCTGTCATTCAGGAGTTTGATTGTAAATACAATTTATTTTATATGATACCAATATAGAGAACAAATTTACTTTTTTTTCTCATATAATCATGTAATCAATTGTTCCAACATAATCTATTGAATAGATATTGTGGCATTTCCCTAATTATTTGTAAAGGTACTGCTACTAGATATGAATATTTATATATGAGGATATGAATCATGGCTCTCTGATTTGTTCATTATTTGCTTGTCTATTCCTGTGCCAGTACCATACAATTGGTACTAATATAGTGTTCTGATATTGACAGGATGAGATGTTCCTTCTAATGCTGTGGCTTTAAATTTGTCTTGGTTGTACATTTCTTTATATTCTTCCATATACATTTGTGGTTCAGTTGTCAGCTTTGAAAATCACTTTTGGGATTTGAATTGGAATTGCATGAAATTTGTAGACTAACTTGTAGAAAATTGACATTTTTATGATATGAATTTCCACATTCTTATAACCATGGGTGTGTTATTTATTTTCACTTTTGAATATTATTGTGGGTTTTTAATAATAAAAATAACAATAAGTTACATGGTGGTTACTATGTGACAGATGTTGTCAAAGTTCCATCCATATATCAACTTATTATATATTCTTATGGGAAGATACCATTATTATCTCCATTATGCAAATAAGAAAACCGAGGTACAAAGAGCTTAAGTAACATGTGCTAAGTCATATAAGAGTAAAGCTTTATTTGAATGCATACAATTTGTCTTCAGAGCTTGAAATCCATTTTATTTTATCTTAATTTTACTTTAAAAAAAAAAAAAAAAACTTTGGAGACAGAATTTTGCTCTGTTGCCGAGGCTGGAATGCAGTGGCATAATCTTGGCTCATTGCAACCTCTGCCTCCCAGGTTCAAGCGATTCTCCTACCGCAGCTTCCCGAGTAGCTGGGACTACACTTGTGCGCCACCATGCCTGGCTAATTTTTTGTATTTTTAGTAGAGACGGGATTTCACCGTGTTAGCCAGGATGGTCTCAATTTCCTGACCTTGTGATCCGCCTGCCTCGGCCTCCCAAAGTGCTGGGATTATAGGAGTGAGCCACTGCGTCCAGCGTGAAATCTTTACTAGTATCTGATATTGCCTCCCTAAGAACTTTGCCCACTCCTTAGTGATACTACCATTGGCTTAGTATTTTGGATTTTCTAGTAGACAATAATATAATATTTGCATAAAGCAAATACACTTATTATTACATTAAAATTTTTAAACTGCTCATTTGTACTTGCTTTCATAAAGCCTTAACTAATTCCAACAAAGTATTGATTACTGTGGATGATAGTGGTAAATCTTGTTTTGTATCTAATATTCTTTTTTTTGTTTGTTTTTTGTTTTTGTTGTTGTTGTTGTTGTTGTTTTGAGACAGAGTCTCGCTCTGTCCCCCAGGCTGGAGTGCAGTGGAGCAATCTCGGCTCACTGCAAGCTCTGCTTCCTGGGTTCACGCCATTCTCCTGCCTCAGCCTCCCGAGTAGCTGGGACTACAGGCGCCCGCCACCGCGCCCAGCTAATTTTTTGTATTTTTAGTAGAGACGGGGTTTCACCGTGGTCTCGATCTCCTGACTTTGTGATCCGCCCGCCTCGGCCTCCCAAAGTCCTGGGATTACAGGCGTGAGCCACCGTGCCCAGCCAGTACCTAATATTAAATAAAGTGCTACTAAATGTAAGTGAGATGCTTGCTGTAAGTTTTATTAAACACTATAAAGTTATTTCCTGTCTATTTTCAAGAAGTTTTTATTATTTTAAATGCATGTGCAATTTTTTAAAGTATTGTTTTACATCTCATATTAAATAAAATGCTTGTAAGTATTTAGTATATTACTAAATATCGGTGAGATGCTTGTTGTAAGTTTTAGTAGTTAAACACTATAAAGTTATTTCTTTTCTATTTTCAAGAATTTATTATTATTATAAATGCATGTACAATTAAAAAATGTCTTATTTGCTCTTATTTTCTAATATGAAAACATTTGTGCTTTCCTGAGATGAATGCTGTGCTCTCATGAAAGATTGCAGAGTCAAAAAGTAGCCTCTGGAGTTAAGACTTTCTGGTTTTAGGGCCTCCTATGGCCACTTACTAATTATGGGTCTTAGGAGAGTTACTGAAACTTCATAATGGGTACCAATCCTAGATCCTGTCAAAAGGAATCCTTCTCTTGGCCATGACTTTGGAAGGTCCTTTACATGACAATCACAAAAAAGTATTATTAGATCTAATTTATTAGATAACACTTGGGTGTCTCTAATTGTTATGATGGTAAATGATTAATAGGCTCCAAAAATGCATATATGTATATGTTTATATAGATACACACACAAATGTGTATATGTATATGTATATATGTATATATACACATGCTAATATGTTTATCATACATTTTATTGATATAAAGTTGTATAACACACAACTTACAAATAATAATAAAATATTCAATATTATTTCAGTATTATTTATTGTAATTCTGTATAGCCAATTGCTTTTCACAGAATGTTTTCATTGACTTTTGCTGAACTCCTGTGTATGAAGCCAGCTTACCAGTGTATTCACTAACAAGTGTAGTCCTGACATGAACATTGGTTGATATTTTCATTTACATTAATAAGGCAGTGAAATAACACAGACGTGTATTTGAACTTCACTTGTTCATCAGTGATGTGAGCAACTTCTTTGCCAAATCAGATAATAGGTTTAGAATAATGGAATAATATTTTCCCAATTTTTTTCTACTAGCAAGGTAATGGCTACAACAAGACACGTTTTTAGGCTTAATGCAAGTTATTAACATTTTCTCTATGACTTTTTAAAGTCTAGACAACAAAACTGTAAATCAAACCCTGATTTATAGTATTTGCCCGGTTTTTTAAATGTAAATTCTCCCAATATGGCTAATTTCAAGCTACTAGTGTGGAAGGAGATGCACAGTAGAACACCATTATATGATAGCCCCATCTCACCGGTTAGATGAGATAATCTCAAGAGCATAGAAAGCAGCAAACTGTATTAAAGTATTTAGGAATTGATGAATTTTGAATATTCCTTTACTTTTAATATAATTTATTTAAATATAAGTTTATAAAGTCCCATTTCTAGTAGTGTCTATGTTAAAAATTGGCTTGCAAAATTTTTGAAAATTTAACAGTTCTTGGGAGCCTGTGTGAACACACTCCAACACATACCTCTGCTGGCAGAATGCAGCACTCACTGCTGCCATATGACAACCCATTGCACTAAACATATACTTTGCTACACCTTTCAGGTTCCAGAAAAACATTCTCCACATCTCTTGGCCTACGCTTTAAACCAAAAAGGTGACCACATTAATTATGAAATGTGTAGACTGGACTGCTCCCTTTGTTGGAGATGGACTTTGCTCTTGAGCATAAGGAGGATTTGAGTAGCAGAAGTGCAAAGGAAAAATAGAAGACACATTAATTAACTTGACAAATCTTTCCTCAGAAAGGACCAGAGCAATAGGTTTTGCACAATGTCATATCACATAAATAGTGCAGAACTTCTTTCTTTTGGTATTGCAGTTCATGGTTTGGAGTTACACATTCACTAATGTTACACAAAGCCAAAAAAGAAACATTTTGCAACTCTCAAGAGTTGAAATTATCTTGAAATTGTATATGTGTCCTCTACACAGAACATGAAAGACACCTAAAATCATTAACAATGAAATGACCATTGAACATTTAAATTGCAAATAGCAATATTTTGTAAAATACACATTAATATTTAAAATTTGAAAATAAGTGCATAAAATTACATTTATTGAAATAATATGATTTCAAATTTGGATATTTATTAATTGTAACTTACATTTTATCTTTAAGTTATTTGGTATATATGTTTACTGAACTATGACTTACTTCGAGAAAAAGTACACCAAGTTTAAATGTTAGGCTCAAATTTTCACACAGAAAAGCACGTCTGTGGAGCCACCACCTGATGCAGAAACAGAACTTCCCTAGCATTCCAGAAGTGTTCCACATTATGCTGACCCTTTTGGAGTCACTGTCAATTCCAGAATAATCTTTATCCTGACTTCTTACATCAGAAGTTACTATTGCTGCTGCTGCTTCTTTTATATGTATGAAACTCTGCAGCCTTTTTATGTGTCTTGATTCTTTCCCTCAGCATTGTTTGTGAGATGTATTCGTATTGTAGCACAAAGATTTAATAGTTCATTTTCCTTGCTGTATAGCAATCCATTGCATGAATATGTCACTATTTTTTAGTTATTGATGGACATTAGAGTTATTTTCCAAATTTGTATTAAATATTACTACTATGAATATATGTTGTATATCTTTTGACAAATATGTTTTCAAATTTCAGTAGATATATATATGTAGAATGGTAATAATGCAATTGCACTGCATGTGTGGGTCAAGCTGTAGAACTACAACCTAACTATTTTATAAATATTACCAGTTTGAACTTCCATCAGCAGCATATGAGGTCAAATTTCTCTATACACCATACACCTGCTAACACTTGAAATTAGTTTCGTTTTTCATTTTAATATTATGGTGGTGGATATACAGTGGTATTTCAACCTATTTTACTTTGAATCTCTTTAATAACTATGACTAAGAATTTCAGCATTTTTCATATACATAAATTTGTCACTTGGATTTTTTTTGAAGAGTCTGTATTTTTGACTTTTGTTTTCTACTTTTTTTTATTGATTTTTAAGAGTTTGTCTTTATTTCATTTATGTTTTTGTTGGCTATAACAAATATATATCCAACAACATAAATATTGAAGACATTGATTTTAATATGCAAATATTAAATATTTTTGTCTTTTTTTTTTTTTTTTTTTTTTTTTTTTTTTTTTTTTTTTTTGAGACAGGGTCTTGCTCTCTTGCCTAGGCTGGATTGCAGTGATGCGATCATGGCTCACTGTAGCCTCAACCTCTGAGGCCCAAGTGATGGTCTCTCCTCAGCCTCTCAAGTGACTAGGCCACAGGCGTGAGCCACCACTCCTGGCTAATTTTTAAAGTTTTTATAGAGAAGGTGGAGGTCTCATTATGTTGCCCAGGCTGTTCTTGAACTCCTGGACTCAAGCAATCCTCCCAAAGTGCTAGGATTACAGTTGAGAGCCACCAGTTTTGAGCCCAGACTTTTTGTCATTCTCAATAGTGTATTTTGACCAAATAAATTTTAATGTAATCCAAGGTACTGTTTTTTATACTATTCTTTTTCTTTCATAAGAAATCCTTGATACCCATGATCAGAAGTATAATCGCCTGTGTTTTCTAATAAAATCCTTGTTGCTTTACCTTCTATATTTAGATCTATAGACCATCTGCAGTTGAGTTTTGTTTATGATATGAGGTGTTTAGATTCATTTTTAATGTAACTGCCTAGTTGATTCAACATCATTTTTAGAATTATCTTCCTTACCTAATGTATTGTGCCATTGCTTTATTATATGACCTTGCATGGTATCTGTTTCTAGACCCTATTTAAACACTTAAAATATCTTTTAGGCTTGTCAATAAAACAGTTTGTAAATTGCAGTAGTTAATAATAAGTCTTGATACCTGGTAATGTAGGTTCTCCAGCTTTCTCCCCTGAGATTGTCTTTGTTACTCTTGGCTCTTTACATTCCCATATATACATTGGAAACAGTTTGCCAACTTCTATGTAGACACACAAGTACCCACACAGGCACCAACTTGGATCCTGATTAGGATGGCACAAAAGCTATACATGAATTTGGAGAAATTTATATTATTAAAATACACTTCAAATTCATGAATGTGCTATATTCTTCTAGCTAACATTTTAACTGATACCTATCATTAATCTCATGAAGTTTTCAGTGTACTGGTTTGCACATTTACTTTTAGATATTTGATTTTTATGCTATTAAAATTGTATTATATTTTAAATTTTTATGTTTTTACAATTGCATGTGTTCTATAGAAAGGCACTATTTGTGGTAATATGTTGCCTTTGCATCCCGAAACCTAGCTAAACTCACTTATCATTATTATTATTTTTTTTCTTTTGAAACTGGGTTTCACTATGTTGCCTGTGCTGGTCTCAAACTCATAGGCTCAAACAATTCACCAACCTTGGCCTCCCAAAGTATTGGGATTACAGGTGTGAGCCACCGTGCCTGGCCTAACTTATTAATTTTAATATTTTGAATATATTTTTAGAGGTTCTGCAATGACAGTCATGTCACCTGTAAATAATGAAAGTTTTCATACATATTTTAAAAATTTCCAACTTCCTTAACTGCCATTGTTTAAACATTTTCTTGTCTGGTTGCAGTTGTCTACCACCTCTTGTGTAGTGCTGAACAAATTTTGTTTACTGAGAATCTTTGTATTCCTTCTGATCTCAGGATTAAGTCTTTTAAAAAATCATTATAAAAATAAGATTTACTTTCCACAAGGAGTTTTATTTTTAATCAATAATGATTTTTGAATATATCAAAGCATTTAAAAATCTATTGGGACAATATTTTTATTGTAAATGTACCAAAATCTATAATTTTCAAATGCTAAACACACTTAGCATGGATGGACTAGAACCCACTTGGTTGTGATGTTATTTTTCTCTTTCATTGTTTGATCCAATTTACAAATATTTAGAGTATTACCATTTATGCTAATAAGAGAGGTGGTTCTGTAATTGTTCTTTCTTATAATGCCCTTTTCAGGTTTTTGTTTGCAATTTGGGACATGTTGGAAATAATTACTTCTTTCATCGTCTTTTAGAAGAGTTTATATAAAATTGATGCTATTTCCTTCTTCAACATTTGGATTTGACTAGTGGACCCTTTTGTGCATGAAGTTTTATTTGTAGAAAGTGTTAGAAATGGATTTAATTTCTTTAAACATGCTAAATCTGGTATTCTAGTTTTTTTCTAAGTTTTGTTTTCCAAGGCATATGACTATCTCATTTATATTTTCAAACTTATTAAAGTTTACAATATTCTTAAGTTATCTCTTAATGTTTACAGGATCTATAATGTTCTCTTCATTTAAATTGATATTGGTCTCTTTATTTCTATTTTCTGGACTAGTTCTGCAAATAACTCATTAAAAGTAGTTAAAATTCGTATTCCAAATAAAAATCTTTAATCTCAGATGACTTTCTGCATTGTACATTTGTTTTCTATTTCCCTGATTTTACTTTTACATTTATTAATTCCTCCTTTCTGTTTTCTTTGGTAAGATTTTGTGCTATTTTTCTGTCATCTTGAAGTGGAAGCATAGATAAATCATTTATTTTCAACTTTCGTTCTTTTATATGTTTTTAAAGGTCTGAGTGTTCCTCTAAATTCTGCTTTAACTGCGTCTTACAAAACTGAAAGGTTCTATCTCAATTAGATTTCAGTTAAAATACTTTTTGAAATTTCTGTAGTGATTTCTTATTCAACCTATGCATTGCTTAGGGCATTTGGGGATATTCTAGTTAGAAGTTTGTACTGATTTCTTGCTTAATTTCACTGTGGTCAGAGAATATTCTCTAAATAATTTAAATCTTTGAAACATATTAAGCCTTGCTAAAGAATCAAGAAAATTATCAATTTTGGTAATTATTTTATGTGCACTTGAAAAGAATTAATGTCTGTCATTGTAAGGTACAGCTTTCTATTTATGTCAATATGTTGATGTTATTTATCATATGTCAATATGTATGACAATCATATATCACTATGAATCCTTTTATTCTGAATTTACCCATTTCTTTCTTTTTTTTTTTGAGACGGAGTCTAGCTCTGTCCCCCAGGCTGGAGTGCAGTGGCGCAATCTCGGCTTACTGCAAGCTCCGCCTCCCGGTTCATGCCATTCTCCTGCCTCAGCCTCCTGAGTAGCTGGGACTACAGGCGCCCTCCAACGCGCCCGGCTAATTTTTTTTTTTTTTTTTTTTTTTTTTTAGTAGAGACGGGGTTTCACCGTGGTCTCGATCTCCTGACCTTGTGATCCGCCCGCCTCAGCCTCCCAAAGTGCTGAGATTACAGGCATGAGCTACCGCGCCCGGCCTTACCCATGTCTTCATTTGTTACTGCCAATTATTGGTTCAGTGTTTTAAAGCTATGTTACAAGGTGCTAATATAATTATAACTGTTATGTCTTTTTGTGGACTGACCATGTTATCATTATGATATAGCCTTCTTTGCAAGTACTAATGATTTCAATCTTAGAATCTACATTTTCTGTTCTTTTTGTTTCATACCATCTTTTTGTGCTTGTTTATGGTTTTATTTTTAACATCATTTTATATTCAATCTTTTTGTTTTTGTAGTTTTAGGTCATGTCTGTAAAAAGCAGCAGACATGGGAATTTTTATCTCAGTTTGAAAATATTGTATTTAATTGGAGTACTTATTTTCTTTCTATTAAACATAAGAAGTGATATATTTAAATGTATATCTATTGGTTTATTGTATGTTTTCTACTTATTCCACTTTTGTCTGTCTTTATACTGTCTTTCTTTTGTATGAATCACATTTTTTATTATTTTATTTTTCTTACTGGTGATACATTCTTTATTATGTCCAATTTAGAAAAACATTTGGTCATTATCTCTTCAAATATTGCTCCTGCTTCATTCACTTGACCTCTTCATTTTAGGTTTCCATTCAACAGTTATGTCCCATGAAGAAAGTGTATCCAGTCCAGCTTACAATTCAAAAACACACATGACTCTGAAGTTAATACCCTATTTTTTAGAAAAGGGCAGAATTGCTTTACTCATGATTACATTATCATCATCAAGAAATATATTTTATTTTTAATGGTCAAGATTTAATAAAATTAATACTTTTTACTTCTTTGTCATATGTGAAATTGGCATTTTAAAAAACTGTGTGGGGTTTTTAATTGTTGGTCCAAGCTGTGAAGCAGAGTGCAATGTGAGTGCTAGTGCAGCTTGGTGCTAGCGCTTTAATTTGTGTTATGACCCCAACTTTTTTAACCACCATTGCTTTTGCACCATCAATGCAGATGTCAACAAAATGGAAAAGGTAAATAGCATCTTAGTATTAGGATGAAAAGATTTTTCACATATGCAGATGGCGTTTTAAGAAATGTTACCTTAAATTAATCAGGGTTGAACTGGATTGACATAAGGTTATGTTTCTTAAGGGTTCCCTTCTCTCCCTTTAGCCATTTTCCTTGGGTATAGCTAGTTAGGAATTGCAACAAATTGCAACAAAAGTCTGGAATATTCCCTGGGACCTTTTCTTAGCTGGACTCTAAAGGTAAATCTTTGACTCTTCAGTGTTAACTGATATTAGAAAGCTCCCTTCTTTCAGAATGCATTCAACTTAGCTTTGTAACCTACCTCTTGTCACATCAGATTTTGAGCAATAAAGGTAAATCTGACAGTTTGTTTTATGCTGCTCAAATCTCCAATTTTATCTCTAGCACTGGAGACTGCTTAAAGTTCTTCTGATGTCTTTTTGTTCCTCAATAGTGGTTCTGTCTCAGCTAAGGCTGAATTTTCAATCTCTTGCTGTGCCCATTTTTAGTAAATACCTCTTGGAGAAATGTATATGTAGAATGTCAGCTTGATTTTCCATGACATTCTTCTCTTCAGAATGTTGGCCCCACTGGTCCTTCAGGCTTCTGAAGCTTTCTGATTTTCTTTAAGAAATTTTTTTTTTCCACTTTGCTTGGCTTTTCCTTTTGTTTTTGGTAATAGTAGTAGTGAAAGCTATTACATTCTGTTCAGAAGAGGAATATATCGGTTGTAGATTTATTTATTTTTGTTCTGCTAAAGATGATGGTATTTCAGTCTTAACAGTTTTCTATCTCTATCCTTCTGTAATTTATTCTGGGTGATTATGTTTTTTGGAATATTCAGGTCACTCACTTTTTCTTTCACAAAATAGATCTATTATTTAAATTATCTATTGAATTTCATGTTTAATAAAAAATATATTTTTTATTTTGGAAGTTACATATTTTAAAAATCACTTTCTTATAGTGTCTTTTTTCTTTAAGGTATCTATTTTTTACTAATTACTTAAAACATATTTATTTCATAATCTCATGTTTTTTACAATTTAGAGTCATGAGATCTTTAAATAACCTGATGGCTATGTCTAGTGACAAACTCTCTTAGTGTTTCATTCCTTAAAGTAGATGTTGAGATATATATATATATATATATATATATTTGATATTTTACTTTAGGTAACCTTTTGTTCTTTGGATTTAAAGAGCTTTGGTAAAAAGGTTTTTTTTTTTTCTTTTTTCTTTTTGCTGAAGTCCTTAGTTGTCTCACTTTTCCCATACTGATTTTATTTTAATTTCATAGATTAAGATTTCAGCATCAAAAATATATTTCAAATTCAGACTTCACACTGTGCATGGATCAAGATGTAAATTTTTTCAGGTATATTTTTAAACACCTACTCTCCTAAGTAAGAAGCAGGAGAAGCCATCGAAGTAGTTTTTACACCTTTTACATTTTTTTTTTAAATCAGGAAAATACCACTTTGGAGCATGATATAAGTATCTCAGATTCAGCCTACCACCTCATGCTCGTTCAAGGTAGTGCTTCCCATCTTTATGAGCACATTAAAACACATTTCAGGGACTTCTAAGACTGATGCATGAACTCAGATCTTCTCAGACCATCAGCTCCCTCTCACAGCAGAGGCTTTCAGTTTTCCCTGTACTTCTGGCCTGTGCTAATTTTGTTTTTCCTCTTACTTCTTTACTTCTTTTTTTTTTTTTTTAATTCCCTTTTTCTTTTTCTTTTTGAATTCAGCTATGTTTTTTGAAACATTTTTATATTAGATTTTATCCACAGTACCTATATGTTTGCATTCAGACTGTGGGAGTGCTTTTCTAATTAAATTAGTGTACCATGCTGATGGATGTTTTGTTAACAACTTCATTTCAGTATTACGTTGTCATATATCTCTTATGACTTTGCTTACCTGAGGCAGTTTACTTGTATCCCGTGTATTACTTCTATAATACATTGTTAGAGTACCTGGAAAATATAGTCTGCAAATTTTACTCCTCCCAGCATTTCAGTTTGTGTCCATTATATAATTTCTTAATAGTTTGCAGCAAACAATATTATAGTGCTTGTTAGTCAGAATAATCCTACTCCCACCCAACCCTTCCCTGCAAATATGTCTATGTCTGAATGTCTAGAACCTGTGGATATATTAAGTTACATGGCAAGGGAGAATTGATGGAATTATAGTTGCTAGTCTTTCAACCTTAAAATAGAATTATCTTGATTATACTAATGGGTCCAATGGGATAAAAAAGATCATTTAAATGTGGAAGTAGTAGGCAAAAGTATCAAAGCCTGAGTCAGAAAAGTAGATGCAATTATGGAAGTGAGGTTAGAGTGATACAATGAAAATACTCAACCTGCCATTACTCACTTTGTAAATAGAAGCAAACCACAAACCAAGGAATCTAGGCAAACTCTAAGAGCTGGAACTGACCGTGAAATAGATTTTCCCTAGAGTGTCCATAAAGGAATGCTGTCTAGCCAACTCCTCGATTTTAGTCCAATGAGACCTTTGTCAGACTTCTGAACTCCAGAACTGTAAGATATTAGATTTGTGTTTTAAGGCACTAAGTTGATGGTCCCCAATTTCTGTTTTAATCTAAAATATTTTGAATGTCAAAGCAGTCATATATCTTCATGACATGGAAAACAGAGGATTAATGATAAAAGATAGGATTCCTTAGAAATTAACAATCTACAGTAATGGAACACTGTCAGCTTTTACAGTGTGGCTGTTATAGCTTATGGGTTTCTGGTTTCTAAGCATGCAGTGAAGGAAGGGAAAATAATCTTTCTACTTTATTTGTTGTTTGTGAAGCTGATCCCTCCTAGATGTAAAAGAACATTGGATGTTTTTTTCTTCATGAAATTATTAGACATTATAATTAAGGTAAACTAATTATAAAGCAGCAATAGTTTTATTTTCAAAAAAGTAAGTTTTCAAGATTTTAAAAGTATTTTTTTCATAGGTATTTTAGTGTGAACTGGAGAGAGCCTGGCAGAAGCCGTTGCCTTGTTTTAATTTTAATTGTAAATTAAATATTTCACACAATACCAATACCAATTGGGGGAGCATGTTAGGCAGTATCAGTATGTGCCTACATGTGCCTACGGATTTGTATAAGCATACGTTTTATCATGATAACTCTGGCAAACTAATTTGCATCAGTATGTAATCAGAGTCGAGACTTGTTTTAATTTAGATTCTGGATTAGAAAAACTCAGTACATAAATTCAGACCTAAGAGCGTTTGTAAGTTGCATTATTTCTTTTGAGATACTGAGACATTATTACATATTTATATATCAAACAGTTTAAAATAATTCTGACATTTTTATGTCTCTACTTTAAAAAAAGCTAGAACTTACTCTGTCTAAAATGCTTTCTTATTCTGCCTCTGTTTCTTTCTCTCTCGTCCTCATTTATTAAGTGCCTTGCGAGCAACTTGGGCACGGTCCATCACCTCTAGATATTTTTGTGGAGGACATCCATCAGTTACATTATTCCGATTAAATATGTGTTTGGAGATTGGAAAAAGAGAATGTTCTTTATTATTTCTAATGCTTCCCTGCTCCCCACTGCCGTATTTAAGAACAGAGTAAAGTTCAAATGACTGCTTTAAATCACTTTTACTTTTTTAAAAAGGTAGAAAAATATAAACAATTTTGGTAATACAAATAATGTATCTCTACAGACATGGAATGTGGTCTTTTAAATTGAACATGTCAAAATGAATTAAAATGCTGGAATAGCCTAGCTGTGGTATTAATTGATTAGTATTATACTATTATATTGGTTATGTCAATGACTCATAAGGTGTGCCATTTCTGCATTCATTGGCAGCATAGCTGATTTTTAAAGGACTATTTCTGGCTTCATTGACATTTGTAGTGACCACAGTTCCTTTCAGTCACTTGCTCCATTTGATGATCATTTCTTTATTGGCTCAGTGGTAAAAAAAACATATCTTCAGTGTTATTTGAGTACTCTGAACACAGAAAAACTCAGACATTGAAGCAATGGACTAATTAACATGCTTAATTATGATAATTCAAATGGTAAATGATGCACTTAAGTTTTAAATTATGTTTTTCATTTGTGGATTTAGCAGAGTCTTCTTCCAGCTTAAGAGTAAAGCAGAAATTTGCCCCCTGCAAAAATTCAAAAACAAAAAATATAAAAAACTCCCCAAAATATCAATAGAAAAAGAAAGCAGCCTACTTGGCCTTAAGTTGATTTATGTTTTTGAGCCAGAAATGAATAAACAGAAGCAGTAATTATAGTTCATAGATTATTCAAAACAAAGTAAACATTATTATTGCTTTCCAATTATGCATTTTTAAAATTTATTTTATTACTTACTGATTATTTCACAGTCCTGCCACATTAGTATACTTAGACTACTTCCTGTGTTAAAACCAATTAAAATGTACAAATTAAATTTTAATTTGCGTTCTATTTCAAGTGCAATAATGTTCTGAAAAATCTTCATATTTCCTCTTAGAAAAAAACATATAAATCTCAGCTACCAAGTACCAATTAGTATGATTCTTTCAATATTTTAGAAATTTTCTGATCACTTTCAATTTTTTTCACATTATAAGCAAAAACATGCAAATAATATTTTAGTGTATTTCAATATATGTAAATTTGTTGTTAACTATTGTGGCTATGTTATGCATAAAATGTAATCATAGAATGTCAATTTAGCTCTGAAACACAAATCTCTGTACAGAGATATTCATACATTAGAAGTAAAGATATTTTTTCTTTTTTAATAGACTCAGCATTAAACTCATAAAACATATTTCTTGTGTTAAAATAAAATTATGCTTTTTAAAGATGATAAGGCAGATGTTATTCAAGGTGTGTCTGTGGGGAGGGAGGACTATTGCCATAGGTATAGGGACCATTTCAATGGGATTTATCATGAGTAGAGGGAGATTGGGCTCAATTCCAAATATGGCATGACCAAATGGAAATTTCTAGCTGAGTAGTTAGGTTGTTGTTGGAGGATGGAAAATTACCAAAAGGAAACATTATGGGTAAGAGGAGAATCTAGCTAAACTTATCTAATATGATTCTTGTTGGACATAGGCCACAATGATCAAACATTACCTGGAGGTGGAGGATAAGGATGCAGATCAGATGTCTAGGGTGATAAGATACCAAGAGTTGGGGGTTCTTTCTAAAATGACTTATCAGGAATCATGCTAAAACTGGATTTTACAAAAAAGTACACATATGGGTATAGGAAAAACTAATGTTCACTTAAATCTGTAACTTGGTAAATTAAACAACGTTTATATTATTTTTACACAGAGGCAAAAGACAATGTATCATACGTCTTAATTTCAAAACATTACCTCTGGTTGTTTTGAATAAAATAATAAGTTTTAGAAAGCATTCTGCAAGATCATGTAATTTAAGAGTACTCTGTAAAACAAGACTTGGACAAGGACCAATGTGAGCAGAACAACCAAGGGAAATTGCCTAGTTGGAATGCTACCACTGGTTCTATCTTCAGCTGATTCTTATTGCTGCTGCTGTTGCTGTCCTTGTTATACTTGACTGTAGCACAGGTGGCACAAATGATTTATAGCTGAACTTTGTATCTTTGCATAGCTTTCTCATATTTCACATTTCAGAACAGAATCTTAGTGGTCATTTTTGGGCCAAGGACAGGGAAAGAGGACCATCTTTCCTCTTTCAATCTATGTCTCAGGTCATCTCTCCTTCAAGTAAAATGGACAACCAATGTATTGTTTGAAATTCTGACTATTGGAAAATATTTTCTTCTCCACTGTCCTTTAATTCCACCTAAATATGATGGGACTGCTGTTTGTATCTGTATGATATCAACATGCGATACCATCCTTAAGCTGAGTTTGAATTTGGAGCCATAGTTGTGATTTGAGAGAAAGGCTGCAGTGCAGCAGGAATAGATGGAACTGAGAATGTGAGCCAGTTCCTCATGTAATTTAGCTGTGCCTGCAGGACATTCCCGGTTTCTATTCTTTATATATCCTTATATACTGCCACTTCCACTTGGTATTAAGGTATTGCTGATGTAGGGGAGGGAATGTATCTTTTCCTTCTACCCATCTTAGGTTCACCACGCCGGCTAATTTTTTTGTATTTTTAGTAGAGATGGGGTTTCACTGTGTTAGCCAGGATGGTCTCAATCTCCTAAACTTGTGATCCACCTGCCTTGGCCTCCCAAAGTGCTGGGATTACAGGCATGAGCCACCATACCTGGTCAGAAATTTTTAAAATATAAATAAGAAAGGAAACAGTTTTATGACTATCCAGTACAAATGAGAGTTCGTGTCAGAAAGTAAAATTTAATCTGAGAAATGAAGAATGCAATGGGGCATATCAGGAAATATTATCACAACATGTGTATGACTTCTATGATTTACAACATATTTCTGGGATAACTTCAGTTTTATTTTAAATAACCAAAACAACTCTTTTCATTAAGTAAGTAGTAATGCCAGTTCTATTATTATTCCAAACTATAGATAGTCAACTACCTTTAGGTATTCAGGCTTCATAACAACATCATGATAAATGCGTGAATTTGAATATTTCTAGAAAAGGAGGCATAGTATAATATGCTTTATCTAAAAATATAATTGATGAAAAATAAGTCGTAGCTTTATAGACTCAATTTCTAAATTGCCTTTACATGCAAAAATATTGCTTTTATTTAAAAGATGTCCTTTGAAATATGTTTCTGGACATAAGCCCTTCTGATCCTATGCTTTTTTATTTTTCCATCCCCTGCTTAACACCATAAGTCCTCAGCAGAGTGAAACTTCATGTATAATATTTTCTACAGACAAAGTTACCATCAACATCAATAGCAGCAACATGGCAACAGCCAACATTTACAGAACTTTTTACTAAGTTCCAGTCACCGTATAAGTGCTTTGCAGGAACTCTTCTTTTCACTTCTCACAAAAATCCTATGAAGTGATTCATATTGAAACTGAGACTCAGAGAAATGGGATGAATTGTGAATTGGTCAAGGTCAAACAACCCCTGCCAGTTCAGGGATCAAAAGCAGTCTGACTCCAAAGTCAGACTTTAAAATCAGAGTTAAACCTTTATCTTCTGTTTCAGTTTATGCTTTTGTATAGCAACTCATTTTAAAATTTAGTGGTTCTAAAGAACAATCACATTTAGTATATCTTATTTTTGGGGGAGTTGACTAGACTCAATTGAGTGGGTCTTCTGCTTCACCTTTTGCTTCCTGGGGCTATAGTCAGTACGAGTTTCAAAGACGGGAACACATAAGATGGCTCACCTAACATGGCTGGTAGTTGGCACCAGCTGTTGACTGAGTACTTAGCTGGGGAAGTCAATAGGAGCACTTTGGATGTCCTCCATATGGCTTTCCTACATTCTTTTCTCATAATGAGTGATTTCCAAGAAGGAACTTTCTAAACAAGTTAAAGCAAAAATGGCAAATCTCTAATGGCTCAACCTAATACGTTGTATAATGTCACTTCTGTTGTGTTCTAGTTGTCCAAGAAAGTTGTAGGTCCAGTCCAGAGTCAAAGGGAAAGAAGTAAACCACCTCTGATATGGTTTGGCTCTGTGTTTGACCAAAATTTCATGTCAAATTTCAATCCACAGTGTTGGAGGAGGGGCCTGGTGGGAGGTGACTGAATCATGGGGGCAGACGTCCCCCTTGCTCTTCTCCTGATACTGAGTGAGTTCTCAAGAGATCTGATTGCTTAAAAGTGTGTAGCACTTCCTTCTTATCTCTCTTTCTTGTTCTCTGGCCATGTAAGATGTGCCTGCTTCCCCTTTGCCTTCCACCATGATTATAAGTTTCCTGAGGTCACCACAGCCATGCTTCTTGTACAGACTGTGGGACTGTGAGTCAATTAAACCTCTTTTCTTTATAAATTATCCAGCCTCAGGTACTTCTTTATAGCAATATAAGAATGGACTAATACAGAGAATTAGTACCGAGAAGTGGGGCATTGCTGTAGATACCTGCAAATGTGGAAGCAGCTTTGTAACTGGGTAATGGGCAGAGACTGGAACAGTTTGGAGGGCTCAGTAGAAGACAAGAAAGTGAGGGAAAGTTTGGAACTTCATAGACTCTTGTTGAATGGGTGTGACCAAAATGCTGATGGTGATTTAAGTCTAGGCTGAGGGGGGTCTCAGATGGAGATGAGGAACTTATTGGGAACTGGAGCAAAGATAACTCTTGTTATGCTTTAGCAAAGAGACTGGGGACATTGTGCCCCTGCTCTTGGCATCTGTGGAACTTTGAACTTGAGAGAGATGATTTAGAGTATCTGGTAGAAGAAATTTCTAAGCAGCAAAGCATTCAATATGTGGTCTGGCTGCTTTGAACCACATACATTATATGAGTGAGCAAAGAGATGATCTGAAACTGGAACTTATATTTAAAAGGGAAGCAGAGCATAAAGTTGAAAAATTTGCAGCTCGGCCAGGTGGTAGAAAAGAAAAACATATTTTCTGGGGAGAAATCTAAGCCAGTTGCAAGCATTTGCATAAGAGGAGCCAAATGTTAATAACCAAGACAATGTGTCAAAGTCCTGGAAGGCATTTGAAAGCAGCCCCTCCCATCACAGGCCTGGAGGTCTAGGAGGGAAGAATGGTTTTCTGGGCCAGGCCCAGGACCCCACTGCCCTGCATAACTATGGAATGCTGCTCCCTGCATTCCAGATTCTCCAGCTCTAGCTTTGGCTAAAATGACCCAAGATATGCCTCAGGTTGCTGCTCCAGAGAGTGCAAGCCATAGCCTTGGCATCTTCCACATGTTGTTAAGCCTGCAAATGTGACAAGGGAGAGTTGAGAGAGCTTGGAAGCCTCTGCCTAGATTTCAGAGGATGTATAGAAATGCCTGGATGTTCAGGCAGACATCTGCTGCAGAGGCAGAGCCTTCTTGGAGAATCTCTACTAGGACAGTGTAGAGGGGAAATGTGGGGTTGGAGCCCCTACACAGAATCTCCACTGGGGCAATGCCTAGTGGAACTGCGAGAAGAGGGCCACCGTCTTTCAGTCCCCAGAATTGTAGATCCACAGACAGCTTGCACCATGCACCTGGAAAAGCTGCAGGCACTTAACGTCAGTTTGTGAAAGCAGCTGAGGGGCTATACCCTGCAGATCCTCAGGAGTGGAGCTGCCCAAGTCTTTGGGAGCCCACCATCTGCATTAGTGTGGCCTGGATATGAGACGTGGAGTGAAAAGATATTATTTTGCAGCTTTGAGATTTAATGACCACCCTGGTGGGTTTCAGACTGGCATGGGACCTGCAGCCCTTTTCTTTTGGTCAATTTCTCCCTTTTGTAATGGGAGCATTTACTCAATGCCTGTACTTCCATTGTATCTTGACAGTAATTAACTTTAAAAAAAAAATTATTATTTTTTATTTTAGAAGTTCATAGGTGGAAGGGACTTGCCTTACCTGAGATGAGACTTTGGACCTGGTATTTTCAGTTAATGCTTGAATGAGTTAAGACTTTGGGGGACTGTTGGGTAGGCATGATTGTGTTTTGAAATATGAGAAGAACATGAGATTTGAGAGAGGCCAGGGACAGAATAATATGGTTTGGCTCTGTGTCCCCACCCACATGTTGAATTGTAATCTTCAGTGTTGGAGGAGGGGCCTGGTGGGAGGTGATTAAATCATGGGGATAGACTTCCCCCTTGCTGTTTTCCTAATACTGAGTGAGTTCTCATGAGATCTGGTTGTTTTAAAGTATGTAGAACTTCCTCCTTATCTCTCTCTTTCTCCTTCTTCTTCTCCAGTGATGTAAGATGTTCCTGCTTCCCCTTTGCCTTCTACCATGATTGTAACTTTCCTGAGGCCTTCCCAGCCATGCTTCCTATACAGCCTGCAGAACTGTGAGACAATTAAACCTCTTTTCTTTATAAATTACTCAGTCTCAAGTAGTTATTTATAGGAATGTGAGAGCAGACTAATACAACCTCATTTGTGGAGGTGTGGGCATTTTAATTTGCCATGCTACTGATTTACTGCATTGTAGGTCATGTTGATTTCAATAAAAAATTCATTTAGTATTTATATGTTAGCACAGTGGTGTTAAAATTTCCTTAGAGAAATAATTATTAACTTCTGTATTTTTATATATCTTTGAATCATAAGCACGAAAGGTACCTAACATGACTGCATTAACTAACCTTTTTGTAGCTATATGTTCATTGGCATACTTTGTTGGCCTATGAAATGAAACTTTTGTTGCTGGAAAACTAGAGCTATTTTAAAACATTATTTTTATCATCATGTTCTTAAATTTTAGTATTGTCTATCTAATCTGGAAATGTTACTTATATTAAACCATTTATTTCTAGTTTTTGTTCTATTTTTATATTATATTTTGGGGTTTCTTCGGCAAAAAGTTTCACACCAGTGTCATTTCAATGACATTTCATTCCAGTGTCAAGAAAATGATAGACCTATTATTTTTCCATAAAGAAGAAAAAAATGACACATTTGATTTCACACATTGTATCCATCAAAACACCATAAATAATGGCTGAAAATATGCATGATTTTATTAATTATTTAGTATTACACAATTAACAAAAATATGACTAATTCACATATTTCTTTATGACTTTAATCATATTATTTCATGATATTGCTAATAAACCACCAAAAGTATGCCAATAAGACTGGGAGGTAATGAAATTATTTAGATTGTAAATAATGTGATATAATAGATTTAAATAGTTATATAACTTAACCAGTATGGGAAAAATTACACTTTTGATCTAAGTATTATTGAAAAAATGCCTGGAGAATGAAAGTGGTAGTAAGTAGAGCTTAAAATAATAAAATAAATATTAAGCAAGTGTATTAGTCTGTTCTTGCATTGCTATAAATACCTGCACCTGGGTAATTTATAAAGAAAAGAGGTATAGTTGGCTGATGGTTCTGCAGGCTGTACAGAAAGCATGATAAGCATGATACTGGCATCTGCATGGCTTTTGGGGAGGTCTCCAGAAACTTATAATCATGGCAGAAGGCAAAAGGGAAGTGAACGCTTCACATGACTGGAGCAGAAGGACAAGAGAGAGGGGGGGTGTGCCACATACTTCTAAACAGCCAGATGTCATGAGAACTCACTCTTGAGAGGATAACACCAGGGGGAATGGTGTTAAACTATGAGAAACCGCTCCCATGATTCAACCAGTTCCCATCAGGCCCCACCTCCAAATTTGGGGTTTACAATTGGACATGAGATTTGAGTGAGGTCACAGATCCACACCATATTATTCCACCCATGACCCCTTCCAAATCTCACGTTCTTCTCAAAACAGTCCCTCAAAGTCTTAATGTATTCCAGCATTAAGTCAAAAGCCTAAAATCTCAACTGAGACCAGGAAAGTCCATTTTGTCTATGAGCTAGTAAAATTAAAAATGAGTTAGTTACTTTCAAGACAAAATGAAGGTACAGGCATTGAATAAATACTTCTGTCTCAAAAGAGAGAAATTGGTCAAAAGAAAGGGATTGGGGGCCCCACACAAGCCTGAAACCCAGCAGGGCAGTTATTAAATTTTAAAGCTCCAAAATAATCTCCTTGGCTCCCAAGGAATTGGGCAGCTCCACCTCTGAGACTTTGCAGGGTGCAGCCGTCATGGCTGCTTTCACAGACTTGCACTGAGTGCCTGCACATTTTCCAGGTGCACCATGTGGGCTCTTAGGGGATCTAACTTTCTGGGGTCTGGAGGATGGTGGCTTCTTCTCACAGCTCCACTAGGCAGTGCCCCAGTGGAGACTCTGTGTGGGGGTTCCAACCCTACATTTCCCCTCTGCACTGCCCTAGTAAAGGTTCTCCATGATGGTTCCTCCCCAGGCAGGCTTCTGCCTGGATATCCAGGCATTTCTATACATCCTCTGAAATTTAGGCAGAGGCTCTAAAACCTCAACTCTTGTACCCTGTGTACCTTCAGGCTGACCACCACATGGAAACTGCCAATGCTTATGACCTACACTCTTTGAAGCAATGGTCTGAGTTGTGTCTGGGGCCCTTTTAGCCATGCTGGGGCTGGAGTGACTGGGATGCAGGGAGCAGTGCCCTGGGGCTGAGCAGGGCAGTGGAGCACTGGGTCTGGACTATGAAACCATTCTTCTCTCCTAGGCCGCCAGGCCTGTAATGGGAGGGGCTGCCACAAAGGTCTCTGAAATACCTTCAAGGCCCTTTCCCCATTGTCTTCACTGTTAAAAATTGCCTTCCCTTTAGTTATGCAAATTTCTACAGCCTGCTTGAATTACTCCCCTGCAAATGGGTTTTTCTTTTCTTCCACCAGGCCAGGCTATACATTTTTCAAACATTTATGTTCTGCTTTCCCTTTAAATATAAATTCCAGTTTCAGGTCAATTATTTGCTCATTTAACTGATCATATCCTGTTAGAAGCAGCCAGGCTACATATTGAACACTTTGCTTCTTAGAAATTTCTTCCACCAGATACCCTAAATCATCTTTCTCAGGTGCGAAGTTTCACATATCTTTAGGGCGAGGGCATAATGCCTTCGATTCTTTGCTAATACATAAAAAAGTGACATTTTCTCCAGTTCTTAATAAGTTTCCTATCTCTATATGAGACCTCCTCACTCTGACCTTCACTGTCCATATTATTATCAGCTTTTCAGTCACAACAATTTAACTTGTTTCTAGGAAGTTCCAAACCTTCTTTCATCTTCCTATCTTCTTCTGAGCCCTCCAAACTGTTCCAACCTCTGCCTGTTACCCAGTTCCAAAGTTGCTTCCACATTTTCAGGTATCTTTATAGCAATGCCCCACTTCTTGGTACCAATATTCTGTATTAGACATAGGTCCAAGCTATATCAATTTTTTTGTATTTGAACACAGATTCAAACCATATTAGCAAGCGTATCGGTGCAATATGGGCTGACCATTTTCTAAACTGGGCTTACTGAATTCAATTTGTTAAGCTAAATATTGTCTTTGAAAGTATGTTATATCAAAGCATAGCCAGTATTTTATTTTACTCTTTCCTGAAATGTATGAAATAACTAAATATTTGCTTGCAACTTCCTTTTAAAATATATTACTGGATGTTAAAACTGATCACGAGGTTCTGGAGGCTTTCTACTGGGAGTTATATATTCATCATTGAACTTAATATACATAAACACTTCAAAGTAGAGCTAATATTGCACCCATAATAAAGAGAGAAAAGTTACCATCAGAGAGTGGAATAAATTGTTTAAAATCACACATCAAAGATGTGGTGGAGACTAAATTTGATCCTATGACTTTCTGACTCCAAGCCTGTACTGTTTAGAATATACTATTAAGTGTCTTAAAACAGTTTTTAAAAGGGTTAACTTTGATATAGCTCACCCAATACTCATTTTTTTTAAATTTTATACATTTGCCTTCTGTCAGGCACCATTGAAAGCAATGAGGAAAGAGAAATGAATAACAGAGCCATCTTTGTGGCCTTATTGGTTTCATAGTTTATTGGCAAAATACAGCCACTAGTCAAATTGTGATCAAAAATTATAATCACATCAATTTATAATCAAAACATGTAAAAGTGCCAAGAGAAAAAGAAACACGTTACTTCTAGATCAGATAACAGGAAATCAGAAAAGTCTCCCATAATGAAAATTTTTATTTGAGCTGAGATCTGAGGAAGATAGTTTAAAAACATAAAATGCAGGGAGTACTTGGGATGAGTTCCAGCCGGTAAGAAAAGCATATTAAAGGCCTTGTTTGAGAGAAAGCAACGTCTAGTAATTAAAATAAGGCCAGTATTATACAGCCAGAATCCAAAGAATAAAGGGCAGGGCATAGAAAATGAGTTACTGCAGGCAATGGCAAGATTATGTTTTGATCATGCGAAATACTTACATTTTAATCTGAGCTAATCATTGGGAAGCCTCTGATGTATTTTCAAAAGTGGGTAGCAAATGAGATTTGCATTTTTAAAACTCCCCATTGGCTACATTGTAGAGAATGAAGGGGATGAATTAAATGATTAGTAAATTTAAGATATCTTTATGTATCTGAGTGATGATACCATATGACATATTGAATAAATGGTAGAATTCAGGGGAGAGTGCTAGGCCATGAAAAAGTATTTTGGGATAATTTGGAATATAAGGAAGCTAACTAAAATAAATAAGGGTATAGATTATAGAGCAGAAAACAGTGGGCTACTTCTAATTCCTGGGAACAGCAAAGTTTACTGAACAAGTTCAGAAGATTCAGCCAACATTGGAGAATGAGAGTAGCAAAAATGTTGGAAGAAAATGGTTTTGTAACAGCAAAACAAAGCGTTTGAAGCAGAAAGAAAATAGTCAATAATGTTATATGCTCTTGAGGAGTGAATTGAGACAGGAGAGGAAAAAGTAATTTGCATTAAGTAATGTAGAGGACATTGGTTATTCTAGTGCAAACATTTTGACAGAAGTTAGGGGCTGAAGCCAGATTGGCATGAATTAAGGGTGAACACAAGGTAAGGAAAGAAATACAGAAAGAAAAGACCAGTTCTTCCAAGATATAAATCTTATGAAGACGATAAGTAAAATAGATTTATAGCTAAAAGAAAATGCCCTGTCAAGATATTTTGTAAAATTCTATGGTAGTATAATTGACTCACAATAAATTGTATGTATTTAAAGTGTAGAATTTGACAAGTTTTGAAATATCTATACACTTGTGAAATCCTCACCACTCTTAAGATTATAAATGTATTGTCAGTCCCTAAATTCCTTCATTCCCCTTTGGAGTACTTTTCTTCTGTCCTTCCCTAACCCTTTGCCCCATCCAAAGGCACCTGCTTATCTGCTTTCAGTCACAGTGATTAGTTTGTTCTTTTCTAAAATTTTATATAAATGAAAACATACAGTATGCTTACATTGGTTATTTGACTTCTTCCATTTAGCATAATTACCTTGAGAGAGTGTTTTTGTGTATATTCAGTGTTCAGTCCAGAAGGGCTTCAGGATGGCTGACTAGAGGCATTTGGTATTTGTCTCTACCAAAAAGCAGAATCAAAGTAGTGGTGAGATAATCACACTTCAGATAGGTCATCTGAGAGAGACAACTTGAATAAAGTAATCAAGTGATAGGAAGAACATAAAGCAAGGAAGGAGAGGCGAGTGAGGCAGCCTCCTCAGCTGGGATCAGCAGGAGGCCTCTGCGGGGAAGGGGAAAGGGTAAGTGAGTGAACTTCAGAGGTTCACATCCCCACTGCAGACTCCTGCATTCTAATCGTGAAAAAGACTCTAGATCCTCGTGGACCTAAAGGCTAAAATAGGGAGCTGCTTAGAGACTGTGCAAGGCATTGCTTCAGAGAGGGAGCTCATGCTAGGTCCCACATACTTGTTGAGCCCTAAGGAGCTACAGCAAGATGCCATATTGAGAGCCCAGCCACTACCAGACTGCATCCTACTCTGGGGCATAACAGAACCTGCATCTCCACATCTCTGAAGACTATTGACATGCCCTGCCTATAACCACAACCATAACTGGCTGCTGACTTCAAGGGTAAATGTGAGCCATTGGCAAAGACCCTGTTGCCCCAGCAGTAAAGCCACCATTCATTTCCATATGCCCTGACATTAGATTTCCCCACCTGCAGCAGCTGCAGCTATGGATGCAAAAGTCAGGGCTGAAGTGCAAGTAAAGTGTACTTCCCAGCCACCTGCATATGGCTGCGATCACAACAAGTAACCCTACCTTCCCTAGTAGCAAGGCTGTAGTGTGGCCACTGATGCCCCAATCCACTGCCTTGGGCCTGGGGATTACCCCACTCCTGCTTACCACAGCCAGTGCCTTAAAGCACCACAAGGGGGCCTGAGAACAGGTTTGCCCAACGGAGCTCTGCCCCTCCGGTGCCTAAGCATGATGTTTTGGGGTCTGGAAACCATCCAGCCCGTCTACCATAGTAGGTACCTGAGCCCTCTGCCCAGAGGCCTGAGGTTGGGCCCACCCAATGTACTGCTACCACCACAGTGGGGAACCATCTGGATGTGCCACCTATGGTCCTGGGGACTGGCCCATCAAGCCTGTCACAGCCACCACCAACATCAGAATAAACTGCTTTGGACTTACAGATTAATCTCGCCACTGTTGCTGATATCACTCAAACCACTCATATAGTCCAGGGCCCTAAGGACTTCCTCACTGGCTCAACCCACCATTGCTACTACCAGTACACACACAAGTTGCATGGAGGCCCAAGAAATGGCCCACCTGGATGCTAACATTAGTGCCAGCATATACCACCTGGTGCCCAAAGACAAGAACACTCAGCTTACCACTACCACCACTGGGGCCTGAGGACAGGCCCACCCAGCGTCCCCATTCTGAATAAAACTTTACCACAGCCTCCACTACCAATTGCACCCTAAGCCACCGAGGAGACTTAGACACTACTGACATTGTTTACAGCTAAAATCATATGGAGACTATACTATTGCATGCAACCAGAATCAAAGCCAAAGTGACCTACCTCATCAACACCGTAGATACATCTTCTGGAAAAAATTATTTCATACAAAAGTAAATTCAAAAAATTAAAAGAAGTGACTGTTGCATCACATGTGTAGAAATCAACATAGGGCACAAGAAAAATGAAAAAGGAACACAACAATTTTCCAGCAACAAGTTTCAATGAAGAAATTTATGAAATCCCATAAAAAGATTTGAAATAATATTAAAGAAGCTCAGTGAGATACAAGAGAATACCACAAATAATACAAATAAATCAGAAAAACAACTTAGGATACAAATCAGAAATTTACCAAAAGTATATCATAAAAAATAAAGAAATTCTAGAGCTGAAGAAATCACTGAATGAAATACAAAATACATTCAAAAGCTTCACAATAGATTAGATCAACAGAAGGAAGAATTTCAAAACTTGAAGACAGGTCTTTTGAAATAACCCGGTCATAACCCAGTCAGACAATTAAAAGAAAAACAGAATTGAAAAGAATGAGCAAAGCCTTAGTGTCACATGAACACTATAATGTGACCAAATATTTGAATTGAAAACTTTCCAAGTCTAGAAAGAGATTTAGACATCTAGACACAGGGAACTCAGAGATCCCTAGAGAACTACAATGCAAAAAGGTCTTTCCTATAGCGCATCATAGTCAAATTGTCAAATTCAAAGACAAAGACATAATTCTAAAAACAGCAAGAGAAAAGCATTTGGTTAGTTATAAGGGAAACCAATTAGACTAACAGTGGATTTCTCAGCAGAAACCAAACAAGCCAGGAAACAATGGGATGGTATGTTCAAAGTGCTGAAAGGAAAATTGCCAGCCAAGGATAATATATCCCCTAAAGGTATTCTTCATAAATGAAAGAAATAGAA
This sequence comes from Chlorocebus sabaeus, assembly GCF_047675955.1. NCBI lineage: Eukaryota > Metazoa > Chordata > Mammalia > Primates > Cercopithecidae > Chlorocebus > Chlorocebus sabaeus. Next base: position 84,053,435 of record NC_132910.1, on the reverse strand, counting down.
AGTCTTTCTCAGACAAGCAAAAACTGAGGGAATTTCTCAACACTAGGCTGACCTTACAATAAATGCTTAAGGGAGTTCTACACCTGAAAGTTAAAGAGTGATATCTATTATCATGAAAACGCATAAAAGTGTAAAATCCACTGTTACAACAAACACACCAACAAGGAATAGAAAAAGTTAAAATAGGACCATTTCAGAAAACCATGAAACTACAATAATAAGCAATAACAGAGAAAGAACAAAGGAAACAACCAGAAGTCAACTAATGAAACGGCAAGAACAAGCTCGTAAGTATCAATAATAACCTCAAAGGGAAAAGGATTAAATTTTTCACTTAAGGGATACTGTATGAATGGATTAAAAAAAAGTAACCTAACTAAATTCATACTATAAGAAACTCATATCACCTGTAAAGACACATAGAGACTGAAAATAAAGAGAGGGAACAGAAAAAAGATGTTCCATTCAAACGGAAAGCAAAGCAAACAGGGTTACCTATACTTATATGTGGTAAAATAGACTTTAAGTCAAAAACAATAAAAGGAGGCAAAGATCATGATATAATGAAAAAGGATAAATTCAGCAAGAGGATATAATAATTTAAAATGTATGTGCACCTAACACCAGAGTACCGACATTTATAAAGCAAATATTATGAGATATAAATGAAGAGACAGATTCAAACACAGTCACAGTTGGAGACTTCAACACCATGCTGTTAGCATTAGCCAGATCATCTAGACAGAAAATTAACCAAGAGATATTGGGTTTAAACTGCACATTAGGTAAAATAGACCTAATGAACATTTAGAATTTTTATAAGGTGTAAATCATAACGTTTTTCTTTTGTGGATTATGCTTTTAAATGTCGTACTAAAGAAATATCAGTTTAACCCAAATTCATAAATATTTTCTCCAGTGTTTTCTGATACAATTTTTGAGTTTTAGGTCTTACATTTAGATATAAAATCCATTTCAATTTAATTTTTATATGGCATTCCTCTAGATTGAAACTTTTCCAATAAAATGTGTTGAAAATATTAACCTTTTCTCTTTGCATTTTCTTTGCACTTTTATCTAAAATAAATGGACTCTCTATGTAGATCTACTTATAGACTCTATTCTGTTCCACTGATCTCTTCTTTACTCATATGAGAGCACTACATTAAATGGATATTATTCTTTCCTAAAATGTTTGATAGAATTCAGCACTGAAAACATTTGGTCCTGACAATTTATAGTAATAATATTACTAGTAATATTATTAAGTATTACAGAACCATATCTCTTATGAATATAGATGCAATAACCCTCCACAAAATATTAGAAAATAAAATACAACTGTATTAGTCAGTGTTCTCTAGAGGGACAGAACCAATAGGATAGATGTATGTATGAAGGAAAGTTTATCAAAAAGTATTGACTCACATGATCACAAGGTGAAGTCCCACAATAGGCCATCTGCAAGCTGAGGAGCATGGAAGCCAGTTCAAGACCCAACACCTCAAAAGTAGGGAAGCTGACAGTTCAGACTTCAGTCTGTGTCTGAAGGCCTGAGAGCCCCTGGCAGATCACTGGTGTAAGTCCATGAGTCCCAAAACTGGAGACTTTGGAGTCTGATGTTCCAGGGGAGGAAGCATCCAGAAGAGGAGAAAGATGAAGCCCGGGAGACTAAACCAGTCCAGTCCTTCCCTGTTCTTCTGCCTGCTTTATTCTCGCTTCAATGGCAGCTGATTAGATGGTGCCTACCCAGATTGAGTGTAGGCCTGCTTCTCTCAGTCCATTGACTCAATTGTTAATCTCCTTTAGCAACACCCTCTTATATAATTTTTGAGTTTTAGGTCTTACAGTTAGATATAAAATCCATTTCAATTTAATTTTCATATGGTGCTTCTCTAGATTGAAACTTTTCCAGTAAAATGTAATCAGGATGGTTCTGGTATAGTCTTTTACTCTGTAGCACAGAGCTTTGTTATGGCAAACACTCTTAAGTCATTTTGAAATGGTTATATTTCCTCTAACTTTGCCAGAGCCAGGAAGGCGTCTTTAACTTTCCCCTGTGAGAACTTAGAGGTGGTGATGTTCCTGGAGGTATTCCCCCCAAAAAATGTTTTGACTTCTTTATGAATTAATCTCCAAGGATTCTGTCTCTTTCGTGCTAGTCCATACTCAGCTTCCAGTATTCAGTTACAATTACAGTGAGGTATCCTATCAGTTTTTGGCTCTAGTGGTTTCTGTTGCAGGTAAGCCAATCTGGCCTGTGACTCTCTGGATCCATATCTCTCTCCAGATTTCCCAGTGCCTTTTTGCCTTGCAGCCTCAGTGATATGGTTTGGATTTGTGTCCTTGACCAAATTTCATATCAAATTGTAATCTCCAGTGTTGGAGGAGGTGCCTGGTGGGAGGTCATTGGATCATGGTGGCAGATTTCCCCATTGTTTTTCTCATGATAGTGAGTTCTCATGAGATCTTGTTTAAAAGTGTATGGCACCTTCCCCACTCCCTCTTTCTCCTGTTTCAGCCACGTAGGACATGATTGCTCCCTCTTTGCCTTCTGCCATAATTTTAAGTTTCCTGAAGCCTCTCCAGGCATGCTTTCTGTACAGCATGTAGAACCTGGAGCCAATTAAGCCTATTTTTAAAAAATAAATTACCCAGTCTCAAGTAGTTCTTTATGGCAGTGCAAGAACAGGATAATGCACTCAGTTCTCTAATGTGTCCAAGGAAAGTCACTGGTTTTCAGGTTTTCCATATTTATGTTGTTGCAGCTATGATGGCAGGAGTGATAATTTCCTAGCTGCTTTAACATGTTAGCACTGAAGCCAGAACTTCTATGATATGATTATTCCATTCTTTTAGTTTACTTTGATTTATTTCAATTTAAACATGTGACTTCTCTACATTTTATAGAACTTCATAAAGGAAAAAAATAAGCTAAAAAGATAATTGTAAATTTAGATATTTTGAACCTACATAATACAGCCATGAAAGAGTTAATAGGTCCCGGATTAATATTGCATTTTATAATGAAGATATTTGAGTGAAGCTTATTTTTATCCTTTCAAGATATGTTGCTACTAACAGAAGTAATAAACATTGTTTGGTCGAATATTTTCATACATGTTAAATTATTGTGATAGTTGCCGTTACAAAGTGATTGGCGAAGTACATATCAAATGAAGTCTCCCATCTCAGTGAATGAACACTGTCTTAACAGTGCACTCCTTTTGAGCATCTTGCTAAAGGACTTCAATTTTGTTATAAATGCTTCTTGTATTAAATTTTCAAAAGAGGTTTATATACTAAGTAAAAACCTGAATTTGCTTCTCTCAAATTACTGTATCAAAACTAATGGAAGATATGTTGCTGTTGGTTAATTTCAGCTTGAAATTCTATAATAAATATTTCTGGAATTGTGATGGGCTGAAACCTCCAAATTTTATGCTCCCGTTTCTGTCCCCAAAAGCTATCTGACCCATAATTATTGTGTTTAAAATTTAATTTACTATTTTATAATTCTATGAAACTTCGTATGATAATTAGAGATATGTCTAGAGCAAAGTAATTTCAAATCTAACTATCAGCTTTGGGAACCTGAATGAGGCAAGCCCAAATGACAATGACTTATGTCTCTGCATCCCCAAATTTCCAGAATATATCCTCTGAATATCCAGGAACTGGGCTTAAGCAATGTCAAACTGAAGTTTGTCTTTTCTGTTTCTGTGCTGAATTGGAAGCTCTTTATATTTCATGAAATGTTTGATTTTACTATGCAGTCGTATGTACCTCCAACTGACTGTTAGGCACTTTTGATTAAGAATAAATCTAGTTGATCATCTATAATGAAGAGAATATTTATGATATTTTGCTGACCACACAGCCTCAAGTATCTCTCTAAGACTGTTTTTTTTAAGAAAGAAGACGGCATTATAGATCATTGGTTATCAGTCTGGATGAACATAAGGATGATCTCAGATAGTTTTGAAGAGTTCTGAAACCAACGTATCTATGAACAGAGATTCTTATTTGGTAGATGTAAATATGACCTTGGTTTTAGGATTTTAAAAACTATTCTTATATAAAGTCAGTATTAAAACCAGTGATCCAATGACTATAAAGTAACTATGTCTTTTTAGATTGGTTCTCATGACCCTTAGTTCAAAACTGAAGAATTTTATTTCCTACCAGCTTGCTTTAGTTTTGATAAATGCTATGATTTGAATTCTTGTTCCCTCCCAAACTCATGTTGGAATTTAATATCCATTTAATAGAATTAAGAGATGGGACTTTCTGAAGTGATTAAGCCATAAGGGCTCTGCCCTCATGAATGAATTAATGTCAATGTAATGAGAATGGGTTTGTTATTGTGGGAGTAGGCTCCTTGTAAAGAGACAATTTTGTCCTGGTTTTCGTTCTGTCTCACTCTCTCTTTGTCCTTTTACTAAATGGTGTCTTGTGCCATGTTATGTCACAGCAAAAAGGCCCTTGCAAGATGCTGGCTCCTTATCTCGGATTTCAAAGCCTCCAAAATTGTGAGAAATAAATTTCTGTTCATTATAAATTACCCAGTCTGTGGTGTTCTGTTAGATCAGCACAAAACAGATTATGACAACAGACAACTATAACAATGAACAATGCTGAAATTCCTTTTTAATATAATATCACTGCTGAACTTTTTTTTTTTTTCCCTCAATGAGCACAACTAAGTTTTTTAAGCAGAAAAATTTCTGTACTTAACCCTGTTGTTAACAGCCACTATGATTCACTGACAGAGTCCAACACTTGCTGGGGCAAATGGTGTTTGAAAAAGTCTTTATATTTTTTTTTGCTTGATCTTTTTATGCTAAATTTAATGTACCCAATGAAAACAAAATATCAAGTACCATGAATGATGAATCATTTTATTATGCATTCCCTATAGCTGATCCTCTTTTAAAAAGTTGTAAATTATTTTTCTTAATCTTAGGGCTTTTAGGAAACAAAACTCAAATTATTTTCTCTGAACATTAATGTATAAAAACAGTCAACATATACTCATGAAATTATGTATTTTTAAAAAATAAAAATATGCTTCAATTTATTTATAATTTAACCTTAGTTCCCAGAGCTCTATAAATATTATACAAAGAATATATACCAGGGAGTCTTCAATTCCCTGATAGGAGCGATTACACAAACCATTGTGAGGTTGACTTTTTGTTGAGTTGATGCCAGCTACACTAATAAATTAACTTTGAAACATTGTGCGCCACAGACAAAAAACAGAAGTAAGGCTATTTACAATGATTTTACTTTTATTTCAAAAAAGTAAAAGATTATCAATTTTATAAAAATAGTAACATATTTTAATACTTATTTGCAATTTATACTCTTAAAATACTATGCAATTGTATGATCCGTAAGGTAATTATGAAATTTCTAAGAGGGGATACTGTGTAATATATAAAAGACCCCAATTTAGACTAATATTTAAACATCTTCTTTTAATGTTCAACAGCATAAACTTCATGAAAATAACATTAAAACTAGCTTGGAGGACTTAAAACAATATGAAGCACAACATATGTAACACTTTCACCCTACAAGCTTAAACCCAGAATATGCCTTGCATATAAACATAAAAAGTTTTAATTTAGGTAAATCAGAAATCATCAGATTAACTGTCAATTCTAGTAAATGAAGTGGCTGTATGATGGTTTCTATGAACTGTATGCTATCAATGGTAATATTTTTCACTTTTTCTGGAAGTGTCATGTAATATAATTAAACTTATCTTCTGTCTTTTGCAATTGTAAAAGAAGTCTTAAAAAAGCCTAAATATGGGCTGGGAATGGTGGCTCATGCCTGTAATCCCAGCACTTTGGGAGGCCGATGCGGAAGGATCATGAGGTCAGGAGTTTGAGGCCAGCCTGACCAACATGGTGAAACCCTGTCTCTACTAAAAATACAAAAATTAGCTGGGTGTGGTGCTGTGCGCCTGTAATCCCAGCTACTCAGGAGGCTGAGGCAGGAGAATCGCTTGAACTTGGGAGGTGGAGGTTGCAGTGAACTGAGATTGTGCCACTGCACTACAGCCTGGGTGACAGAATGAGACTCTGTCTCAAAAGAAAAAAAAAGAAAAAAAAAAAGCCTAAACATGTGGATCTTAATTAATACATAGAACTACTTAATGTAAGAGGTAGGAATAAGAGCCTTGTGTTTGGATTTAAGTTTATCGCTTTTTCATCTTGCCAACTATCCCTTTCTCAAATGTCTTACTACTTGAACTGTGGGCATTTAGCTCACTATTTTTTAATGTCTGGCCAGTTTATTATTTAATAGATTGTAATATATAAGTGCATCATATTCTGATCTAGATTTTAAGTTACTTGTACATCTGAGAGATCTTTTTACATTTGTTTTAAGCTCTGTAGGGTCTAATAAAAAGAATAACATCTTTTAGAGATTTAGCATATATGTTGACCTTTTCTTCTAACAATATTGATAATTACTCTAGTCAAGTCTTTTCCTACTCCATGGAAATATGGACTTTACTGTATTATTTCTTGCTACATCCTTTGAGGAGATGTTGTTGAAAAAATGTTGGGTGGGCAGACTACGTATTTTTCTTTTTCAACTTTTCCTATAAACCATAGCATGGATCTATATAAGCTCATTTTCACCAGATTTAACTGTAAGGGGTAAATCAATGGGCGACTGGGCAATTACATTTAGTCTTCAGGTAAGCACAATGAATTACATAGTATTTACACTACATTTTGCTTAAGGGAGAGTGGAATAAGTAGTATTGTTCCTGAATTTCTATATTGGATTTTCTTCCATAAAGCCACTGCTTTGGTTTGAATGTTTGTTTCCTCCAAAACCCATGTTGAAATTTAATTGACATTGTGACAGTATTATTAGATGAGACCTTTCAGAGGTGATTGGGTCATGAGGGCTCTGGCTTTATGGGTGGAATTAATGCTGTTACAAAAGAATGAGTTTGTCCCCCTTTTCGCTCTTGCTTTTCTGTCTTCCACCATGTGTAAAGGTGCAGCAGGAAGACTCTCACCAAATGCCACACTTTGATCTTGGTCTTCCCAGCCTCCAGAACCATGGTAAATAAGTTTCTGTTCATTATACATTACCTAGACTCAGGTATTCGGTTGTAGCATGACAAAACCAAATAAGATAACCACTAAACCTTATTTTTCCTCAGATATACTGTCAAATGAAGTACCATTTTTAAGATTTCTACATATATAATGCCATTTTCCCAAGACATATTTAGGAAAAATTCTAGTAATTTCTAACTCTTGTATTAGGATTTAAGAAACATAAAATCATCTCAATGTAGCTATAACGCAATAAGAACTTTGATTAAGTTAAAACAAATAATAAAAGAAAAAGAAGGTTGAACTCACAGAATGCCCTTCTTTTCTCATTATTTTCTTCTTTAAATCCAGGGAGCTGGCCCTTTTACAGGAAAAGGTAATTTTAAAATATCAAAATAAAACTCTTATTGTCTCATTCGTACGGGGATTGAACTTGCCTAGAAATGCCATATCAGGAACACATTTATTTATATATTTAGTTAAGTTAAATACTCTTGAATAGTTAATGCCACTTTGTATTCTTAGACTACTTTTTCTAATAATCTAAATAGTTTACTGAATATTTGTGTATGATTATGGTAAACTGTCCAAAAGGTCAAGATGATGAAAGAATTCCCTCTTATATATTGTGGTAAAGCTGAGAATAACATTTAGATATTAGATGCACACATAAATAATAAACATTATGTATAAATGAAATATTGCACGTATTGTCTTTATGAAATGTTACACATTTGTTTTTAATGTTTAGCTCAGTAGTAGTTACATTCATTCCATAATTCATCTGAGATTAGGTTTTAGGTGTAAGCAGTACCTCCTCCTTTATTTATATGTGCACAAAGTTGTTTGGAGACACTATCAGGCTTAATTTTCTGCCAGTGAAAAATGGTCAAGAGGTTAAATATATTCAATAATAATATAAAATTATTAGTTTTAAAAATTCTACAGGATATACTTTTTATATTTAAGGCCTTACTTTAAAAACAAACAAACGAAAAACATTTTTAATGTTGTTTCTATAAGAACCTTACAGTCTTTAGGATTTTGTTTGTGTATATGTGTGTGTGCGCACAAGCGCTTGGTTTTCTCTATGAATTCAACTCTAATGAGAGCAGCACCATTTATTGATATTCTATTCTATTTCAAACATTATGTTCCAGACATTTCAGAAATGCTACTTCATCTAATCTTTTAAAAATCCTATAATATAGATATAAACATACCCTGAAGTCTCCTCTGATATGTGGCTTTTTCGCTCCTGTAATTTGTCAAGCAGGAGGGTATTTCCTCGAGTAGGAGAGAAGGTTACAGCTCTTTTACTCCCACCTCCCACAACTAGCTCGGCGGGTAAGCCAGGGACGTCACAACTCTTTCGCTCTCGCAGTTGGGCTAACAGGAGGGAGTAGTGTTCAATGGTTTCTTCTCTTACATTGTTCGGGGAGCAGGAGGGAAGGTTACAACTTTTTTATTCCCGCCATCCGCAGCTCAGCAAGTTCCGAGTTCTTGTCCTGCAACAAAGGAATAAGATATGTCAACACCAGAAAGTAAATAAGGCAGAAAAGAATTTTGAATGACAGAAGGAAAACTCTCAAGTGCCAGAGGGGATCTGAAAGCGGGTTAGCCATCTGTGAGGCTGAGTCCTGGGTTTTTTATGGGCTTAGAATGGGGAAGTGTATGCTGATTGGTCCATGGGTGGTATTGGAAAAAGCACCATTGGACTGGTTAAAGGACATCATTCAGAAGGAACCAATTGAGAGAGAGTGGGTAGGACAAGGGATAGTTCTCACGGCAGCCGTGGCCTCTATCTGGAACTGGCAGCTTGGATTGCAGGCTTTAAGCTGTCCTTGTTTTGAGGATTGGGTTTCCTGACTGCTTGCCTAGGAGTTTGTCTTCTGTCACCATCACAGGCATTCATGATCTCTTAGGTAATACTTCACTAGCTTTTAACATACCTCTCTCTTTCAGTATATTCTGAAACTACTATGGCTTATATGTTTACCAGTATTTTTTAAAATGAAATATAGGTCAGATTATGAATAAGAAACAAATGTAATTTATGATAGTCTCCAAGTAAAGTACAAATTTCATCCCATTTTTACGTTATTCTTTATTTTACAAACTCCTCTGTTGACATATGCCATGAATGGATCCAACTAAATTTAACTATTCGGGAGGCAGGAAATATAGGGCTAAAATATAGACTTTTAAATTTGCTTTAATGTTGCTTAACTCTGTGACCAGGAAATTTACATCTGTAAAATTAAGATTATAATATTTAACTACCATATAATACCCATATACTGAGGGTAAAATACTTAATGTATACATATTGCTTTGTTACTGCTTAATATGTGCTAGCCTTTATGTTATTTATTTAATGACGTCCCCCCCAAAAAAAGATAGGTTAAAGTCCTAACCCTCATGACCTCAGAGTGCAGTCTGGTTTGAAAATAGAGTTGTTACAGATATAATTATTTAAGATAAGTCTTTTATATTGGAGTAGGGCGAGTCTCTAATCCAGTGTGAATGGTGACATTATGAGAAGACATGGAGACATAAAGATAAAGCCACGTGAAAACGGTGGCAGAGATTAGAGTGCTGAATCTACAATCCAAGGAACGCCAAGTGTTACCTGGGCTGTCACTAGAAACCAAGAGCGAGATGTGGGACAGTTTCTCCCTCAGACCCCTAGGAAATAACCAACTATGTTGATACCTTGATTTAAGACTTTCAGACTCCAGAATTGAGATAATAAATTCCTGTTGTTTTAAACAATCCAGTTTTTAGTACTTGGTTATCACAGCCCTAGGAAACTGATACATCTTATTATATCAACTTTTCTTACGTATATTCTTTTATCTTTATTCCTCTGCTCCCACTATGCTAGTTGTGCTTTTCAGTAATTAACTCTTACTTTTGCTTTAAGCTCAGTTCTCTAATGCATGTCTGTACCTCTATCATACAATCCACACTCTCAGCTATTAATTAATATATCTATATCATATCCTTTGTCATAATATGATTTTATGATTTACTTCTATATAGTCTGCTTTGCTGGAATATAAACTCCCAATATTCAAAAACTAAAATGTATCTGCTTTGGATTCTTTGTTAGTCCAGTATCTTTCACAGTGTCTTGCACATGGAAGAATCTCAAAAGGTTTCTGAATGAGAATTGTTTTGTATTTTGTTTGTTTTTAGTAACTGTGACCATAACAGAGTATTGTTTCTAGAATTTCTTTGTAATGCTAATTCTAAAATTTATAGAAACATTGAAGGCTTGTAAAAATCATGTTGGACAAATATGCTAAGTAAATTCATTTCTTTATAATAATTTGCAATTTTATTAGACTACAAATATATCATTAATATTTCAGCATTAAATATTTTTTGTCAGAATATTTGTTTGCAAATTAGAATAATTCCAAACTTCTGAAAATTCAATTTTTAAATAAATGCATATATTTAAAATTTAGGTTTTTATCAAGTTCAACATTATGTGCCAAATTTTAAATGGTTAAATTATTAGTAGAAACTTGGAGAAGTATTTTATATCCAAATATCATCAGCATAATTTACATTTATTTTTTCTTACATTAAATCACAAAATAAAAACTCATAACTTAAAAAATTTCTTCCTATTTAACTAAAATCAAGATATATGGAATATTCCACATCTGCCATTTATTTTGTTGAAGCTCACTAGATAAATATATCCTCATTCTATAATAATAAATAATGTGTTTGTAATTTAAGCAGTAAGATACCCCCAGCAGGCTGAACCCTGGGTAGCAAGGGGAAAAACATGATTTTTTGATGCACTGAACCTTATAGTGCATACCCAGGAACATGCTGAGTGTAATATTTTTTACTTATCCCCGAACAGTAGAGATTACTATTGGTACCTGACAGAATTTGTGAGGATTCAAAGGCCAGGGAAACATAGTTCTGACTAGGAGGCTGCTATGTTTGTGGTTCACAGAGGTAAGATGTACACTTTACCTGTGTCTATTCGTATTCTGTCAATTATATCACCATCAGACTTACGACGGTCACATATTTTGTTTTTGTTCCTTTTTTTTTTTTTTTTTTTTTTTTTCTGAGACAGTGTCTCGCTCAGTAGGCCAGGCTTGAGTGCAGTGGCGGATCTCCGCTCTGTAGACTACAGGTCCCGCTACAGCCGCCCACCACCACGCCCGACTAACATTTTTGTAATTTTGGTAGAGGCAGGGTTTCACCATGTTAGCCAGGATGGTCTCGATCTCCTGGACAGTCACATGTTTTATACCTTATGGTGCTTTGTTAACAAAAGACCAAGCGATCTATGGAGGAAAAATGAAGAATTTATTTTCTATTAAAAAAAACAAATCTGCAGATTGGAAGGGCACAGCCTTCAATACAATGAAAATGTGCTCTCTGAAGAACAAAGAAAGGAGCTATCTTAAATAGAGAAAATTCTCACCCAGGTTTTCACTCAGGACCGTTTATGCAAATGGCAGTTTCAAACTTGTTCTGTTCTGATTGGTCAAAATATTCAAGCTCTGATTGGGTGGTTTCCAAGCTCAAAACCAGATATCTCTGTCAGATGGTTCTTTCAAATGACCAGTTTCAGTAGTGGCAGGGGTAGAGGGAGTCCAGCCACAGTTTATCTTGGCACCAACTATAGGAACTGGTTTGGTTTGACTGTTGAAAGGGAATTTCTGTAGCACCTTTACAACATCTTCCCAAGAACACAAAGTATGTGACCATTCTCACACCCAGTCATGGCTGCTTGATTCTGTTTTAACTGTGAACATCTCTATTAGCCATGGGAGTCTATTTTGTCTGTCATCTAGGGGTATAATTTAACACTGCCATGTAAACCTGCTTTCTCAATGCATTTTCTCATATGGTAGTTGAAATGAGATTTGATTTTAATTTGAAGGAAAAAGTGAAAAAATTATAGGGTCTTTTTTTTCATTATAAAGTCTTAAAACTCAGTATTGGTTATATTTCTCCTGTCAAAATTTAGTACACACCCATCATTGAAAAAATGTTAAGGAAAAATTTATGGTCTGGTTACAAGTAGAATAACATTTTTATTTGTCTCTAAAAACCACTTCTGAAGGATTAATGAAGTCTCTTCAATGAACATTTCTTATATTTCTTACATTAACAAAACCTGATCCTATCCTGAAGAGACTTCTTCCTTGACTCCCTTCCAGGTGGAATTTGTTGTCTTACATACTCTGACTACACATCACTGTCCAAAACTATGGTAAATGTTCTCTTCACTTCCTCAGTGTTTCTGTGTTGTTATTCCTTGATCCATTTTTTTAAATGGAAAAAATAAAAAAAGAAAATCCACTTTGCCCATTTAGAGCTCATGCCATTAGGATAAATGCCTTTACCCTTACACATCCATAGTACCTACCATTTTATTGAAAATGTTGTCCCATGAGGTGCATTATTAATACTAATTGTAGAAACCCCATCCAACAATATTGCTTTTCAGGCCTTTCACATTCTCATCTCCAACAGCTTATCTTCATAACACCTTTTAGTTTCCTCCTCTTTAGACTTTAACACCTGCAACTGCAGGACTAAGGAATATTAAATTCAGACCTTTTAAATCTCACTTCCTAGCAACTTTCTCTCTTCTTTGCCGTCCTAACTTATTTTTTCTCTACCGTGTTGGGTCCTCAAGTCCATTTATGCCTTTAATTTCATCTAGATCTCTCCACCCTGCTATGATAGATTTTTCTAACACTGAAGGTGATTAACCGTCACAGTTTGGTTGAGACTAGGGGTTTCTGGGAACTCAGGACTTTTGTGCTAAGGCTGAGACATGAGACAGTCCTGCCAAAAACCAGAGAGGTTAGTCATGTTACTTCAATCACTGTAGCCCCAGAATACTCTTGCTCTGTTCCACCAGCCTGGTAAAATTACAACCTAATTCCCTGGAGAAAATCACCTAGCTTGTTAAACTGGCACCACTGGAAAATGTAGTTTATTTTTTTCTTAACATTGCCTGAGAATAGTGTCATTTATGTCAACTGCACTTTCATTGGTTTGTGATTCTTCATTATTGTCCTTATACTTTCAGCCTCTTAACTGCCACACTGTCCTCCCTGTGCTTCCCTAAAAAATTAGAAACAACTTGACATAGTAGTAGCTACTGCCAACAGGCCTACATTTTCACCTTTATTACCTCCATCAACATTTAAAATTAACACCCATTTAAATGGAAGAGGAATTACTTCTTATTCAAAGCTAATCTCTTCATTTATAGTCTTGAGTTAGTTTTACCCTGCCTTTCTCAACCTTACTTTCATTTGACAACCAAATCTAATTTATTCTTGCTGTATATAGTCCTGAAACCATTTCAATTTTATCTACCTCCAGTGCCAACACCCATCTCTTAACTTGACCATTAGCTTCATAACTTGACCTCAACAACTTCATAACTAGTCATTTTTCTCATATATATACACTATATATATATATACTTTCCAACTGATATATTACATTTAACTGAAGTGATCTTTGAAAAATGCAAACTAATCATTTCTCCTCGTGAATCAAAATGATTTAAAAACATTTCATTATGCTTAACATAAAACTCCAACCACTAACATGACATGCAAACTACTAAAACATTTGGCCTGAGATTTTCTGTTCAGTTTATTTTCTCCTCTTTCAATTTATGCTCCAGATAAACTAAACTTTTCTTGTATTTCCTGGTACAAGCATGCTGATATTTTGCTTACAGGTTTTCCATATGTTGTTACCATTTCACCAGTCCCTTTTCAGCACCTAACTGCTACTTACTCTTCAGATTACATCTTATATATTACCTTTTAAGAATCATTTCTCAGAGTCTTAGACTGGTTAGGAGCTTCTGTAATTGTTCTCACAGCATGCTATACTTCCCCATCGAAACACCTGTCAAAATCTATTGTCTATCTTCCCTAATTGACTATGAATTCTCCAAGGAAGCTTGTCTTTCCTTTTTCCAATCATATGCCTTAATACTTGGGACTTACTGGATAAGTAGTATACATTTATAAATAAGGTAAATAAATAATTCAACTTTAAAAAATTCTTTTTTGGTATCTAGTTATATTTATTATCAGATATACATTAGCCTAGTTGTAGTAACCTTTTCACAATGTATACATATATCAGAATATTATGCATACAATGTAAATATATACCATTTTTAATGTCAAAAAAATTACGAGATAAGGAATGTTATTTAACACACATTTGGAATTCCTAAAACTTTGTCTTGAGTAAGACATATGAAAATATTTTAGTAATTTTTAAATGTATTATCTTAAAATGTAGACCAATTTATGATATTGGATCATTTAAGGGATCAATTATTTCGCATTTCTAGAAAAGAGTTTATTGAAAGATTCCTTTAACTTTATTTTAAAATTTTTTTGACTTTTATTTTAGGTTCAGGGGTCCATGTGCAAGTTTATTATATAGATCGACTCTGTCATGGAGGTTTTGTGTACAGATTATTTTGTCACACAGGTAATAAGCATATTACCCAATAGGTAGCTTTTCAATTCTCACCTTCCTCACAGCCTCCATCTTCAAGTAGATCCTGGTGTCTGTTGTTCCATTCTTTGTGTCCATGTGTGCTCAGTGTTTAGCTCCCACTTACAAGTAAGGACATGCAGCAATTGGTTTTCTGTTTCTGCATTAATTTGCTTGGGATAATGGCCTACAGCTCCATCAAAGTTGCTGCAAAGACATGCCCTCGTTCTTTTTCATGACTGCATAGTATTCTATGGTACATATGTACCACATTTTCTTTATTCAGTCTACCACTGATTGGTATCTAAGTTGATTCCAGGTCTGTGCTATTGTGAATAGTGCTGTGATGAACATCTGCATGCACATGTCTTTAAGATAGAACAATTCATGTTCCTTCGGGTATATATCCAATAATGAGATTTCTGGGTTGACTGGCAATTCTGTTTTAACTTCTTTGAAAAGTTGCCACACTGCTTTCTACAATGGCTGACCTAATTTACATTCCCAAGAACAGTGTATAAGCATTCCCTTGTCTCCATAACCTTACCAGTATCTGTTTTTGGACTTTTTGTTAATGGCCATTCTAACTAGTTTGAGATGGTATCTCATTGTGATTTTGATTTGCATATCTCTGATGATTAGAGATGCTGAGCAATTTTTTCTATGCTTTTTGGCCCCATGTATATCTTCTGTTGAAAAGTGTCTATTCATGTTCTTTGCCCACATTTTAATGGGGTGGTTTGTTTTTTGTTTACTAATTTAAGATACTTACAGATTTTGGATATTAGACCTTTGTCAGATGCATAGTCTGACAAAGGGCAATTAAAAGGCACAGAGTGGCAAGTTGGATAATATTTTCTCTCATTCTGTGGGTTGTCTGTTTACTTTGCTGATAGTTCCTTTAGCAGTGAAGAAGCTATTCAGCTTAATTAATCCCATTTGTCAATTTTTGTTTTTGTTGCAGTTGCTTTTGACATTTTCATTGTGAAATCTTTGCCAGTTCCTGTGTCCAGAATGATATTTCTTAGATTATCTTTCAGGGTTTTTATAGTTTAGGTTTTACAATTAAGTCTATAATCCACCTTGAGTTGATTTTTGTATATGGTATAAAGAAGGGGTCCAATTTTACTCTTCTGCGTAAGGGTAGTCAGTTATTCCAGAACCATTTATTAAATAGAGTTAGGGTTAGAAGTTCTTTCTCTATTGCTTATTTTTGTCAACTTTGTTGAAGAACAGATGGCTGTAGGTGTGCTGGATTATTTCTGGACTCTCTATTCACTTCCATTGGTCTATGTGTCTCTTTTTGTACCAGTACCATGCTGTTTTGGTTACTGCATCCTTGTAGTACAGTTTGAAGTCAAGCAGTATGATGGCTCCAGCTTTGTTATTTTTGCTTAGGATTGCCTTGTCAATTGAGGCTCTTTTTTTGGCTCCATATGAATTTTAAGATTTTTTTTTTTCTAAATCTGTGAAGAAGGTCATTGGCAGTTTAACAGAAGTAGCATTGAATATGTAAATTGTTTTGGGCAGTATAGCCATTTTAACAACATCAATTCTTTCTATCCATGAGCATGTAATGATTTTCCATTTGTTTTTGTGAATCTCTGATTTATTTGAGCAATGTCTTGTAATTCTCACTGTAGAGATTTTTTTATCTCCCTGGTTAGCTATACTTTTAAATATTTTATTTTTTATTTTCTGGCTATTGTGAATGGGATTGTGTTCTTGATTTGGCTCTCAGCATGGATGTTGTTGATGTATAGAAATGCTGACATACATACATTGCTTTTGTATCCTGAAACTTTGCTGAAGTTATTTATCAGATCTAGGAGCATTTGGGCAGAGACTATGGGGTTTTCTAGGTGTAGAATCATCACAACATCTGCAAATATAGAGAGTTTGATCTTCTCTTACCCCACTTTTATGCCTTTCATTTCTTTCTCTTGCCTGGTTGCTCTGCCTAGGACTTCTAGTAATATGTCAAATAGGAGTGGTGAGAGTGGATATTCTTATCTTGCTCCCCTTCTCGAGGGAATGCTTCCAGCTTTTACTTTTTCAGTATGATGTTGGCTGTGGGGTTATCATAGACGGCTCTTAGTATTCTGAGGTATGCTTTTTCAATGTTTTTGTCTAGTTTGTTGAGGACTTTTAACATGAAGGAATGTTGGATTTTATTGAAAGCCTTTTCTACATCTATTTGGATGATCGTATGGTTTTGTCTTTAGTTCTGTTCATGTGATAAATCATGTTTATTGGTTTGTGTACATTGAACCAACCTTGCATACCAAGGCTAAAGCCTACTTGATTGTGGTGGATTAGCTTTTCAATGTGCTGCTGGATTTGGTTTGCTGATATTTTGTTGAGGATTTTTGCATCTATATCCATAAAAGATATTGGCCTGAAGTTTTGTTTGTGTGTGTCTCTGCCAGGTTTTTGTTCTTGATGATGCTGACCTCATAGAATAAGTTAGAGAGGAGTCCCTCCTCTTCAATTTTTTGGAATACTTTCAGCAGTAATGGTACCAACTCTTCATTATACATCTGGTAGGATTCAGCTGTGAATCCATGTGATTCTGAACTTTTTCTAGTTGGTAAGCTTTTCATTATTGATTCAATTTCTGAACTCATTATTGGTCTGTTCAGGGATTCTATTTCTTCCTGGTGCAATCTTTGGAGGTGGTATGTTTCCAGGAATTTATCCATTTTTTTCTAGTTTTCTTCAGTTTGTGTGCACAGAGTTGTTCATAGTAGTTTATTCTTCATTTTGTCATTGGTAATTGTGTTTATTTGGATGTTCTCTCCTTTTTTTATTAGTCTAGCTAGTGATATATAATGTAATAGATAACTAACTAGACTAATAAAAAAAGAGACTTATTTATTCTTTTAAAAAGCCTATTCCTGGATTTATTTATCTTTTGCCTGTTTTACATCTCAATTTCACTTAATTAAACTCTGATTTTGGTTATTTCTTGTCTTCTGTTAGCTTTAGGGTTCGTTGGTGGTTGTTACTCTAGTTTCCCTAGATGTGATGTTAGGTTGTTAATTTGAGATCTTCTTAACCTTTTGATATGGGCATTAAACACTGGTCCATAGAGTTGTATTAATACAATTCTGCTGTTTTCTTATTAAATTTCTGTCTGTAAAATCTATCTATTACTGAAAATCATATATTTAAGTGTCCTAATATTATTGTATTAATATGTCTTTTTGTCCTTTAGTTTTGTTAGTATTTTCTTTATGTATTTAGATGCTCTTGTGTTGGGTACATACATATTTTCAATTGTTATTTCCTCTTGATTCTTTGACCCCTTTGTCACTATACAATGAAATTATTTGTCCCTTGTGACAAATTTGAGTTAAACTCTATTTTGTGTTATAGATGGATAGCAACCTCTGCTGTCTTTTGTTTAGCATTTGCGTGGCATATCTTTTTCCATCCCTTCACATTCAGCTTATGTGTATGCTTAAAGCTTGAGTGAGTTGTTTGTAGACTGGTAGCATATGGATGGAGCTTGCTGTTTTTTATTTTTGTTGTTGTTGTTGTTGTTTTTGTTTGTTTTTTTTAAATTCATTTAACCACTCTGTCTTTTGACTGGAGAATTTCTTTCATTACATTTAAGGTAATTATTGATAGGTCAGGATTTATGCTGCCATTTTGCAACTGATTTTCTGACTGTTTTGTAGTTTCTTGCTTTCTCTCTTACTGTCTAGCTTTGTGACATGATTTTTTTTAGTGGTATGCTTTAATTCTTTCTTTTTTAATTTGTGTATCTACTATAACTTTTTTTCTCTGTGGTTACTGTGAGGCTTACATAAAACATCTTTTAGTTATAAAACCTAATGACAAGTTAAACCAGTAATATCTTTACTTTGACTGCATATAAAAGCTCTACATTTTAACTTCTCTTTCTCGTTTATTTTATGTTATTGATGTCACATTTTACATTTTTTATATATTGTCTATCCATTAACAAATTATTATAGCTATGGTTATTTTTAATACTTTGGTCTTTTTTATATTAGCATTAAAATTGATTTACTCACCACTATTACAGTATTAGAGTATTTTAAATTGGATTACATTATTTCTTTTAGAGCAAGTTTTATAGTTTCATATGCGGGACAGTTCTCTGGATGGCTTTGGACTGACCCAGTTTTCCCTCCTTTCTTTGTTTGTCTATATATCTCAGAAAAACTGTAGAATGTACTGATAATGCAATATCTTTAGATGAAGAACCACTGCTTGAAACAGACTAAACTTTTTTTTTTTTTTCTGTCTCTCCTACAGAATGTATCATCTTAAGTTAGGGCAGAACTCTCTGAGATAGCCTCGGTTTTGTATCTGTTCACTGGAGGCAGGGTGCTCTTTAAAACTTTTTCCAGGGAGTCACATGGCCCTTGAGGTATATAACCTAGGGTGGGTTGCCTTTTGGGTTCTTCCAGTTGTGGTGCAAGTTGGGTACATGCAGTGAATACTGCATTGCTCCAGGCAGCTTTCTTAAACACTATTTTTGTACTAGAGGATTAGATAGAGTCAGAAAGCTGGAGTGTAAGGAGCTGGGGAAAATGGTATTAGTTGAGTATGTAAGGATCACTTTATCTAGTCTTTGGTCTAAGCAAAGGTATTATAGTATTACAGCTAAGACCTCAAAAGCACAGGCAACAAAAAACCAAAAATAGACAAACCGGACTATATTAAGCTAAAAAACATCAGAACAGAAAGGGAAGACAGAATCAGATGAATGGAAGAAAATATTTGCAAACTATTCATCCAATGAGGAAATAATATTGGGGATATACAAGAAACTGAACTCAACAGCAAACTAAATAAATAAGTAATAATAATCTCATTAAAAAATTGTCAAAGAATCTGAAAAGACATTTATCAAAGGAAAACCTACAAATGGTCAGCAAGTATATGAATAAATACGCAACATCACTGATCATCAGGGAAATGCAAATCAAAACCATAATGAGATATCATTTTACCCCAGTTAGAATGGTTGCTATAAAAAATAAAACCCAAATTAACAAATGCCAGCAGTGATATGGGGAAAAGGGAATTCTTCAAAATTACTATATATATATTTTAAAATATTCATTTTTACAGCTGTTTACAAAACTTATGTTATCTTATATTCAGAGGATACATGTTCATGTTTGTTACACGGGTATACTGTGTACTGGTGGGGATTGGGCTTATGGCATATCCATTACCCAAATAGTGAACAGTGTACCCAATAGGTTGTTGTTCAACCCTTGTCCCCCTCCCTCTCCTTTGTTGGAGTCCCCAATGTCTATTATTTCCATTTTTATGTCCTTGTGTACTCATTGTTTAGCTCCCAATTTTAAGTTAGAATATGTGGTATTTTGTTTTCTGTATCTTACTTTACTTAGGGTAATAGCCTCCAGCTCCATTCATCTTGTTGCAAATGACATAATTTCATTTCTTTTTATGACTGTGTAGTATTATCTGGTGTATCTATACCATGTTTTCGATATCCAGTCAACCATTGAGGACACATGTTGGTTCCATTACTTTGCTATTGTGAATAGTGCTGCAATGAACATATGAGTGCAGGTGGGATATTTTTGGTTTTTATCTTTTTAATATAATGATTTATTTTCCTTTGGGTAGATAGTAGATAGTAGTTAGACTGCTGGATCAAATGTTAGTTCCATTTTTTTTGAGGAATCTCCATATTGTTTTTCATAAGATTGAACTAGAAAAGATAACTCTTGTACTCTGTAGGTGGAAATGTTAGTTAGTACAGCCATTAAGAAAACAATATGGAGGTTCTCAAAAAACTAAAAATAGAATTACCATAAGATTTAACAATCTCACTATGTGGGATTTCTCCAAAGAACAAAAACTCAGTATGTCAAAGAGATACCAGCACCCTTATTTTTAGTTAAGCACTGTTCACAATAGCCAAGATACAGAAAGAACCCATGTCAATCAACTGATAAATGGATAAAGAAAATGTGATTATACACACACACACACACACACACACACATATGTTGTATATTTTGTCATATATGTGTATTTAGAAGACAAAATCTGTTGAATGGGATAAATTATTTGCAGACCATTCAATGAGGGCCTAAAATTGGATATATATAAGAAACAAGAAATATGTATATGGGGATAAATGTATATATACTTATTTATATGTATATATCTCACATTTTCTTTATCCATTCATCAGCTAATGGGCACATATATATATATATATACGTGCATGTGAAATACTATGTATACTATATACAATGAAATACTATCCAGCCATACAGCAGAATTAAATCCTGTTATTCACAACAACATGGATGGAACTGAAAGTCATTATATTAACTAAAATATGCCAGGCACAGAAAGACAAATATCATTTGTTCTCACTCACATGGGGTAGCTACACAAATTTATCTTATGGAGGCGGAAAGTAGAATGATAGTTACCAGATACTAGGAAGGGTGTGGAGGGCGTGGACCAAAAGACGTTAGTTAATCAGTACAAATATTCATTTAGACAGAAGGAATAAATTATATTGTTCAATAGCACAGTGTGGTGACTATAATTAACAACAATATATTGTATATTTCAAAAGAGCTAGAAGAGAAAATATGAAATGTTTCTAGCACAAAGAAATAATAAATGTTTAAGATGATGGGTATCCTAAATAACTCAATTTGATCTTTACACATTGTATGCATGCATCAAAATATTACATGAACCCCATAAATATGTACACATATTATTCATTAGTAAAAAATGACTAAAATTTTTTAAAAACAATAAAGACAAAAAAGAAAGTAATAATTTAGTTTTTATTTTAATTGTACTAGAATGTTTCCAGCAGGCAAGTATTGATATCTGATTTATGACACATATATACTTTATATAAATTACTCTTGCTTCTTTTGTGGAAAAGGAATTGTGGAAAATTTGAAAGCAGAAAGAGTATTCTTCAGGCTACTTCCAGCCAGGAGGAAGGGTTTAAAATGAACCTGTGTCAGTAAATTTTTTAAAAAACATATTGAACAAGTGGAATATATAGGAATTGTGTACAGCTTATGTATGAAGAAGTCTATATGTCTCACTGATTTTTGCCTTGAATGGTGGAATGAAATTCACCATCATGTACTATGTTAGGGAAGGCATGAAGAGGAGAAGATTTGGCGTTAGTTATAGAGAGTAGAGGCTAAGAGATTATTAAATTATTTTTGGAATTGGTTTTGAGTTACCTGTTGGACATCTAACTAAAATGTATATGATAGAAATGTACATAAAGGAAAGACAGATATCCAAGGAGGCAAGTGAGTATGGTAGTGAAATTGTCACTGAATAGGAAAGAAATTTCACGAAGAGGTTGAGAAAGAAATCAGGAGGTAGGGATGCCCTTTAAAACAAGAGAGGGGACAGTTTAGGAAGGAAATTTCAGTTAACTGTTCCAGAGAAGAACAGAAAGGAATAAAAAAGTATCAGTATAATGTAGCAATAATGGCAGTAATTATTGACCTTTTTATAAATAGTTTCACTGGGATCAGAAACTTTGGACGGCAAGGATACCTCTTTCACTCAGAGAAGTGTAAAAACAGAATAATATTTAATTTAGGTTATTATTTGGAGAGGCAAAGTTGCAATAAATATTATATTAGGTAGAACACAAAGTCATGTACTTGGAGTGAGGGTAAATGGATTGGTTAAGCATTTGATGGGCGAGATGAAAATTTGAATAACTACTGAGGGTAGCAAACTTGGCTAAATCACATGCTAATAAGAACAGCAAATATTTTCAAGGACTATTGAAAAACATTTGCTTACATTAAAAAATCCATCATTATATTCTTAAGTCATTATCAGTGTGAATATTACACTAAACACATTAAAATTACTAAATTAAATGTATTTCAACATCTTTTATATATACTAAATTGTGGTTCACACATTTTTAACAAAATTATCTCATAAAGGACAACTATTTTTGTATATTTCTGATCCAGAAGACATGCTGTTTTATTAATTAGTGTACAAGGAATTGTTAAGTTAGATGATTATGTTCAATTAAGTATAATGAATATAATTAATGTAGTTGGTGTTTTAGGTTCTTGAGTTAATAGTGCCATTAAATGCTGCTGTTTTTGTTGTGGTAGTGATTATTGTTATAATAGAATACAAAACTTTGAGATGATAAGAAAGTTGAACATTTTACTACTCTTTTATAGCAAGTTGTACATATACATTCAATATATGTGTGTGTATATGTGTGTATATACATACATATGTTTATCATTTAAATAGCAGATCATAACTTAAACACATTATACAATGATAGACTTCTAAGTCATTACATTAACTACTTCAGAACATTTATTTCTTGTTTATTTAGAAAGAGTGGGTTGGAAATTGAAATATGGGTTTAAAATTATACTTAGAAGATGAGTATATAGTCTTTTAATTATCTGAAATGAGAAAACATTCATTTGGTTACTATAAAGATTTGTTAAGCATTATAAACATGCCAAATATTTTAGATAAGGTAATTTTTCTTATTAAATGCTTTAATATTTTACTTTTATGTAAAAACAATTTTGATATTAGCCATCAGTAACAACACACAATAAAATTTGAATAATAATTATAATTTGTTTCCCTACCTACTTCTACAGGCAATATTAATGAATATTTAAGTACTGATAAATGAAAATTCTTCTTATAGCTTTAAGCAATGCTGTAAAAAGCATATGAGCTATGTTTCTTGAATTATTTATGGTATATAGAGCATAAAGAAAAGATTTTAAAAATAATTTAGAATTACATTGATTCTAAGCAAAAGTTGTATTATATTACATTGGTAAATGGGAAGAAATTCTTATTTTGTATGTATTTTCTCATTTTATATATGACCATGCGTAATTCCATGTGTTTTATTTTCTCTTATCTTAGTCATGTAAGCCTGCAGCTCATTTGGCTTCTATTGTGTGAGCTAACTGAAAGTTCCTACTTATAAATGTTTTGAAAGGATAAGATAACCCATAAATATTTATCTCCTTACTTCAGAAACTCATGTTATGCATTTTTTTGTGTGTGTGATAAAGATTTATGTTTCCCTCCTAAAAAATGCATGTTCTTAATGTTTGAAGTTTCCAAGTGGTGTCTTAACATGCAATTTCACAATTTATTTTCTGAAAACGGGAGATGACTTTTCTTTGTGTTGGGTGTTGAAAATGTGTCTCGAGTTCTAGTTTGTCAACCACATAAACCTTTCAATATAGGGAAGAAAATGTTGCTTCTGATGGTTTTCTTTCAGCGAAAATAAACTCATCATAAAATAAGGGTGAGATATTTTAATTCAAAAGACTTTTTGTGTAGTCAATAGTAATGAAAACATTTAGAAATACTGAAAAACACAAATTCTTTTGTCTTCAATATCCTTTCATGTAAGTAAAAAAGTTGGAATAAATTTGTGTTTTTCAAACTGTGCTCCTTTATTCCTTTCAGTTAGGATTACTGCATGTGGCTGTGTACAGTGCAAAAACAGAGGTTCCGACTGGCAACCTGTAGGCTGACAGGACCATGGTTCTAAAAGTAACCCAGAAAGGAGAGGGCAATAAGTCTAAGTAGTAAGATTCTGAATCTCCAATTCATAGATTCAAGAGAGTAGGTATACTTTTAAATGTTGTATTAGATTGAAACGACTGATTCCTTGAATTTGTTTTCTTATAAAATCCATCTGGTGTGTGTGTGTGTGTGTGTGAAGAATTAAAATGATTGATTTAGTTTTTATTGTTTAGTACTATTTAGTTTTTATTTTTTCTTGAATCAGTTTTGGAAAATTGTATTTTATCAGAAACATTTCCATTTTCTTTTGCTTAAAATCTCTTCGACAAAATTTTTTGTAGTTTTTTCCATCTTTTTATATCTGCGGCATTTGTAGCTGCATTTGTATTTTAATGTATAATATTGTGTATTTGTGTTCTCTCTTAGGTTCTTGACTGGTGTTAGAGATTTGCCAAATTTATTAATTTTTTAAAAGATTCAACTTTTTGTCTTGTTAAAAAGTTATAAAAACCTTTTATAAGTTGAAATTTTAACTGTGTTTATTTGAGCAAAGAGAACCAAAGCGAAGCAAAACAAAGCAAACAAAACTAAAAAAGAAATGATTCACAAACGGGTAGCTCTCCAAACCAGATCAGGTTCGGAGAATTTCAACCAATAACATGATCTGACAGCATTTATAGAAAATAGATGTGTCATTTAGGGAACACTTAATTGGTTACGGCTTAATTGGGTAATTGGTTACAAAGCCTCCTCCAATTAACTAAAGCTCAGCTACTACAGTTAGACTTGACATTGGTTTTGTCTTTTTAGTGAAGGAGCTTAGTGAAAATCAATGGCCACACATAAATTTTATTTAACAGTCTCTTTAAACCTCTTTATGGGGCATATGTGATGTTTGAATACAGGCATACAATGTGTAATAATCCAATCAGGGTAATTGAAGTATCTATCACCTCAAGCATTTATCATTTCTCTGTGTTAGGAACATTCCAATTTCACTCTTTTCAGTCATTTAAAAATATATGATAAATTATTGTTGACTATACTCACTCTGTTTTGCTAATAAATTCTAGACCTCATTCATTCTATCTAACTGTATTTTTGCACCCTTTGACCATCCCACTTTATCCACTCCTCCGTGGTGCCCTTTCCAGCCTCTGGTAACTACACTCTCTATCTCAATTAGTTCAATTGTCTTAATTTTTAGCTCCTACATATGACTAAAAACATGTGAAATTTGTTTCTCTCTGCCTGGCTTGTTTCACTTAATGTAATGTCCTCCAGTTCCATCTATGTTGCTACAAATAACAGGATTTCATTGTTTTTTATGGCTAATACTAATTCCTATGTATGTACCATGTTTTCTTTATTGATTCGTTGATTCAAAATCTTGGCTCTTGTGAATACTGCCACAGTAAACATGGGAGTGCAGATATCTCTTCCATATGCTGATTTTCTTTCTTTTGGATATGTACCTAGCAGTGGAATTGCTGGATCATACAGTAGTTCCATTTTTAGATTTTTGAGGAACCTTTATAGTGTTCTCCATAAAGGCTATGCTATTTACATTCATGCCAACTATGGGATGTGTTTTCTCCACAATGTGTCAGGGTTCTCCTTTCACCACATCCTCACCAGCATTCATTATTGTGTTTTGTAATTTTTGATTGTGAGTTGTCATTGTTATAAGTCTTATCTCAGGTGATCCTTGTGGCTGGATGACATGGATATTCTTCCAGGAGGAATCGTGCTTGATCTTGTCAGGTTCCTGAGAACACCACAAACTAATTTCCTCTTAATTAAATTAATAGTCTTGAGATAACACTGTAAATTCAGACATCAATCTGTGACTAAATTTTTTTCTTTCAACTTCATCAAGTAATAAAGCAGGTTTAGAATTTTCCTTGTGGTGCGCTTTACTTTGGAGCAAGTTTATTTCCATTTTAAAACGTCTTCCCAGGTATTTATCTTATCCTAAAATTAGCTTTGTGAATAGTATTCCCCAATCCATCTCTACTTTTCACAAACCCCTGATCTTTATATAAAAAGTCATTTAATACCTGGGTTCCGACTATTCCCTGATGGTGTCTGGCAACTCAATTGCTTAACAACATTTCTAAACCACATCCCATTATCTTCCTTGGTCTCCATTTTCTTCAGACATTATATATATGAGAAAGGATATTAAATTAATATTACCCAGCATTTTATATATTTTATAATCAGATTTTCAAATCAGATATCATCTTAAGAGTTCGGATGTTATAAAAATTTTAATATCACTGTAATATATAATTTTAAAGTTCCCTCTAATTCACTATAATTTATGATCCTTTCATTATTTTATAACTAGCAATTAATATATAATTAATTGCTTATGGGATAAAATAAATACTTTAAGAATTTAAGTCTACATAAATAGCAAAACAAAGACCAACTTCTTACAGTCAACCTAAATTATTAATGTGTGGATTCATTCAGTATGAATGTGTGCTTCCCTCATCTTTACCTACTCCAGTCATAAAAGCAATTTTTTTTATTTTGCTCTGGAAGAATGCTTTACAATTTTGACTTTATGATAAAAAATATATCTGAAACAAAGCAATAACTCCTTAATTTGATACCTTAACTCTAAGCATTACACTGGTGCTATTTAGTATATTGAGTCTTGGTATGAGCATTCATTGTTTATTTTGATAATGTGCCAATGTAGATATATTTGGAAAAGAATCGTGACATGATACATATAAAATTTTAAGACATTATGTGGACTTTAATAAAAAGGCCAGCAAAAACATATTCATTTAGGAGATCTTAATGATTGATCCTTATATTAAGTCCAATTAAATGTGTATAATAATAATATCTTATAATGACTTTGTAATATTTCACTTTATATATTAGCCAGATAATATCACTGTTTATATATAAAGAAATTGACTTAATAAATAGGAATAGTATATATCACGCTAGAATTGCCACCAGTTGCTTTTTCTACATTTCATCTTCTCTTTTTGTTTTTCATTTTATGCTACTTTTTTTTTCTGCTTTCATGTCTTTCTCTCTGTATTTATTTACTTATGTTTGTTGCTTCAATGCTAATATCCTTACTTGTTACCAATAATGTGCCTACTTTACATTCTTTTTTCTTAAAAAATGATTCAGTTTCTACCCCCCTCCCCCAACAACAACAACAACAGCAACAACAATGTAACACATAGACCAGCAACACTTCAGGGTAGCACCATTTTTTTTTTTTTTTTTTATTCAGTGTTTAAGTCTACCAAGACTTATATCCATAGAAATTACATACTTTTGACTCTAACTTGGAGCCCACTCATGTTTTGGATTCAAAACCCATCTTCTAAACAATTTTATTCTTTGTTTCTTCTATCCCAGCCCTATACCTGGGAAGGTACTTTATAAATTATTGCTGGATATGGCTTACAACCATTGAGTGCTTACCCTAAGTTCTATGCTTATTTTCTCCATTGCAGGTACAAATATTTTTCTAACTGAATACAAATACATAGTACCAATTAAGTACTTTAAACTAATATTTGAATAGTGCTTTATAATTTATAAAACAATTTCATGTATATTATTTCAACTTTGTGTGGAAAGTAGTAGAATTATCTGCATTTTATGAATGGAGAAACTGACACTAAAAAAAGATAAAATGATTTACCTAATATGATAGCATGAAATTCCAAAGTTTATTGGAGATGTATTTATCTAGAACATTTCCTGGCCTATTTTAGATGATGAATAAATGTTTACTGCATGAATAAAATAATGATAGAGTAGTTTTATATCAAATCTCTTTTGCTTGCTACCTCTGTGATCTTGCACAATTTTCTTGAGCATTCTGAGCCTTAATTATGTTTTCTGAAAGTTGAAAATAACAGTGTTCTTTTAAAAGAACTGCTGTGTATAATGTTAACTATGGGGCTTTAAAAAATGAAAGAACTACTAAGAATATTAAATGAAATAACATATTATGACATAATGAACAGTAAATACTAAATGAATTTAGCTTTCTTCTTTTATCTAAAGAGTCATGGTTATTTTTTTGTGTTTCAGGACATACAACAATATCCTTCATTTAAACCAGGCATTTTACTTCTCTGCTATGTTATTATTTTTCCAAAAATGTGCTGCATATCACTGTCAAAGTGAAGAAATACAAAGTTTGGAGTCTTTATTGATAAAATAGGGCTACATTTACATTTATGAAGGCTATACATATTTAGTTGTCGTAATTTACATTTCCATACTGTGGCTGTGACAAACTAAGCCTAAAACTCGCTTATAAATTCAATTAAAGATTAAAATTTATTTTAAAAAATCGGCCTATTTTATAAACACATAAAACAAAACATCTCCCCTACATATTTATATTTTTAAACAGAATTAGAATTGTAAGAGAAAATATATTACAGAGGTGATTCCTCTGTAAGATGCAACTGAGATGTAAGATGTAGACTTGAGATTTCTCCAAAGAATTTATTCCTTTGACATTACCACTGGCATCTACTGAAACATTCCTTGTACTGAGAGGATAAAATATTTGACATTTTATATACAAAGACTACTGCAGTACAAAATAAATATTATTCTCTTGTTTGATCCTGCCCCCCCATTCTGAAATTTGAGAAATTCTTTTTGCCTCTCTTCAAATATACAGATGAAATGTCAAAATCAGAGTCATGTTGAACAGTTGAAATCTTGTCTCCATGATTTTCTTTTTAGTTTGGATTTCTGAAAGCTGACTCAAACTCACGTTGCATAAAAAGTTTCTTTCCTCATCTCTCGAGGATAACCTGATTTTCTGCACATAAATGCAGCTTAAATGCAGGCTTGCACATGTTAATGGTGGATTTCTTGTGGCATACCCAATAGTTGTCTACATGTTGCAATTGTGCACTCATTAACTTGTTCTTAACAATAAACTCCTGAATAGCACTGGCTAAATCTGACTTTGCCCATGTATTCCCAAACACTTCTTATGTACTGTATATGCATCTTTGTACATATTATTAAACTGCCTTGGTTAAGAAAGACATTCTTCCATCTTTTATTTAGTGCTTATTATGTGCTATGTACTGTGTAGATGCTAGAGATACAGAAATCAATACATTGTTCTTTCTTGTAAGTGTTAATGAATAACAAAGCCTGGAGTTCTTTTTATTTTTGATTTCTCGGCTATAGATACCACATGTTCAGATATACTTGTGACTTTATAACAAAGATGGGACATGTAAAATCTAGAAATTTCTTATTAATAAGAATATTTACAATAGGAAGAAATCATTTTTACAAATAACCTAGGAACACAGATGAATTATAACTTGGCAAGACTATTGTTTTATAAATGGTTCATTTTCTTATAGCTGCGTCAATCCTAGAGGGTCAAAGAGTTGGGAAAATAAAAACCTAATCCACATTGCTGATAAAATAAGAGCTTAACTTGCTTAATAATGAGACACTGTAACAGTTTAATTGTGTGAACTAACACAAGAAAATATCCACCTAATGCTTAAGACTGCAATAAATTGAAATAAAAGCAAAGTCAAAATATCTTAGAAATTAAACATTATGCCCAGGCATGGTAGCTCACACCTGTAATCTCAACACTTTGGGAGGCCAAGGTAAAAGCATTGCTTGAGGCCAGGAGTTTAGACCAGCCTGGGCAACATAGTGAGACTGTTTCTACAAAATTTTAAAAATTGCTGAACATGGTGTTGCGTGTCCATAGTTCTAGCTTACTCAGGAGGGTAAGGCTGGAGGATTGCTTGAGCCCAGGAGGTTGAGGCTGCAGTGAGCCACGGTGATCACACCACTGCATACCAGCCTGGATGACAGAGCAAGATCCAATCTCAGAAAAAAAAAAAAAAGGAAATTGAACATCTTAATACTTTATGTCATTAACAAAACCAATTCAACTATTTTTCTGATGGCACTATTAGATAACTCTGCAGAGTTAAAAAATAGTCCCAAGATGCTAATAATACTAGACACAGATACAGTAATATAAAATGGGGTTTCCAAAAATCATCATTGTACAATGCTAATTCACTGAACACAGGCTTACGTACATCTTTGCTCTTGGTTTTTTTGAGCCATAAGGGTTTCTTATTTTGGGAACCTAAACTATGAGCTGTGCTGTGCAACTCTCATCTTTGGATATAAGGGCTAGAGATGATTTCTTAGTGCCAAGGAAAAGGAGCTAATTTAATAATTTTTACTAACGCCAAGAGAGTTTGAAAGGTATATTTTTCTCTTTTTATCTATCTTCATCTTCTGCTTCTTACTTTATTGTTTCTGTACCTCTGTATCTTCACAATTTACCATCAGACGTGTCTTCATAGATTTCACAGTAAATAACTCAAACTGTGAAATTGAACCAAATATTATTTTCTTACGTTAAGTTGTGTTGTGATAACAAATTATTTCATTTTAAAATTTGATTGAAGCTACAAACATTTCTTGCTTACACTGCATGAGTGCTGTACATCGATTGTATCTCTGCTAAGCTTGTCTGGTCTCCACATGTCTTATAATTCTGGGATACAGACTGGAAAACAAATGATATCTTGGACATGTATTCTCATGGAAAAGCGTAGAAATGCAACAGCCCAAGCCATATTGTAGCGTCACATTTAAAACTTTCTCCTGGATGAAGTTATAATAAACATGATGTCTTCTCACATTTCCTGGGTCAAAACTTGTCATTTCGCTATGCCCAAAGTCAATAAAATTGGTCTTACGTTACTCCTCTAAGATAATGACATAACAATGCGTAAGACTGCAAATTCCATTACAGAGATAAAGAGTGAACAGCTGGGAGTATTAATTCAATCTACCACAATGTCTTCAAGCAGATCGTTTTTTCTAAATTGCCCATCTTGTTAATAATATCTTTGATCACCATGTATTGAAGATGGCAATCATTTGTAACTTCTGTTTATTCCTCACTAAGCACAATTAATTGACCACCAAAAATGTTATGATGCTACCTGTTCAATATCTTTTAAATATGTTTCACTGTATTTTCATCTATTGCTACAATCTAAGTTCTAGCCATCATATAATTTATCATATGAGTAATTACTTCTATTGCCTTCCTAAATTGACTGATTTAAGATGTCCCTTGAGTTCCTTTTCACACCAAATAAAAAAGGGTTGTTTCAAAATAATGCATTATGAGATGTTGCTCCTCTGCATATTTTGTGTGTTTTTTTAAAAATTCCAACTTTTATTTTAGTTACACAGAGTACATGTGCAGGTTTATTACATGGGAATATTACGTGATGCCGAGGTTTGGGGTACAGATCCTGTAATCCAAGTAGTGAGTGCAGTACTTGATAGGTAGTTTTCAACATATCCTCTCCTCCCACCCTCCCTTCTACAGTAGTCTGCAGTATCTATTGTTTACATATTTATGTCCATATGTGTTCAGTGTTGAGCTCCCAGTTACAAGTGAGAATATGCAGTATTTGGTTTTCTGTTCCTGTGTTAATTCACTCAGGATGATGACCTCCAATTGCATTGATGTTGCTGCAAAATACATGATTTTGTTCTTTGTTATGGCTCTGTAGTATTCCATGGTATACATGTATCACCATTTCTTTATCCAATCTACTGTCACTGGGCACTTGTGTTGATTTCATGTCTTTGCTATTGTGAATAGCACAGTGATGCAGTGATAAACATAGGAGTACATGCATTTTTTTGGTAGAATGGTTTATTTTCGGTTGGGTATATATGCAAAAATGGGATTGCGAGATTGAATGGTAGTTCTATTTTAAGTTCTTTGAGAAATCTCCAGACCGCTTTTCACTGTGGCAGGACTATTTATATTCCAACCAACAGTGTATATGCATTCCCTTTTTTCTGAAACCTGTCTAACATCTGTTCTTTTGTTTTTTGTTTTTTGTTTTTACTTTTTAATAATAGTCATACTGACTAGTATGAGGTAGTATTTCATTGTGATTTTCATTTCTCTGATGATTAGGGATGATAAGCATTTTTAAATGTTTATTGGCTGTGTGTCTTCCAAGAAGTGCCTGTTAATGACTTTTGCCTATTTTTTATTGTTGTTTATTATTATTTTGCTTGTTGATTTAAGTTGCCTATAGATTCTGGCTATTAAGCATTTGTCAGATGCTTAGTTTGTGAATATCTTCTCCCATTCTGTAGGTTGGCTGTTCACTTTGCTGATAATTTATTTTGTTATATATAAGTACTTTAGTTTAATTAGATCCCACTTATCTATTTTTGTTTATCTTTCAATTGCTTTTAGAGACTTAGCCAAAAATTATTTGCCAAGGCTGATGCCAAGAAGAGTATTTCCTAGGTTATCTTCTAGGATTTTTATAGTTTGAACTCTTCATTTGAATGTCTAATCCATTTGAGTTATTTGTTGTACATGGTGAAAGGTAGAGGTCCAACTTCAATCTTCTACATATATCTAGCCAGCTACCCTAGCACCATTTATTCAGCAGGGAGTCTTTTGCTCTTTTCTTGGTTTTGTCAGCCTTGTCAGAGATCAGATAGATGTAGGTATGTGGCCCTATTTCTGAGATTTATATTCTGTTCCATTGGTCTCTGTGTCTGTTTTGTAATATATCATGCTGTTTTGTTTGCTGTAGCTTTATAGTATAGTTTGAAGCTGGGAAATGTGATACCACTGGCTTTGTTCTTTTTGCTTAGGGTTGCTTTGACTGGTCAGGATTTGTTTTGGTTCCAAATAAATTTTAGAATAGTTTTTTTTTTTTTTTTTTTTTTGGTAATACTGTGAAGAATAAAGTTCACAGTTTGATAGGAATAGTATTGAATCTGTAAATTGCTTTGGGTGGTGTGGCCATTTTTACAATATTGTTTCTTCTAGTCCATCACCATAGAATATTTTTTCTATTTATTTGCATTGTCTTTGATTTATTTCAGCTGTGTTTGATAGTTTTCCTTTTAGAGATATTTTGCCTCCTTGATTAACTGTATTTCTAGGCATTTCATTTTCTTTGTGGCTGTTGCTAGTGGGATCATGGTCTTGATTTTACTCTCAGCCTGGACCCATATTAGTGCATAGAAATGCTACTGATTTTCATACATTGATTTTGTATATTGAACCTTTAGCAAAGTTGTTTATCAGATCTAAGAGCCTTTGGGCAGATTATTTAGCATTTTCTAGGTATGGAATTATATCAATGAAGAGAAATAGGTTGAGTTTTTCTTTTCCTGCTTAGATGCTTTTCATTTCTTTCTTTTATCTGACTGCTTTGTCTAGGAGTTCTAATACTGTGCTGAATACCAGTGGTGAGAATGGACATTCTTGTCTTGTTCCAGTTCTCAAGGGGAATGGTTCATGCTTTTACCCATTGAATTTGATGTTGGCTGTGGGTTTATTATAGATGGCTCTTATTATTTTGGGGTTATGTTCCTTTCATGCCTAGTCCATTGAGGGTTTTTATCATGAAGGGATGTGGGATATTATTGAAAGCTTTTTCCATGTCCACTGAGATGATTGTATGGTTTTTGCTCTTAACTCTGTTTACGTGGTGAATCAAATTTATTGATTTGTATATGTTGAACAAGCTGTGCATCCCAGGAATAAATGCTACTTGATTGTGACATATTAACTTTCTGATATGCTGCTGGATTCAGTTTGCTAATATTTTGTTGAGAATATTTGTGTCTATGTTCATTAAGGAAATTGGCCTGATGTTTTCTTTTTTCATTGTGTCTCTGCCAGATTTTGGTATCAGACTGATTTTGGATTCATAGAATGAATTAGGGAGGAACTCTTTTCCTCAATTTTTTTGGAATAGTTTCAGTAGGATTGGCGTCAGTTCTTACTTTTATATCTGGTAGAATTAGGCTGTGAATACATTTGATCCAGGGCTTTTTTGGTTGGTTGGTTCTTTATTACTGATTCAATTTCAGAAGTTCATATTGGTCTATTCAGGGTTTCAATCTCTTCCTGAATCAATCTTGGGGGGTTGTGTACTTCCAAGATTTTTTTCAATTTCCCTAGATTTTCTAATTTGTATGCATAGAGTTGCTCATAGTAGTCTCTAAGGATCTTTTGTATTTCTGTGGGATCAGTTGTGATATCACTTTTGTCATTTCTGACTGTGCTTATTTGGATCTTCTTTTTGTTTGTTAATCTAGCTAGTGGCTTATTAATCTTATTTTTCTGAAAAACAAACTCTTAGTTTCATTGATATTTTATATGGATTTTACCATCTCAATTGCATTATTTAATTTTAGTTATTTCTTTTGTTAGTTTTGAAGTTGATTTGTTTTCTTTTTTTTTTTATAGGTTCTTTAGGTGCTAAGTTAGATTGTTAACTTGAGATCTTTCTAACTTCTTGATGAAAGCATTTAAGACTATAAACATTACTCTTAACACTACTGTGGATGCATCCCAGACATTTTGGTAAATTATATGCCCATTTTCATGAATTATAAATAATTTTTAAATTTCTGCCTTAATTTAGATGTTCACTTAGGAGTTATTTAGGAGCAAGTTGTTAATTTCCATGCATTTGTATAGTTTTGAGAGATTTTATTGATATTTATTACTGTTTTTAATGCACTGTTGTTCAAGAGTATGTTTGGTATGATTTCAATTGGTTGAACTTACGGAGATTTCCTTTATGACTGTGTGGTTGATTTTAGCATATGTTTCGTGTCCAGAAAAATATATATTCGGTAGTTGCTGGGTGGAGTATTCTGTAGATATCTATCAGGTCCAGTTGGTCAAGTGTCGAGTTTAAGTCCATAATTTCTTTGTGAGTTTTTTGCCTTGATGATCTATCTGATTCTATCAATGGGGTGTTGAAGTACACCACCATTACTGTGTGGTCGTTTAAGTTGTTTTGTATGCCAAGAAGAATTTGTTTTATAAGTCTGAGTGCTCTAATGTTAGGTGCATATGTAATTAGTGTATTAAAAGCTTCTTGTTGGATTGCCCCTGTTAGTTTGTAATATCCTTCAGTTTTCCATCTTTATTTTTATTGGCTTTAAGTTTGTTTTATCTGATATAAGAATAGTGATTCCTGCCTTTTTTATTTTCCATTTACATGGAAAATCTTTCTCCATCCTTTTACTTTGAGCCTGTGAGTGTCATTATATTTGAGATGATTGCCTTGAAGACAATAGATGGTTGGGCCTTGTCTTTTGTCCAGCCTGACACTCTATGTCTTTTAATTGGGGTGTTTATCCCATTTCCATTCAAGATTAGTTTTGATCTGTGTGATTTTGATCGGGTCATTGTGTTGTTAGCTGGTTGTTATGTAAATTTGACTATGAGAATTGCATGGCCTGTGGGCTATGTGCTTAAGTGTGTTTTTGTGGTAGCAGGTGTCTTTTTTTTCTCTTTTTTTTTTTGTATCTGTGTTTGTTTAAGGACCTATTATAAAGCTGGCATAATTGAAACATATTCCCTCAGCATTTGCTTGTCTGATAATGATTTTATCTCCTCTTATCTCCTCTTCACTTACGAAACTTAGTTTCAGAGGATATGAAACTCTTGGTTGGAATTTCTTTTCTTTAAGGACATTGAAAGTAGGTCCCCAATCTTTTCTGGCTTGTAAGGTTTCTGTCTCTAGTGAGACTAGGTAAATTTGTAAGGACTTTATCCTCAAGTATATTTTCCAAGTTGCTTATTCTCTCTTCTTCTCTCTTTGGGATGCCAGTGATTTGTAGATTTTTGTCTCTTTACACAATTCCATATTTTTCAGAAGTTTTGTTCATTCTACTTAGTTCTTTTTAAATTATTATTTGTTTTGTTGGACTGAGTTGATTTGTAGTACTGGTCTTCAAGTTCTGAGATCCTTTCCTCAGCTTGGTCTATACTGCCGTAAATACTTGTGATTGTATTATGAAATCCTTGCAGTGAATTTTTCACTCAATAAGTTTAGTTTGGATTTTTCTTGAAAGAATTATTTTATCTTTCAGCTCTTGAATTCTTTTATTGAATTGCTTGGCTTCCTTGGATTGAGTTTCAGCTTCCTCCTCGCTCTCAATGAGATTCCTTGATATCCAGAATATGAATTCCATGCCTGTCATATCATACATTTCAGATTGATTAATAACAATTGCTGGGGAGCTGGGGAACTCATGTGGAGATAAGGAGACCCTCTGGCTTTTTAAATTTTCTGGATTCCTGTTTTGATTCTGTTTTACCTGGTAGGGTTGGTGTTCCTTTAAATCTGGTGTAAATTGAGTATACTTAATTGGCTTCATTTCTGGAAGTTTTAAGAGAACAGACTCTGTACAGTGTCTTTGTTGTTGAATTCTTGCCCTAGGTTTCAAATGGGAGAGAATTAGCAAAGTGGTTTTTGGTATTGTAGTTTGGGCTGCAATTCAATTGATGGTACTTGAAAGCAATGGGGTGGTAGATAGTTGCTCCTTTGTGTAACTTTGGATTTGCAGCTGTGCTTTGTGATGTGAGGGGTAGAGAGGTGGCATTCCCCTGTATCCCACCCCAACCAGGTCCACTCCTGAGCCTTGTGGGAGGCAACTCTGAACTCTGACACTCTACCTGCTATTATTATTATTATTGTTAGGTGTTTCAGGTCATGAGCATCCCTCAGGCAGAGACCTGGTAGGGAAATAAGCCACACTCTTACTGGATCAGCCCTGTTGAGGGAGGCATGCCTAGGTCCCACGCCAGCCTGAGAATCTGTGCAACTCATTGCTCTCAATATTCTGAGAGTGTAGGTCCTTCCTATACCTGGAAATTGGGCTCAGAGTCCAGCTCAGCTATCCTGAACTCTGGGCCACAGTCCTGGAGCACCAGTACCTGCTCCTGGCTCCCTCTTCTGGACACTTGAGTTTGTATTAATAGTAAAGCTAGGATCCCAAAGGTCCATGGCAAGAGTGGAAAGTTTCCCAGTCTCTTCAGTCACTGCAGCCCCAGGAGCTGTTCAGGAGCAGAAACTAGCCTTAGCATTCAGGCATCCCACACAGGGTCCCCAGCTTCCTTCTTCTTTGGCTTTAGCATCTGTCTTTTTTTCCATCCACATTTCTCTCCACAGATCTATTTAAATTATGTTGGTTTAGTTGAAATTCTGGTCTATTTCCATGGGAGTGGCACTTCTTGGCCGCATTTAGTTGGCCATCTCCTTTTTGTGATTCTTCGTGACTTTATGGATGAAATTTTTAAACCAAATCCAGATGATCTTCTAGGCCTTTTATGATATGGACTTTAGTTGGTGCTCCAACCAAAGTTTCCAACTTTACCACTATTCTATGCTACATTGCTCTTTATCAGATTGTACCCTCATTTTGAACTTTCTTTCCCTTGTTTATTCAGTTAATGTTTCCTCTGATAAGGTGCTAAAACAACACTATATCTGGGGAGGATGTCATTGCTACCCCCATCACAGACTATATTTTAAGTAATCTTCTCTGTAGTCTTTTAGCACTGTATACATATTGGTTTTGGAATTCACACTTTAACATAAATGCATGAAAATATGTGTCTCCTTTACTAGACCATAAATACTAAAGGAACACTTCGTAATATAGCTCTGAAATTTGGTTTTTCTGTATTTAAATGATTGCAAAGATTGTTTTATTTGATTTCATTTTTTAGATGACTACCAGTATTTTTATAATGTTTCATACATTCCATAATATGAAATATATAGCACTTTGCCAAATAACAAAACTTCAACTTACCATAGCTTGATCTGCCATAATGTGTGGGAAATAATTGGACCACAACCAAACTTTCAGCTAAACTTACCTGAATTGAGGCCCAGATATAAATTCCTTTTATGGGGGGGCAGAGCAAGATGGCCGAATAGGAACAGCTCCAGTCTCCAACTCCCAGCACGAGCGACACAGAAGACCGGTGATTTCTGCATTTTCAACTGAGGTACTGGGTTCATCTCACTGGGGAGTGCCAGATGATCGGTGCTGGTCAGCTGCTGCAGCCCGACCAGCGAGAGCTGAAGCAGGGCTAGGCATTGCCTCACCTGGGAAGCACAAGGGGGAAGGGAATCCCTTTTCCTAGCCAGGGGAACTGAGACACACAACACCTGGAAAATCGGGTAACTCCCACCCCAATACTGCGCTTTAAGCAA
Organism: Chlorocebus sabaeus; assembly: GCF_047675955.1. NCBI lineage: Eukaryota > Metazoa > Chordata > Mammalia > Primates > Cercopithecidae > Chlorocebus > Chlorocebus sabaeus. The sequence goes on along the minus strand of NC_132910.1, from coordinate 84,015,151 downwards.
ACAGGCACACCAGGAGATCATATCCCACACCTGGCCGGGAGGGTCCCACACCCACGGAGCCTCCCTCATTGCTAGCACAGCAGTCTGTGATCTACCGGCAAGGCAGCAGCGAGGCTGGGGGAGGGGCGCCCACCATTGCTGAGGCTTAAGTAGGTAAACAAAGCTGCTGGGAAGCTCGAACTGGGTGGAGCTCACAGCAGCTCAAGGAAACCTGCCTGTCTCTGTAGACCACCTCTGGGGACAGGGCACAGTAAACAATAACAAACGCAGCAGAAAGCTCTGCAGACGCAAACGACTCTGTCTGACAGCTTTGAAGAGAGCAGTGGATCTCCCAACACGGAGGTTGAGATCTGAGAAGGGACAGACTCCCTGCTCAAGTGGGTCCCTGACCCCTGAGTAGCCTAACTGGGAGAAATCCCCCACTAGGGGCAGTCTGACACCCCACACCTCACAGGGTGGAGTACACCCCTGAGAGGAAGCTTCCAAAGCAAGAATCAGACAGGTACACTTGCTGTTCAGAAATATTCTATCTTCTGCAGCCTCTGTTGCTGATACCTAGGCAAACAGGGTCTGGAGTGGACCTCAAGCAATCTCCAACAGACCTACAGCTGAGAGTTCTGACTGTTAGAAGGAAAACTATCAAACAGGAAGGACACCTACACCAAAACCCCATCAGTACATCACCATCATCAAAGACCAGAGGCAGATAAAACCACAAAGATGGGGAAAAAGCAGGGCAGAAAAGCTGGAAATTCAAAAAATAAGAGCGCATCTCCCCCGGCAAAGGAGCGCAGCTCATTGCCAGCAACGGATCAAAGCTGGACGGAGAATGACTTCGACGAGATGAGAAAAGAAGGCTTCAGTCCATCAAATTTCTCAGAGCTAAAGGAGGAATTACGTACCCAGCGCAAAGAAACTAAAAATCTTGGAAAAAAGTGGAAGAATTGATGGCTAGAGTAATTAATGCAGAGAAGGTCATAAACGAAATGAAAGAGATGAAAACCATGACACGAGAAATACGTGACAAATGCACAAGCTTCAGTAACCGACTCGATCAACTGGAAGAAAGAATGTCAGCGATTGAGGATCAAATGAATGAAATGAAGCGAGAAGAGAAACCAAAAGAAAAAAGAAGAAAAAGAAATGAACAAAGCCTGCAAGAAGTATGGTATTATGTAAAAAGACCAAATCTACGTCTGATTGGGGTGCCTGAAAGTGAGGGGGAAAATGGAACCAAGTTGGAAAACACTCTTCAGGATATCATCCAGGAGAACTTCCCCAACCTAGTAGGGCAGGCCAACATTCAAATCCAGGAAATACAGAGAACGCCACAAAGAACTCCTCGAGGAGAGCAACTCCAAGACACACAATTGCCAGATTCACCAAAGTTGAAATGAAGGAAAAAATCTTAAGGGCAGCCAGAGAGAAAGGTCGGGTTACCCACAAAGGGAAGCCCATCAGACTAACAGCAGATCTCTCGGCAGAAACTCTTCAAGCCAGAAGAGAGTGGGGGCCAATATTCAACATTCTTAAAGAAAAGAATTTTAAACCCAGAATTTTATATCCAGCCAAACTAAGTTTCATAAGTGAAGGAGAAATAAAATCCTTTACAGATAAGCAAATACTGAGAGATTTTGTCACCACTAGGCCTGCCTTACAAGAGACCCTGAAGGAAGCACTAAACATGGAAAGGAACAACCGGTACCAGCCATTGCAAAAACATGCCAAAATGTAAAGACCATCAAGGCTAGGAAGAAACTGCATCAACTAACGAGCAAAATAACCAGTTAATATCATAATGGCAGGATCAAGTTCACACATAACAATATTAACCTTAAATGTAAATGGACTAAATGCTCCAATGAAAAGACACAGACTGGCAAACTGGATAAAGAGTCAAGACCCATCAGTCTGCTGTATTCAGGAGACCCATCTCACATGCAGAGTCATACATAGGCTCAAAATAAAGGGATGGAGGAAGATTTACCAAGCAAATGGAGAACAAAAAAAAGCGGGGGTTGCAATACTAGTTTCTGATAAAACAGACTTTAAACCATCAAAGATCAAAAGAGACAAAGAAGGCCATTACATAATGGTAAAGGGATCAATTCAACAGGAAGAGCTAACTATCCTAAATATATATGCACCCAATACAGGAGCACCCAGATTCATAAAGCAAGTCCTTAGAGACTTACAAAGAGACTTAGACTCCCATACAATAATAATGGGAGACTTCAACACTCCATTGTCAACATTAGACAGATCAACGAGACAGAAAGTTAACAAGGATATCCAGGAATTGAACTCATCTCTGCAGCAAGCAGACCTAATAGACATCTATAGAACTCTCCACCCCAAATCAACAGAATATACATTCTTCTCAGCACCACATCGTACTTACTCCAAAATTGACCACGTAATTGGAAGTAAAGCACTCCTCAGCAAATGTACAAGAACAGAAATTATAACAAACTGTCTCTCAGACCACAGTGCAATCAAACTAGAACTCAGGACTAAGAAACTCAATCAAAACCGCTCAACTACATGGAAACTGAACAACCTGCTCCTGAATGACTACTGGGTACATAACGAAATGAAGGCAGAAATAAAGATGTTCTTTGAAACCAATGAGAACAAAGATACAACATACCAGAATCTCTGGGACACATTTAAAGCAGTGTGTAGAGGGAAATTTATAGCACTAAATGCCCACAAGAGAAAGCAGGAAAGATCTAAAATTGGCACTCTAACATTGCGATTAAAAGAACTAGAGAAGCAAGAGCAAACACATTCGAAAGCTAGCAGAAGGCAAGAAATAACTAAGATCAGAGCAGAACTGAAGGAGATAGAGACACAAAAAACCCTCCAAAAAATCAATGAATCCAGGAGTTGGTTTTTTGAAAAGATCAACAAAATTGACAGACCACTAGCAAGACTAATAAAGAAGAAAAGAGAGAAGAATCAAATCGACGCAATTAAAAATGATAAAGGGGATATCACCACCGACCCCACAGAAATACAAACTACCATCAGAGAATACTATAAACACCTCTATGCAAATAAACTGGAAAATCTAGAAGAAATGGATAATTTCCTGGACACTTACACTCTTCCAAGACTAAACCAGGAAGAAGTTGAATCCCTGAATAGACCAATAGCAGGCTCTGAAATAGAGGCAATAATTAATAGCCTACCAACGAAAAAAAGTCCAGGACCAGATGGATTCACAGCTGAATTCTACCAGAGGTACAAGGAGGAGTTGGTACCATTCCTTCTGAAACTATTCCAATCAAAAGAAAAAGAGGGAATCCTCCCTAACTCATTTTATGAGGCCAACATCATCCTGATACCAAAGCCTGGCAGAGACACAACAAAAAAAGAGAATTTTAGACCAATATCCCTGATGAACATCGATGCAAAAATCCTCAATAAAATACTGGTAAACCGGATTCAGCAACACATCAAAAAGCTTATCCACCATGATCAAGTGGGCTTCATCCCTGGGATGCAAGGCTGGTTCAACATTCGCAAATCAATAAACATAATCCAGCATATAAACAGAACCAAAGACAAAAACCACATGATTATCTCAATAGATGCAGAAAAGGCTTTTGACAAAATTCAACAGCCCTTCATGCTAAAAACGCTCTATAAATTCGGTATTGATGGAACGTACCTCAAAATAATAAGAGCTATTTATGACAAACCCACAGCCAATATCATACTGAATGGGCAAAAACTGGAAAAATTCCCTTTGAAAACTGGCACAAGAGAGGGATGCCCTCTCTCACCACTCCTATTCAACGTAGTGTTGGAAGTTCTGGCTAGGGCAATCAGGCAAGAGAAAGAAATCAAGGGGATTCAGTTAGGAAAAGAAGAAGTCAAATTGTCCCTGTTTGCAGATGACATGATTGTATATTTAGAAAACCCCATTGTCTCAGCCCAAAATCTCCTTAAGCTGATCAGCAACTTCAGCAAAGTCTCAGGATACAAAATTAATGTGCAAAAATCACAAGCATTCTTATACACCAGTAACAGACAAACAGAGAGCCAAATCAGGAATGAACTTCCATTCACAATTGCTTCAAAGAGAAGAAAATACCTAGGAATCCAACTTACAAGGGATGTAAAGGACCTCTTCAAGGAGAACTACAAACCACTGCTCAGTGAAATCAAAGAGGACACAAACAAATGGAAGAACATACCATGCTCATGGATAGGAAGAATCAATATCGTGAAAATGTCCATACTGCCCAAGGTAATTTATAGATTCAATGCCATCCCCATCAAGCTACCAATGAGCTTCTTCACAGAATTGGAAAAAACTGCTTTAAAGTTCATATGGAACCAAAAAAGAGCCCGCATCTCCAAGACAATCCTAAGTCAAAAGAACAAAGCTGGAGGCATCACGCTACCTGACTTCAAACTATACTACAAGGCTACAGTAACCAAAACAGCATGGTACTGGTACCAAAACAGAGATATAGACCAATGGAACAGAATAGAGTCCTCAGAAATAATACCACACATCTACAGCCATCTGATCTTTGACAAACCTGAGAGAAACAAGAAATGGGGAAAGGATTCCCTATTTAATAAATGGTGCTGGGAAAACTGGCTAGCCATAAGTAGAAAGCTGAAACTGGATCCTTTCCTTACTCCTTATACGAAAATTAATTCAAGATGGATTAGAGACTTAAATGTTAGACCTAATACCATAAAAATCCTAGAGGAAAACCTAGGTAGTACCATTCAGGACATAGGCATGGGCAAAGACTTCATGTCTAAAACACCAAAAGCAACAGCAGCAAAAGCCAAAATTGACAAATGGGATGTAATTAAACTAAAGAGCTTCTGCACAGCAAAAGAAACTACCATCAGAGTGAACAGGCAACCTACAGAATGGGAGAAAATTTTTGCAATCTACTCATCTGACAAAGGGCTAATATCTAGAACCTACAAAGAACTCAAACAAATTTACAAGAAAAAAACAAACAACCCCATCCAAAAGTGGGCAAAGGATATGAACAGACATTTCTCAAAAGAAGACATTCATACAGCCAACAGACACATGAAAAAATGCTCATCATCACTGGCCATCAGAGAAATGCAAATCAAAACCACAATGAGATACCATCTCACACCTGTTAGATAGGCGATCATTCAAAAGTCAGGAAACAACAGGTGCTGGAGAGGATGTGGAGAAATAGGAACACTTTTACACTGTTGGTGGGATTGTAAACTAGTTCAACCATTATGGAAAACAGTATGGCGATTCCTCAAGGATCTAGAACTAGATGTACCATATGACCCAGCCATCCCATTACTGGGTATATACCCAAAGGATTATAAATTATGGTGCTATAAAGACACATGCACACGTATGTTTATTGCAGCACTATTCACAATAGCAAAGACTTGGAATCAACCCAAATGTCCATCAGTGACAGATTGGATTAAGAAAATGTGGCACATATACACCATGGAATACTATGCAGCCATAAAAAACGATGAGTTTGTGTCCTTTGTAGGGACATGGATGCAGCTGGAAACCATCATTCTTAGCAAACTATCACAAGAACAGAAAACCAAACACCGCATGTTCTCACTCATAGGTGGGAACTGAACAATGAGATCACTTGGACTCGGGAAGGGGAACATCACACACTGGGGCCTATCATGGGGAGGGGGGAGGGGGGAGGGATGGCATTGGGAGTTATACCTGATGTAAATGACGAGCTGATGGGTGCTGACGAGTTGATGGGTGCAGCACACCAACATGGCACAAGTATACATATGTAACAAACCTGCACGTTATACACATGTACCCTACAACTTAAAGTATAATAATAATAAATAAATTAAAAAAATAAATAAATAAATTCCTTTTACACTATTTTTATAGTGGTGCATCAAGTTATAAAAATGTTAAGAGATTTTAGGGAATTTGTTTTTGTAATTTATTATGCAAATTAAGTTATGCTTAAACATGTAGATCATCTCCCTAAAATCCAAAGAGAGAAAAATTAAATTAGTGAGAGTGTGCTACTTTGAAGGGTATAAAAGGAGTTAAAATTGTTGGCTCTCAGGTAATCTTATATGAATATCAACTATCATAAGGAACATTAAAAAATGCTGTAGGTATGTTACAAAATCTAATTTCTTTATGCTAATTTAATTCAGATATTGGTGATTTTTGTTGTTGTTGTTGTTTTGTTTTGTTTTTTGGAAAAGTAGTCTCCCATGGTTCCTGAGTGTCCTTACAGATCTTTGCTGAATATTTCAAACAGCAAGGCCCAATATCTCCTGGTAATAAGCAGTGCTAGTCACATCAACACTTAAGTAGGTCAAGAAAACCATGTGACTACTATGCAACTCCTTGCTCCCCAAGGGATGGGGATGGCTTATTCTTACCTTGCTACAAGAAGTACTGAGCCCTTGAACTGGACTTCTTTGTGGTGACACCACCCACCTTACTACCCCCTCCATCGGGGCCCATCCTGTCCCCCCATGGGACTCTACCTTAGAAAATCCTTCATTACCATGCCAAAGCTCCTGCTGTTTGCTCTGTGGTAACTAATAAACTATTTTGCTGGATTTCTTGAGTTTCAGCACTGCTGAGTTCTGGAAAACCTACCTGCTTTCTTTTCTTAGTCATCTTCTCACTCTTTGCTGTAATCTCAAGTTGGGATTCTTCCCTGATAGATTTCTTCTCATTCTAATTAAGTGTGTTTCGTATTCAAATATAACCATAGTCTCAATATATGATATTTCTCTTATGGAACAAATGAAACTGTATACCATGTGAAAAACATAAGGACTGCTATATACAGTACTTTGGCTGCAGCTGCCAATTTATAGGGACTTTTAAAATTGGATATATGACATACAGGCTGATGTATTTGAAGACCACCGCCCCCCCCCTTTTTTTTTTTTACTATCTTTGATTCTTCATAATTTGAAGACATGCTTCATTATGTTTTATTTTAATTATACTTTAAGCTCTGGGATACATGTGCAGAATGTGCAGATTTGTTACGTAGGTATACATGTGTCATGTTGGTTTGCTGTACCCATCAACTCCTCATCTACATTAGGTATTTCTCCTAATGCTACCCTTACCCTTTCCCCTGACCCTGACAGGCCCCAGTGTGTGATGTTCCCTTCCCTGTGCCCATATGTTTTCATTGTACTACTCTCACTTAGGAGTGAGAACATGCAGTGTTTGGTTTTCTGTTCCTGTGTTAGTTTGCTGAGAATGATGGTTTCCAGCTTCATCCATGTCCCTGCAAGGGACATGAACTACTTCTTTTTTATAGCTACATAGTATTCCATGGTACATATGTGCTGTATTTTCTTTATCCATGCTGATATTCATGGGCATTTGGTTTGGTTCCAAGTCTTTGCTATTGTGAATAGTACTGCAGTAAATATACATGTGCATGTATCTTTATAGTAGCATGATTTGTACTCGTTTGGGTATATACCCAATAATGGGATTGTTGAGTCAAATTGTATTTCTGGTTCTAGATCCTTGAGGAATCTCCACACTGTATTCCACAATGGTTGAACTAGCTTATACTCCCACAAATGCTTTTACACTGCATCTATTGTTTCCTGACTTTTTAATGATCGCCATTCTAACTGGTGTGAGATGGTATCTCATTGTGGTTTTGAATTGCATCGTGGTTTTGAATTGTATTTCTCTAATGACCAGTGACGATGAGCTTTTTTTCATATGTTTGTTGGCCGCATAAATGTCTTCTTTTGAGAAGTGTCTGTTCATATCCTTTGCCCACTTTTTGATGGGGTTGTTTGTTTTTTTCTTGTAAATTTGTTTAAGCTCCTTTTAGATTCTGGATATTATTAGCCCTTTATCAGATGGATAGATTGCAAAAATTTTCTCCCATTCTGCAGGTTGCCTGTTCACTCTGATTATAGTTTATTTTGCTGTGCAGAAGCTCTTTAGTTTAATTAGATCCCATTTGTCAATTTTGTCTTTAGTTGCCATTGCTTTTGGTGTTTTATTCATGAAGTCTTTGCCAATGGCCATGTCCTGAATGATATTGCCTAGGTTTTCATCTAGGGTTTTTATGGTTTTAGGTCTTACATTTAAATCTTTAATTCATCTTGAGTTAATTTTTGTATAAGATGTAAGGAAGGGGTCCAGTTTTCAGTTTTCTGCAATATGGCTAGCCAGTTTTCCCAACACCATTTATTAAATATGGAATCCTTTCCCCATTGTTTGTTTTTGTCAGGCTTGTCAAAGATCAGATGGTTGTAGATGTGTGGTGTTATTTCTGGGGCCTCTGTTCTGTTCCCTTGGTCTATATATCTGTGTTGGTACCAGTACCATGCCGTTTTGGTTACTGTAGCCTTGTAGTATAGTTTGAAGTCAGGTAGCTTGATACCATCTTTGGTAGTTTTTTTCTAATTCTGTGAAGAAAGTCAGTGGTAGCTTGATGGGAACACCATTGAATCTATAAATTACTTTGGGCAGGATGACCATTTTTATGATATTGATTATTCCTTTCCATGAGCATGGAATGTTCTTCCATTTGTTTGTGTCCTCTCTTGTTTCCTTGAGCAGTGGTTTGTAGTTCTCCTTGAAGAGGTCCTTCACATCCCCTGTAAATTGAATTCCTAGGTATTTTATTCTCTTTGTAGCAATTGTGAATGGGAGTTGGCTCATGATTTAGCTCTCTGTTATTGGTGTATAGGAATACTTGTGATTTTTGCACATTGATTTTGTATCCTGGGACTTTGCTGAAGTTGCTTATCAGCTTAAGGAGTTTTTGGACTGAGACGATGGAGTTTTCTAAATACACAATCATGCCATCTGCAAACAGAGATAATTTGACTTCTTACTTTCTTGTTTGAATATGCTTTATCATTATGTTCTTAAAATATTCATTCAGCTGGGCGTGGTGGCTCATGCCTGTAATGCTAGCACTTTGGGAGGTCGAGGTAGGCGGATCACTTGAGATCAGGAGTTCGAGACCAGCTTGGCCAACATGGTGAAACCCCGTCTCTACTAAAAATACAAAAATTAGCTGGGCATGATGGCATATGTCTATAATCACAGCTACCTGGGAAGCTGAGGCAGGAGAATTGCTGGAACCCAGGAGATGGAGGCTGCCGTGAGCCGAGATCATGCCACTGCACTCCAACCTGGGTGTGATGGAGTGAGAAACTGTCTCAGTTAAAAAAAATATATTCAATGTAATTATTGCTGTGATTACTCTGACTATTATCCATTTGGACCAATGTTCATTGTAATGTACACATGAAAATTGAAACTCCATCCATTAAGCTTATTTTTTTTCCGAAATAAATTTAGCTTCATTACATATAAGTTAATTATAAGAAAACCTTTGCTTCTACTGTTCTTAATCTTTTCTTTCTGCTTCTTTCATGTCTACAAAACAGATTTTCTGTAGATACACCAGTCAAGGAACATGAGAAAGCAATTTTTTCAATTGTAGGGCTTCCTCAACTCTGTCATTTAGTAATATGCATGGTGAAATTTTAAGTGAAAGCATAGTGCTATTTTTGGCTTCCAAAAATCAATTTACCGTGAAATCCATCCTTCCACACCTCCAGCAAAGAAACAAAAAAGTAAATAGTGAACCTTGGTGAAAGACTGTTCTCATAGAATGCTGTGATATACCTCTTTAGTTGTGTACTGACAAAATATAGCAAATGATTTGTGTTCTAAAGTTCTGTATGTTGTTGTGTATTGGTGGAAAGATGAATTTGTTAGTTTATACAAATTTGACGCCATGATTTTTCTTTTTTGTGATATTGTCAATCATAGCTTCCTGAATGATTATTGCAGTACTCCTTAGCATTAGTAGTGATTTTCTTTTTCAAATCCAAATTACAGATCTTTACACAAAAAAATCATGATTTTACTATTATTATTGTTATTACTTTTAATGCTATATATTATCAATGTAAAATATTATACAATTGCTCAGTAAAAAATCTTTCACTGAGCCATTGCTGTTGAGCACTTTTCCCACTATTGATTTGTATCCCCTCTATTGAGCACTATTCCCTCTATTTATAGGCGAGTAATTGATCCAGAATATTTAGCAATTGAACAAAGTAAAATGATAGTGCTCTAGATTTAAGCTGGATCTTTCTGATGAGAACATTCAAACTACAAACAAGCACATACTATGCTTCCATTAAGAAAAAAATGCACATGTTTAGAGAAACTATATATTGCTGATATTAAAATTAAAAATTAAATTGGTGGGGACTGTAGAGTTAATAAAATTATCGCATGGCCTTTTAATTGTGATCTTTTGTTGTTAATTATAATGTTTACTCAAATAACAGGATAGATGAGATCTAAACTATAGCCTTGATTTTAATAAGCACATGACTTTTTCATACATATCATTCCATTGCATTTGATTCAGTTTTTATATTGCTGCTATAGCAGAGTGCCACAGACTGGGTAATTTATAAAGAAAAGGAGTTTATTTGTCTCACAGTTCTTGAGGCTGGGAAATCTAAGCTCATAGTATTATCACCTAGAGAGGGTTTTCCCGCTATGTTCTAACATGGCAGAAGGCCATGTGAACACACAAGACACAGAGAGGAAACGAGGGCCAAAGTTATCTGTTTATCAGGAGCCCACTCCCACAATAACTAGCCCACTCTTGTGGTAGTGGCATTAATCCATTCAATAGGGTGGAGCTCTCATGAACTAATCACCTCTTAAAGACCCTGCCTCTTAATACTGTTACAGTAGCAATTGGTTTCAACCTGAGTTTTGGAAAAGACATGCAAACCATAAATTTCCCTGAATACTTTTCTGCATTTTAATTTCTCTTTTAGGGTCATTACAAGACAATATAATAAGAAATAGTTTTGGAGAGTGAAATTTGAGTAATTAAGCAATTCAGCAGATCTGAATCTCAAACCAAATAGTTTTAAAACGTGTCTTGTTATAATCTATAGAAATTCCTTGTTTGTTTACTTTTCCATCACAAATATCTTAGAACATATAAATGGTATCTTGGTTATGTGAAGGAATTGGTGCTTTCAGAGGTAGCCCAAGTGACTCTTTTTGCTTTTTAACCACTGTTTCTTATTAGTATCCTAATCATATCATTTGTGCTTCTACAGGGGAAGGTATTCCTGAGGGCACTTGAACTTGACAAATGATATTTAAAATGAGCAATAATGAAAACCTTTGTGAAACTGAGTTTGGAAACACAGAACTAAAACCTAACTTAAAAGACCAGCTTGCTTTCTTAGGGTGTTACTATAAGTAATTGTATGTTTTAAGGGATTAGATTTATCCATTTATAAATCTGCATCAGTGTAGAAAGTGACTTGCTCTGCTTTTCCTATAGAGAGAAAATATCATGAGCATTATTAATTTTAAATTAAGCCAGATAACAAGATCTATATATGAATAATAGAATTTATAGTTTTGGGGAAAAATTACAAAAACGATTTTAATGAGAAAATATTACTTATCCTAAACAGAACTATGTTAGTAAAATTCCTATGCAACGTAATTTATAACACTTGGATAATATTAAAATGTGATGAATGAGGAAAACTTAATAATCTTTGGGATATTTAGAGGTTTTCTAATTAGATAAAACAAGCAATTAAATTCACTTATAGGGACATCCTTGTAAGGACAGATGAATTATCACTGCACCATCGAAATTTGATTTTGCCAATTTTACTTTCCAATTAAGTTCAGAAATGGCAAGATTGTGTTGCTGCAATTAAGTGTCATTTATTCTTCATTTCTGTATTTAGCAATAAATTATTAACCATCTACTATTTATGCTGTCCTATGTTCAAGGAACTGGGTATGTAAAAGTCAATAAAGCATAGTCTGTTCTGTCACGTATTTCAAGTAAGAAAAAATTCAATTAGCTCCTTTGTTAATTGCATGCTTTATTTGCTGGAAAACTTGAAGTTTTGTGCCTTGGGCAATTATTTGTATATGTTAAAAGCAAGACTTTAGAGTCTTCAGATGTCTTTGTTGATGTTTATGATTGTGTTTAAAAGAGTATTTTATGTATCATTAGATAAAGAAAATGTGTAAACATACTGTTATGTCCAGCCTAAAGCAGGACTAAATCATTACAATCTAGTGAAACAGTTTATTCTCAATGTTGAATTATGGTATATTAAAAATGATGAACTTCTATCATTTCCTTAAACCATCTAAACTAGAGGTTCATGAACCATTTCAGATAATTTGGGAAAACTCTGATGATGTATGTTATTTAAAAGCAGTAGCACTTTGTAGAGTTGTCTAACTGAATGTTTCCTTTGCTCTGAGTTTTCTAAAGTGGATACTCCTCTACTCCTCTGCAACAAACAATTTAAAGAAGTTTAACTCCTGACAGCCTTTTACTACATAAAAGCCCAGCACATTGATATACTATATTGGTCACCTGTGATCCTCTTTTATGATATTTTATCTTGAGCTATTCTAAGATTGCCACTTACTCTGTATAGAAGGGCAAACAGGGTTAAGCAAAGGAAAAGTTAACAAAATCAGAGAAAAAAGTTTCCTGATGGTACTACAGTGCTAGAGGGTCAGTTCTATTTATAAAAGAAGATGTGGATTAGCTCACTGAACATTTACAATTCAGATGACAAGAAGATACTTTTAAGAGCTGATTTGCTATTCTCAGGCCAGTGCCCATGCCAAGTGAGCTAAAGTAACTTCACCAGCTGAGCTAGTGGAAGTACTTAATATACTCATCTAAGATCTCCATAAGAGTAGCTTTTTGGCTGTAACAAGGCCTGAAGCTGTCAACCTTCTCCACTGTCACCAGTAGATATCACTGCAGTCAATTAGAATTACTATAGAGGATTTGAGCAGACACACACATGCATCTTTTCGTTCTTGCATAGGCAGCTGCCCAAAGGTCACTAATCCATGACTGGAGGGAGGAAGTCTTGGCAGTGATGCAGCTTGTGCATTGACTGAACAGCTATAATCATCTGTCCAAACGTCTTAGTAGGGAGCATCAGACTGATTTCTCAACACGGGGAAATGAGTTTCCTTTTAAAACCCGTGTGATATATCTTGGTATAATTAAACAGATCAACCTTAGTCACAAAGGCAACTTTCCTGTAATTTGAAAATGAACAGACAAAAACTGGAAAAAGGAAATGAACATGTTAAGTGTTCACCCTCTAAGTATTTCCCATAATAGTAATAATTGTAATAACAATAAGCTTGGTGGTAAGTTTTTTTGGCAAATGTTTCTTCAATAATGAAAAACATTTGGGTGGCTCACACCTGTAATCCTAGCCACTTTGGGAGGCCGAGGAGGGATGATCGCCTGAGCTCAGGAGTTCGAAACCAGCCTGGCCAACATGGTGAAACCCCGTTTCTACCAAAAATACAAAAAAATTAGACTGGTGTGGTGGCATACACCTGTAGTCCCAGCTCATCTTGAGGCTGAGGCAGGAGGATTATATGAGCTGGGGAAGTGGAGGTTGCAGTGAGCTGAGATCACATCACTGTACTCCAACCTGGGAGACAGAGTGAGACCTCGTCAGAAAAAACAAAAAAAAGAAAAACATCTGGAAACTAACTGTTTATTATAAACATGAGTAATTATATTACTCACTATTTTAACTTAAAGATTTTGGCAGTTAAGCACTCTATTAACTATATTGTTTAATTAATTTAAATTACAACTCAGAATGTTTTTATATTCTTAAAAATTGTTTTACATTCTGGGTTTTCAAAAAGTATGAGTTGTGTGGCAGAGAATGAATAATTTTTCTATTCCTGAAAGTTAACTAATTATTTATTAGAAAGTCAGAAATATGTAGAAAGCAAGGGGATATTTGAGAAAGTGATATGAAATTAATAAGTGGTATAAAATTAAGAAAATTAATATTAGAGTTTTCTTTGAGGTAATCCTTTATTTATTTATTTATTTTCCTTGAGACAGAGTCTCACTCTGTTGCGCAGGCTGGAATGCAATGGCGCAATCTTCGCTCACTGCAACGGCACCTCCCAGGTTCAAGTGATTCTCCTGCCTCAGCCTCCTGAGTTGCTGGGACAATAGGCATCTGCCATCATGCCTGGATAATTTTTGTACTTTTTTTTTTAGTAGAGATGGGGTTTCTCCATGTTGGCCAGGCTGGTCTTGAGCTCCTGACTTCAGGTGATCCACCTGCCTCAACCTATCATGAGATACTATACTGTTATTGTCAGAAGTAATTAATTCCAACACATTCTTTTTGATAAAAAGTTATTTTATACATTATACTGCCATACTTACACCATGGCACAAAAAGAAAACCATACCCATTATATTTATAAAGTAAGTAAATTATTACGTAGATTCTGAGAAGCATGACTTTAAGCAAATGCCTGTATAATGCTAAGTGAAATGAATTCTTAAAATTAATATTATAATTTGTTTCAAACTATTCTCTCTTACTTCAGTTTACGGAAATAATAATCTACACAGAGTTGACACATAGCTAATTCTACGGGAAAAAAAAAATTAGCATTCACCTTGATTATCTTGGTGTTTTATCTGAAAGGTCGTTAGATTATTAGCCCATATTTTTAGATTGCATATTGTAAGAGCTTTAGATGGATGGTTCAGAGGTTAGATGGCTTCAAGTCTCAAACAGTCACAAAGGGGTGCAGCAACTTGGATCATTATGTCTGTCTTCACTGAATGAACACTCAAAGCAAAAAGTGTGAAAGCTTCTCTCTTACCTCTCTCTGTATCAGAAAGAAAATTCTCTCTCTTTTTTCTCTCTGGACAAAATTGCAGTGAAAAAAAGATGTTGAGGAATGACTTTCTGGCAAGGAAGAAAGAGGAGGAAATGTTTTGATGGTTAGGACTGAAAAGCGTCTGGCATATACACCCTAATTATGACCCAAAAAAAGGCCATTTTTGTTGTTTGTTTGTGTGTTTTTTGTTTGAGACGGAGTTTCGCTCTTGTTGCCCAGACCGAATTGCAATGGCGAGCTCTCGGCTTACTGCAACCTCCGCCTCCCGCCTCCTGCCTCACGGGTTCAAGCGATTCTCCTGCCTCAGCCTCCCGAGTAGCTGGGATTACAGGCATGCGCCACCACACCCAGCTGATTTTGTATTTTTAGTAGAGACGGGGTTTCTCCATGTTGGTCAGGCTGGTCTCGGACTCCCGACCTCAGGTGATCTGCCCTCCTTGGCTTCTCAAAGTACTAGGATTACAGACGTGAGCCTCCTCGCCCGGCCAAGGCCATCTTTTAAATTCCTCATTTAAATAGGTGTGAAATGAGAGTCATGCTATTTGCATTATGTGTGTGTTGGTAATCCTGGAATCTGGTTGTAGTAGCAATATCAGCTTTGAAACTTTTGTGGCTTGTGAACATTTAAAAATCACTGAGAGAAGAGTCTCATTGATGGAGAACATTATTGCATTTGATTACCTTGATAAAACTTGTCAGTTTCACACCTTTCTCAAGTCATAATTATGAATAATTGATATTTACGGAGTAAACATTTTGTCAACAATAAACATAATTGACATGACTTGTTTTTCAATTACATAATATTTTAGCTTATAATGAGCGTATAAAATATAATGGAACTGAGTAAGAACATTGGGAGATGCGTCTTTAAAGTGTCCTATTAACTTTGAGACTGATTTATGGTGAACTACACAAAAATACTGTATATTGAGAAGATAAAAATTATTGTCTATCCAGCCACATTTTGCCCCTTAAGATTGAGGGAAGCAAAATTGGGGCTGGTATTTAGTGCCATGACAGATTCATGCTATTTTCCTTCTGTTTTTCATTTTGCTATTTGACATGCTAAAATAGCAAATGGAGATAGTAAAGAAGGGACTTGTTTGTAGAAAAATTGGAAATAAATCTCAGAGCTTTGATAAAGGACATATTACTGGAAAGATTTTCATTGAATTATGTTGCCAAATTCAAAACTCTGTATAAATGAGATTCAAATAAAGGTAATATTTTGAAAAAAGTTATCTCCCTGCTCTAATTTGTTTCTAGTAAATGCAAAAGCACTTTAGAAGAGTAAAAGCTCTGTGATAAGTATCACTCTCAAAATATAGTGCACAATTTTATATTGAACTTAATCTTGAATATCTACATTGACTTCCCATAATATCCTGAACTTTTAAGGCAAACATTTTTCTTGCCTAACTATATATTTCAATATTGTTTTAAAGTTTGATTGCTTTCCAGAAGACTGTTGTCATCTGCCTCCTGATTTATTCACTGAAGAAGGTGTTAGAAGTGCCCAGCAAAACATCATGTGCAAATAGACCAATATCACATGCATTTGTGATTGATAGTGATGATGATGACATTATAACCAATCTACTCCATTGTCCTATTTGCTTGGAAAATACTGTCCATATTAAATCAATGAAAATGTTTTATTCATTATTGCAAGTCACATAATATCACATAATTCATGAATGTTAAGGCAGTCTGTTTAGATAGCATAAATTTTAATGTTTATAAGTAAAATTAAGATGAGTATTAATCTGACTGACTACTAAGGAATTTTATAAAGCACTTGATTATCTCATTGCTGTGAAGATATATATATATATATATATATATATATATATATAGAGAGAGAGAGAGAGAGAGAGAGAGAGAGAGAGAGCGCTTAATCTATGTGGATGGGAATAAGTAGATAAAGTGTTCCAGGAATTGGTTCCTGTAAATTTACTGAGATGGATTTTATCTTTTTTTCCACTTTAATTCCTTATTTTTATTCCAACACAAAGGATCAAACAAAAGAATTCCCGGGCTTCTCTAAAATGTTTTATCCTTTTCTAAAAGCTTTTATTATCCTTTAAAAGTATTTATTGAGTACTTACTGTATGCTGGAAACTTTGTTAGGTGCTAAAGATAACCAGTTTGCATTTATTTATTCTCATGTCTTACCCAAAGAAATTGTATCCTTCTAGTAGGCTCACTTAGGTATCTACTATAATTCTCAACACACTATCTTGCCTCACTGTATGTTCCTTATGTATTCCATGATGCAGAAACTCTACTGGAGTTCCAGAGGAAATGTGTAGAGAGTTTAGAAAAGGCCTTTTCAAAAAAGCATGTCAATAGCATTTTAATCAAAATATAGTTTGTATGACTTGCAAATTATCTTCTCTTTTAGTATAAACTCCATCACATATCTGCTCCGCTAACACAGAATATTAGCATTTGACAGCACATGCAACACACACACAAAACACACACAGCATACACAAATAGAATGAGACTCTTGGAGAAGTAGTCCCTGCCCCGTTTACCATTGGAATAGAATTAAACAGTTGTTGGGCTTCGTGGAAGGAAACTGGGGTAGAAGATGAAGCCCTAGGTGAACATTAGGAAGATTATTGGTTCTACTACAGGCACTGACTTTCATTTTTTCATCTTTATGCCTCGATTTTCCTTTTAAGGAGTTTTTTGTTTGTTTGTTTGTTTGTTTGTCTGTCTGTTTTGAGATGGAGTCTCGTTGTCTCCCAGGCTGGAGTGCAGTGGCGCGATTTCGGCTCACTGCAAGCTCCACCCCCTGGGGTTCATGCCATTCCGCTGCCTCAGCCTCCCAAGCAGCTGGGACTACAGGCGCCCGCCACCACGCCGTGCTCATTGTTTGTATTTTTAGTAGAGACAGGGTTTCACCACGTTAGCCAGGATGGTCTCGATCTCGTGATCTGCCCGCCTCGGCCTCCCAAGGTGCTGGGATTACAGGCGTGAGCCACCGTGCCCGGCTTAAGGTGTTTTCATACTTAGCTTGCTACCTCATGTATTAATGAAAATTATATATATGTATAGGTATAATCCATCTTATAATATATTTTTTTAGTTTAAATTTTTCTAATAAGCATACAAAATGGTCAGGCCAAGTGTCTCATGCCTGTAATCCCAGCACTTTGGGAGGCTGAGGCAGGCAGATTGCCTGAGGTCAGGAGTTCGAGACAAATCTGGCCAACATGGTGAAACCTTGTCTCTACTAAAGATACAAAAAAAAATTAGCCGGAGGTGGTGTCATGTGCCTGTAATCCCAGCTACTTAGGAGGCTGAGGCAGGGGAATTGCTTGAACCAGGGAGATGGAGGTTGCAGTAAGCTGAGATCGTGCCACTGCACTCCAGCCTGGGTGACAGAGCTAGACTCTGTCTCAAAATAAATAAATAAATAAATAAATAAATAAATAAATAAAACATACAAAATTTAGTTAGATATCTTTTGTTCCTTAAGAAGGTATTTATTACTATGAGGTTGGTCACCACATTTAATATGCTCTACCATGAACATTTAAAAATCTAAAGTAATATTTTGATTTAGTATTACAATGCCATTATATATGGTATAAAAATAAGAGCCATTTCAAACCAATTTTTACCTATATAAAGACTTAAGTTTTTATTTAATAATTCAAATTAATTTGTTGAAAATGCATTATTTTTATTCTCAACCTTTCTTAATCTCAGCTATTATATTCAAAAACATATGATGAAGAATTGCTAAGAACAAGAAGTATTCCGTGTTGTAGTTTGACAGGAAGAAATATAATTCACTCCATAAATCAAATTTATTATGACTATCATTAAGATCAAAGCAAATTTCTTTACTTGAATTAAATATTCTTCTTTCATAGTTAAAACAATAAATTTATAAATATGGCCTTTTGTATGTCTTAGGCAGTTGATAATATACATTTATGAGTCAATATCATGTGTCATTATAAAATGTGTTTAACATGTATATAGTTGAATGCATTTACATTTCTAAAAGTAAAGTGTTCTCTGAGATCATTTGAAAATATTTGTTAAAATACATATATGTGAAATACTTTGCATTTGTTTCACTACGTTTTTTTTGTTTTTTGTTTTTTTTTCTTGAGACAGAGTCTTATTCTGTCGCCCAGGCTAGAGTATAGTGGAGTGATCTCAGCTCACTGCAACCTCCACCTCCTGGGCTCAAGTGGTTCTCCTACCTCAGCCTTCCGAGGAGCTGGGATTACAGGCGCACACCACTACACTCGGCTGATTTTTGTATTTTTAGTAGAAACGAGGTTTTACTGTGTTGGCCAGGCTGATCTTGAACTCCTGACCTTGGGTGATTTCCCCACCTTAGCCTCTCAAAGTGCTGGGATTACAGGTGTGAGCCACTGTGCCTGGCCCAAAGTTTGTTTTTCTTTTTGCATTTATTATTAGGATCTTGAGGAGGTGCAGAAACAGACTTTTTAACAGACTAGATTTTTTGAATTCCATATTCCTTGTTCTACTGGAGGTTCTTTTGGTTACAAATAATGGAAATTCATTGAGCTACTTAAGAAAACAGGAGCAGAGTGTTAATATTGTTAGTTCTTCAGTGTTCAGATATTCCCTAGAGGAGGAGGACAAGAAAGAAGAAATCAGGTGAATCTGGAATGTTAATTATAATCAGTTAATTCTGTTTTTACTTTTCTGTCTCTCAATTCTTACCCACCTCTTCCTGTGTATCTTCTCTTGTAAAAAAGGACCACTCCCCTCTCTCACTGGAATTATATTTCTCAGGTCAGCACTTTTTATTGTTAAAAGAAAAAGTGACACAGCAATAAAATCATAGAGTTAATGTGAGCAAACAGCAATTCCTTAACTGGGAAGCATCAACCCAAAAGAGGTTTAGTACTCTGATAAAACATCACATGCAAATATTTATAGAGTAAACAGGGAAGTAAAACAAATTCTTTGGTTACAGTTACAAAATTACTTTCTTTGGTTTACCTTGCTAGGTCATGTAACTGTGTGTTAATTGGCTGTTTTGGATTACCTAAGGTTAAGTTTTGTTTTTTTGGAACACAAGCCTTTAGCAGAAATGACCCAAGTTTAGTTTCATTTATGTCTGTAGTTTTAAGCAACGTTAAGGCTATTTTTAAGGCCTTGCTGATTTTGTTTGTTCAGGAACTTTTCAGGCACGATCTTCGTTTTATTTTGCCTCAACACTTCAGGATGTTGAATCTACGTAATCTTTCAACTTTCATGCCAATACCTAACTGTTAAGACTCAGTTCCTAGAAGAAGACTGCGATTGGTCTAGCTTAGAGTATCTCCTAAATGTGATTCATTTGTCTGGATTTTGATAGTAAGAGTTTGAGGAGAAAGGGTGGGATTCTGTAGATACAGCCTGGTCTATGGGTGAGGATAGTTCTCAGGAAGTAAGCTAATGTCTTAAAGACTGTCTAATATAGACTTTTAGTACAGATAATTAGAAGTTTAAAAATTTTATACTCTCATGTTTTTGTGGAAAATAAAAGATTTTTGAAAAATGGAAAGCTCTAGAACCTGGAACACAGGGTTCTTCCTTTCATGAAGAGCATATACTTTGATAATACAATGTATCCATTAGTGGTTCTTCATTTTCAAAACGGTTATACTGACAGTTTTATTGACTGTGTTGCATAGAATCTCTTCTAGGAAGCCTTTCCTATCAGGAGGCATCAAAGTGGTTGCTCTATATACATTATATCTTAGCTCTTGTGACAGTGGTGATGGTTGATTGAACAGAATGGACACCTGAATGAAGCCCAGCCACTTGATTGGTGAGACAAAAACTTCTCAAATTCTCTTACCACTGCCAAGTGGAGGTGGCTCCTTGAGCTCCTAGACCAGGATTCTTGAAAATTTTTAGTTCCCAAGAAGCTACACTGTCTTAGCAGTCCTCACAGATGATGAGCTCTGCATTCTTATCACAGTAAAACCTCTGTCTCATGTGAGTTCTTTCTTCCAGCTAAAATAACTCTACTTATAAAACAGAGAATGTTATCACAATATAGACTAAAGCATTTTGCACACAAATTATGTGCCAGGCATTGATCTAAATAAATTCTGTATAATTCAGTTAATTATCACAATAATTATGCAACATAGGTGATATAATGATTTCTATATTAACAAGTAAAGAACTTAAAGCATTGAGTTGAGCAGTATGTAAAAACTGATGAACTTGGCTGGGCGTGGTGGCTCAACCTATATCCCTAGCACTTTGGAAAGCCAAGGCGGTGCATCTCTAGAATCCAGGAGTTTAAGACTAGCTTGGGCAATAGGGAGAAATCTTGTCTCTACAAAAACAAAGCAAAACAAAAATTAGCCAGGCACGGTAGGATGCACCTCTAGTCCCAGTTATTTGGGAGTCCGAGAGGCGGGAGAATCCCTGGAGCCCAGGAGGTTGAGATGGCAACAAAAAGTATGTAATAAAAAGTGGCTTAGCCTCACAACAAGGAAAATGTTTTTGGTATTAGTGTTATTTTCATTTTTAGATGAGAAGTGACTATTACTAGATGAAGGAACTGATGCTTTAAGTGTTTGAGGGGCTTGCCCAATTCCTCAAAACTAATTGATACTTAGTAGAGATGTGAATTCAGATAGATCTGGTTCCTTATTAGGTGTTTTGAAAGTAATAACTTTGGTTATTGTGCAAAATAAAATAAAACAACCAATTCTCAGTGTTCTGTTTCAGAGACTTAGTTACATGTATACTGCCTTTTGTAGCCCACATCTTCAGCTGAAAAAATTGATACCTATGTACGTGTCTCAGAAATCATATTCCTTTACTGGTGCATGCTACTTAACAAATATCCAATATATATGATATACACATTAGGTATTCAGCAACAGAACAAACTAGGTCAGATTTTTAGTTTTATTCACTGTGTGACTGTAGCCAAATCACTTAATCATTCTATTCCAACTATTGATACAGAGATTATCATTAACCCCCAAGAGCATCCAGGAGCAGTGCCAGGAATTCTGGATTTCAGTAGCCTTGTAGACTGTGTATTGTCTTTCTCTTATTGCACACAAGGGTCAGTGTCTGCCACTATAAAAAGGGTTCCCATGGTTTTGAATTAGGATGTAGAAATGAATTTGAGATTTTTAACATACTCTTACTTTTTTGTAATTTTGCTTGGGATCCATTAAGTAATGATTTTCAGGGGGTGATTTGATGATTCATGATTGGTATATTCATTAAATATAAATCAAGTACAACAATGTGAATACATTTAATACTACTCAACTATGCACTTAAAAATGGTCATGATGGTAAATTTTAGTATGCATGTTTTACCACAATTAAAAATAATAAACAGTACATTGAAATGTATTATACTGAAATATTTATAAAACTATAATCCACATACAAATAATCTTGATTATACTATTCTCAATATTTAATTTAGTAAATAATAACGAATGAAATAAACTTAGAAAAGGACAAATAACTTATTTTCTATAGTTATTAAACCAATGGACATTATTTTATATTAGTCAACATTTTCTGTAACAGAATAGTTTTCCCTAAATATAGGATGACAATAGATTTAGTTGTCTAGTTGTCATTACTGGAACATTTTTGAAAGTGAGAGGGGTGTAAGGAACAGTCAGACCATGGCAGCAGTTATAAGCTAAACCTGAGCCCCTACTCTTTATATGCAATGATGAAACTGAAGCCCACATTGCTTGAGTGCT
Organism: Chlorocebus sabaeus; assembly: GCF_047675955.1. Classification (NCBI taxonomy): domain Eukaryota; kingdom Metazoa; phylum Chordata; class Mammalia; order Primates; family Cercopithecidae; genus Chlorocebus; species Chlorocebus sabaeus. The sequence goes on along the minus strand of NC_132910.1, from coordinate 83,992,645 downwards.
AGGTCAAAGAAAGTATAAAAAGTAACGACATTAGCATTTATTTTCTCAGAGTTACCAACTGACTTTATTGTATTACTTTGTTTTCTTTGAAAGCAATCATTTCTTGATATAAAACTAGTAGTTTGTGAATTAGTTTCTATATTAAAACTTTAGCAGTTAGTAATACAAGATAAATATGTAAAAAATACAGTTATAAATAAAAATTAAAAAATATTTTGCATATTTATTATCAGAACTATTATAAGCTATACTTTCCCAAAGAAGAATAAAAAATATAATGACTAAAGTGACCATTTTTAATTAGAAATAATATAACATAGACTACTTTTGCTCTGTTGGTTTTCCCTTTTGAAGTTACAGAAGGGCATACAACTAAGAATTATTTAAAAGTGTCAAATAAAACTCTTAAATAATTTTTAACTTAATTTTCTTTTACATTATAAGATTGAATAATGACATTAATTTGTCACAGTGAAGTTTTTTTTGTTGTTGTTTTGTTTGTTTGTTTTCGTTTTTGTTTTTTTTGTTTTTTTTTTTGAGATGGAGTCTCACTGTATCGCTCAGCCTGGAGTGCAGTGGCATGATCTTGGCTCACTGAAACCTCTGCCTCTTGGGCTCAAGCAATTCTCTTGCCTCAGCCTCCCAAGTAGCTGGGATTACAGGCATATGCCACCACACCCAGCTAATTTTTGTATTTTTAGTAGAGAGGGTGTTTCACTGTGTTGGTCAGGCTGGTCTCAAACTCCTGACCTCAAGTGATCCACCCGCATCGGCCTCCAAAAGTGCTGGGATTATAGGCATGAACCACCACACCCAGCCTGTCACAATGAATGCACATAGCAGAAGAACATAGTTTTATTTTTATTTTTATTTTTTTTTCAGTAAGGCTTATCATTTACTTAGAGTCAAAATTCCAAAAGAACATCTTAGTGAAGTTTTTAATCTTAAAATGGTACAGTGTAAAATATCTAAAAAATGTTTCATCAAAATTGGTAAGTAATTATCAAGTCACATAATTTTGGAGAGAACTATCTAACGCTGACTATTGCTTTAGTTACTATTATAGTCACTATTATAAATGATGTATAGCTTAAATACAGGTCATCAACTAGATGATTTACAGGCAAAATTAAAATAATAGATTATGCTTATGTTGATATTAGTGTATATTTTTAAATATTTCCATATTGATATTTCAATGTATTTAAAAATTACAGAATTAAGGGATTTTAGGAAATGCAGAATTTTTTTTTTTTTTTTTTTTTTTTTTTGAGATGGAGTCTCACTCTGTCACCCAGGCTGGAGTACAGTGGCGCAATCTCAGCTCACTGCAAGCTCCGCCTCCCGGCTTCACGCCATTCTCCTGCCTCAGCCTGGAAATGCAGATTTTTATAGATGCTGTTAATAGATAAAAATAAACAAAAGCATGATTTTTTTTTAAGGTTTAAAAACAGTATTAGATATACAAACATTTCTTAATGACAGCAATTGCCAATGTTTTACCATCATGCTGAAATTGTAAATCTGTGAATGTATGAGTCACTAGTTTATTTCAGTATATGATCACAAAGTCTTGGCATGGATAATCAAAATGTACCACAGTCATATAAAATAAAAATGCATAAGGATATATTTCAATTTTTCCTTTAATTAAAAATAAACCTGTATGTAATGATGAATAAATCAGAAGAAAATCACTTAATTACTATAATTACCAAGTTTTATAAACACGTGTATTTTCCGAGGTTTTTTTCTAACTCTAGGGTTCAGTCATATTCTATTGTGTTATACAGACAATAAAGAAATAGAAGGCAGTTGAAAACATTTATGAAGAAAAGGAAACTTTTATTAAGAAAGCTTCAAAAAAGAGTAAGATTTTAGAGCATTATAAGAGACGGGTAGATGTACTGGAAGAGGGTAGGAGAGATTCCTGAGGAACTACCATGTGAGCAAAGACCTGTTTACAATGAGGAAAGGAAGTGTACCATGAAAATATATAGAATAAAAGGATTTCTGCCAGAGAAAGTAATGAGTTATAGATGCTATGAGGTCATTACTGTTTTCTAAAGCAGCAGAAAGACTAGGGAGAGAATACCCACTGTCTGCTCGTGAGAAAGAATGGGTTTTCTTGTGACCTTGACTTCATCATTTCAAGTGACTGAGCTTCTGTTTCCTTAACTGCACAGTGGAGACATAAATCTGCCTTAACTACCTCAGGGTTATGAAGTGAAAATGTTTGTAAAAGCATGTTGAAAGTTGTAAAGGGCTATGAAAATGTAAGCTGTTGTTTTAAAACTATTTTATTACATAACATAACTCAAATAGTCTGAACCCCTGTACCTTGTAGATAATGCACAAAGTAGAGATGTTCACTTGGTAAAATGGGCAAGAGTCAATGTAACTTGATTTATTCCATAATTTCAAGGAAGTTTTAACCATTTAACCATTTTTATGCCTCTCAAATTTCTTTTCTAAGTCTTAATTTACTTATTGATAAAAAGGAGAAATAAAACCCAATGTATAGATTTGTGATAAAGACTTGATAAGATACTATGTATAAAGAACAGTACTTAGCAGAGTTCTTAGAATATATTAATTACCAAATAATCAGTAACTTTAATAGAGAAAATTGTCCCTTTATGGTGATTATAATCATGAGATGTTGTACTAAAATATATATAATCCCATAAATTCCTATGTAAGGTTCTTAATCACTGATGAAGAACATATAATTATACTATAAACCAATCATAGATAACAAATAAAATAAATTAAAAACACTAACTATGTTTAGAAGTCAGTGATTTCATTAAATAGTGAAGGTTTCAGAATAGTAGAAGCACTGAACTGATAAACATATTCACATTTTTAAGAATGTTATGTTTTGATTAACTAAAATAATTAAATACACACATCACTGGCTTTTAATTTAAAAAGACAATTATATTATTTATAGACCTCTTGAATCATAACAAATATGATAGTTTTATTTGCCCAGTAATATTATTTTAATAAAATAGTTCAACAGTTAGAAGCACAGTATATATATTTGTAAAGGATACAAAAACACAGAATTTTATAATTTGACAAATACATATTTAGAAACTAATCTGTATTAAGGTTTACAGATATAATGGTGAAACAAAATTTTTTCCACAATTAATATCACCTTCTAATTTGTACACATTATTATAATGTAATGTAGTAAGTTAAGTGAAAGAAAGAGTATACAGAAACAAGGCTGTGGTGTGACACCAATTAGAAAGACGTTTTGAAAGAGGAGGTTTCTAAGCTAGGACTTCAAGGTCTAGGATTTAGCCAGTCATAAACAGAAAACTTTGTGTCCTGGGTCAAGGGGAGAGCATGAGCACAACTATAGTGGAGGTACTAAGAGAAATTTAGTACCTATTTCTGCATAAAAGAGACATAGACTCCAGCTATAAGACTGAAAATATAGGTTGGAATGATGCTATAGTGGGTCCTATATACTATAATGGTTGATAAGATACTGAAAACAAGCAGCGAGCCCTAGAGTTGCCTCAATTTACTGCCTTGAGATAGATTTCAGTCTGTTGTGCAGAAAAGGGGAGGGTAGGTGGAGCTTGGCAGACTTCTTATGTTGAGCCTCTGGAAGTCGGAGATGTCAGCTCTGCTACAGCACATGGGACAGCATGCAAAAGGAAAATAGCCGCGTGGAGAAGTTTGTTTGGAAATATACAGAGGGTTCTTCCGTAGTGTTCAGAAGAATACTGGTCAGAGCATGTCTATATGGAAACGAACTGAGGCAAGGAATGAACTGTTTGGGAGTATTAAAGATAACAGTGCCAGACGCTTGCAGAGGAGCAGAAATAACACCTGCTTCCACCAGCCAGAATGAAAGACCCTGTAGTTCAAAGGACATCAGGTAGAATATTCAGAACACTTTAACTCTGGGGTGAGGAGTGACTATTCATAGACCAAACACTTAATAAACCTTAAAAGTAAAACCTCAAAAGATCAAACTGCAACTGCGTGCTAAACAAAGCTCAGAAATATTTGTAAGAGTAGGATAATAGCTAGCATTCAACAAGGTAAAATTCAGAATTTATGGCATCTAGCCAAAAAATTCCAGGCATATGAAGAAGCAGAAAATATGAATGACCATTTTTAAAAAATCATTGTATTGAAACCAACCAAAACTGATATAGATGTTAAAATTAGCAGACTTGAGTCATAAAACATTATTACAATTGTGTTCATTTTGTTAAAAATGTTAAATAGAGTTATGGAAATATTTTTTTAATGCAAAATTGAAATCAGGAATGGAAAATATAATGGTCTGAGATGACTATGGGCTAGCTGGGATTAATGACTATTATACATTGCCAAAAGAAAGTGGTGACAATGAACACATAGGAATAGACAATAGATACAGAAAAATAATTTTAAATAATAGAAAAAAGCATCAGTAAGCTGCAGAACAATTTCAGGTATCTGAATGTAATCATAATTAAAGGAGATAGAAGAGAGAACAACAAAAATATTTGAAGAAAATAATGGCTGTTTTGTTTCCAAATGTGAGGAAAATTATAAAGTCATACATTGAATTTGCCAAGTAAACTCAAGCACCAGAAAATATGGAGAATAATACACCAAGGAATATTATACTTAAAATTATCTAAAAAAAAAAGAGAAAATCTTAAAAGTAGTCAGAGAAAAAATATATATACATAAGAGAAACAATAAAGAAGATAATAGATTGGAAACAACACAAGTGAGAAAACAAAAGAGAAAAATATTTAATGTAATGCTAAAGAAAGAAAACGGTCAACATGGAATTTCATATTCAATGAAAATGTCTTTCAAAAGAGAAAGTAAAATATAGACTTTTTAGACATGCAGACGCTAAAATAAGTTTTCACTTGAAGACTTGTGCTGTAAGAAATTTTAAGGAAGTTAATTCTTCTAAGGCAAAAGAAAAATGACACTGATAGAAATATGGATTTACACTATACAAATAAATGAAGAGCAATGGAAATGGTAACTCTAGGGGAAATATCAAAGATTTTTCTTTTTATTTAAATCAATTCAAAAGATAATTGTTTAAATATGTGGGATACATAATATACATTAACACACATATATAAATATATGTAACATCTATATTAACATATATTCACACACATATTAACATATATAAACACATATATAGTAACACTTGCATGTTAACACACATAGACATGTATGTTAACACATACATATGTATATATTGACATATATGTCAATATATGCATTAATATGTCAATATATGTGTCTATACATTAATATATATATGCACATATGTATGTAAGTTGTATGACAATAGTGTCATAAAGGCCAGGAAAGAAGAAATGGAAAATTTCTTCTATGATAAGACTGTTGTGCTATAAATGAAATGCTGTAATATCAATTGGAGTTAGGCTGTGTTAAATGAATGATGAATATGATAAACCCAAAAGAAACCAATAAAATAAGAAAATAAAGAACTATACATAATAAAACAAAAAGGAGATAAAATGAAATCATAGAATGCATTAATCAAAAAATGTAGAAAAAAGTAAAAAGAGAACAAAGAACATTTATGGCAAATAGAATTCCAGAGGAAGATTATAGTCTTGGCACTAATATAAATAGACACATTATATGCAAGTGTTCCAAATAGTACAAATAAATAAGAAAAATTTTCAGTAAAAATAAAATTGATAAAAAAGATTGAATAAAAGTAAAAACAAGAGAGACGTAGCTATATTTATTACAAAAAAACTAACTTTAACAGGACATTAATTATTAATAAATAATAATAAGACATTGAAAAGGAAAGAAGGAAAAAAATATGCCATCCTAACTGTAGGTAGAAGACTTATTAGAGAATAAAAAATCAAGCCACATGATGGGATAAAAATATTCGTAATGAAAATACCTGAACAGGACTTGTATCTGGAATATATTAAAGATTCTCAAAACTTAATAATAAAACAAAAAAATTAAACAAATAAAAATTTTCCTCAGATACTGCATTAAAGAAAATACATAAAGAGATGAAAAGCATATGTAAAGATTCTCAATATTACTCAGGAAAAGCTAATTTAAATTAAAATTACAATATATACCACTATATTTCTATTAGACTGGCTATAAAGACTGTCTACACAAAATGATAGTATGAATGTGTTGGAATTACAAATGTTATACACTACTGATGTGAATGTAAAATGGTACATGCAATTTAGAAAACAAATTGACAATCTCTTAAAGTGTTAAACATATCTCCCATAAAATCCAGATGAATGAACGTATACATTCATAACAAATACTCGTGCACAGAAGCTCACAGCAGTTTGACTTGTAATAACTTTAAACTGGAAATGTCTCATATGGCAATCAACAGATAAAAAGATAAATTATGTAAGATCCACATAAAGAAAGACTTCTCAGCAATTAAAAAGATTTAACTATTGATACACAACAACATGGATGAATCTCAAAATGATTATGCTGAGTACAAGAAGTCAGAAAGAATTATGTGTGATTTCACTTACATAAATCTTTAGAAACGGCAAACCAACATGGTACAGAAAGATGAACAGTGTTGTCCTGGGAAGGTGAAAGGATAAGGAAGTGGGGAGGGTGGGATTACAAGAGACATGAAGCAGTATGGAGACGATGCATGTTCGCTTTCTTGATAATGGTGAGGATATCTTTTGTGTAGACATGTATCAACATTTGCCAATGGTGTTTGTTAATTGTGTTTAATCTATTAACATCAATTTTACCTGTATAGAGCTGTAATATTTTTTAAAAGGTATAACAACAGATGGGAAGTGAGAATGTTGGTAGGTAGCAGGGAGTCTATATTTTTTAGTCTATGGAAAATTGAATTTTTAATTAAAATTACAACTCTAAAATCTGCACCAGACGAAGTTCATATTACAAGATAACTCACTGAAACTTTTAAAGTACAGACAATCTCCATAGTCTTTTCACATTTCTGGTACATATTCAAAGACCCACTGATTTTAAATATTTTTAATTTAATTTTAAAAATAACGTTAGGATTACAGAAGAGTTGCAAAGATATTACAGATACTTTCTGTGTACGTTTCATCCCAATTTTCCCTCATTTTAGCATTTTATGTAACCAGGGCACATTTGTCAAAACTAAGAGGTCAACAATGGCACAATATTGTAAATGAAACTATTAATCTGGATTTCACCAGTTTTTCTGGTAATATATTTTTTCTTATTCCAAGTTTCAATCAAGGGGCCCACATTATATTCAGTTTCCATTGTTTCTTTGACACTTCCAATCTGTGATGGTTTCTCAGTCTTTCCTTATTTTTCATGACATAGAAACTGAAGAGTGCTGTTCATGAATTTTGTAATGTGCTCTACAATTTTGGTTATTTCAATGCTTTCTCGTTATTCAACTGGAGTAGTGAACTGTGGAACAAGACCACAGAGGTAAAGTTTTTTTCATCGTATCTTATCAAGGAGAACATGATATTATGGCTTTCTACTGGTGATATTAACCTTCATCACTCAGATAAGGTAACATAACCCAGTTTTATATACTATAGATCTCCTCCTTCCTTTGTAATTAATAAATATTATGGGGCGTTACATGGAGACTATGCATATATTCTGTTTGCCTGAAACTTTTACCCACAAATTTTAACATTCATGGTGGATTGTGCATTTATACCTGTGGCATTGTAATAGTGATTTTCTGTTTTCCTCAATTATTTAACATTTTTAAAATGGATTTATTCTGTAAGAGTTGTCATCATCCATATATTATTTATTCAATCATTTCTTTATATCAGTATACACTCATGGATATTTATTTGTACTTTAGTCTAAAGCCAATACTATTTTTATTTATACTTTCTTCAAGCTGTTTGAGTGTTGACCACTTGGGGTTCTTTCAGATTGTCTCTTGTGTATCATTCCCACCAGCATTCATCATTCCCGGCGCCAGTCCTGGCCACTTAATATCTTAGAGGGATAGTTTTATGTACGCTTGTTTTCACCAGATGAGAACCAAACATCTCTGGAGTTCCTTCCTGGCCCTGCTCCTTATTTCAGAGGGGTAGATTTTTAAAAAACAAAACAAAATGACAAAAACAAATTGCCTCCTGTGTACTTTTGATAAGCTCTTATCTTTGTGTTTTAGTTGTTGTTAGCCTTTCTTACCTTCTGCCACCATGAGTTGTTTCAGGGTCCTCTCGTCTTTTACCTTTTCCAGAGTTGGAATAAATTGTGAATTACTTTTCCAAGGAGCCCTTGTCCCTTTTACCGAATAGTGGTAGTTAGGAACTATTTCCCTAGTCCTGGGTACACTCTTTATTACTAGAGTGTCATCAGTTGTAGGCCCACTCCACCAACAGAATGTGGAAATAAATGTATCTGTACTAGCTCATGTTTATATATATTTGTGTATTTATTTCTTTATTAATCTGTGTTTATATATAATATATATGCACATCACATATGTGAATAATGTCAAACATACACACACCCCAGAATAAAGCAAAATATGAGTTCATACTGCTATATCTGATCAGTCCACAGGCGTTAACACCACAGGATTCATTCCATTATTACTTTTCTGCTTCTTTGAAACTTCTTTTTCCAACTAAATAAAAAATTGGTTTGTATTACCTACAATACATTTACATATTTGCTCAAACCTCATATATATGTAGTTTCAGAATTGCTAATACATATCCCTGTGCAAAACAAACTTGTTTACTAGAGTACACTGGTTTTTGTACAATTCTCTATCTTTGCAATATCCAGTCAAAACATCTTTCCAAAGTAACTTAAAAAAGTCAGTTCCTTTACTTACTTGCTTAAATATGGTTTTATCATTTATTTGTAATACAATAAAATTCATTTTTTATACAGTCTCTATTCCATTCTGGGCCCCCACACATCATATTTTTGTTTTGTTTTGTCTTTAAATGTGCAATATAATTCACTCTGTGGGTACACTTCTGTGGGCTGAGAAATGTAGAGTCATGTATCCATCACACAGAACATTTTCATCATCCTCAAATGTTTTCATCTGATGTCCCTTTGTAGTTAACCTAGCCCTCCACCCCACCTCTCAACAACTACTGATCTAAATACTATCCCTACTGTTTTACTTCTTCCATAATGTCATATAAATGAAATAATGCAGTATAGAGCCTTTGTGAACTGACTTCTTTCACTTAACAAAATGCATTTGAGGTTTATTCACATCGTTTCATGAATCAATAGTTTATTCTTTTTTATTGCTGAGTAGCGTTCAGTTATATAAATGTTATCCAGTTTGTTTATTCATTCATTCATTGAAGGATATTTGGATTGTCTCCAAATTTTAGTGATTATAAATAAAACTGGTATAAATAGTAGTATAATGATTTGTGTCAACATAACTTTCCAGTTAACTAGGGAAAATTCCTAGGAATTAGATTGCTGAGTCATCTGGTATGTGTTCTATTCATTTTTTTGCCAGTTTTTATTTTTGTCCAAACTTCTTTTAATTGAGATAAAATTTAATAAATATTTTATGGAGTTCAATACATTTGGAAATTTCATTTCTTCTTAATAACAAACACCAATATTACAATTTAGAACCTTTCAGTCATCGCATAAATTTTTAAAATTTTCATTTATATTCAAACCACTTCTGCCATATATATATATATACACACACACAGAAACAAACACTAGTCTTATATTTTTCTCAATAGATTAGGTATATCTGATCTAGAATTTCATCAGATAAATGAAAATATGTAGTCATATTTTATATTTTATTCAACATCATGTTCTTAATATTATTTGTTAATTATAAATCATTCCTTTTTACGATTTTCCATAAAATGAATTCATCAAAATTTGCTTATTCGTTCAGTTATTTATAGACATTTGGGGATTATTTTTTTCAAGTTTTTTTTTTTTTTTGTTAGGTGAATAAAAATAAAATTAGGAATAATTGGATATATAATTTTGTACAAAAATGGCTTCACTTATTTTAGATAAATTTGTAAAAATGAAATATCTGGGTCATAGTGTATTTTAACTTTGTATCTTACAAGCAGTATTTTTAAGGTGCTTCCAACATTTTACATAATTACTATTAGAGTATTAGAGTTCAAATTTCTGTATGTCTTAATAATGGTGTAATATTTTTACTTTGGCTATCCTTGTGGTTATGACAGTGTCTCATTGTAGTTTTAGTTTTCATTTTCCTAAGTACTTTAGTTTTCATTTTCTTGATGGGTAAAGACTTTGACCACCACCTCATTTCCTTATGAAATATTGTTTTTAAGTATCTGCTTAAGTGTCTGCTCAGTTTTAAATTGCTATATTTAGTTCTAAATATTTATTATTAAGAATTCTTTATATTTTTTCTATATAAGTTATTTGTTAGATAAATATATTGGGAATATATTTTTATCAATTATTGGCTTTCTCTTCCATTTTCTTAATAAGCTATCTTTATGGACAGGGTATTTTTAAAATAGAAGTCCAATTTTAAATTATTGTTTCCCTTTTACATATGTGAATTTTTTGTCCTAAGAAAATTTTGCTGACCCAAGTTATGAATACATTCTGCTAGTTTTTCATCTAGAATATTTTTAGTTTTAGCTTTTACATTTAATTTAAAATCTAGCTTACTGGGCCGGGCACAGTGGCTCACACCTGTAATCCCAGAACTTTAGGAGGCTGAGGCGGGCAGATCATGAGGTCAAGAGATCAAGACCATCCTGGCCAACATGGTGAAACTCCATCTCAACTAAAAATACAAAAATTAGGTCGTCATGGTGCCACGCACCTGTAATCTTAGCTACTCAGGAGGCTGAGGCAGGAGAATTGCTTGAACCCAGGAGGCAGAGGTTGCAGTGAGCAGAAATCACGCCACTGCACTCCAGCCTGGTGACAGAGCAAGACTCTGCCTCAAAAAAAAAAAAAAAAAAAAAAAAAACTAGGTTATCCTAGTTTTCTACTATATTAACTTACAATTCTATTAGCTTTATTGTATTATTAATTCTTTAAAATAACTATATTTTTGCGAACAGTTGCATTTCTTTTATTTTCAGTTTTCATAAATATTATTTTTTATCACATTTTTTAACAAAGTCCTCAAGGACGATGCTAAATTTACCATTTTGCATTTTTATAGGTAAGGAACTTCTAAAACTTCACCATCTCACCATTAATGGTGAGGAATTAATTTTATACTTCCGATTTGCTGAGAAGTTTTATCCAGAATACATATATAATCTTTGGCAATTTTTTTCCCTTCATTTACATAGATGATGTATTTTTTTCTCTAGCTTTTTAATGTGTTGATTTACATTGGTTGATTCTCAAATGTTAAACCAACCTGTCATTCCTGAAGTTAATTCTCCTGGTAGTGTTATATTGATATAATTTTTATCGGGGGAACCTGCCTTCAATATTTCAACATATGTTCTTTCTGTTTTCTCTAAATGTCAGCTGGTCTGAGAAATAAAGAGAAAGAGTACAAAGAGAGAAATTTTAAAGCTGGGCCACCAGGGCTGACATCACATTTCGGTAGATCTGTAATGATCCACCTGAGCCTCAAAACCAGCAAGTTTTTATTAAGGATTTCAAAAGGGGAGGGAGTGTATGAACAGGGAGTAGGTCACAAAGATCACATGCTTCTGAGGCCAATAAAGATCACAAGGCAAAGGGCAAAGCAAAGATCACAAGGCAAAATTAGAATTACTGATAAGGGTCTATGCCTAGCTGTGCATGTATTGTCTTGATAAACATCTTAACAGAAAACAGGGTTTGAGAGCAGAGAACCGGACTGACCAAAATTTACCAGGCTGGAATTTCCCAATCCTAGTAAGCCTGAGGGTACTGCAGGAGTCCTTATCTCAAACACACAAGGCAGACACTCCCAGAGTGGCCGTTTATAGACCTCTCCCCAGGAATGCAATTCTTTTCCTAAGATCTTAATATTTAATATTCCTTCCTAGGAGAAGAATTTAGCAATATCTCTCCTACTTGCAGGTCCGTTTATAGGTTCTCTGTAAGAAGAAAAATATGGCTCTTTTTGCCCGACCCCACAGGCAGTCAGACCTTATGGTTATTTTCCTTTTTCCCTAAAATCGCTGATATTCTCTTCTTTTTAAGGTGCACTGATTTCATATTGTTCAAACACACGTGATTTACAATCAGATTTCATATTGTTCAAACAAACATGTTTTACAATCAACTTGTACAGTTAACGCAATCATCACAGGGTCCTGAGGTGACCTACATTCTCAGCTTATGAAGATAACAGGATTAAGAGATTAAAGACAGGTGTAAGAAATTATAAGAATATGATTTGGGAACTGATAAATGTCCATGAAATCTTCACAATTTATGTTCCTCTGTCGTGGCTCCAGCCTGTCCCTCCGTTTGATCTCCCTGGCTTCCCGCAACATATTTTATATATTATTGGCTTCAATTGGCTGATGTTTCTTGAGAATTTTTCAATTTAAATACATGAATGATATTAATCTATAACTTTGTTTATCAGGAATGCTTTTGGAAGTTTTTGAAAGCTGAATTAGATGCTTGAGGAAGCCTTCACTCATCTTCTAATTAACCAGTGATTTTGCTTAAATATTTGAAATAATTTACTAATTGAACAATCTGGGCTTAGAATTTTTGTGGAAAGATTTTAAATTATAAATTTTAAAAAAAGCTACATGGGGTATTCAAAGCTTATATGTTGTCTTTTGGTAGTTTTTGTCACCTGTATTTTCCAAGAAAATGATTCTTCTGAATCTCAAATATTATCAAAAGCTTATTCATATTATTTATAGTTATGAATTCATTATATGTTTAATATTTATAGAATCTATAGTAATGACTTTTTTTTTTTTTTGAGATGGAGTCTCACTCTATTGCCCAGGCTAGGGTGCAGTGGTGCGATCTCTGCTCACTGCAAGCTCTGCCTCCCAGGTTCAGGCTATTCTCCTGCCTCAGCCTCCCAAGTAGCTGGGAGTACAGGTGCCTGCCACAATGCCTGGTTAATTTTTTTTTGTATTTCTAGTAGAGATGGGATTTCACCGTGTTAGCCAGGATGGTCTTGATCTCCTGACCTTGTGATCTGCTTGCCTCAGCCTCCCAAAATGCTGGGATTACAGGTGTGAGCCACTGCTCCTGGCCTCATGTTTTAATTTCTGTTGCTGAAAATGTTAGTGTCTTTTTCTTGATCATTCTTGTTATTTGTCTATCCATTCCATTAATCTTTTTAAAGAACGAACTCTTTTATTAATTTGAATTGTATTTCATTGATTTTTGCTATTCTTTTCTTTTTTCTAAAAACTAATTTGTTCCTAAAATTTTTTAATATAATTTTCTGGCTTCTTTAATTTGCTCATCTGACTTTTAAGTTGAAAATTTAGCTCACAGATTTTATACCTTCCCCCCCCTTTTTAAAAATAATATAAGCCTTTAAAGCTATACATTTTCCTCCATGCAAATATTTAATTTTATCCCCTAATAATTTTGATATATTGTACTTTAATTGTCATTCAACTGGAAATAATTTCTATTTTTCCTTGTAATTTACTTTTTTAACCAGTAGTTCTAGTTAGGAGAATATCGCTTTATTTCCAAATATTTTGGGGGAATAGCTATGTATGTTTTTTAGATATCTAATTTAATTTTGTTGGGCTAATAGTAGATACTATGTATGATTTCAATACTTTGAAATGTATTGAGTTAATAATTTGCATATATTATAGCTCCATGGTGATCTGTAAATATCAATTAGATTGTTTTAGTTGATTGTGTTGTTCAAATCTTCTACAATATTATATTTTGGTCTACTTGCCTTATCAATTATTGAGAGAAGGATGTCAAATTCTTCACTAGTATTACAAATGTATACTTTTCTTCTTTAGTGCTGCCAATTTTGCTTTCATGAATTTTGATGCTCTGGCATTTAGTATATATTTAGAAAAATTCAATTGACCATTTTATCTTTATGAAGTGCCCCTCTTTATCTCTGGCAATACTCCTTGTACTGCAGTTTGGTTTGTCTAATGCTAATATGGCCACATTAACTTTTGAGTTTATATTTTGCATGCTATATCTTTTTCCATTATGTTATCTGAACTTTTCCATGACTTTACATTTTAAAATGCATCTATTGAAAGCATGTTGTATATTGCTTTTATTTTTAAGTCTTACAAGTTATGTCCTTTTTAAAAACATGCAGTCAATGTCATACAATTTAATTGCTGTCTGTAAAATCCAACTACTTTTGCTACATGTTTTATAATTATTTCCTCCGTTTTTTGTCTCCTTATCTTCCTTTTCTATCATTGCTTGGATTAATTGAACACTTAGAGTTTTCATTTTATCTAATTTATTGTATTTTTTCTATATTCTTTTATAGTTTGCACTAGGAAGAATGAGTTGTTTAGCTTCAGGAACAGTGGTACTAAGAATAGTAGTACTCTGAATTTTATAAGGTTTTAATTATGTTTATAAAAAGTATACACTTTCTCAACTAACAAGATGTTGGTGTGACATTAACTGCTCTTTTAAGTAAAATATATTTAAGAATTTTTAAAAAGCAAAGGAAAAGTAAAACAGAACTTAAGCTCATCCAATCAGAAGGAGTCAACAGTCTTATACTTATGTAACTAGAGACTTGAGTAAAGTGAAAAACAACAACAACAAAAAAACAACTTTATAATTGCAACTAATCAAATAATTGCTAAATTTGGCTGCTTCTTTTTCTCAATAAGCACTTGCTTCTGGAGTGGGGGAGGAATAGTAGTACTAAGCAATATGAGAACATGAGATCTGTGGTTAGGTGTGTTTCATTAATTTTAAAAAGTTCACAGTCATTACTGCTTCAAATATTTCTTGCCTTTTATCTTTCTTTCTTTTTCTGTTTTTATATCAGTTATGTCTATATTGCAGTTTTTAAAATTGTTCTGTCATTCTTGGATGTCATGTTCTGTTTTTTCATTTTTTTTCTTTTTGCATTTTATTCTGGTACTTTTTACTGACATATCAAGTTCACTGATTCTTTCCTTGGTCATTTCCAGTCTAATATGCATCCATCTAAGACATTCTAAATTTTCTTACAATGTTTTTCATTTGTAGAATTTTCTGTTGCTTCTTTCTTAAAATTTCCATTTCTTGATTCACATTACCCATCTGTTCTTTCTTATAACAGTAAACTTTTTTCTATGGTGGCATTTAGCATATTAACCACAGTTATTTTTAGGTTGTCTGTCTAATAATTTCAACATCTGTGTCAAATCTGAGTTGGGTTCTCATCTTTGTTTTATCTCTTCAGGCTTTTCCCTCAGGGCCTAGGGCATGCCTCGTGGTTTTTGCCAGAAACCAGATATGTTTATCAGATAATAGAAACAAAGTTTAATGTTTATCTACTGTGAGAATTTGTGTTAATTTAACTAGAAGTTGGGCTTTCTTTCTTGGTCTCTACAATATACATGGCAAAGGCTTTAAATTTTTCTGCTGTTCTTTTTGCCACTCCTCATGACTTTGTGCTTCTTAAGTATTCCTTATTAGAGAAAGTCTGTATCTTGCCACTTTTTCAGCTGTTACCCACTATTATTAAATACATGATATCTGGTGGTGCAATGTTAACATGTGAGGGAGGAAGACTTTTTATAACCTTAAAATTTATCTCAGTCTTTTAGTATGCTGTGTCTCTGGCCTGTGACCTGTGTAAGTTTTCTTCTTCTTCTTCTTCTTCTTCTTCTTCTTCTTCTTCTTCTTCTTCTTCTTCTTCTTCTTCTTCTTCTTCTTCTTCTTCTTCTTCTTCTTCTTCTTCTTCTTCTTCTTCTTCTTCTTCTTCTTCTTCTTCTTCTTCTTCTTCTTCTTCTTCTTCTTCTTCTTCTTCTTCTTCTTCTTCTTCTTCTTCTTCTTCGTCTTTTCTCCTTCTTATCTGATATAGAAATACTGGTGGGGGCTAGGGTAGGAAGAAAGACCTTCTATTAAGGCTCTAGAAAACTCTGGTATAGTCTTCTTCAGGATAGTAGGCCTTTGTTAATGTCATGGTGTTAATTAACAAGGATTACTCCTTTTGTCCCCCTTCTATAGTCATGGGGAGATCTTTCCTGCATCTTCACCATGGTGGGTTGAACATAAAGCTGATGAAAGTGAGGGGTCTTCTGAAGGCTATAGCCCCTAGAATTTTCTCATATTCAACGTAGCCCACAATCAGCCTTCAATTATTTATCAAAACTACTATCATTTGGTTCCAGTAGCTTCTGCTCCATGTAAAGAGATCTCGACTATTACTTTAGGTTCACTTGTTTCTCCAGATTTCAGGATAGCAGTTTGTCCTGCTACCTCAGTTATCTGATGGATATTACAAACATTTTTGATTTTTAGTTTGCTCGCTATGATTGTTCCATAAGGAAAGGAGTGCTGTCTTCAAAGTTCTTTATATAATGGACATAAAACTTAGAACTCCTGCCGTTAGTTTTTTTAAGCCAAATTATTAATTATATCTCAAATATATTTTAAGAGTAAGTTTCATTTCTACTTGGCATCCTGTCAAGAGATTTTTGAAGAGCAAGTTACAAACAGGCTTTTGTTCGTTTGTTTTTTTGTTTGACAAGGTGGTTTAGAAAGTCTTAATCTTGGAAAGAAACTTTCAATCTCACTTCCCAGTCATTCAGTGGCTTAGGTGTCTTCTTGGTCATCTTGGTCTTCATGGGTTTGGTTTTCTCTGGTGCTAATTCTGCAGGTGCACAGAATGAAAGATTTATGTAGGTATGACTTCTTCCACCTAGATTTCAAACGATGTTGTGGGTAGTCTGGGGATCCAGGCAGAGACTTCTCACAGGAAAGGAGCCACTGTGGAAAGTCCCTAGTAAGGCAATGTTTATTAGATCCATGGAAGCAGGGCCACCCCAAGACACCAGAACTGTAGAGTTACCAGTGTGCAGAACCAATCTGAGGGAGCTGCAAGCAGAAGACACCAAACTGTGAGAGAGACAGCATGGCCTGTGTTCAGCAAATCCATAAAGGCAGGACTGCGAAAGGCTTTGGGGTCCAATCCTCACCCCACTAGAATGTAGAACAGAGAGTCAAAAAGTATTATTTTCCAGCCTTAATACTTAATGTTGTTTTCCCCATTGGGCTTTGGACTTATTAGGGACCTCTTTCTTCTTGTCTATTTCTCCCTTTAGGAATAGGAATGTCTATTTTAGGCTTGTCTCACCATTATATATTGGAAGCACATATCTTTTTAATTTCACAGGTTCATAGTTGAAGAGAAATTTATTTTAGGATGAAGTATGACTTAAGTTTCACCCATATCGAGCTTAAATGTGACTCTGGCCTTTGGACTTGTATACTGATGCTGGAATGAGTTAAGACTTGTGAGGCTGTTGGAATGGAACAAATGTATTTTGCATTGTGAGAAGGATGTGAATTTTGGGAACCAAGGGCAGTATACTATGGTTTGAAGGTATCCCCAAAGGTTCATGTGTTGGAAACTTAATTTCCAATGCAACAGCATTTGAAAGTGTGGCTTAATAAGACATGATAAAGTTATGAGGTTTCTGCATTCATGAAAGAGTTTGTCTTTATTGAGGGAGTGAGTTAGTTATCACAGGAGTAGGTGTGTTGTAAAAGGGATTTCAGTCCCTACTTGCTTTCCTGCTCACATGCTGTCTTGTCTTTGCAACCTTCTGCTATGGTCTGATGCTGCACAAAGGCCCTTGCCAGATTTTGGCACTTTGATATTGGGCTTCCCAGCCTGCAGAACTGTAAGAAATATCTTCCTTTATTATTTTTTTAAGAGATAGAGTCTCACTCTGTCACCCAGACTGGAGTACAGTACCACAGCATAGCTCACAGCAATCTCAAACTCCTGGGCTCAAGCTATCCTCCTACCTCAGCCTTCCAAGTAGCTGGGACTATAGATCTGAGTCACTATGCCTGGATAATTAACATTTTTGAGCGGGTAGAGATGGGGTCTTACTATTCTGCCCAGACTTGTCTCAAACTCCTGTCCTGAAGAGATCATCCTGCCTTGACCCCCTCCAAAGTGTTGGGATTACAGGTACGAGTCACCACACCTGACCATAAATTTCTTTTCTTATAAATGGCCAAGTCTGTGTTATTTTGTTATAGCAACACAAAATAATATTTGACTTGGTTAATTGAAGTCTGTTCAAAACACTCTATACACATCATTAATTTTAGAAGACATGATTTCTGACTCCTGCTTTGAAGGTTATCTTCAGACCCAAGACTTAATCCAAACAAGCGGAAGTGGTATAGTGGGGATATAGTCAAGCATTTCTACCCAATATGGACCTAATTACTGGATTAAACATACCTTGTCTGATGCCAGTTTCTCTTGCCCCAAAAATATAAGGAGCCATCCCTGACTTACGTCTAATTGTTCTGGGATCAAGGTTCTCCAACCAGAGTCCTTTTACCAGTATCTTAATCTACATTCCTAAGAAAAATGTTCTGAGATGAAAATGACCTTTATAATCTAAGAAGCACATCTTACTTTAAGACTTCCCTTATTAATAAAATGCCCTTTCTTATCAAAAAAGTAGAATTTCAAGTTGAACTTAAATTTAGAAATCATGCAGTGTAACCTACATTTCACATTCAAATTTTTGTTACAATATCCCTAAAATGTAAACTGCTGGCTTCTAGTAAAGGAAAATGTGTGACCTTCAGAAGCAGATAAAGCAGGATATTTCAAGGTAGAAGATGCAAATAACTGTGAATCTGGGATGTCTAGTTAATTTTGTTGCAGCACAAAATAAAATCCATTCAGAACATATCCACATTTCTTTATCCTCACTGCACAGCCCTACCCCAAACCACTCTCTGCAAATTTCCTATAATGTTGGGATAACCTTTTGACAAAACCTTTTCTGCTCTGTACCAGCTCTTATCCTTTCTCCTTGCAATACAGAGCAATCTCATTAAAAAAGCTAATTAGATCTTTTTATCTTGTCTGCTTAAAATTCTTCAATGAGGTTCTATGGCACATGAATAAAATTCAAACTGATCTTGAAACAAAATTTAAACTCTTAGCCATGTTCTACAGCATCTCTGCATAGTCTTCAGTTTCAACGTTCTCCCCAGATTCCTATGTTCCACCTATATGGGCCATGATTTCCTTAGACACACCAGCCCCTTCCTCAGCAGAATACCTTTGCATATGTCATTCCCTCATATTTAAGTATAATTTTCCTCCAGATTTCTGCTTATTTCTACTTCAGAGAGTCTCTGACTAGCCTTATTATAATAATTTTCTTCTCATCCTGTATTGTTCCTAGTCCAGGACTCTATTCATTTTCTTCATAGCCCATGTCCTAATTTATTATTATAAAAGGATAAGTGGACACATTTTTGAAATGACATGTTTTGCCCTTTAGACTTTGAACCCATGAAATCATGTTGGCAGATAAATATCTAATTTATTATTATTATTTAACCGCCATAGTATCAGAGCACAGGAAAGTGCCTGGCAAGTGATAGATATTTACTAAATATTTGTTGAACCAAATTTGCACTTATTTTGATTAAAAACACATAATGTGTAAGGAAATATTAATAATTGTGTTCAATAGTATAAAATCGAGTTCATATCTATAATTAGCTCCTTGGTGAACAGTTGTAAATTCATAGCTTATCAAAATATTGCGATTATTAGGTATGTATATGTAGGACAATGCTAAGTACAAAAATATTGCTTGATTTATATGTTAATATTTATCTTATCATTCAAAAGATTATAGTTTAATTTATTTTTTTGTTCTGTTCAAACAACAAGCAAGGAGTAAGCTTCTAGATTCCCCATGGCATGTGGAAAGTGTTTCAGTTCCTTTTTTTCTTCTCCTTAGTACTGAATTCTAGAAGATGGTCTCAATCTTTAATGAAAGTTTGACAACAACGTATTTCAAATCACTGTGCCTCAAAACTCCTTAGTCTTAAGGCATAATACATGTCCACCTTGAGATAGGAAGAAGAATTCAATATTTTTATTTCGGCCATATTAACTTTGAAATATTATCATATATTCAAATTAAGTTGTGAAGTCACATTGAATATGTAAATCTATTTCTCAGAAGAATTCTTAATGGCATGAATAGCTGTTAGTATTACCTATTATTACACTGAGAAAATCATTTTACTTGTCATTTCACAATCAGATCATATTATTATTATATGTATGTTTTTATAAAACAAATTAAGATTTTGTCTTAATAATATAGTTACTGCTTTCTAAAAAATAGTCAATTAACATTCTTATTGTGTGTGTGACTATTGTAAATAATGCATTTTAAAAATAGTGTTTTCAAACTCATGTAAAAATTGTGGATATTTATTTTGGTCTACTTTTTATACTTATTATTTAAGTAGCATTTGTTTGGAGATTACCAGATTTCTTGTATACTCACACTGTTTGCAAACAATGAGAATATTGTTCTTTCTTTTTAAATATTTTTATCTTACTTTTTTTGTATTAAATTGCACTATCTATACCTCAGATCTATTCAAATATTTTAAATTCTACATCTAATAACCTCATTATATAGATCTCTTAAGGTCTGCTTTTATTATTTGTTTTTCTGTTAGTATTCTATCTCATTACCTTATCACCATATATTTTGTTCTTTCTTGAATTATGAAAATTTTATATGAAAAATTATGAGATAAATTTGAAACTTGGAATGTTACTATCTTTTGTCAAAGATTGTTTCCTTAATCAAACTCTAGCCAGGCTCCTCTGAGCCCTCTAAGCTCCCTTCTGAGGCCTCAGAATTGATCTATTAAGACTTGAACAAAACACTAATGTAATTTCTAACAGCTGAAGGCTGAGTTCTTAGGATAATCATAGCTCCCCGTTAAAGTGCATGCCAGAGAAAATTCAAGGATGCCGAAAGAGTAAGACCTGAAGATACGGCCCCTGTCTTCCAGTCCCTGAAGGGGCAGGAGTCTAACTTCCATAAGCTCTGATTAACAAATGCCAGTGGATCTCACCTGAACCTACACCCCTGCTTCCCAAATTTTAGAAGTTTTCATTCTCTTGCCTCTACTAATCCTTTGCTTGCCTCCCTTCCAATGTTCTCATTCTTCCTATAAAATGCCAAGTCACTTAAGTACAAATTGAATTTGAGTTCAGTTCACACTAGATTCTTTTCCTTACAGCATATTACTGATTAAAACAGTATAGTACTGAGTAAAATCTATTCTTACCACTCTAACTAGTGTCCAGCTTTATCTTTGACACTTTCCAGGAATGATTTACATTTGCTTCTATTAAGTGACCAGGTTTATGCAATTTTCTTACCACAGTTTCAGGGATTGAGATAACATGAAACTGAGTTTTGACCCTATTAAGGTCGGTCTCCTTTGCTTACCCTCATTCTTGGATATAGCCTGTCAATTTTTGGTTTTTTGTCTGTTCCAGTTTTGTCTTTTGACCACTTCATTTGGAATTGGCAGATTCCTCCAGAGGAAATCTGAGGCACTGGGTTTGTCTCTTGTTTCCTTCTTCTGTCAGATATTGGCCCCTTTTCTTCATGGTCGTCTTAGCTCTCCAATCTTTTTAAAGTAGATTTTTTTTTAACAGGTTTAATCATTTTCTTCATAGGTGTTTATGAGAATTGAGAAAATTAATTTTCGTAAGTTAGGTGATTTCCCAGAATATAACCCTAAGGTTTTAATGCCACATTTTCTTGGCTTATAAAAATCATTATACATTTATAATTATGATAATTGAATAAATATAATTATAATAGAATATGATATATAATTAGCTTACTAGTAATACTAGACAATTATTGCTATACTTCCTAGTGCCTCATGGCTTCTACAAATTTTTAGGTATTTTTTCTTCTTGTTCCTTTACTGTCTGTTCCCCTTAATTTGTCTCACTTTCACATTCCTTAGGAAAGTAAATCAGGGTAGTTAATTTTTATCCTGATAAAATGGAATTAGTTTATAGTACCTGCAAGATAATGGAAAGCCAGCCTATAGATCTTTGAGTCACAATGTTCCAGTAAGTTTGGCCTTGGTAGTCAGTATTGCATGATATAAACAGAATGCCTTATGCTCAAAAACACCTCCGCATGGCTTGTTAAATGTGACGTGGATTCAAATCTCCCCAGAAGACACTTTACTTGGCAGATCTATCTTCTCTTACTTGTAGGTATATATTGTCATGTAAAACAATGTATGCTTTTGTACAACAGCGTCATTAAAAGACATGGGCATGAGAGACCAGGTCCCTCTAGGCTGACATAGTGTCCTCTGCCACCAATCAGGTACACAACTTTCTGTTAAATGTTCAGCAAGCCAAGCCACTACCCTGTAGCTTCCACTTATTATTTCAGTTTCTCCCGCTTAAATGTAAATAGTCATCAAAAGATTACCAAACATCTGAAGAAAATTTAACGCAAAAAACAAAGCCAAAAAGAAAAAGAAAAGCAATACATTTTGGATAAAACAAAAAACAATATAGAGAGCTAAGGAAAAGAAAAACACAAATTAAAAAGGAATTAACATCCTCTGAAAAATAAGAGCAGATCTCTGATATATGGAAAGAAAACCAGTCCAACCAAGTTGAAATAGAGAAGTTTGTTTCAAGTCACAGCAGCCCCAACTGAGGACAAAGAAGAATACTGGTAATAAAAAAGGGGAAAATCTATAAATTGAATAGTATAAGTCCCCACGAATCCTTCCCATAAATGTGTTTGCGAATTCTAGCTACCAGGTTTATCCCTGTAGGCAGAAGTATAAAAAGCAAAGACACAATGGGGTTTTGTTGTTGTTACTGAGTCAGTAATTTTCAGGAAAAGGCCAAGGCTTCCTTTATTTTGAAAACTACAGCTGGACCTACTGGACAGGCTGCTCAGGCTTTTTTTTTTTTTTTTTTTTCTTTTCTGGGTATGAAGTAGGTATGTGTTTTTCTGTATCTGTGTGCATTTTCCCCCATCTGTGTGATTAAATGCAAATATAATTGTCATGATGCCAGGGCAAGGTATAAACTGCTTTCACACTTCAAATATGGTTAAGATGTTGTTCCAATTATGTATATAAATCTGTTTTATTAAAATTAATCACTTCTTTGGAAAATTTGAGTCTGAAGTATTTTGAATGTCCAATAAACTGAATAAACTCACTGGAAACCTATGTTGACAATTTTTCTTTTCTTTTTTTTTTAAAGAAAAGAGCATGCAGGAAGAAGATTTTTAGAAAATTCCTGAACAAAGCTTACATTTCAATACTAAGCTCTAGTTTTTATTTACATTAGTAAAGGAAATTAAAAATAAAAATCATTTTTATTATCATCAAGATTATATATAACTCCACAACTATAAAATAAAATTTTCTGAGGTTTCTGGGCTAAATATAAATTTAGAAGTCACTAAGTCCTACTCTCAAAAAACTGAATTTCAGAGAAAGTAAATTAATTCCTAGAATCCCATAACTTCTTATGACAAAGCCCAAATAGAATCTAAATTCTTATGTAATTCTAATCATATAGATTTTTCAAATCATCAAGATATTTCAATAACACTTTCTTTTTAAAAAACTGAAATACAACTGTTTCTTTTTTAGACTTGGTTTCAGATTTCCACTCCTTTACTCAAATGTCACTAGGAAAATAATATTTTAGAGTTTTTAGTATGTAAAGTTGAAATCTTGATTTTTTACGTTTTGTGTTTTACGTATTTGTGAAATTTATTTCTTAAGATGTATCTTAGTCTGTTTGTGCTGCTACAGTAGAATACCTCAGGTGGGGAAATTAAAAAGAATAGAACTTTATTTTTTCACAGTCCTGGTGGTCGGGAAGTGGGTTCAGTTGTCTGGTGAGGGCTGTGTCCTCCAGAGGGAAGGAGCGCTGTATCTTACATGGTGGAAAGTGGAAGGGGAAGCCAGTTGAATGTTGCATGAAGTCTCTTTAATGAGGGCCTTAAACCCATTCACAAGGGAGGAGCCTCTTGGCCTGATCATCTTTTAAAGGCCTCCCCTCTTAATGCTATCACATTCACAACATCTGAATTTTGCGGGGCACACATTCAAACCACAGCAGGATGCAATATGAAAAATCTTTGCTCATGGTTGAGGACTCTATAGATTTTATTTTTGTTGTTGTTGTTTTGTAATTCATTTATTCATTCGGTGATGACTTTCTGAAGGCCTCGTGTTGGATAGTACAAATATCAAAATAAATTAGGCATAATACACACCCCAGTGAGCTTTCAATCTGTTAAGGGGAAACTGACACATAAACTGTAAACACAATACTAAGATTCTGGAGTCACTGTAGAAGTAAACAGAGGGTACAGTTGTATACAAAGGAAAGAGTGGTAAATTGTATCTCTGGAATCCAGGAAAAACCTCACAGAGGTTATATGACTTTACTCTTGAACAATGAGTAGGCTCTACTCATAGAGATAAGGTGACACAGAGATAGTGGTAATGGTGAGGGTAAGGGGATGGTGGTGGGAGAATTTCAAACAAAAAGACCTTTCTTAGAAAAACAAACTTTCAGAACTGCAAGTATTTGGTATGGTTAGCGAGTGATATCTGATGAGAATTTCAGCAAGGGATGATGTTAGAGGCAGAACTTGACACCTCCTTCGTCCATTTTTTAGGTGATTGAATTTGTTGTTTTTCTCCTACAGGTAAAAGTGAGTAACTGAAGCAAGAAGTAGAATATTTATATTTTATAAATATATAAAATATATTAACAGTGAATTGAAGGGGATAAATACTTAATTCTAAAATACTGGGCAATTATTCTAGCCTCTAATCCTTAAAATTAATGCCATCATGTGTGGGAATGCAAAAATCTGACTATATGCACTTGCTTTAGTGGGTGTAGATTAGGAAGTGATGGTCACACACAAGATTTGGGAAGAGAGAATTATGGTTAATTTTCTACATCACTGGTGTCCTGAGGAATAGAATACTGAAAATTTGGCTGTTTGGGAAAGGAGAAAGTTGTAGTTTCAGTTAAACAAATTTTAGGGAAAATTAAAAATGTTGATTAGAGAGTTGCATATGTAGATGAAACTCAGGAAAAGAATTATCTGGAAAATAGAAGTCACCCTAGTTGTACATACATATGGGAAGAAAAGAGGAGCAATATACAATTCTAGGATATATTTCTACTTAAAAATTATTCTTTAAAATATTGATAAAAATAGGATACTTTATTAGTACTAATAAAAATTATTTAAAATATTGATAAAAATAGGGCATATAAATAGTACTAAAATATTCTTAAAATATTTATAAAAATAGGATATTTTATTAGTACTAATAAAAATATTCTTTAAAACATTGATAAAAATGGGACATTTTATTAGTACAAATGAAGTCTAAATCTTTCCTGAGCTTCACAAATGTACTACAAAAAGTGATTCATTTCCAATTTAAGTTTGCTGAATCTTTAAATAACTCCAATATTATTCCTCACTTCACTTTTTATAAGAAAGGTCTATATTATAAAAACAAGCCTCCCCAAATCATTTTTAAAGCAGCAAGTGTTTGATTTTTACAAGTTATACACATTCAGAATCAGTCATTCTCTGTACATGAAAATGTTGCCTGGAGTGCCTGAAATATTATCAATAATCTTTAAGTATTTACTTAAAATTAGAAAATTCGCTTGTCAAAAACCCTTACCAATTATCTTACCTAACTCTTCAAATAAACAAACACTTTGACATGTTGGTATTTTACTCCAATGGATTGCATTATTTATATAATTAAATAAATGAGTGGGTAATGGGAAAACACCATGCACAAGATTTTCCTAAGGGCTTGGTAATAGTAAAGCAGCTATCTTCAAATGTTACTTATTTTTGTTATTTTTTTTTTTTTAGTGGAACAAGTCATATCCATGTATCTTAGATTTGTTGCTGTATATCATTTCTGATGTAACAGAACATCATATATGGTAGAACCATAAAAATATCTAACTTGATATGAATTTCAGTATAGTCACAATAAAGATACACTCTTATTGCAAGATACACTAGCAATAAGAATCCATGCCTTATAGCTGGATGTACATCCATGATCAAATTATGTGTTTCAATGTTTGTTTGGGTGATTTGAATCACAATAATCGTGTTATACGTCATATGTCTCTTTCGCAAAAGGT
The DNA here is from genome assembly GCF_047675955.1 of Chlorocebus sabaeus. NCBI lineage: Eukaryota > Metazoa > Chordata > Mammalia > Primates > Cercopithecidae > Chlorocebus > Chlorocebus sabaeus. Next base: position 83,966,454 of record NC_132910.1, on the reverse strand, counting down.
GTTTGTACAAGTTTTTTTTTTTAAGTCTGTTAAGTGAAATATCTTTTGTGGACATATATGTCTCACAATGAAGAAAAATATATAGCATATCCAAAATGATGCTCAATTAACCAATACTTATGAATAACATTAATCTTTTAAACATGATATTTTAAAATGGCTAGGTGCAATGGCTCACACCCGTAAACCCAACATTTTGGGAAGATGAGGCCGGGGAGTCACTTGAGGCCAGGAGTTCAAGATCAGCCTGGGCAACATGGAGAAAGCCCATCTCTACTAAAAATACAAAAAGTAGCCGGGTGTGTTGACATGAGCCTGTAGTTGCAGTTACTCTGGAGGCTGAGGTGGGAGGATCCCTTGAGCCTGTGAGGTGAAGGTTGTAGTGAGCTGAGATCGTGCCACTATACTCCAGCATGAACAAGAGCATAAAACTCTCTCTAAAATAATAATAATAATATGAAAAATGCAAGATAAATTTATGTTGTATTTCTAAATCTCATATAGAATGAATAATTATATTAAATTATAATGAATAATTATATTGAATAATTATATTGAATTTTTCACATTCACATATTTTAAATTACTATACCATCATTATGTATAGAAATTTCCTGTGTCATATTTCTGAGCATTTAAATGTCATCAAAAAGCTCAATTGTCATTATATTTATTCAACTAAATACTACCATTTTATACGTTAGGTTTTCATATTAAAAGTAATAATTTTCAGTGAAAACTGAGACTAGTACAAGCCAGGCATAATTATAATGGACAAGAGTCAGAGTCAAGATGTGGGGGTGAAGGGCAGTGAGGCCACGACCAGGGGGAATGATAACACTTCTAACATAATAAACGATTCCATTCAGATTCCATTTTATCTTTCTGGTCTACCTTTCAACACCTCCACTGTGAATGTCTGACCACATTCGCTCAGAGTGAGCATATTTGTGTCATGGAGAAGGATATTTGTCCTTTCAAGGACAGTTACTGAAAATATTTCCTGCTAAATCATTGACCAATACTACTCAACTTTAATTTAGTAGAGTAGCAATCTCTATTTGTATAGAAGCTGGGCACAAGGATTTGATGACTTTTCAGCCCAGTTTGACTGTAACAGATAATTCAAAATAATAGTGCATTAACCAAAATAGAAGTTTATTGTTTTCCCAGTAAACAATATAAGAAAGGAAATTGAGGCTGTCATGGAGGCTTGGGTGTTTAAAGTCCTCAGGCACTTGGGCTACTTCTATGATGTTACTTAGCCTTGTGCAAATCCCATTCTCAGAGCAATCCCATAGTCAAACATGGTTGATTCAGCTCAAGCCGTCTTCTTTACATTCTAGGCAGTGGGAAGGAAGAAAAAACAATAAGAATAGGTAGGAGATTTTCACCTTTAAAAAAGGTTTATGGAAGAAAATACAGGACATTTTCTGATTAAACATCATCTCATTGACTATGCCTAGATACGAAATGGAATGAGAAATATAAACTCTTTTCAAAGTAGCCATGTATTTACTCATTCATCCTAAGAATGAAGGGACAAATATTGGGAAGAAAGCAGCAGTATGTACATAACGTTCCAAAATACTGAAAACACACAACCCAAACTATACATATTAAAATTATAAGAGTATTTAGTGAAAAGAAAGGGTTGTGCTGCTAAGTCATCAATTAAGAAAGTGAATTTTGAGACAATAAACTATTACCTTATCATATGTACACATAACAAAGACTAGAGTAACTTAATAATGTACACAATATTATTAAAACTAATTACTTCAAAGTAATCAAGCTGTAAATAGAAGTTCTCTATAATGTAGCCCTTAAGAACTCTAGCTTCTGAAGCAGGTTTATTATCTTTGGAATCAGTTTCTAACACTCACTAGCTATATATCTTGGGATATTTTATTTAACTTTCCTGTGTCCTCATCTTCTTATATATAAAAATGAGATTATAATATTTTGTATCTTATAGGGTTGTTATGAGGAATAAATGAATTAATGTATGTAGTTTTCTTAAAGTCATGCATAGCATTTAATAAGAATTCAATAAATATTTGTTATATGCATATGAAAATAGTTTCATTGTATTTTTATTTTTACTTACCAACATTTAAAATATATTAAAATTAATATCATATGTGTATATGAAGCTTATTATAAAGTTTACAGGACATTATGGTAAATAAAACCATAATGGAGTCAATATCTTCAAGATTACTTAGATGGAAGTTACTAATAATTTTCCATGGTTAATATTAAAAGCAGAAATGTATACCCATTTCTTGAACTTGCCTGAGTAATAGAGGACAGCGATATCTATGCTTGCTTAAGTATTATTCACTTATGTTTTACTGTGTAGAATCAATGCATTAGCCGAAGATTTATGAAATGGTATTACAAATGCTGTAAGTGGTTGTAGCAAAATCACACACAGGAATTCACATCAGTGGCTGCATGATAAAAATACTAATTTTATGTATGGTATGTTTAATATTTAACTGAGTTTTTAAGCGAAACTAAGATTAAGAAGTAATGCCATAGATTCTGAAAAGTAAAAGTATTAAAAATTCCAGAAGAAACATGGCTATATACTCAGTTGATGATCATTACAATAATTCCACATCACTTATCCAGTTAATAACTATCTTCATTAACAGGAAAAATAAATGCAACAATAACTCATGAGTCATCTGCATTTTATCACAATCATTTAATATTGTTAATTGAAATAATGATCTCAATTTTGTCTCTGTTCAAAATTATAAGTTCACGTAAAGGGTTTTTTTTCCCTTCCTGTTTGGATCAGTGAGAGTAAAATTATGCTTTCATAATCAGGACCTCACATAAGCCATTTCAAAATGGTGAAACAAGATATAAAATTAACTGTATAGAACAGTAAATAGACATAAGGGTTTGCAATTAACTGTATGGATATAAATGAAAAATAAGTCAGACCAAGGAAATATCAGTTCCCCTCAATGATCAGAGAAATTCAATCTAAAGCTTTTTTTTTTGTTTTTTTTCTGAACTATTCAGAGAATTACAGTTCTCTAAGACTATTCTTGATGTGCTTGCAAAATAATTCTTTAAGAGCACAATCATTTGAGAGCTACCCAATGCAAACTGAGCTCTGTAACTATCCCCTGAATTCAGACTGTGAAGTCAACCAATTTAAATCATATCTCCTCATTTTTTCTTTTTTCTTTTTTTTTTTTGCTAAGTAGATATTTTCTTCTTGTCTTCTAATTGAGGAAAACTCTGTAATTCATAGTTTTTAAATTGTTTAATAAAAGCTTTTAACAAGTAAGTTGCCTCAAACTGGTAGGCTGTCGAGTTTGAAGAGTTGACAGTTAGGTTGATACTGCCTTCTCAGTTACTTGCCAGTGCTATATTTTAAGCAAATAATTGGATAACACTTTCTTTCCTCCAGAAGTCTCAGGATTTTACAGTGACATTCCCAGTGTCAGCAGTGGCTTCATCAACAGTTACGTAAAATGTGAAGATGCCACCAGGAAGTCCTGCTTCACACTTCAGAAAACTAATGTTAGTGGATGTGTGGGTATGTGGGTGTGAAAAATACGCTGTGTATTGTAGCAAAATTTGTAACGGACTTTTTTTTTTTTTTAAAAAAAGAAGGATTCCCATAATATCACACTATAAGCATTGGACAACCTAGAGATTTTGTGAGAAATGAACACTCCTAAGGAAGAAGGATTTTTTGCATCTGTTTCAGGTAAGGATGTCTTCTACTTCTAATGTGAAGTATATGCAATGGAGGATAAAAATTATTTTGCAGTCAGTAGATGATCTGGTGTCAAATCCAATCTTCTTATTCCTTGCAGGTAGACATTTTAGAGAGACCGTATAAAACTACAAGTACCGTGAATAAATATAATGCTATACCAGGATTCTTAAATAAACATTCCATGAGAGAGACAAACAAGTGGCTTAAACTACACTAGAAATTAAATGTAACACTTACATTGTTCTGTGCATATTGGACAAATGAATAAAGGAAGCATGAGTATACCTTAAAACATATTTTTTTAAAACAATAAGTATGATAATATAAGCTTTGAATCTGTCATGGGCCTTACTACAGGCAATCACAACAATGATATTTAATGTAAGACTATAAAATAATTCATAATATTAATTATCTTATAAATGCATATTTTTGGCATATGATTTTGTCAGCAGAAAATCTCTTCCTAAACTGTAGGATAAGAGAGGACTTAATATACTTCTATTCATACCACAGAAGATAACATTCTCCATAAGATGTTTCTGTTGTAGTTTATCAGGATGACTCCTATTTCTCTTCTTGCTTAATACTGGCTTCCATTTTCAGACTAATGTCAAGCATTCATCATAAGTAAAAATTATTACTTGGAACTATTATCTTTTTGAGAGCAGTGTAAAATAGGAGAAGCAGAGAAGCTTAATAAAAAAAATTGACAAAAAGAAATTTATTCTTCACAGTTCAGGAGGCAGGGAGAGGAATATCAGGGTACTAGCGTCTGGTAAGGGCCTTTGTGCTACATCATTCTATGGCTGAAGGCAGAAGGGCAAGAAAGTGTGAGAGCAAGGGAGCAAAAAGGGCCAAATTCATTTTTTTGGTTTGTTTGTTTGAAATGTAGTCTCGCTCTGTTGCCCAGGATGGAGTGCAGTGGCAGAGTCTCAGCTCACTGCAACCTCTGTCTCCTGGGTTCAAGCGATTACCCTGCCTCAACCTCCTGAGTAGCTAGGATTACAGTCACCTCCCACCACACTAGCTAATGTTTTGTATTTTTAGTAGACACAGGGTTTCACCATGTTCACCAGCCAGGCTGGTCTTGAACTCCTGACCTTGTGATCTGCCCACCTCAGCATCCCAAAGTGCTGGGATTACAGGCATCAGCCACCACACTTGGCCATTATAGCAAGGTGACTCTTGAGATAACTAGCCCAATCTCACAATAACAACATTAACCCACATTCAAACCATTGCAATAATTGAATTGCTTTCTTGTAACTTTACTACTTTAGTATTTTAGTTATCCTGAAAATAACATTTGTTTACTGGCTTTCATGCTTCTATGCTTATAAATATTTTCTATCTTTTTTAAGAAAATATTTTATCTACCACGTGTGTACATATAAGAGGAGAGGGAAGTGTGACATGATAGACAATTCCAGGAATTTTTCATAACATTGAATTTACCTCTGTAAATATAGTATGTATTGATAAGCTTCTGCAGATAAAACATTTGTAAATAAGTACCTTTTAACACCCGTAGAAGAGAAGTACACAGCAATTATATAGTACTGACCTCAGATGAGTCAAATTAGCCTTCAGGCCTAGGGTTACTGACACCTCCCACCATTCCTACACTCTACCCATTTAAAACATTGTCCTTTTATTAAATCTTTCCTTAATTATACTCACTTATGCATGCCATCTCTTTTCTTCTGGGGAACTGAATGACATCCCTGAAAACAAACAAATAAACAAACGGCCAAAAAAAAACCCCCAAAAACATGAATATAGAAAAAATAGTATTTACTATTAAAAAGACAAATAATGGCTTATATTTATTAAACACTTACTAGATGCCAGAAAATAAGCTGACCATTTATATTCATTAAATCATTAATTTATCACAACAAACCCCTACAGTATTATTATCATCTCTATTTTATGGTTGAGGAATCATCAATGAAACTTGCTCAAAGTCACACAGCTATTAAATACTAAAGCAAGGATTGAACCCCAAACGGTCAACTCCGGTCAATACCCTTGAGGGCTACTCAAATGGCATTTGTTGATAGGAAGTGGCTAACTGGAGAGAAAGTGGCTCAACTAGACTTTCTACTTGTCATATTTCGTATCATCTATAATTTTGTTTAGTGTTGCTAGGATTGATTTTTGATTTTTGAAAAGAAACCTGGATATATAGTTTTTTTGTGTGTAACTCCTTCTCATGTTTAAGTTTAGATTTGTTTTTACCAAAATGATAGAAAGTATTCCTGAAACTATTGATATTGGATGTGGCCAAATGACTTGCTTTGGCCAAGGAAATATTAGTTAAGTATGAGATAAACAAGGTACCTTGTATAACAAAGTCAGGGGTAAAAAAGGTTGAGAGACAGGTAGAAAGTGAGAACCATGATCCAGTCTACCAAAGTAAGGACATTAGAATATTCCAGACATTATGATTACTGTGGAGAGATGCATGCTTTCACATATTGTCATCTCTCTTCAGAAATATAATGCTGAGACTTTTTTTCCCAGAAAAGGACTGTGAGGAAAGCGTGGAAAATAGAGTGCACATTTGTAACACAAAGGGAGACCGTCTTCAATGGAAAGTAACAACATTTTAGCCCTTTCTTTTTTTTTTTTTTCTTTTTTTTTTTGTTTTTTTGAGATGGAGTCTCGCTTTGTCGCCCAGGCTGGAGTGCAGTGGTGCGATCTCGGCTCACTGCAAGCTCCGCCTCCCGGGTTCACGCCATTTTCCTGCCTTAGCTTCTGAGTAGCTGGGACTACAGGCAGGCACCACCAGGCCCGGCTAATTTTTTGTATTTTTAGTAGAGACGGGCTTCCACCGTGTTAGCCAGGATGGTCTCGATCTCCTGACCTCGTGATCCGCCCGCCTTGACCTCCCAAAGTGCTGGGATTATAGGCGTGAGCCACCGTGCCCGGCCCATTTTAACCCTTTCTAATGATTCTTTTGTGCAAATGAAGGCCTCCTAAAATTGATGAAGATGATGATGATAATAATATTGTTTATAATGATCTAGAATAAGAATTCACATAAATAAAAGAAGAAAATTACATTACATTTTTATATGCTATTATAATTGTATGTGTGCAATTTTTGGTTTTTTTTTGGAAGCCTCTTTTGGATTAGAAATATTAGAATACGGCCGGGCGCGGTGGCTCACGCCTGTAATCCCAGCACTTTGGGAGGCCGAGGCGGGCGGATCACAAGGTCAGGAGATCGAGACCATGGTGAAACCCCGTCTCTACTAAAAAATAGAAAAAAATTAGCCGGGCGCAGTGGCGGGCGCCTGTAGTCCCAGCTACTCGGGAGGCTGAGGTAGGAGAATGGTGTGAACCCGGGAGGCGGAGCTTGCAGTGAGCCGAGATTGCGCCACTGCACTCCAGCCTGGGCGACAGAGCGAGACTCCGTCTCAAAAAAAAAAAAAAAAAAAAAAAGAAATATTAGAATACTAGGGGAAATCATTACGTTAATTATTTCATATGTGGTTCAAATGTATATAGTCGAATTCATTAATTCTGTATCATATACTTGGGGAAGAATTGGGGAAGTTTTCTTTCATGATCTCGTTTGTTCTATCAGCACAGCGTCTTGGCTCTGCCTTTAAAATATGTTTAGACTCTACTTATTGCCATCTTATTGCCATAACTGGGGTCAAGTTGTCATTGTCTTTCACCCTGGTGATTTAAATAGTCTCCTAACTGCCATCCCTATTTCCACTCTTGACCCCTTCAATCTGTTCTTAGCACAGTAGCCTGAGGAAACTTGGTTAGACATAAATTAAACCACGGAACTCTCTAAAGACTGCACATCACACCCAAATAAAAGCCAACTATTTTATCATTGGTTTCCAGATGCTCCCTTATAGCCCCATTGTTACCTCCCTCACACCATCTTCTCTCACTCAACCCCCTTTTCTCCCTCAGCAGCAGCCCTGTGACCCCTGTGCTGGTCTCTTGTGATGGTGGGTGTGTTCCCTCCTCAGGGCCTTGTGGTTTGCTGGACATGCTATTCCCATGATTAGTTCCCTTACTACCTACAGTTTCTGCTCAGATATTACTACAACTCAGTCAGGCCTTTTTCCACTATGTTACTTAAAATAACAACACATTCTTCCCACCAATATGCCCAAATCATCCTCTCTGATTTTTTAAATTCTCCCAGAACATTTATCACCTTCCAACATGCTATATAATTTACTTATTTATTTTTCTATTTCTTCAAAATATAATGCAAACTTGATAAGGGTAAGTATTTTTGTTTTTTTTTTCTTTAATGATATTGTCCAATGCTTAGAACTATAGTTGAAATAAGCCAGGTGTGGTTGCTCATGCCTGTAATCCCAGCACTTTGGGAAGCCAAGGTGGGTGGATCACAAGGTCAGGAGATCAAGACCATCCTGGCTAACAAGGTGAAACCCTGTCTCTACTAAAAATATAATACAAAAATACTAGCCAGGCATGGTGGTGGGCGCCTGTAGTCCCAGCTACTCAGGAGGCTGAGGCAGAAGAATGGCATGAACCCGGGAGGCAGAGCTTGCAGTGAGCCGAGATAGCGCCACTGCACTCCAGCCTGGGCAACAGAGCGAGACTCCGTCTTTAAAAAAAAAAAAAAAAAAAAAAAAAGAACTATAGAAGAAGAAGAAGGAAAAAAAAAGGTAGATGCTTCATTAATAACTATTGAATAAATAAGTAATATACTTTATACTAATATGGTGATAATATCAGGAGAGAAAAAACTGACAACTAAGATTCCCTCATTTTTATTAAAAAGTTAATATAGAAGATTTTCTCAGACAATTGTTACATATAGCACTCTTCACTTTGAAATTGTGCGTGTGCAGGAACAGAAAACCAAACACTGCGTGTTCTCACTCATAAGCAGAAGTTTAACAATGAGAACACATGGACACAGGGAGGGGGACAACACACACTGGGGCCAGTCAAGGGATGGGGGAAGTGGGGAGGGAGAGCATTAGGACAAATGCCTAATGCATGCAGGGCTTAAAACCTCAATAATGGGTTGCAGCAAACCACCATGGCACATGTATGCCTATGTAACAAACCTACACGTTCTGCACTTGTATCCTGGAACTTAAAGTGAAAAAAAAATTAAAAAAGAAAAAAAATCATTGGAAGATGTGCTCTTCTACAAGGGTTTGTGATAAATGAAAAACTAAATAAATAAATGAATAAACGCAGATTTCATGCCCTGAAAAAAAAAAAAAAAAGAAGTAGTACATATGTTTGTATTACTTTATTGGGAGTTATACCTGATGTAAATGACGAGTTGATGGGTGCTGCCGAGTTGATGGGTGCAGCACGCCAACATGGCACAAGTATACATATGTAACAAACCTGCACGTTATCCACATGTACCCTAGAACTTATAGTAAAAAATAAATAAATAAATAAAATAAAATTTAAAAAAAGCAAACGTAAAAATTAATTGAAATTAAACAAAAATAAAAATAAGACTATCCTACATATAAATATACACATATATGTGAGAGTTTATGTATAGTTATACATACAGAATCATGCACCAGATAACAATGTTTTGCTCAGTGGTAGGCCACATATATGACAGTGGTCCCGGAAGATTATAACACTGTGTTTTTACTGTACCTTCTCTAGGTTTCAATATGTTTAGATTCATAAATTTTTATGACTTTGTTAGAATTGCCTACAGTATTCAATACAAGAGCATGCTGTGCAGATTTATAGCCTAGGAGACATAGACTATATCATACAGCCTAAATGTGTAGTAGGCTATAACATCTAGGTTTATGTAAGTACATTCTATGACGTTCCTATAATTACAAAATTGCCTGTGGATGCATTTATGCATTTCTCGGAATGTATTCCCATTGTAAAGCAACATATTACTGTAGAATGTTAAAATTTTTGTATTGTAATGTTGAATGTTGAAATATAAAAATATTTCTTAAGGAAAAATAAAACCAATTAATATAATAGGTGGCATTTGTAATCTTCATGATTTCATCATTCATTAAGTGGTGATTATAGCACATGTACAATAACCAATAATAAACACAAGATACATAAATAAATCAATGGATCAGAATGGAAAGTCCAGAAATTGACTGGAACCTATACAGTCAATTGATTTCAGACAAAGATGCAAGCTCAATTCAATTCAGTGAAGAAACTATAATTTTAAAAATAAATAGTGTTGAAATAATTGGATATTCAGGCTCCAGAAAAGAAACCTTAGATAGATACCTCACATCTACAAAAAATAATTAGAAAGTTTAATATAACTTAATATAACATATAAAAATATAAATTTCTAAAAGAAATCATAAGATAAAAATATTTGTGACTTTAAGTTAGGCAAAGAATTCTTAGGTAACAAACTATAATTAGAATTGGTAAAATAAATGCTAAATTGGCCTTTACCAAAGTTAAAAATTTCTAATTTTTAAAAGATACTAACTAGTAAGAGAATTAAAGACTAGCCGCAAACTGGGGGAAAAAAAAGTGCAAATCAGACATCTAAAAGAGGACTGAATTTAGCATCTATAAAGAACCCTTAACACTCAACAATTAGAAAACAAAACATACAGTTCAATAAACAGACAAAAATGTAAGCAGCACTTTAGCAAAAAAATACAAATGACAAACATGTGAAAAGATATTTGACATTTTTAGTGACTGGAGTAATAAAATTACATCCATAATAAAATATTATGGCATACTTATTAGAATGTCCAAAATAGGGGAACATCTGATCATAACAAGTTGGTGAAGATTTAGATAATTGGGACTCAGGTACTGCTACTGGAAATGAAAGTGTAACAATAACTTTAGAAACAATTTGGACATTCTTAAAATGTTAAACATACACCTCTAATATCACCTAACCATTCATCTCCCAATATTTTTGAAAGTAAACTTCTGTACAAAAAGTTGCACATGAATGTTCATAGCAGTTTTACGTGTAATAGCCAAAAAGTGGAAACAAACAAAATGTTCATAAACAAGTAAATAAACAAATGACAATATGTTCATGCAATGAAGTACTAGTTAGCAATAAAAATTATTTAATTTTTGATACCTGTAATAATGTGGATGAATCTCAAAATAATTGTTGTGAGTGAAAGAAACTAGACCCTATCTCCCAGAAGTGCATACCGTATGTTTACATTTTTATGAAATTCTAGAAAATTCAAAGTATTATATAGTAAAAAAAAAAAAAAAAAAAAAACAGATTAGATGTTGTCAGGGGATATAAGACGGCAGGAAAATATGAAAGGAAGGAATTACACAGAATTGTAAGGAAATTTTTGGCTGTGTTTTTGTGTTCACCATTCCAATTGTGTTGGCAGTTTGACAGGTATGTTAAAACTGATCTAATTATAAATTGAAATATATGCCATTACTGTATACCAATCAGATCTCAATAAGGCTGTTAATTTAAAAAAATTAGATGATGTGATAATTGTACATATTTATGAGACATAGAGTGATATTTGGATACATGCATACAGTGTGCAATGATCAAATCAGAGTAATTAATGCATGCATCACTTCAAATATTTATCTTTTCTTTATGTTGAAAACATTCAAAATTCTCTTTTCTAGCTTTCTAAATATATACAACAAATTGCTGTTAACTATATTCACCCAACGATTCTATAGAGAGTCCTAGAATTTATTTCTTTTATCTAGCTGTAATTTTGTATCCATTAACCAACCTGTCCCTGTGCTTTCCTCTCCTCTTCACTTCCCAGCCCCTAACAACCACAATCATACTCTCTACTATGATCTCAGCATTTTTTAGCTCCCAAATTTGAGTGAAAACATGGGATATTTATCTTTCTGTGTCTGACTCATTTCATTTAACAAATGTCTTTCTGGCCCATCCATGATACCAGGAATGACAAAACGTCATTGTCTTTTATGGCTGAATAGTATTCCATTGTGTATATACACCATATTTTCTTTATTCTATTTATTTATTTATTTATTTATTTATTTATTTATTTATTTTTTGAGACAGAGTCTTGCTCTGTCATGAAGGCTGGAGTACAGTGGCACGATGTTGACTCACTGCAACCTCCGCCTCCCGGGTTCAAGTGATTCTCCTGCCTCAGCCTCCCGAGTAGCTGAGATTACAGATGTCCGCCACTGTACCCTGCTAATTTTTGTATTTTTAGTAGAGATAGGGTTTCACCATCTTGGCCAGTACCCATTTATCTTTTAAGGACACTTAGGTTGATTCCATATCTTGGCTCTTGTGACTGGTGCTGCAATAAGCATGGGGTTGCATATATCTCTTCACTGTATTGAATTCCTTTCCTTTGGATAAATACTCACTAGGGGGGTTGCTAATTTTTTAAATAAAATTGAAGGAAAATAAAATCAATGGCCATGATCAATGCTAATCTGAACCTTCTTTATTTCACAATTTAACCAATTATAAGTTTTATTATTTGTAGTCTATACCTGGTAATGACAGTATACTGTGGGAATTTTTTTCTTCCCACATAGCAATAGTTTTCAGAACACCTTATTAATAAACCAAAGAATGTAACATGGCAAATGATTTTTTAAGTTATTAAACTATAATCTCCTTTTTTCTACCTGTACCACTTGAACCAGTTAATGTAATAGTTTTTGACAGTTCCAGTATGAAAAAGGCTATCTTCTTTTCAGGGAACAAATAAATTTGCAATACCCTTTTTTTTTTTTTGAAACGGAGTCTTGCTCTGTCGCCCAGGCTGGAGTGCAGTGGCGTGATCTCGCCTCACTGCAAGCTCCGCCTCCTGGGTTCATGCCATTCTCCTGCCTCAGCCTCCTGAGTAGCTGGGACTACAGGTGCCCGCCACCACTCCTGGCTAATTTTTTGTATTTTTTAGTAGAGACAGGGTTTCACCGTGTTAGCCAGGATGATCTCCATGCCCTGACCTCATTATCCGCCGGCCTTGGCCCCACAAAGTGCTGGGATTACAGGTGTGAGCCACCACCCCTGGCCACATTTTTAAAACTGTTATGTTTTAAGGATTACAACTAAACTGTTATGTTTTAGTTATCACTAGCTGGTAGTGATGATCAATAGAAGACAAAAAAATTACATGCTCTCCAATCAGTTTGCTGTAAAAATAGTTTTCATAGCACAAATATGAAACTTCTAATTTTTTTTCCATTATCATGTAAAAGATTACTCTCAGATAAATAAATTCAAAGGAGAAATGAAAATATAATGCTAATATATTGCTGATTACTTGTTGCTAGTATAATTTATTGCTAATACCATGTAAGTGTAGAGAAAAGTTATAATGATATTAGAAAATGTACCTTATTAAGGTAGACTCCAATTATTTTATTAAAATTTGATAGAGTATGTACCCATTAACCAAGAAAAATCAACAACTAGAAATGCAGAATTTTTTTATCCAATAACATTTTCTATTTTATTTTAATTTTACTTCACAAATATATTTCATATAATCAAATTTCAAGCTGTGTCTAGGAGTCAATAGCAATTCAGTTTTATTAGCTTAACCTTTTACTCCTAAATGTTATACAAGTATAATTATTTGTTGATTAATTTAAATCAATGACACAGTTTGAGCACTTGTGTATTCTGAAGAGATTCAGAATTATACAGCTGAGAAGAGCCTTAAAGTTATAATTCTGATGTCAAGTGAATGTAATTTTATTCTAGTTTTTTGAACACTGTTAATCCATGTATGATATATTTGACAAATGTCAATTACAAGAATGTTTAATTAACCAAAAGACCCAATTTTCTGATTATTTTTGGGTAAATGGGTGCTTACTAAAATTTCTGTTAAGAAATAATGGACATAAATGTAACTTTTCTTATTTATATGCCCCTGTCTAATGAAAATTGAAGATCTCTGACCTGAGTTCTTTCTTTCTATCTTTTGATAGAAAGAATTGATCGGTAAGGTAGTTTCCCCTGAAATGTGTATCTTGAGAGTTGAAATATAGAGTTCTAGCAAACACAGGATTTACAAAATGGATTTTTATATTACGTTTATTCATTAGTTGGTAATACTTCAGTGATTTTCAATGCTTATTATATTAAGCTTTATATTTGCATATTGTACAGATTATTAAGCTATTGTCTTTCAGAAGGGTAGGAGAAGGGCTTTCTTTCATCCAATTTTACGTATTGTTTCTGTCAGCTTAATTGGCAATTGCCTTTTATTTGCACAGCAGCCATTAGTTTCAGTCTCTAACTTTTTCAATTTTTTTTTTTTTTTGAGACAGAGCCTTGCTGTGTCACCCAAGTTGGAGGGCAGTGGCGCGATCTCGGTTCACTGCAACCTCCGACTCCTGGGTTTAAGCGATTCCCTTGCCTCAGCCTCCTGAGTAGCTGGGATTAGAGGCGTGTGCCACCACTCTCGACTAAGTTTTGTATTTTTAATAGATGTGGGGTTTCACCATGTTGGTCAGGCTGGTCTCAAATTCCTGACCTCGTGATCTGCCTGCCTCGGCCTCCCAAAGTGCTGGGATTACAGGCGTGAACCACCGCGCCCGGCCCTTTTTCATAATTCTTAAAACCACCCTAATCATGTAAGTGTTATAGTACCAGCCTGCCAAAGGCCAACTGAGTCTGAGCACCAATTCTGTAGGGTGTTTTCTAGGGTCTGAGAATCCCAGTATATTCTCTTTGTTCTTAGCTGCTATTTCCTTCAGTTTTTATTTCTGTGATAATTCAGTTTGTATGCCTGTGTTAAGCTTTTCAACAAACATACTATTAATTCTTTCTATTGAATTTTCTCTCTTGATATGTATTGTATGATTTTCTTTGTCTTTACTAGACACACTATGTCCAATTGATGGGTACACTTATATACAACTAAAAAAACAAAATCCTCTCCAAAATTCCATCTGTCATATATTTGATATTGAAATGAGCTTTATACACCATTATATTGCACCCGAATCTGTAGAAAAAGAATCTGTCGTAGGGATTAAAATCAGTTTAATTATGAATGCTGTTGATAAATGTATCTTAATCTCAATTCAATTATTTTTCCTTCTAACGAAGTTTCACCATTACCGTAATGCTCCCTTATACCTCTTCAATCATTTTAAGAATTTCAGCATTTCCACAATACCCATTTTCCCTTTTCTGACCTCATCTCCTGCTCTTTCATTTTTGACTTAGCTATATTTATTGTTTTTGATAGCACCTTTTTCCTTGTTATCCTTTCTTCAATTGGACCCCAATGTTGCACACTTGTAGACTTATTCTCACCTTCCTGGTTGCCTCTTTCTATCTCTTCTTTTCTGATTTATTTCCATCGACCTAATATCCAGGTTTTTGTCTCTCTCTTTTGAAATCTATATTTCATTATTATTATGATTTCCATTCATTCCTTTGGAAAACTCATCCAGTCTCAAATGCCATATTACACAAATAATTTATTGATGATTTGTGTTTGTTTAGTGACATTCCGGGACTAGTTTATTTAAGGCTTATTCTCCTTGATGTATGGCCACTCAAATCATTGTTCAATGATCTTCTAACTTGGTTAAGTCTTCTACCTTTCATCTTTTGCTGACAGCCCCGGTGTGTGTGTCTATTCTTGCTTTCGATTCTCTAGCAATTTACAACTCTTTCATACATTTAGTTCTTGCAATGACCTCAACATCAGCCATAGCTGAGAGATAAAGCGACTTCACAGAGTTTTACTGGACCTGCTCACAATCGTCACGACCTCCTAGATCTCTCTATGTGGAAGCTTTTTAGTGCCCCTTAGGGACACCTGATTCCCCAGACTTTCATTTATAGTTCTTGCTTTTTATCAATCACAACTAGTTTCACAGCTTCAGACGATATGATTTGAACTGTTGCTGTTCATTGTTTTTGACAATGCCCTTAGGTTAAAGTTCTTCTTAGTTGAGGAGATTTAAGGCAGGAAATTATGACAAGTTCTGCAAATTCAGTGTTTCCATGGAGCTAAAAGATAGTGAAGTTCGTTGAAGATGAAGCTTTTTGGAGACCGGTTCATTCTGCCTACTCCAGTGGTTTTTCCACTGTTTTTTTTGCAGCTACCATGGTTGCACAGTAGCTGTTATTTTTGAGGACAGTGCAGAGTTAGGAAGATGGGAATGGAAATGGAGTAAATTAAAATGCCACAAAGGTTACTACTCTTACAAAGGTTCAACTACTTTTATAGAATAAATGCTTCTTATAGCGTAAAAACAAACAAACAAACCTGTAGTTGTGGAAAACAGTAATCTTGAAAGATATTTTATTTTGTCATAAAACAGTGCAAATTCATTGTCTCACAGTCCTGGAGACTAGAAGACCAGTGTCAAGATGTTGGGAGGGCCATACTCTCTTGAAAAGCTCTAGGCGATAATTTCTTCTTTGTGTCCTCCTGGCTACCAGTGTTTGCTGGCAATCCTCAAAGTTCCTTAACCTGTAGGTGCATTACTCCGATCTCTTCTTCATGATCACATGGCCTTCTGTGTGTCTGTCCTTTGTGTCTCCAAATGCCTCTATCTTTATAGGGTCACCAGTCATATTGCATTAGGGTTTATCCTAATCTAATGTGACCTTATCTAAACTTGATTATACTTGCAGAGACCCTATTTCCAAATAAGGTCACATTTACAGGTACTGGAAGTTAGGACAATTAAAAAAAAAAAAAAAATGTTTTTATGGAGGACCCAATCCAGCCCACTACCCTCTTTGATTTTTGCGGGATCTAATCTGCAGTTGTGATAAATTGTTTTTGAAGCACACCTTCAGTTACATCTTGTGGGTTTGGGGAGGTTGTATTTCCATTACCGTTTAGTTCAAAATACAATCTGATTTCAGTTGTGGTTTCCTATCTAGCTTATCAGTTTCTTAGAATGTGTTGCTGTTTTAAAACACTTTGGGATTTCTTGGTTAACTTTTTGTGAGTGATTTTTGGCTGAATTCTTTGTTGATCAGAGATTATACTCTATTCTTTCATCATTTGAAATTGGTTGGGATTTGCTTTATGCCCCATCATATTGCCCATCATTATGATCAGTTTGTTAAATGTTTTATGTGTACTTGGAAAGAATATGAGTTCTGCAGTTATTGTGTACATATGTGTTGATTAGGTAAATATTTTTAATGTAAGTTTATATACTAGATTTCCAATGACCCTTACATCATCATTCTAAAATCCTGCTTTCTAGACCTTATTATGGTTTCTTGAAATAATGATGTGTTGAAGGTTTGGGTTATCAAGAGACAGATACCAAAGATATGCCCTACCTCTTCTTGCCTCATTTTGTTCAATACTAAGCAATATATATACATCTTCCATGCTGCTTCATGGTTTCTGGTAAAAGTAGTACTTTTCAATGACTAAAATTGACGTGGCTTATTTAATGGTGGGTATTTTGCACATATAAACTGATAAGTTTGTATTTAGTTTGTAATAAAGCTTAATAGGGATGATTGGATCACTGTATCACTAGCAGAAATTCCATTATTATATTTCTATAGAAGAAACTGTGGGCTTTCGAGTATGTCACAGGAAAATAGCAGAATTACATCCTATTTCCTGATGTTGCATCTAGATTTCTGGAAAACCTACAAAGGTATTGGTATGATTTTCTAAGAAAAATACGCATTAATCACAATCCGTTAATTACAGTAGCTTCAAATTAAAAGTGAGCAGTATTTTCTTTTTTTTTTTATTTTTTTACCTTTTTCTTTTTAAATTTATTTATTATTATTAAACTTTAAGTTGTAGGGTACATGTGCACAACGTGCAGGTTTGCTACATATGTATACTTGTGCCATGTTGGTGTGCTGCACCCATCAACTCGTCATTTACATCGGGTATAACTCCCAATGCAATCCCTCCCCCCCCCACATGATAGGCCCCGGAGTGTGATATTCCCCTTCCCGAGTCCAAGTGATCTCATTGTTCAGTTCCCACCTATGAGTGAGAACATGCGGTGTTTGGTTTTCTGTTCTTGTGATAGTTTGCTAAGAATGATGGTTTCCAGCTGCATCCATGTCCCTACAAAGGACACAAACTCATCCTTTTTTATGGCTGCATAGTATTCCATGGTGTATATGTGCCACATTTTCTTAATCCAATCTGTCACTGATGGACATTTGGGTTGATTCCAAGTCTTTGCTATTGTGAATAGTGCTGCAATAAACATACGTGTGCATGTGTCTTTATAGCAGCATAATTTATAATCCTTTGGGTATATACCCAGTAATGGGATGGCTGGGTCATATGGTACATCTAGTTCTAGATCCTTGAGGAATCGCCATACTGTTTTCCATAATGGTTGAACTAGTTTACAATCCCACCAACAGTGTAAAAGTGTTCCTATTTCTCCACATCCTCTCCAGCACCTGTTGTTTCCTGACTTTTGAATGATTGCCATTCTAACTGGTGTGAGATGGTATCTCATTGTGGTTTTGATTTGCATTTCTCTGATGGCCAGTGATGATGAGCATTTTTTCATGTGTCTGTTGGCTGTATGAATGTCTTCTTTTGAGAAATGTCTGTTCATATCCTTTGCCCACTTTTGGATGGGGTTGTTTGTTTTTTTCTTGTAAATTTGTTTGAGTTCTTTGTAGGTTCTAGATATTAGCCCTTTGTCAGATGAGTAGATTGCAAAAATTTTCTCCCATTCTGTAGGTTGCCTGTTCACTCTGATGGTAGTTTCTTTTGCTGTGCAGAAGCTCTTTAGTTTAATGAGATCCCATTTGTCAATTTTGGCTTTTGCTGCCGTTGCTTTTGGTGTTTTAGACATGAAGTCTTTGCCCATGCCTATGTCCTGAATGGTACTACCTAGGTTTTCCTCTAGGATTTTTATGGTATTAGGTCTAACATTTAAGTCTCTAATCCATCTTGAATTAATTTTCGTATAAGGAGTAAGGAAAGGATCCAGTTTCAGCTTTCTACTTATGGCTAGCCAATTTTCCCAGCACCATTTATTAAATAGGGAATCCTTTCCCCATTTCTTGTTTCTCTCAGGTTTGTCAAAGATCAGATGGCTGTAGATGTGTGGTATTATTTCTGAGGACTCTGTTCTGTTCCATTGGTCTATATCTCTGTTTTGGTACCAGTACCATGCTGTTTTGGTTACTGTAGCCTTGTAGTATAGTTTGAAGTCAGGTAGCGTGATGCCTCCAGCTTTGTTCTTTTGACTTAGGATTGTCTTGGAGATGCGGGCTCTTTTTTGGTTCCATATGAACTTTAAAGCAGTTTTTTCCAATTCTGTGAAGAAGCTCATTGGTAGCTTGATGGGGATGGCATTGAATCTATAAATTACCTTGGGCAGTATGGCCATTTTCACGATATTGATTCTTCCTATCCATGAGCATGGTATGTTCTTCCATTTGTTTGTGTCCTCTTTGATTTCACTGAGCAGTGGTTTGTAGTTCTCCTTGAAGAGGTCCTTTACATCCCTTGTAAGTTGGATTCCTAGGTATTTTATTCTCTTTGAAGCAATTGTGAATGGAAGTTCATTCCTGATTTGGCTCTCTGTTTGACTGTTACTGGTGTATAAGAATGCTTGTGATTTTTGCACATTAATTTTGTATCCTGAGACTTTGCTGAAGTTGCTTATCAGCTTAAGGAGATTTTGGGCTGAGACAATGGGGTTTTCTAAATATACAATCATGTCACCTGCAAAGAGGGACAATTTGACTTCTTCTTTTCCTAACTGAATCCCCTTGATTTCTTTCTCTTGCCTGATTGCCCTAGCCAGAACTTCCAACACTATGTTGAATAGGAGTGGTGAGAGAGGGCATCCCTGTCTTGTGCCAGTTTTCAAAGGGAATTTTTCCAGTTTTTGCCCATTCAGTATGATATTGGCTGTGGGTTTGTCATAAATAGCTCTTATTATTTTGAGGTACGTTCCATCAATACCGAGTTTATTGAGCGTTTTTAGCATGAAGGGCTGTTGAATTTTGTCAAAAGCCTTTTCTGCATCTATTGAGATAATGATGTGGTTCTTGTCTTTGGTTCTGTTTATATGCTGGATTATGTTTATTGATTTGCGAATGTTGAACCAGCCTTGCATCCCAGGGATGAAGTCCACTTGATCATGGTGGATAAGCTTTTTGATGTGTTGCTGAATCCGGTTTGCCAGTATTTTATTGAGGATTTTTGCATCGATGTTCATCAGGGATATTGGTCTAAAATTCTCTTTTTTTGTTGTGTCTCTGCCAGGCTTTGGTATCAGGATGATGTTGGCCTCATAAAATGAGTTAGGGAGGATTCCCTCTTTTTCTATTGATTGGAATAGTTTCAGAAGGAATGGTACCAGCTCCTCCTTGTACCTCTGGTAGAATTCAGCTGTGAATCCATCTGGTCCTGGACTTTTTTTGGTTGGTAGGCTATTAATTATTGCCTCAATTTCAGAGCCTACTATTGGTCTATTCAGGGATTCAACTTCTTCCTGGTTTAGTCTTGGAAGAGTGTAAGTGTCCAGGAAATTATCCATTTCTTCTAGATTTTCCAGTTTATTTGCGTAGAGGTGTTTATAGTATTCTCTGATGGTAGTTTGTATTTCTGTGGGGTCGGTGGTGATATCCCCTTTATCATTTTTAATTGCGTCGATTTGATTCTTCTCTCTTTTCTTCTTTATTAGTCTTGCTAGTGGTCTGTCCATTTTGTTGATCTTTTCAAAAAACCAACTCCTGGATTCATTGATTTTTTGGAGGGTTTTTTGTGTCTCTATCTCCTTCAGTTCTGCTCTGATCTTAGTTATTTCTTGCCTTCTGCTAGCTTTCGAATGTGTTTGCTCTTGCTTCTCTAGTTCTTTAAATTGCGATGTTAGAGTGTCAATTTTAGATCTGTCCTGCTTTCTCTTGTGGGCATTTAGTGCTATAAATTTCCCTCTACACACTGCTTTAAATGTGTCCCAGAGATTCTGGTATGTTGTATCTTTGTTCTCATTGGTTTCAAAGAACATCTTTATTTCTGCCTTCATTTCGTTATGTACCCAGTAGTCATTCAGGAGCAGGTTGTTCAGTTTCCATGTAGTTGAGCGGTTTTGATTGAGTTTCTTAGTCCTGAGTTCTAGTTTGATTGCACTGTGGTCTGAGAGACAGTTTGTTATAATTTCTGTTCTTGTACATTTGCTGAGGAGTGCTTTACTTCCAATTACGTGGTCAATTTTGGAGTAAGTACGATGTGGTGCTGAGAAGAATGTATATTCTGTTGATTTGGGGTGGAGAGTTCTATAGATGTCTATTAGGTCTGCTTGCTGCAGAGATGAGTTCAATTCCTGGATATCCTTGTTAACTTTCTGTCTCGTTGATCTGTCTAATGTTGACAGTGGAGTGTTGAAGTCTCCCATTATTATTGTATGGGAGTCTAAGTCTCTTTGTAAGTCTCTAAGGACTTGCTTTATGAATCTGGGTGCTCCTGTATTGGGTGCATATATATTTAGGATAGTTAGCTCTTCCTGTTGAATTGATCCCTTTACCATTATGTAATGGCCTTCTTTGTCTCTTTTGATCTTTGATGGTTTAAAGTCTGTTTTATCAGAGACTAGTATTGCAACCCCTGCTTTTTTTTGTTCTCCATTCGCTTGGTAAATCTTCCTCCATCCCTTTATTTTGAGCCTATGTATGTCTGTGCGTGTGGGATCGGTCTCCTGAATACAGCAGACTGATGTGTCTTGACTCTTTATCCAGTTTTCCAGTCTGTGTCTTTTCATTGGAGCATTTAGTCCATTTACATTTAAGGTTAAGATTGTTATGTGTGAACTTGATCCTGCCATTATGATATTAACTGGTTATTTTGCTCGTTAGTTGATGCAGTTTCTTCCTAACCTTGATGGTCTTTACATTTTGGCATGTTTTTGCAATGGCTGGTACCGGTTGTTCCTTTCCATGTTTAGTGCTTCCTTCAGGGTCTCTTGTAAGGCAGGCCTAGTGGTGACAAAATCTCTAAGCATTTGCTTATCTGTAAAGGATTTTATTTCTCCTTCACTTATGAAACTTAGTTTGGCTGGATATAAAATTCTGGGTTTAAAATTCTTTTCTTTAAGAATGTTGAATATTGGCCCCCACTCTCTTCTGGCTTGAAGAGTTTCTGCCGAGAGATCTGCTGTTAGTCTGATGGGCTTCCCTTTGTGGGTAACCCGACCTTTCTCTCTGGCTGCCCTTAAGATTTTTTCCTTCATTTCAACTTTGGTGAATCTGGCAATTGTGTGTCTTGGAGTTGCTCTCCTCGAGGAGCATCTTTGTGGCGTTCTCTGTATTTCCTGGATTTGAATGTTGGCCTGCCCTACTACGTTGGGGAAGTTCTCCTGGATGATATCCTGAAGAGTGTTTTCCAACTTGGTTCCATTTTCCCCCTCACTTTCAGGCACCCCAATCAGACGTAGATTTGGTCTTTTTACATAATCCCATACTTCTTGCAGGCTTTGTTCATTTCTTTTTCTTCTTTTTTCTTTTGGTTTCTCTTCTCGCTTCATTTCATTCATTTGATCCTCAATCGCTGACATTCTTTCTTCCAGTTGATCGAGTCGGTTACTGAAGCTTGTGCATTTGTCACGTATTTCTCGTGTCATGGTTTTCGTCTCTTTCATTTCGTTTATGAGCTTCTCTGCATTAATTACTCTAGCCATCAATTCTTCCACTTTTTTTCCAAGATTTTTAGTTTCTTTGTGCTGGGTACGTAATTCCTCCTTTAGCTCTGAGAAATTTGATGGACTGAAGCCTTCTTCTCTCATCTCGTCGAAGTCATTCTCCGTCCAGCTTTGATCCGTTGCTGGCGATGAGCTGCGCTCCTTTGCCGGGGGAGATGCGCTCTTATTTTTTGAATTCCCAGCTTTTCTGCCCTGCTTTTTCCCCATCTTTGTGGTTTTATCTGCCTCTGGTCTTTGATGATGGTGATGTACTGATGGGGTTTTGGTGTAGGTGTCCTTCCTGTTTGATAGTTTTCCTTCTAACAGTCAGGACTCTCAGCTGTAGGTCTGTTGGAGATTGCTTGAGGTCCACTCCAGACCCTCTTTGCCTGGGTATCAGCAGCAGAGGCTGCAGAAGATAGAATATTTCTGAACAGCGAGTGTACCTGTCTGATTCTTGCTTTGGAAGCTTCCTCTCAGGGGTGTACTCCATCCTGTGAGGTGTGGGGTGTCAGACTGCCCCTAGTGGGGGATGTCTCCCAGTTAGGCTACTCAGGGGTCAGGGACCCACTTGAGCAGGCAGTCTGTCCCTTCTGAGATCTCAACCTCCATGTTGGGAGATCCACTGCTCTCTTCAAAGCTGTCAGACAGAGTCGTTTGCGTCTGCAGAGGTTTCTGCTGCGTTTGTTATTGTTTACTGTGCCCTGTCCCCAGAGGTGGAGTCTACAGAGACAGGCAGGTTTCCTTGAGCTGCTGTGAGCTCCACCCAGTTCGAGCTTCCCAGCAGCTTTGTTTACCTACTTAAGCCTCAGCAATGGCGGGCGCCCCTCCCCCAGCCTCGCTGCTGCCTTGCCGGTAGATCACAGACTGCTGTGCTAGCAATGAGGGAGGCTCCGTGGGTGTGGGACCCTCCCGGCCAGGTTTGGGATATGATCTCCTGGTGTGCCTGTTTGCTTAAAGCACAGTTTTGGGGTGGGAGTTACCCGATTTTCCAGGTGTTGTGTGTCTCAGTTCCCCTGGCTAGGAAAAGGGATTCCCTTCCCCCTTGCGCTTTCCAGGTGAGGCAATGCCTCACCCTGCTTCAGCTCTCGCTGGTCGGGCTGCAGCAGCTGACCATCACCGATCGTCTGGCACTGCCCAGTGAGATGAACCCAGTACCTCAGTTGAAAATTCAGAAATCACCGGTCTTCTGTGTCGCTCGCGCTGGGAGTTGGAGACTGGAGCTGTTCCTATTCAGCCATCTTGCTCCGCCCCCCTCTTCTTGTGAGCAGTATTTTCAATGTATGCTGTACTTCACTGTGAAGGCTCATCCTGGTCTAATATAGGGATTTTCCTGATTGCTTTTCATTGATCTAAAAGGATAAAAATTCCCACCGAACTCTAAAGTAGAACCAGATGTAGGCCCAGCAGAAAGAATGCAACTTACCACTCTGTTTAAGTTTGGTTTACTCTAAACTTATACAGCTCTCAAGATTCACCCTATCTATAGCAATAAGTTAAAAAAAAAAAAAAAAAAAAAAAAAAAAAAAAAAAAAACTAAACTAAATAGAGATATAGGAATACAGATACAGCTGGTAATGCAATATATTTATTTTCCTGGAAAAGCTGTTAGTCATACCTCCTTAGGGCGCTAAAGGTTTATTCACTTAACCTCAACTGATAAAACCAAGGATTCATTCTCTCTTGCCTAGAGCACTGGGATGTCCAACTCACTGGTCTTTCTGCTTCATGCTGCATTCAGGACATCCATATATTAGATGGGTCAACATGAATGGCTGAAACATTTTTAAGAATAATTTACCAGTGGTCTCCTTACTTAGAAGAAACCATGCAATTCTGGAGGCATATTTTTTCCAAGAGTTTGTGATTATATAATAGGTACAACTTTTTTTTTTAATATACTGAGCTGAAACTACATTGCCTATCTTATAGTCATTTTCCCATATATCACATTTAAAAAAAAATGTGTGTAAATGATATGTTCCTCATCTCATTACAAATTTCTTGTATGGCTTTTTATCATATTACAATTGTAATTCAAACTACTTTCAGTGATTTATAAAACCTCTCATTATCCAACCTCTGACCACTATGTCCTACCACTGTCTACCACACTAACTCTACCACATGTGCCAAGTTGGCAGTCTTGGTGCTCACAAACATACCACGCTAATGCATGCTTTTGCTTTCACTGCTCCCCCTGATTGGCACATTCCTCTGCAATAGCTTTATCTTTATCATTTCACCTCATTTAGGTTTCTGCTCAAATATCACTTTCTCTTAGTGATTCCCCAGCCATCCTATCTATAAATAGTAAGAAAAAGAAAAAAGAAAATTGATAAAACTGGGTGATCAGATAAACATTTACTTGGATTGTGAGGGAATATTCCTTGAATGTGGAGTGAGGTTATACTAAACCTGAGAAAGAAATGACAAGAAGGAGTCAGCTTTGTGAAAATAGATTATAAATACTGTTTCAGAAGAAGATAGGCTGAAAAATAGGCAATTGCCGTAGACTTTGACAGCACCGATCTTTTCTCATACTACTATTTCTATCTAAAATGTCCCTCCTTTAGGCTTGTCTGTTTCTTGACCATCTTTTGAAATCCAGCTTAAATGTCATCTCTCATATGGAGCCTTCCATAGCCCTTTTTCCAAAAGTTCTATTCTTCCCTGTGCCTCTGTATCCTATATTTTATTGTGCGTAAAATGCTTAAGGGGTGCAGTCATGTGGGGTGGCATGTGTCTAATGAAGTCATATGGAAAGTTGCATGACTCCCACGTTTATTGATCAAAAATTGATTCATTTTTGTGCTCAATGTGACAGAATAACTTTCTTGCACAAAAAAATTATGAAACATCCTCT
This sequence comes from Chlorocebus sabaeus, assembly GCF_047675955.1. Classification (NCBI taxonomy): domain Eukaryota; kingdom Metazoa; phylum Chordata; class Mammalia; order Primates; family Cercopithecidae; genus Chlorocebus; species Chlorocebus sabaeus. Next base: position 83,941,219 of record NC_132910.1, on the reverse strand, counting down.
TCATGTATAGTTAAAAATGAAATAAATCATTCGGTAAGTTAGGACAGTTCAACAGTACTCTGATCTATCCCAAGACAATAACTTCTATGCTTATTTGCATGTGTATAAGTGTGTGTGAATGTCTGTGTGTGTGTATACAGAGAACCCAAAAAGTCTGAAAGTATTATATGAACTGGACTAGATTATTATATATCATTTCATCAGATTTTATAATCAAATTGTTAAAAAAATCTGAATTCTCAAGTTCTATGGGTACCCTAAATATAATTTATTTCAAAGAAGGGTGTGTGTGCTGGGGGTTTAGAGGGTGTGTTGCAGACATGTTGTATGTCTTTACTGGTACCTTGAACTTAGTTGGCCTATTGGGCTACCTAACACAGTGCTAGTGCTAATCATGGCAGATGTTAACAAATATACAAAGAAAATGAAGTTGAAGGGCAAAGCAATTGGAGGAAAATTCCTGTGGGATAATAAGTAAAATAGTCAAACAGTATTTTTAGTGTTTCATTATAGCAACTTTCTAGAGGAAGATGTTAAAACTAAAATTTCAGCATTTTAGCATACATGCAAAGCCTAAAAAAAAGCTTTTTGAAAAAAATTAAAAGGACACGAGATGAAGATGTAGTCAAATCTAGTTCGTATGTTGTAAATGAAGAACAGCATGAAAAACAAAAGTATAGCAATTGAAATGTAAAATGATGGAGAAGTTCAGAGTAGTGCAGGATAGACTTTTTTTCTTTGAATACTAATTTCAAAGTCTTACCAGTTTCTTAAAGATGAAGAACTTGAATTTTATGTAAATAGAATTCTTGCATATACTATTTTATATTACATATATAGTTTGTTCTTAAATTTACATGCAGTAGTATATGAAGCCTTATCTAGTGTTTTAAGTTCAAAAAGTAAAAAAAAAAAACCACACACACACACACAAATAAATGCTAGTGGAGAGAAAAAGGAAGATAAGATTCTTACTATTGAAGTAAACTCTCCTCTTTACCATTTGCTAATTTTCTAATATTCCCAACTGCAGTTCAGGACTAATATGGAAATGTTATTTACACATATGGGCTTTCTATATGAAGATTTTAGGACACTTGCTTTGGCTTTTAATTTGGGCTGCCTGGGTTCCAATTCACATCTTAGCTATGTGTCACTGTACAAATAATTTATGTTCTACAATTGTCACTTTCCTGATATTTAAAGGGTGAGTATCTGAAGTACCTGAAATCTCATGGTGTGATTGTGAGGATCAAATGATATACTTCAAATATAGTATTTCACAGTGGATGGCACATGGCAAATTTTCAAAGTTGTAGTTATCTTTATTATTATCACATGTTTTCATGCTACTTATTGATATATAAAATAAGTTCCTATTTTTAATCCAATTAAGAGAATAAACAAGAACATTAACTAAAGTTTGAAATATCAGTCTAAGATTGTGAAGGAAAATTTTCTGATCTTTATTTACATTTATAACCACAGTGCTTTAAACAATACCTTGCACTCAGTAAACATTTGCTCAATTGGACACAATTCAACAAAGCTACATTTCCATTGCTTATTAATATAATTGTATATCTAAATATGTGGACTTTTTCTCGGAAAGTCAAATTTTACTTTCCAAAAAAACAATATTCCTATACTGTTCAGATTTTTATTTGCCCTAAATCTAAATTTAATTGGTCCTAATAGAATCTTACACATTCTTTAAAGTAGCTTTGGATTTAATTCAGATGCCATTCAATTTTTATGCAAAGAAGAATTTTCTTTGATATTTTGAATGTTGTATACCTGTTTTTCAGGTTTATGTGAAGAATATAAGAGGAAAAACTTTGTGCCAATGGCTAATCATCAAAATTTTAGATGTTGTGTTTCAGTATTCATCAAGACTATAATTACTTTGTAAACAATTTCCCATTTCTTTTGCTTTTATAAATCAGCATGAAAAATTAAAACTAAACATTGAATAGTTAATTTTAAAATAAAACAAAATTTTATTTGTAAACGAATTTTGAATTTATTTAAAATTACTAATAAAATATTTCATATGAAACCATAGATTATGTGTTAAATTGTGAATTCCCCCAAAATATCTTGGATTTTTTACCCCAAGTACCTCATATTGTGAAATAGTCAGTTTAAATGAGATCATTAGGGTGGTGCCTAGGTCCCTAATCCAATACAACTCTTGTCTTTTTTAAAAGGGAAACCTTTGGACACAGGGATAGACAGGGAGAACCCCACATGGACATGAAAGCAGAGATCAGAGTGATGCACCTATAAGTCAAGGAACAACAAAGATTGCCATAAAATCACCAGAAGCTCCCAATGAGGCATAAAACAAATCCTAACAACTTCAGAGGAAGCAAGGCCCTGCTGACACCTTGATCTTCAGACTTGTAGCCTCTAGAACTGTAAAAAGTGCAATACATTTATATTTCTTAAGCCATCCAGATTGTGGTATTTTGTTATGGCAACCCCAGGAAATCAATATCCCATCCACTTGGTGCTGCATCCAGACCACTAGATGATTTAATGAACAGGAATGACTGTAACTATTTTAAGAATAAATGTACTAATTGTCTCCTTAATCACGAGAAATCAGATGACTATTGTAAGAACATACTTTTTAAAGAGATGGTAAGTACATAATTTTATGTCTTTTATGTGAGCTCACAATCTTGAATCAACTAGTCTAAATTCTGTATTCATACACTACATGATATAACATCATATAATCCCCACTTTTTAATAATTTCGAATCTGTAATCCCTAGGAACAGGTAAAGTGAGACAACTTTGGTTATCGTGAAGCCTGTTGCAAGAAATATCAATCTCCCTGTCCAAAATAATGCCATGCTGAGTAGTGATAGCCTTAACTGTAAAATGGTGGCTCATCTCTGCAAAATGCTATTAAATGAAGATCAAATTCTCTGACATTTTAATGAAACCGAGGCTGGTTAATCGTCCATATTATTTTGAATTCAGAACTTCTTTTATATAAATATATATAAATAAATTATATATGTATGTATAATGGTATTCCTGTGTTTTAATATAAGTATTTATGGGCAAGGGTTTGTTGTTTTCTACAGGGCTATGATCAAGAGTCATTCATTTTCATCAATAATCATTTGGTTTTTTTATTAGTAAACACCTGATCCCACAAAAGAGTGTTCAAATACATCACTACATTCTAAAAATTAAAAAAGGTATACATGTATAGGTCAGTCAGGTGAAAAAAAGTAAAGTATTACTCGTACTGTAAGCGCTAACTCTCTGCTCTTTCTGATTGTCCTCCGCAAAACCCCAGAGGTAAATATTACATCAAATGTCACAGTGATAGTTCCATTACCTTCCATTAGAGTTTTGCCACTTTTGTATATAACTAACCATTTATCCTGTTTTGAATATTCCATAGTATTGTATGCATTCTTTGTGGACTTGCTCATTTAATGTTAAATTTGTGTGATTTATCTATGTTAACGCATGTAGTGGTTAATTTCCATTGCTGTCCAATACATTATAGCATATGTATATTGCCATTTCCTTTTAATGAATATGTGGATTAGTTTCTTTTGTTTTTTGTTATTATGAACAATGCTACTATGAACACTTTGGGATGTGTATTTTGGCACACACATGTAAAACTTTGGGTATATGCCTTGGAGTAGATTCAAGTCATTTTGTATGCATACATTTTAATTTGGCTAGGGAAAGTCTATTTTTCAAAATAGTTGCACCAATTTGCACTTCAAGTATAAATGAATGAGTGTTCCCATTGCTCCCTATGTTTGTCTATATTAGAACTGATTCACTTTGTAATATTTATCCCTAACTGTTAAATTTTCAAGAAGATAAAAGCTTCTCCTAAAAGGGAAGATTTGTGGAGGTGACATTTATGTTTGGCCTCTCTAATATGATAGCATTAGATTACCAGAGCTAGCACAAAAGAGGATTAGAGTTAAAAGAACATCACCACTTAATTAAAGAAGTCACAAACAGGGTTGGGAGCAAAACTGTTTGGGAAATTGGGTAGCTAAAAATAGAAATATTGGTGTGGCAAAACTAGAAGGACAGGTCATTTCCTCCTTCTTAAACAATTTGAAAGCCTTAAAAAAATTTATTTTTATTTGTATTGTTTTTTTTTTTTTGTGTGTGTGTGTGTTAAATGCAAGTAATGAGCTGCAAATATATTTTTTTCATTTTGTAGCTTATCTTTATAGACTCCATACAGTGTTTTTGATAAACAGATCATTTTAATATACAAATTATAAATATTTTTCTTTTTGCTTAAACATGTTGTTTTCTAAAAGAAATTCATAGTTTCATCTCAAAAAGCCCACTATTTTTTTAAGGTCTTCCTTTGACATTTATATCCACAATTCACTTTGAACTAATTTTTTCAAACATTTAAAGTTTAAGGAGGAAAAGTTACATTTTTTCCAAATGTATAATTGTATTGGTCTTCTTGGATTGCTATAACTGAATAACATAAACTGCATGGTTTAAAAAACAGATATTATTTTCATAGCTCTGAAGCATGGAAAATCTAAGATCAAGTTTCCAGCTGATTCAGTTCCGTGGTCACCCTGATCTAAACCTAATTACCTCCCAAAACCCTCCTCTCCACACATCATCACATTGGAGATTAGGACTTCAACATATAAATTTGGGGGAGGAGGGCACAACATTCAATCCATAATAATAAACAATTATTCCTACATAAATTATTGAATAGGCCATTCTTTGTTTTCTTCAACTGCAATACTCATGCCATCATTAATAACGATTATACATATGCATTGATTGAATTTGTCATTTTCTATTACTGTATATCTATAATAAATTATGTTGCCTTATTTATGGTAGGTTTTAATAAGTTCTGATACCTAATGGGGCAGGTTCTCTCAACAACTTCTTGTACACTAGTATGTTAGGTCTCATTGCCATACAATTTTTGCTACTAATGTTACATTGGTTTTAAGTTATATTTTAAAATATTGAGATTCTAATTGGGATTGTACTGAATTCATAGATCAAATTAAATATTTTAAACAATCTTTAAAATACGGACATTTTAAATCTAAGAACAACACAATTTGTCAAATTTTTAGCATGTTTTAATAAAATGTAATAATTCTCCTGCAAAAACTTTGAATATAGTTTATTTCTGGCTACTTAATATTGTTGTGATTGTCAATGCTATCTTTTTATTTAGACTTTAAATGGTTTTAAAATCTTCTTAGGTCAAAAATTACCATAATTTTGTGCTCATGGCAGATTTCAAAGAGAGGGACTTGAAGCGGAAAATCTTTAAGGGATCTTTGCACAGCCAGAAGTCCTTTTCAGGCTGATGTACATAAAATATTTAGTAGCCAGGGCAGTGGAAGCTCTGAAGAGTGAAAGGAGCTCCCAGGGCCTGTAAAGGCCGGTTTGTAAGCTCACTCTTGGGGTCCTGTGGTTCTGTACCTGCAGATGGCAGCAATCAGTAGTGGCTGTGAGGAATCTGGGGTATCAGGTACGTGTCCAGCTCCTGGCACTGGTAGAGTGCTACGCTGCTATCTTTTTTAAAATGCAGGAATTTATTATTGGTAGATAGAAATATATTTGTATATGAACCTCCTATACAACAAATTACACTTCTAAAGTCCTAATACCGGTGTTTATTCCTTTTTGTTTTTAGTATAAAATTGATATCTGTGAATAAATAGGTTTTTATCTTCCCTTCCAATTTTTATGCTTTTTATTTCATATTCTTTTACCTCAAAATTTAGAACCTCTGGTGAGTATTAAATAGTATTGGTGAAAAATTATCCTTATGTAAAGATAATATTTCATCATTTCATCATTAAGAGTAATATTTGTCTTAAAACTTTGGTAGATAATATCTGTTCATATAATGAAAGAATCAATCATTCATAATTTGCCATGAGATCTTTTTTTAAATCTTTGAGCAGATTTTGAATTTTACCAGTCATTGTTTAGCAACTATTGAAAGTTTTGTTTATGGTGAATAATAATGCTAAATTTTAAAATAATTTGAGATATTTTTCTTACATAAAAAATTGGTCAATATATATTATTTGAATATACATTATTGAGATCTATTTTTTCAACGTACCCATGAATTTAAGTGACTACTTTGCATAATTTTGGCAAATATAACAGCCACCAAGATATAGAAAATTTTCAACACCTTAGAACATCTCCTGTGCTCTTTTCCTATAAATCATTCCCACTCTTCTCACCTCAAGCAACCATTAATATGATTTCTATTAATATGAATTATTGTTGACTGTTACAGAACTTGCCTATTGTAGAATAGGGTCATAAAATTGTCTTCTTTATTGTACAGATTCTTAAGCTCAGCATAAAGATTTTCAAGTCAATTCATGCAGCTGTGGACACCAGGAATTCCTTCTTTGTATTACTGCCTAGTATATCGTTATATTGATACCTCATCTATCTTTATCCATTCTCTTGTTCATGAATAATTGTTTTTTTTCCACCTTTGTTTATAATGAACATTGAGCATTGTGCTATGAGCATTGCATACATGTATTTTGTGTTGTGTATTTTTATTTTTCATGAATGAATATTTAGAAGTGGAATTTCTTATGGTAATTATGTACTTTATACCATAAAACTTTTTGCCAAAGTGTTTGTATAACTTTACATATCCATGAAGAGTGTATTTGATGTTCAATTATTCCATATATTAATTACCAATTGGCATGTTAAGTCTTTAATATTAAACCTTCTAGTTGGGGTGAGGCGAAATCTTATTATGTTTTAAATTTAAATTTACCTCATAAATAAGGTGTTGAATATTTTTTTATAGTCACTTTGTATAAGAAACTTTCTATTCAAGTCTTTTATACATTTTTATTAAGTGTTTCACTTTTACCAAATTTGAAGAGTTCTTTATGTATTCTGTAAATAATTTATTATTCAGATTAATTTTTTGGATATATTGTCTTTTTAATCTTTTTTATTACTTAATGTCTTTTTATTTTCAAAAAGTTTAATTTTAATAAAGTCTAACTTATTTTCTTTTATTTTGGCATTACTCATTTTCTATTCTAAGAAATCTTTCCCTACACCAAGGATGCAGATATTATATTCTCCACTTTCTAGATTTTAGAAGTTGTATAGTTTCATACAGGCAGCTTTACTTTCAAGACTATAATCCTTTTAAAATTACTTTTTATGTATATTTTAAGGTAATGGTTGAGAATAATTTTTCTGTATGAATATAACCATGTAAATAATTTTATATGGTTAATATTCCCAATTTTTATTCACATATTTTTCAGGCTTTCCTAAAATATCTTCTCTTCAGATATTTTCAGCTGTTTATTGTTTTTGCTGATTTTAATTTACTGTGTTTTGTGTTCTTTTTGTGTCCCTTTGTGTTTTATGACATTTGATTTTGCACTAATCATGTTCCTTGGATCTTTTTCTGAGCATATTTTTTTAAAGGTAGGGCTTACTTTGTTTCTCCAGGTCAATTCATCAGACCTTTCATCAATGAGCTTTTTCTTTCTGACTAGAGGGCATTCTTTAGTTTTTCTTTTATTGATAAATTGGATTTTTATTGTCTGAACATGTCTTTATTTTACTTTCGCCCTTGAAAAATAGTTTTTATGGAATATAATTCTGGGTTAATCGTGTTTTGGCTTATCAAATTAAAAAAAATCACTTTTTCTAAATTGTTGCTATTGAGAAGTTTGTTGTCTAATTATTATTTCTGTTTGGTTTCTAGTGTTTTGTTGTTGTTGTCTTTTTATATTGTAGATACAGGTGTAATTACTTTTTCTATTCTCTAGTTAGTATTATATGGCTTTATGAATCTGTGAATGTCTTTAATTAATTCATTAAGAATCTCCTTTCTACTTTTTTTCAAACACTGAGTATAATTTACGTTCTCACCACCTATTTATTGATCTTTGTTTTTCATACTATCATCTTTTATAACTTTTATTTTTTATGGAAATTTTTTTTTCAGAAATCTATTTTAGTTAACTGATTTTCTCTTCAGCTAAGTCTATTAATCTATAAATTTTGTCATTGGTTTTAAATATTTCAACAATTCTATTTTTCATTTCTAGATATCCTTTTGGTTTATTATAAAATTTTATTTGCTCTTCCTTATTTTTAGTTCTCTATTTATACTTTCTCATTTTTATTTTAATTTTTAAAACATATATTAGCCAATATTAAATTTTCTTTTCTGAAAATTTTGTTACCTGAAATCTTCTCTTCAGATATTTTCAGCTGCTTATTGTTTTCGCTGATTTTAATTCACTGTGTTTTGTGTTGCTTTGGGTCTTTTTGTATTTTGTAGCATTTGATTTTGTATTGATTATATTCTTTGACACTTTTTCTGAACAAATTTGTAAAAGATAGGACTTGATTTGTTTCTACAGGTTAATTTATTTCTCATGAGTGATTAATGGTACTACCAATCTGAAATTATTTTATGTTAATTTACTCGAAATATTTCAACTGCTCTGTGGGAATTCAGTGATTCCATCCATGTCAGCGTTTGATGTAGTATGAATTCTCAGGGGGAATCTGCCCCCGCTATTCTTTAGTGCCACAATTGAAATAGGTGAGTTTCTGTCTTATTCCTTTTGTTTAAATTTGTTTGTTTGTTTGTTTTTTAAACTATTTCATCTCTATAATGAGATGCTTTTGTCTTCCAACTTAACTAAGATGTCTTATTATACTTTCCACATTGGGTAGAGTCTAGGTTTTATATTTTGTCCTCCTTTTAGTATGTACAAAGTAGTTCAGTATTCCAGGAGTTTGAGAGAAACTCATGCTGAAAAGCAGCTTTGGTGCTCTTTTAATATCTTTTAAGATCTCTGCCTATTCTTTGGTTTGGAGTCATAGGTTACTCTCTACTGTCAACTCAGAAAGTTTTGAAAAAGAGTACTAGAGTGCTTCATTCCTTATAATAATTTCATTTTAAGCAATGAGAATCCTGTAAATCTGTTCTGTATGATAAATGACTATGTGCTCATTTTAAACCATCTGAAGTAAAATAATTTAAACTTGTTCATATAGATTGTGGTTATCAGGATTATCAGAAAAATAATGTGTACTTTTCTACAAAATATCTGTTTAATACATAAATGCTAGCCAATGTTAAAAATATAATCTGAAACCATATATTCTATTTTAAAAACAAAATCTTGGAAAATATTTAATAGTTAAAGATATCTAGCAGTAAATTTATTAGAAGATTGAGCTCGAGCATATTTAAATCATTTGTTTCTCAAATGAGTAACTTTAAAATTTATGAATCAAAGACTATGTAAAGTAATGCTAGCTAACAATTACTCTTCACCTTGTATTAGATTGTTATGGGATCATTGGGATGTCACTTGCCAGCCACAAACATCTGTGGCCAATGGCATCTTTGCCCAAATTTTCCTCTGGCCCACTGGGCTTGTTCTGCCCACTCAGCCTGGTAGGCTGCATTCAGCTCCTGCTACCAACCTGGATCCCACACTTGCTAAGGATGAGCCAGGTGCAGAGCAGTGAGAGGTGTGTGAGCGAGTGTAGGGTCCAGTCACTGTGCACAGCCAGGCACGCTGGCTGTGGGAGGGTGGGCAGCTCCAGGCATGAGCATGGGTGCCAGCTCCCTGTGAGGCTGTGACTGGGCCAGGCGTTCCATAAGCAGCTTCTACAGCTGACACTGGGGAATGTTGTGTGGCACCTGGAAGCTTGGAGATGCCAGGAACCACAGAGCCCTAAAGCGGAAGTCACAGCCATGGCTCTGGGAGCTACTAGCTCTGGGCTACCCAAAGAGCTGCAGCTCTTCTCTCCTTCCCTCATATCTCCTTGTTGCCCATAATGTGGTGGGCAAGAGGCATGCTTCCTTCCTGTTTGTGTTACAACTCTTTTAGCCCTGCCATTTGGCAGGTCTGGCATTCTTATCCTGTGTCTAGGAAGAATGGGATATGCAGAGAAGTGGACATTGAGCAAGAAAAAGAGCTTTATTGAGGATACAACAGCTCAGAGGAGACCCACATTAGGCAACTCCTCTCCATAGGCAGGGTGTCCCAGTAAGTGCTCAGCTCTCAGCAGAGAGGATAGTTCCTCTCTACAGCTGGTCGTCACATCAGTTCTTCGGCTCTCAGAAGGGAGGGTAGCTCTTCTCTGCCAGGCAGGTCATCCCAACGAGTGTCCAGCTCTTAGCAGAGAGGGTAACTCCTCCCCGCGGCTGTCCATCTCATTATCTCCTAGAGTCCGGCTGAGTCTGGGACTTTTATAGGCCTCAGAGGGGAGGAAATGTGTGCTGGCCTATTGGTAGGCTATGGACTGCTGAGACCAGCTCAGCTGGGGAGACCCTAACCCAGCAGCGCTAGAGGGATTAAAGACACATACACAGAAATATAGAAGTGTGGAGTGGGAAATCAGGGGTCTTACGCCTTCAGAGCTGAGAGCCCCAAACAGAGATTTACTCACATATTTATTGACAGCAAGCCAGTTATAAGCATTGTTTCTATCGATTATAGATGAACTAAAAGTATTCCTTATGGGAAACAAAGGGATGGGCCAAACTAAAGGGATGGGTTGGGCTAGTTATCTGCAGCAGGAGCATGTCCTTAAGGCACAGATCGCTCACGCTGTTGTTGGTGGTTTAAGAATGTCTTTAAGTGGTTTTCTGCCCTGGGCTGGCCAGGTGTTCCTTACCCTCATTCCAGGAAATCCACAACCTTCCAGAGTGGGCATCATGGCCATCACAAACATGTTACAGTGCTGCAGAGATTTTGTTTATGGCTAGTTTTGGGGCCAGTTTATGGCCAGATTTTGGGGGGCCTGTTCCCAACAATGGGCCTGCCCGGAAAGGGCACCACAAGTTCCCACTGTGTTCTGCAGGACAGGCGGCTGGGCTCCTAGACTTCAGACCCTCCTCAGCTTGAAGCCTCAGCTTGAGGCTTCACCTCGGATCCGCCCCCTTCCACCCAGAAGCCTGTCTTCCTCCTGCCTGCGTTCATGGTGCCCAGGCTGTTTGTGCCAAGGGGTGTTTGCAGGCCAGTGCTGAGCTGCCCTCAGCACCCCCTGACCAACCTCGCATGACCGTTGGTGCCCAAAATCCAGAAGGGGCCAAAGTGTCAGGGCGCTGGTGTGTCAGCGCTGCTTTGAGCATGTGCACACTCAGCTGGATTGCAACAGGACCTGTGGGCTTTGCCTCAACTTTACTCAACTTACTCCATGATCAGAGCAGGTGGCTACAGCAGTCAGAAGCCAGAGACTGAGAGCAGACACCTCCAAGTCTGTGAGGGCAAGACCAGGAGTTCCCGGGCCCCTGAGAGCTTACTTGGCGGCCCTGTCCAACCCTTTACAAACAAACCTGACACTCCTGGGACCAACCCTGCAAGTCCTGCCTGCATCTTCAGCCCCCAGGATGCAGCAGGAAGCAAAGTTGAGGCCATGGCAGAGGCTCTGGGCCTGGGAGCAGATCCTTCGTAACCATGCAAGGGTAGGGGTGGCACAGTAGGCTTCCTCAGAAACATGGAGCACTGGAGACCCACTGCCACCACTGCTGCTTCTGCAGCCACTCCTGCTGCCACCATTTATGCCTCTCTGCTGCAGCTACTGCTATGGCAGCAGTGGCTTCAGATGGCCTGCTGCTGCCATCAATGTTAAGCATTCCACATTAATATCCTCATTTAATATTATAGTATACTTAAGAGGAACAAACACTCCTTATCTTTATGAGACAGGTAAAGAAACTAAGGCTAAGAAGTGTTAACTGTGGCATGAAAGTTTATACAGGAGTTATGAAAAAAGCTTCTAAAACTCCTATCTGTTTTGCTCCATAGAGTGAATGTTTAAATACTACAATATGCCAACTTTGTATATAAGACACTGTGTGAAACATTAAGGGTGATATATGTTTATATTAAGGAAACTATCACCTATTTCTTGATGATAAATGTAAAATAAAATTCAATTGTATATAAGGATATGTATTTTACATATACTGTATGGTATATTATATAATATTTATGTATAATATGTAAGTGTATATGTCCATGTATATTAATATTTATATATATGTTATATATATGTGTCTGTATATATTTATTTTTTCTAGGGCTATCATAGCAAATACCACAGACTGGGTGGCTTAAGCTATAAAAATGTATTGTCTCACATTTCTGGAAGCTAGATGTCTGAGATCAATGTGTTAGTAGTGTTGGTTTCCTCTGAGGCCTCTCCTCTTGGCTTGTAAATGGCTACCTTCCCCCTGTGTCTTGACATGATCATCCTTTTGTATGTGTATGTGTCTCTAGTCTCCTCTTCTTATAAAGACACTAGTCGTATTGGTTTTAGCCTATCCATATGATCTCAAATTTAATTTAATTTCCTCTTTATGTCTCCGTCTTCACCACAATCACATTGTGAGGTACTGGTAATTAAGACTGTAATATAGACCGGGCACAGTGGCTCACGTCTGTAATCCCAGCACTTTGGGAGGCCGAGGCAGGTGAATCATGAGGTCAGGAGTTCGAGACCATCCTGGCTAACATGGTGAAACCCCATCTCTACTAAAAATACAAAAAAATTAGCCAGGTGTGGTGGCATGCACCTGTAGTCCCAGCTACTCGAGAGGCTGAGGCAGGAGAATGGTGGGAACACGGGAGGCGGAGCTTGCAGTAAGCCGAGATTGTGCCACTGCACTCCAGCCTGGGAGACAGAGCTAGACTCCATCTCAAAAAAAAAAAAAAAAAAAAAAAAATAGACTGCAATATATGAATGTTCAGGAGACACAGTTCAGTCCATAACTATATATGCAGATATATGCATACTCATAAAATGCAATAAATAGTACCAGAATGTACAATTATAAATAAGTAACACTCTGTACATGCAATTCCTTCTGAGAAGGAATGATTGATAATTTTAAACTGTGGCTTTCAAGAAGACTTTACAGAGGAGGTAGATTGAGACTGGACATAAGAGATGTTGGTGGCTGTGATGGAAGGGAGAGACATCTGTGCTGGGAGAACTATTTAAATGAGACATTGACATGCAAAAACAGGAGCTATATTCAGATGACAATAACAATGAATTTAGTGATTTAGCCTGAATAAAAGATTGGTTTGTGACATGACAAGAGGGAAGGGTGATTTGATACCAATTAATGGAGAGCTTGAATTCCAGAATGAGAAATGTTTATGTTGTTCTGCAGGAAAAGAAAAACTTCACAGTTAAACAAACAAACAAAAAGTTTGTTTGTTTTCAGCTGGTTTTACTGTATTCTATTCTGCATCAAAAAAAGTTATGCTTACTCCTTTCCTAGGCAAATCACTCAATCTGCACACTATGAATTATATCCCCGCCTTCCACCTCTGAAAAGTTCTGATGTCAGTTACATCTTCAATTTCTGAATTCTTCAATTTCTACCTTGACATTTTTTTTTTTTTTTTGGTCTTTTAAAAGTCAGTACATCTTTTTGGGAAAAATAAAACAATCTCATTTGTCTTGGCCTCAGTCTTATAATTTTCCTTGCTTATGAATACACCAAGCTCTTACTTCCCGTTTTTTTAACTTCTTTTTTTCACTTCTCTTTCCTCTGCAACTGACTTTATCTCTCATCACTCTGTGAATATTAACCATACCAGGGTCCCACATTTTCAAACTCCACGACATCTTTACAGACCCCATGTAGCTCAGTGTACCATCATCATTCAACACGGTTGACAGGTCTAAGGAAATGCATGGATTTTGTAATTACACACAGAATGCTTAATGATCTTGATCAATTTTTATAACCTCTAAGAGTCTAAATATAGTAGTGATATCTCAATAGGGTTATTGAGAAAATAAAATGAAGCAATTTATGAAAGGTTTATCACAGTGTGTGATTCACAATACACATTAAATAAGCAGTAGCTAATAGTGTCTTAACAGAATTATCACTTCCTTCTGTCTCTAATTTGGGTTTTTAATGCTTCCTTTTAGCCTCAAATTCCTGATATAAGAGCCTCTTCCTACCCTATGCTAATAATTATTAGTAACTTGAGTGTAGAAGAGAAAGATTCCTCATAAGGTTATAAAGTGATGTGGAATGCTAAGACATGAAGGGCAAAGCAGTATTATTGTAAATATATTTTTTAACCCCACCGAGAAACTGCCATTGTAATTTGTGTAGGGGCTGCTGTTCTGACTCTGTTCATGCATTACAAGTCAGTCATTTAAAATCTTGTACCACAAGGATTATTTCTTCCAAGTTACTGTCTCTAACACTCTGTAGGCAAGAATGCCTAAATATGGGACCTAGTATTTATATGTTAGTCACAGGATCTTTTCCATATGTCACATTTCTTCCCTGGTAAAAATCCCTTCCTCTTTATGTCCTCACTCAAAAGTTCTCATTTAATTGTTTTAATCCATAAATTGGAGCCTGGTTAACCATTTTAAAGAGATGGTAAGATAGATGGTAACCTACCGTAAAGTTTAAAAGAAATTTCTTCTTCCTCCCTAACATACTCTTACCCCAATCACATTTAACACCCACATTGTTTCAGGAGCTCAAGCCTTCTGTTGTTCTATGTACTTACCATTCTCCTGTCCAAAGACGTTTGTTATACTGAATGATCTGACTTCTCTCATCTTTCATATCTCAGCTTCCTTGTCAACACTTTCTATAACTTCTTTATCAAAGAAAATTTTCTTATATTATTTGTTATGTCAATAACCTTTTGTGGAGCTTACCACAATTGTAATTTTATTCCTATTTCTGTGATTAGTATTCCCTAAGTTTTATAAAAACAGGGGCTTTGTTCAATTTAGCTAATTTCATACCCAAAACCTAAGATGTAGCCTTCCACAATAAAGTGATTCTAAATGAAAAAATGAGCTCCAGTTCTTAACAACAAAAGAACTCTTTATCTTACTCAGAAGAGAGTTTTGTCTTTTGAAACACAATGAATGCTCCACCCTCCTAGAGAGCAGATGAAATGATTTCATTCTCTCCTTGAGTTATCCGAAGGAACCAAATCTCCACTCTCATGAATAGATCTAAAGGCTACTTTCTAAAACAGAAACATTAAATAAAATGCCCTCTGTTTGCTTCTCTCTCTCTCTCTTTATGATTTTGTATACAGTTAAATAAATAATATATTTGCATGAAACTTTCTTTCTTTATGTTCTTTAACACTTGCTCCTAGTATTCTTCCCACTTCATTAACTGCTCTATGCCAAACTATTTAACTGGATTTTAAACAAAATTATTAGTATTGTTCTTTTAAACGCTAATATAATCACATTTTTTTTCTGCTGAGTCTTTCTATGGCTTCGGTTATTTTTATAATTATATGTATTCATGTTTACATGAATGATTATTAACTTTCTAACAAAATATAGTTAGAGAAAACACATGACATGCACACACACACAATTCAGTTATCAAATAGAATGTGTGGACAGAATTTCCTTTTTTTAGAGGAAAATAAAAAGCATTTGCTGTGATTATATTTAGAAATCACAATTAATCAGTACTTTGCCAGCACAGTACCTTCTTCTTAGTAGTTTTGGTGTCAGTATCACTGGAGGAATGTAAAATGGGTAAAGACTGAAAATTTCAGTACCAGGGGAAGGGAATAGGTAATGAAGTGGACACAAGCCCAGTTCAATAAATATGTTTTGACCAGCATTGAAAAAGATTTAGTTTCTGCAATTTCTCGACATAATAATCCATCTCTCGTAATAAGCCATATTGTAATAGATGAATATATTGGATTGTAAACTCTGCACATATGGTCCTAACTCTCAACTCTGATTTAATTTTACATGTAGGCATCTGACAACCTTATACACTTTCTATAGGCTTGGGATCTGTAGGCAACTTGGGATTAATAACATGAACCCATAAACTCCAGAAAATACATCAAGATATATCTTTCCACTCTTGCATCTGTTAGTATGATAATAGATTCCCATGTGCTCTCCTTAAGTCTACTATGGCAAAACAAAACATACAAAGATAAATATTGTATCAATGCTACATTTCAAGTGCTGGAAGCCTGATGGAAAATGTTTTAGGAGAACAGGAATTCTGTTGATAGCTAGAAATATCCATAAAAGATAGAAAAACTATGGGTCCCCTCTTAACCAGCATTGTATACTTCTCTACACTCTAACTAAAACAGCATTTTCAAAATTTACATTTTCCATGTCAAACATCCACTATTAATAAAAACAAAAAACAACTTTTAGTAGTTTCCAATTGCTCTTTGCATAACATATGCTGTCTTTAACATGGACAATACACTGTTGCATGATTTCGTCCTTGCCTTTCTCTCCAGTTCTATCTCGCAGGTTTGTGATTGGTATTCCATTTGATATTCTGTTCCAGCTGGCCTCTTAAAAGGATTTTTGAATGTGCTATTCTTGCTCTTTGTTTTTCCACTCACTGCATCCGCTTAGGTAACACTTGTATCTTATTTATATTTCAGAATAGAAGAGATTTTTCAGGGTAAATCTATGTCATGCTTCTCTGTTATATTCTTTTACCTGATTATATCTTCATATGATTTATGTTTGTGAGTGTATTATTATTTTAGCTATGATTTATTAATATGAGTGTTTGGCACTGGATGCAATAATTAGTAGAAAAAATCATTATTTTTTCATTGCTCTATTGCCAGAACCAGTCACTTTCAATTGATCTATAATTGTTTATTCACTGAATGAATGGGCTTTAGCTGTGATGCTTAATTCGGAAAACACGGGAGAAAATAATACTTGCCCAAGAAACTTTTATTTAAGGCTTCTATGTCTTATCCTGGAAGATAATATATTATTATTTATTTGTTTTTAATTAACCCAAATGAAGATTTTATATTTTTGAAAGAAAATAGGATTCTGAATCCTGTGGTGTTATTCATTATTTTCTGGTATGCAAAAAGTAACATTAAAAAATAGTATCAATGTAAGTCCTCAATTAAAAATTATTTAAAAGCTGTATTTTTAGAGCTACAGCTGTTATGTTCCTATAGTTTTAAGGCCAACTCTACAAGTTAATTATATGGCAAATACTAAAAAGCAGTAGAATCTGGTTTTATAGATCATAGATAAAACTGAAGAGACTTTGTTTTAAGGAATGCATTTTTCCATGTCATGACATGTTCAGAAGTCCATGAGTGTAATGGGGTTTATTTTCCTCTCTCATCCTATTATTGTATAGTCCTCAGCTAAATAGATGAAGTTTCTTATTTTTCATTAGTACCATTAGTACTGGGATAAAAGATTCAGATTTCAGTCAGAATGTAAATAATTGCCAACTGCACTTGTTTGATGCCATAACAGTACTTCCCAGCAGTATCACCTCATAGAAACTCATTTTTAAAGTGACACTAATATCAATGTATTTCATAACATTTAATAAGATTTAACATATGGTTATTTTGAAATACACATATCACCTATAAGGAAAGGAGAGTTTGACATAGTTTATTTTATTTTCTCAGGCATAATTTATCATTACATTACTAAATTGTTCTCTATTTTGAAAATTAAGCATGTTTAAGCTCTTCCCATGTATGATTGTATACAATGGAGAATAAAAAATTTAATAGCAAAAAATTTACCCTTTTGAAGTTATGTGTTTCAACACAATTTTAGGTACATCAAATGTAGTATCATATTTAAACTTGTGACTGCTAGACCAGCTGTAATGAAGAGGCCAAGATAATGTGTAATAACAAGTCAAAATGACCTTAATACTAAACTTATTGGAAAATGTATTGCAAAGTCACTTATACATGAGTAATCAATAACACACCCTTAAAATGACTAAAATCTTGATGAATTACAGGATTTTGGTCAGGGCAGTAGCATTTTGTCCCACCAGAGGAACATTTTGTTAAAATATTAAACAGCATTTTTTATGATTTGCTTTAAAGTTATTAAGAATATAAAGAAGTCTATCAAACAAGCCTGGAAATTAAAAGTGGAAATAAACTGATTAGGCTCTCCTACTGCCCATCTCTCTCAATCACTAGTTGACATCCAAATGAATGCATTGACACAAATTTTTAAAATCCAACTAAATCTAGGAGATACAGTGTGATTCTAATTATTCCACAAAATATCATTAAGACAAAGGGTCTTATAATCATTGTTTTTTGTCTTTTATTCAAATAACTGCATCTAGGAGATATACCCTTAGCAATTATCCATTTATGTAGCAGCACTCAATAGTTTAATTGACGAGTAGATTAATTTACAATAGACAACAATCCTCCTACATATACCAAAACAAATTTCCAACAAAAGCATATGATTTTCAAGTGAGAATAATTATCTTAAAATACTAAATACCAAATTTATTACAAATAAGCAAATTTGGCCATACTGTTTCTAGTGAAAGATGGTATAAAGGAAATTCAAATCTGCTGATTGAGTCCTCTGATTCACTAAACTTAGGATGCTGAAGCACACAAATCATCATTATCTGAAACTCAGATTTACATAACTTCATCTCTTTACTGAGATAATTGTATTTTTTGGTCCTTCTTTCTGTTGGTTTTATGTTTCACATTTATTAATTTGTATATGTTGAGCCATCCTTGCATCACTGAATTTGATTTGCTGGTATTTTCTTGAGAATTTCTACATTTATGTTTATCAGGGATATTTGCCAATAGTTTTCTATTTTGTTGTGTCTTGTCTAATACCTTGCGATCAGGGTGATGCTGACCTCATAGAATGAGTGTGGGAGAATTTTCCCCTTTTCAGTTTTCAAATAATTGGTATTAATTGTTCTTTAAAAGCCTGGTAGAATTCAGCAGGGAAACCATCAGTTCCTGGTCTGTTTTCTTGTTGGGACACTTTATATTACTGATTCCAATAATTTCTCTGTTCAGGTTTTCCATTTCTTCTTGGTTTAATCTTGGTAGGTCATCTGTGTCTGGGAATTTTTTTCATTTCCCCTAGGCTTTCCAATTTCAGTTTGTATGTGGGGTATATATGTTCATAATTGTTTTTAATGATTCTTAGTATTTCCATGATGCTATTTGTAATATATTCTTTTCCATTTCTCATTTTACTTATTTAGGTCTTTTTTTTTCTTGTTATTTTTCCTAATTATTTGCTGATTTTTTATCTTTTCAAAAAACCAACGCTTTTATTTTGTTGATGTTTGTCTTTTTTTTTTTTTTTTGGTCTCAGTTTCACATATTTCTGTCTGGTCAGGTCTTTATTGCTTGTTCCTTTTACTAATTTTGGATTTGGTTTGTGTTTGCGCTCTTAGTCCCTTGAAATACATCATTAGGTTGATTTAATTTTTTCTAGTTTTTTGATGTAGGTTATAACCTACAATCAGCCCCCACCCAAATCTCATGTTGAATTTTGATCCTGAGTGTTGGAGGTGGGGCCTGATGGGAGGTGATTGGATCATGGGGGTGGTTTCTAATGGTTTAGCACCATCCCCCTAATGCTGTCTCATGATAGATTTCTCGTGAGATCTGGTTGTTTGAAAGTGTGTAACACTTCTCCCTTTGGGCTCTCTCTCTCTCTCTCTCTCTCTCTCTCTCACTCCTTCTCCACTATATGAAGATTGTAACTGCTTCCCCTCTGCCTTCCGCCATGACTGCAAGTTTCCTGAGGTCTCTCGAAGCGTACCTCCTGGACAGCATGTGGAGCTGTGAGGCAATTAAACCTCTTTTCTCCCATAGAGTACCCAGTCTCTGGTATGTCTTTATACAGAATGAGAATGGACTAATACAGAAAATTGGTACCAGAGTACAGGGGCATTTCTATAAAGATACCTGAAAATGTGAAAGGGATTTTGGAACTGAATAATGGGCAGAGATTGGAACAGTTTGGAGGGATGAGAGGAAGACAGGAAGATGAGGGAAAGTTGGAACCTTCCTAGAGGCTGAGTATAATGGCTCATGCCTGTAATCACAGTACTTTGGGAGGCCAAGTGGGGTGGATCACTTGAGGTAAGTGCTTCAAGACCAGCCTGGTCAACATGACAAAACCCTGTCTCTACTAAAAACATGGAAATTAGCCAGGTCTGGTGATGCATGCCTCAATCCCTGCTACTTTGGAGGCTGAGGTATGAGAATCTCTGTGACCCAAGATTGTGCCACTGCACACCAGCCTGGGTGACAGAGTGAGACTCTGTCCAAAAAAAAAAAAAAAAAAAAAAAAAAAAAAAGAAAGAAAGAAAGAAAGGAAAAACAAACAAACAACAACAGAAAAATTATTAGAGACTTATTGAATGGTTGTGACCGAAATGCTGATAGTGATATACACAGTGAAGTCCAAGCTGAGGCGGTCAGGAGGAGATGAGGAACTTCTTGGGAACTGGAGTTAAGTTCACTCTTGCTAGGCGTTAGCAAAAAGACTGGTGGCATTGTGCCGCTGTTCTAGAGAGGTGTAGAACTTTGAACTTGAGAGAGATGATTTAGGGTATCTGGTAGAAGAGATTTCTAAGCAGCAAAGAGTTCAAGAGGTAGTCCAGCTGCTTCTAAAAGCCTACAATAATTTGCATAACCAAAGAAATGACCTGAAACTAGAACTTATATATAAAAGAGAAGTAGAACATAAATGTTTGGAAAATTTGCAGCCCAACTATGCAGTAAAGAAAAACCCATTTTCTGGAGAGGAATTCAAGGCTGCAGAAATTTGCATAAGTAAAGAAGAGATGAATGTTAATAGCCAACACAATGGGAAAAATGTCTCCAGGGTAGGTCAGAGGTCTTCACAGCAGCCCCTCCCATCATGAGCCTGGAGGTCTAGGAGGGAAAAATGGTTTCCTGGGCCAGGCACAGGGCCTCACTGCTCTGAGCAGCCTTGACACCTGGTTCACTGTGTCCCAGCTGCTCCAGTTCCAGCTGTGGCTAAAAGGAGTCAAGGTACAGCTTGGGCCATTGTTTCAGAGGGTGCAAGCCCTAAGCCTTAGTGGCTTCCTTGTGGTGTTGGGTCTGTGAGTGCACAGGAGGCAAGAGTTGAGGTTTGAGAATCTCCTCCTAGATTTCAGATAAGGTAGAGAAATGGCTGAGTGTCTAGGCAGAAGTCTGTTGCAGGGGTGGAGCCATCATGGAGAACCTTTACCAGGGCAGTGCAGAGGGGAAATGTGGAGTTGGAGTCCCCATGCACAGTCCCCACTGGGGCATTACCTAATGGAGCTGTAAGAAGAGAGCCACCATCCTCTAGACCCCAGAATTGTAGATCCACTGACAGCTTGCACCATGGGCCTGGAAAATTCACAGCACTCAATGCCAGCCCTTAAGAGCAGCCACAGAGGCTATACCCAGCAGAGCCACAGGACCACCCTGCCCAAGGCAGTGGAAGCTCATTCCTTGCATCGGTGTGACCTAGATGTGAGACATGGAGTCAAAAGAGGTTATTTTGGAGCTTTGAGATTTAATAACTGCCCTGCTGGGTTTTGAACTTGCATTAGCCCTATAGCTCCTTTCTTTTGGCCAATGTCTCCCTTTTGGAATGGGAACATTTACCCAATGCCTGTATACCCATTGCATCTTGGAAGTATTTAACTTGTTTTTGATTTTACACACTCATAGGCAGAAGGGACTTGCCTTGTCTCCAATGAGACTTTAAGCTTAGATTTTTGAGTTAATACTGGAATGAGTTAAGACTTTCAGGGACTGTCGGGAAGGCATGATTGTGTTTTGAAATGTGAGAACAGGAGGGGCCAGTGGTGGAATAATATTGTTTGACTCTGTGTCTTCACCCAAATCTCATGTTGAATTGGGATTCTGAGTGTTGGAGTTGGAGCCTGGTGGGAGTTGATTGAATCATGGGGGTGGTTTCTAATGGTAGTGCCATCTCATGATAGCATTACATGTGGCCATTTGAAAGTTTGTAGAACCTCCCCCTTCACTCTCTCTCTTCTGCTCTACCATGTGAATAAGGTGATTTCTTCCCCTCTTCCCGTCTTCTTTGATTGTAAGTTTCCTGAGGCCTCCTCGATCATGCTTCCTGTAAAGCCTGAAGAAATGTGGGTCAATTAAACCTCTTTTCTCCATAAATTACCCAGCCTCAGTTCTTTGCAGAAATGTGAGAATGGACTAATATGTTTAGCATGAGAAATAATTTTTAATTCTTTATTTGTCATTTATTCAGGAACACATTTAATTTTCATGTACTTGCATGTTTTTGAATGTTCCTCTTATTTTTAATTTCTAGTTTTATTTCACTGTGGTGAGAAAAAGATACTTGATAATATTTTGAATTTTAAAAATTTCTTGAAGCTTCTTTTGTGTGTGTGTGTGTGGCCTAGCATATGGTATGTCCTGAAGAAGTTTCCATGCCTCAATGTGAAGAATATGTTGTTTTCTGTTGCCAGACAAAATGTTCTGTAAATGTCTGTTAGATCTATTAGGTTGAAAGCACAGTTTAAATCCAGTGATTTTTTTTTTTTTCTTTTTCTTTTTCTTTTTTTAGATGGAGTCTTGCTATGTAGCCTAGGCTGGAGTGTTGTGGTGTGATCTTGGCTTATCACAATCTCTGCCTCCCAAGTTCAAGCAAATCTCCTGCCTCAGACCCCAGAGTAGCTGGGATTATAGGTGTGTGTCAACACATCTGGCTAATTTTTGTATTTTTAATAGAGATGTAGAGATGGGGTTTCACCATGTTGGCCAGACTGGTCTTGAACTCCTGACCTCAAGTGATCCATTTGGCCTCCCAAAGTACTAAAATTAACAGATGTGAGCCACTCTGCCTGGCCTTGATATGTTTTTATTTTTATTTTCTTTCTAGATAATCTAGCCATTGCTGAGAGTAGGGCATTTAAAATCACTATTATCATATTGGAGTTTATCTCTCCAATTATATGTAATAATATTTGCTTTATATATGTGGGTGTTCTAGTGTTGGGTGTATTTGTATTTATAATTGCTATATATTCCTGATGAATTAATAATTTTATCATTATATAGTGAGTGACCTTTTTGTCTTTTCTTCAGTTTTGACCTAAAGTCTGGTTTAATGGATGTTAGTATAGCTACCCCTGCATGTTTTTGTTTTCTGTTTGTGTGGAATACCTTTTTATATTCTGTCACATTCATTCTGTTTGTGTTTTCACAGACAAAGTTTATTTCTTGTAGGTAGCATATAGTTAGGTCCTGTTTTCTTATCCATTCAGCCCGTCTACGGTTTTTAGTTGGGGAATTTAATCCATTTATATTGAAGGTTATGACTAATAATATGTGAGGACTTACTCTTGTTATTTCATTAATTGTTTTCTGGTTGTTGTGTGTATCCTTTGCTAATTCCTTTCTCTCTTATTATATATCTATATGGCTTGTTTTTCTGTAGTGATAAGTTTTTATTCCTCTCTTTTAGTCCTCTGTGTATCTACTCTACCAGTGAGTTTTATATTTTTGCATGTTTTCATGAAGATCATTATAGTCCTTTTGCTTCCATATTTAGGACTTTCTAGCAACTTTCTCTTAAGACTTGTCTAATGGTTATAAATTCCATCAGTTTGTGATTGTGTGGGAAAAAAACTTTATTTTCTCTTTCATTTCAGAAGGATAGTTTTGCTAGGTATAGTATTCTTGATTGATAATAGTTTTTCTTTTGGCACTTTGAATGTATGATCCCGTTATCTCTTGCCTGTAAGAGTTTCTGCTGAGAAATCTGCTATTAGTCCAGTGGGGCTTCCCTCATATGTGACTTGATGCCTTCATCTTGGTGGTTTTAGAATTTCCTCTTTGTGTTTGATTTTTGAAAATTTCACTCTCTTGTGCCCTAGAGAACGTCTTTTTGGATTGAATATATTTGAAGCCTTTGAGGTTTCTGAATCTGGTGTCCATAATTTTCCCAGGATGGGAAGTTTTTAGCCATTATTTTATTAAATAGATTTCCGATGCCTTTTCCCATCTCTTCTCCTGTTAATGCCATAATGCAAATATATGCATTTTTAAAAAGATGTCCCATAAGTCCTGTATGCTTACCTCACTTTTTATGTTTATATTTTTATTTTTTTCTATGACTGGGTAATTTCAAATGACCTGTCTTCAAGTTCAGAGATTATTACCTCTGCTTTATCTAGTCTAGTATTAAGGTGCCTGATGTATGTTTTATTTCATTCATTGATTTCTTCAGCTGTAGAATTTCTAGTTTGATTCTGTTTTATGATATCTATCTCTTTATAAAATTTCTTTTTTATATTTCAAACTGTTTTCCTGATTCCATTGAATTGTCTATCTGTAGTCTGCTGTATCTCACTGAGCTTCCTTAAGGTCATTATTTTGAATGTCTTTTCTGGGCGTTCTTAGACTTCTTTTTCTTTGGAGGATGTTATTGAAGAGCTATTGTGTTCCTTTGGTGATCTCACATATCCTTACTTTATCATGTTTCTTTTGTCCCTGCATTTTGTCTGTATATCTTGTTCAGCAATTGACTCTTTTAAACTTTACAAGTGGCTTTCATAGAGAAAGACTTTCACCTGAAGTTGGGTTGTTGTGGTTGAGATAGGTATAGTGACTCTGGTAATAAGTAGATACAGTGATATATTCTTCATGCAGCTTCTTCAGCTGTGATCAAGTCAGCAATAACTGTGTCTATCTCAGTGACTTAGGCTATAGAAATATGTGGCAGTGGCAATGAGAGTATAAGTAGTTAAAGTTCTTGGAAGCAAGGGATTTTGGGGTAGTCTTATTTTTGTTTTCTCCAAAATGAGGAGACTCAGTAAAGAGGATCCCTCCTAGTATTAGATCCAACATGACCTATAAGTATCTGTAGTGGTAATGGGTTCCAGGTGCATGTGCTCATAGTGAATGTGGAGCTAGAGTCTTAGGCTTAAGATCTTACAAATCCATTTTGGTACCTGAGTGTTGGGGTGAAGTTTCACTCTCTGTGCAGGGTTTACTGTAGATTGCCCAAACAGCCAGGATCTGTGACTCAGAGACATCCCCTAGCAGCTCAGGCACAGAGGGCCAGGTTGTGGTTGTAATTCTGACTGTAGAGGACAGGGCAGAGTCTTGGCCTGACTCCAGGGAAGAAGGTGTTCTCTGAAGGTTTGGACCTGATGAACAGAATATTGCTGCAAATTATGAATGAAAGCCAATAGGACTCAGTAACAATTTGTGTCCCAGGTAATGAGGCACTGTATATTGGTGACTCTAGGCCCTTAGATGGTAGAAATTGGCAGTATTCCAGACACTTGTTAGGCCAGGTGCAGTGGTAGCAAAACCCTAAAATGATGGTACACAGCTTGCGTGTGTGAGCCCCGAGTGTAGGAAGCAACACAACTTGACTCCACTCCCTAGAGAGACATGTCTCAGCAGCTCAGACTCTAGGAGGCTAGACCAGCTTCAATGAAGTGGAATGCTAGCATAGTTTGCCCTAGAGGGCAGTGTTTCTCAGCTCAGCCACTGATCTGTTTCTCTGGGATGTGTGATACTACATCAGTTTAGCCATTAAATGTGCTGCTTCTCAGCTCAGCCAAGGCACTGGGGCCAGTGTGCCTCTTCAGCTCAATCTCAAGCAGTGTGATTATTCTTGGAAGCCCAGACACCATTTCCCTGGGATGCATGGTGCCACATAGCTTAGGCAATGGGGTGTGTGATTGCTCTGGGCATCCAAAGCACTATTTCCCTGGGTGTCTGGCACTGCTTCAGCTCCAACACAGGGGACAGGGGACAGTGACAAATGGGAGAGGCATGTGAAATAGCTCTATCAAAGTACCATTTCCCTGGCAGGTAGTGTGTGGCTTCAGCTGGCGTTCCATGGGGCAGGATTCCACAGCAACTGGAAATGTTTTTTTGGAGTCACTGCCAAATAGCCATTTCTTTTGAGAGACAGCTCACAGATCCAGCTCGAGATCTTAAAGACAGGGTGCAGCAGTGACTGGGAAGGGTAGATGGAGCAGTTCCACTACGGCACTGTTTTCCCTGAAGGAAGTGTGCAGTTTCAGCCTGGGTGCTAAGAGGCAGGCCACAGTCACAACTGTTAGGGGTAAGTGGAGAGGTTCCACTGCCACTTAGCCCCACACAGAAAAGTGCCGTAGCTTCTTGCAGCTTGGATTGGGGTGGCTGAATTACTGGGCAGGGTTGGTTCACTGACAGCTTAGCCTCAGAAATGAAAAGGCACAGTAACCACTCACCCCTGAAGCAAAACACACATCAACAGTAGTGCCAGTTCCAAAAGAGTGTAGCGCAGTAGCCATGAGGGCCACTGGTGCCAAGATACAGGTTTACTCTTTCTCTCTGGCTCACACAACTGTGTGGACCCTTGGTAGTTCCCTTAGTTGAGCTTAGTGCCTATGAGGACTGCAGGGGACCCCAGAGGTGAGGACTATAGGTGTCCAAGATATTGAGGGGTAGCTGCTGGAATCTTCTTGCTTACCTTTTCCCCAACAGGGAGAACTTCTTCCTAGTTCCCAGCTGAGCCTGGCTGAGAGATGTGGTAGTGGAGCCCAGTTGTATCTTTTCATTCTCTCTGTGGCCATCCTGAGTTTCTGTGCTCATAAATTTTTGTTACTCCATTGATATACTCTGGTGCTCTCCTTTATTTTTGTCAAAAGGTAGTTGGATATTTGTTATTTTGGCTGACTTTAGTGATAGAGAGCAAGCTCTACAGCTTTCTAATCACCTGTCTTTCTGACATCAGAACTGTATAACAGGTATTGTTACCTCCATTATAGAATAAAAGGAATTCAGCCTCAGATATGTACATAACTTCACTGAAGTTACACAGCTCCTCAGTGGCAAAACAAGTATTCTAATGTAGGTTCAATATCAAAGTTGCAAGTTTTTTTCCTACAATAAAATACCTTAGAGTTGAACAATTATCAGTAACAAGTTTAAAACAAATATATACATTTTTATTAAATCCCATTATATTGATGACGTGCCTATTTGTTTCAGTTTATTCAATAAATATTTATTGTCTGTTCCACAGAAATTTTAGCGTATACACGAGAGAGACATAAAATGAATGAAGGATTATAATACATTGTAATAAATTCTGAAATGCTGAGATATAGGTATTGTGGAAATATTTTAAAGGAATGTCTAACTCAGCAGTAAGTGTGAGAAGAATGTGTCTTACACTGTGATGTCAAAAGTGTCCTATGGCTGCCATTTTTAAACTGAGGGTCACCTGGAAATGATTCTGGATATAAATGCAAGAGTTCCAATTTTGAAAAGCAATCTAAAGATCTTGTAAATTATCCTAAAATTTGTGGAGGTTGCAGGGGGAAAATTGGCTTTAAATAGTTTTGAACAAGGTATATCCAGAAATAGCTTTCTACTTTGCAAGATCATTACCAACACTATATAAAGAATGTCTTTGAAAAGGGAGAATCATTGTATCTTTTTCCATTATGCACATGAAAAATTAAGTCAAAGTAATATAAAAGAAATAAGAGACTGGAAAGAGCAATACTTTTGTGGTAGTATCAAAAGAACTTTGCTTGGGAGAGAAAAGAAGATTAAGAAGTACTAAGGTTAAGAAGTACTAAGGTTAAAAATAGAGCCTTAAATATTCCATTACAGCTCAATTCATATATTAAATTTACAGCAGTATATCCAGTTAATTAGACTGTTAATTTGATAAGCATGGCTGACTGCAGTTTATTTAGAACAAACTAATAATGATTTTGCTTATTAAGAATTGTTTAAATGTATGCAGAAGAAAAGGAGCCGGTGAAAGGGATGCAAATTTATATCAATCAGGGTTCCTGGTGACAAAGCACCGGTAAATAAAACTAAAAAAACTAAAGAAAAAAATAATTTATTGAATAGGCAGCAGACAGTTTATACAATTTATAGGTATGTAGAACAACTATACTCAGAAAATGGGCAGGGCCAAGGGTGCCTGCTCATCAGACGAGCTCAAACAAAGTCAGTCTTGCCAACTCTCCCCTTCCCACATACATGCCCTAGCAGTAATTAAAGTACAAAATACACATTACATTTTGAAGACTCGATATGATAAAATAATGTGAAAATATCACTTTAATAATTCCACATTAATTATATGTTGAAATGATAATGTTTTGAATCTATTGATTTCAATAATATAAACTTAAAATTAATTTTACTTATTTCTTTTTGTTTCTAATTTGGCTAGTAGACATTTTAAAATTAAATATGTGGTTTTCATTTGTGTCTTATATTTACATAAGGTAGCATTGTCCTAGAGTACTCGCTGGGGTCTTGTGTGAATGTATGTGAGTGTGCAGGGAAAAAAAAAAAAAAAAAAGGAATTGATTCAGAACTGACAATAGCATTGAGTTGCAGCATTGGGTTACTGTCTTTTCTTTTTTTTTTTTCACCCAAATCAAGGCCAGTTTTATCATCACAAAGCCTGATTCACCTGTTGGAAGACAAGAAGAGTGATA
The DNA here is from genome assembly GCF_047675955.1 of Chlorocebus sabaeus. Classification (NCBI taxonomy): domain Eukaryota; kingdom Metazoa; phylum Chordata; class Mammalia; order Primates; family Cercopithecidae; genus Chlorocebus; species Chlorocebus sabaeus. The sequence continues at coordinate 83,912,860 of NC_132910.1, read as the reverse complement.
CAATAGAATAGATTTGAAGATATCAATAGGAAATAGGTATAGAAAAGAAGAGATTAAGGGAACAAACTTCCATTTGGAGTGATGAGAAATTCTAAGCAATATGTGTGGCTTGGTAAAATTTTGGAGTTTGCAATTTTTGTAATTCTTGTGTTTTATTGACATATTTTTTCATCAAATTAGACCAAAAACTAAATGAAATGCCTGCCAAAACATACAAATGATGTAAAAAAGAGATAAATCCAGGAGTCATTTAGGTTCATGCAGCACAGTTAAAAAAACATTGATTTATTTATACTGTTGCATTACACTCACATGAATGTGTGAAAGGGAATTGAAGACAGTGTGTGCTAAAAATAATAATAATAATAATAATAATAATAATCCTGTTAGTTGTTGTTATAAGCCTTGTAAAACACCAAATAACATAATTGGTAAAAGAAAATATTTTAACTGTTGTGTGCAAGACGATTTGATTTTTTTCAACAGCAGTCAAAGCAGGAGCAAATGCTGACCCGCTGTTTCATGCAATAGATTCCCGTTCTTCTTGTTAAGCCCATTAAACTAAGAATTGCTGAAGAAAGCAAATGTCTTGCAAGGGACAAAGTCCATTTGAGCTTATAGTTTTGCCTTAGGCCGAAAAGGAAAGGAAAACCCTTTCTACACTTTCTAACCCTATGTGGTAGTTATCTTGCTAAAAGGGAAATCTTCTTCAAGCAATTTCCAATAAAGAATATCATTATCTCCAGTGGCTCTTTTGATTATTCTGCATACCAATCCGTCAGCCAGTTTTCTAGAAGTTTCAGAGATGACTGTTAATGCCAGTAGCAATTATAAAGAAAACTGATCCTCTAAAGGCAACAGTTTGATACTTGTTCCTACAAACTGCCTTTCCACAAATAATACCAGAACGTTTTCACTCTTAAAAGCTACAGCAGACATAAAATAAAATGATTGTGTTGACCAGGTGATTGAATCAACTGTCATAGGCATAGAATGCTAGGCTAATATTTTAAGGGAAATATAATAAAAACCATGTAATAGATTTAAATACTGCTCAGTTTTGAAAGGTTAACAAGGAGAGAAAGCTCTCTGTTCTCCAAAATATTTTCATTGTACATTTCAAAGTAGATGAAGGTTAGCTTTAATTTGTTCCTTTTAGTATCATGGCTTTCTGGTTTATGTATGTAATCACCATAAATGAAGTAAAACATAATTTCAGGCCTCTAAATATTAAAGTTTAAATAAATAGCTTTAGATAATACACAAAGTATATTCTCTAATTATGTAAATATTTGCTGAATTGATGCACCATGAGATCATGAACTTTCATAAATAAATGAAAAGATTCATTAGTATCTATCCAGTCTAGAGTTACAGGAATCTTACTCTGAGACAGTGGTATGAATTCCTACAGTCTCCAGACATGAAACTTGTAAATCCCAACACTTACCTGACTAGTCTAAAGCAAGTTACCATAGAATATCTAAGCATATTTACAGCTTCAATGGCAAATGCTGCTTTTTCTGAATCGAATAGTAGCTTCTTTAATGTAGTTCACATAACTAATTAAACCAAGTTCAGTGCCTGTAACTTTAATTATATTACCATAGGAATCTAGGTGTCAACATTAAGACATTTTCTGTATATAGTATATGTGTAAAAGCAAGCACACTAGACCAGAGACAATAATGGGACTTGGCATACATAAATAATAACGATTAAACATTAAAATCCCACAGAGGCCTTCCACATGCCTTGCACTCTGCTAAATCCTTTTATATAACTCATTTCATCTCTAAAGCTAAGTGTGAGCTGTCATATTTTTCATGTATACAGATAATCGAAGCTCAAATTGAAAACATATGCCTGACTTCGTATAAATGCTCTTTTCATTACAAAACTGTGCATCTCATTATTGATACTCACTAAGAAATTGATGAAAGAGGAACAAATAAATGAATGAAGGAATGGATATAGAAATTCACTACTGTGCATATTGTTAAGTTTTTACATATTTCTGGCAGTTTAGAAAAATGCATGTCTAAGACTACTATTTACATAAATAGTATCTAATAATATTTAACTATCTTTTTGTTTTATGACATTCATTAGTTTTTAACAAATCTAATTATAATAATATATTTATTTATGTTTTTAACCATTATTTCAGTTCAGGAGTACATGTGCAGTTTTGTTATATAGGTAAACTGAATGTCTTGAGGGTTTTGTATACTAATTATTTTGTCACCCAGGTAATAAGCATAGTACCTGATAGCTTTTTAATCCTCACCCTCCTCCACCACCCACCCTCAAGTAGGCCATGGTGTCTTTGTTCCCTTCTTTATGCCCATTAATACTCAGTGTGTGACAACATAATTTGGGAAATAATCTTATTCTATTTGTTTTAGAATATAGAATATTAGCCACCTTAGATATATTACTTATAGTAGTTAAAACATTTCCTGTTAATGCTGAGAAAAAACAGTAATGTAAATAAGAAAATAAGCTCTTTTTGTTTTTGTTTCTGGATTCATGCCTTAACATGTATAAATCATGATAAACAACTTTTTTTTTTTTTGGCATCATGAGATTATTTTTTCTTTTAAAAAATATTTTGTATTTTTAAACATTTTTATGGGTACATAGTAGGTCTATATATTTATGGGGAACATAAGAAGTTTTGATATAGGCATGCGATGTGAAATAAGTACATCATGGAGAAAGGGGCATCCATCCCCTCAAGCATTTATCCTTTGAGTTACAAATAATCCAATTACATTATTTAAGTTATTTAAAAATGTATAATTATTATTGACTATAGTCACCCTATTGTGCTATTAAATAGTAGGACTATTCATTCTTTCTAATTTTTTTGTACCCATTAACCATCCCACCTGCCCGACAACGCCCAACTACCCTTCCCGGACTCTGGTAACCAGCCTACTCTCTATATCCATGAGCTCAATTGATATGATTTTCAGATCCCACGAAAAGGTGAGAAAATGCAATGTATAAACACATAAAATATTATAAACACAACCCCAAATATTCTAGCTTCTATTAAAATTTTACTTTATATATGATAGGTCTGAATTATAAAGTGTATTTTGTTGAAAAGATTTATACTGAAGTCATAAAGTATGAAGTTTAAAGTATATGATTAGTACTTATTGACACGTGTCTGAATAACCTGTCATAGGCATGAAAATAAATAGGAAGGAATAATACTTTTACTTAATATACTCTAAAAAGTTGTAATCATACTTAAGGACAAATCTAATGTATTAGAATCTGATGAACATATTGGATTTTTAATCCTTGTGATGTATTTCTTCAATGTAAGTTGCGAGCTAACTTTCTCATATGGGCTTGCATATTGACTTTCAATAATTTAGTAAGAAAAAACTATCAAAATGGAAATATTTACTGTAAACATAGCTGTAATTTTGTATAATGTGCATTATAAATTGATATCCTAATATATCATCTTAAGTGTTACTTCATGTAGTTAAGTTTGCAGAACATAATTTTACTTACTCTATGCCCAAACATATCAAACGAGCTACAAATTTTATTAGCAAAATGCCTAGGCATTTTGTACAAAAATGACATTTAGTACAAAAATGACCGACCATATTACTAAGTGTTTTAATCTAATATGATGGACAATGAATTCACTTACTTGAGGAGTTTTAACTAATATTGTTGATATTTATTGTGTGGCTGGGTCTTACAAGAGCTTCTTGGCTGGGCACGGTGGCTCATGCCTGTAATCCCAGCGTTTTGAGAGGCCGAGGTTAGTGGATCACAAGGTCAGGAGATCGAGACCATCATGGCTAACACGGTGAAACCTGTCTCTACTAAAAATGCAAAAAAAAAAAAAAAAAAAAAAAAATATTAGCCAGACATAGTGGCAGGTGCCTGTAGTCCCAGCTACTCAGGAGTCTGAGGCAGGAGAATGGAGTCAACCTGGGAGGTGGAGCTTGCAGTGAGCCGAGACTGCAACACTGCACTCCAACCTGGGCAACAGAGCAAGACTCCGTCTCAAACAAACAAACAAAAACAAAACAAAACAAAACGACAACAACAACAACAAATGTGTTGGAATTAATTACTTCTGACAATAACAGTATAGCATCTCATGATATACTGATGGGCTGAGGCAGGTGGATCACCTGAGGTCAGGAGTTCAAGACCAGCCTGGCCAACATGGCGAAACCCCATCTCTACTAAAAAAAAATACAAAAATTAGCCGGGCATGATGGTAGATGCCTGTAGTCCCAGCTATTCAGGAGACTGAGGGAGGAGAATCACTTGAACCTGGGAGGCAGCAGTTGCAGTGAACCAAGATTGTACCATTGCACTCCAACCTGGGCAGCAGAGCGAGACTCTGCCTCAAGGAAAATAAATAAATAAATAAAAAGGATTAGCTCAAAGGAAACTCTAATATAAATTTTATTAATTTTATACCACTTATTAATTTCATATCACTTTCTCAAATATTCCCTTGCTTTCTATATATTTCTGACTTTCTAATACATAATTAGTTAACTTTCAGGAGTACACAAATTATTTATTCTCTGCCACACAACTCATGCTTTTTGAAAGCCCAGAATGTAAAACAGTCTCTAAGAATATGAAATTGGTACATCCAACTGTAAAAGCAAAAAAGACACTCTTCTAATTCCCTGCATTTCATCTATTTGAGAAAAAAGTATTTGCCTTACTTACTAAGTAAAATCACTGATCCTTACAATACCCAGCACAAAGTTATTGACTGCTTCCAATGCAGATAAAGAGAAAGAAAGGAAAAGAAAAATAGAAAAGGAGAAAAGAAAACAAAAGGTGATTTCAAAGCAGATGAACACATTTTACTACAAATAATAAAAACATGTAACATATCCAGCTCCTGAGTAATAGACTGGCTCTACTATTTTTCTTGTCTTCACACTTTTGTGATAGTTGACTTTTCCTGTTGCCATTAAGGCGTTTTCTTTTTGTTTTTCTTTTCCCTTTTTTTTTCTCTTTTATTTCTTTTCTTTCTTTCTTTCTTTCTTTCTTTCTTTCTTTCTTTCTTTCTTTCTTTCTTTCTTTCTTTCTTTCTTTCTCTCTCTCTCTCTCTCTCTCTCTCTCTCTCTCTCTCTCTTTCTCTCTCTCTCTCTTTCTTTCTCTCTTTCTTTTTTTCTTTCTCTCTTGTCACCCAGGCTGGAGTGCAATGGCACAATCTGGGCTCACTGCAACCTCCACCTCCTGGGTTCACACCATTCTCCTACCTCAGCCTCCCGAGTAGCTGGGATTACAGGCATGCAACACCACACCCGGCTGATTTTGTATTTTTAGTAGAGAGGGGGTTTCTCCTTGTTGGTCAGACTGGTCTTGAACTCCCAACCTCAGGTAGTCTGCCCACCTCGGCCTCCCATAATGCTGGAATTATATGTGTGAGTCACCACGCCCGGCCCATCAAGACATTTTCTAGGAGCTTCAGTCATTGACTGCATACAGAAAGACAGAGAAAGGGAGAGGAAGATGGAGTGGGGAAGAGAAACAGATGAGAGACAGAGAAAAAAAAGTTTCTGCATCTAGGAGCAGAGGTAAGAAACTTTTCCGTCTACTGTAGAGTTATACTGACTTGTCGTTTCGTGGTGCCCATTAACTTCACATTCAATCAATTTATATGGACGGAAATTAGTCAAAATTTCTTCTAAATTGGCCAAGTGTGGTGGCTCACGCCTGTAATCCCTGCACTTTGGGAGGCCAAGGTGGGTGGATCACGAGGTCATGAGATTGAGACCATCCTGGCTAACAAGGTGAAACCCCGTCTCTACTAAAAACACAAACATTAGCCAGGCATAGTGGCAGGTGCCTGTAGTCCCAGCTATTTGGGAGGCTGAGGCAGGAGAATGGCGTGAACCCAGGAGCTGGAGCTTGCAGTGAGTCAAGATTGGGCCACTGCGCTCCAGCCTGAGAGACAGAGCGAAACTCCATCTCAAAAAAAAAAAAAAAAAAAAATCTTCTAATTTTAGAAGTATATTTACTGTTCAGAGACAGTTTTTGAAAGAAATTTTATCTTTTTTCTTATACATTAGAGACAGTAGAAATTATTTTGGGGAATCTTAGAAATATATCATTCTAAGGTGGATGACACTAATACCATTTTTAAACACATATATGTTTAAATAGAATTTAGCATACTTTAAAAGCAGATAGAGATGTTATTATAATAATTATCTTATTCTTTTTCTGCCTTGTTAATTACTGAAAAGGATGAAAAAGGATTAATTATAAATTATAATTACATAGTTAAACATTTGATTTTTCAATTCAAGAAAATGTTAAATTTGTGAATAATCACTAGTGATTACATATGCTATTAATCATATATATACACATAGTTATGTATATGTAATCATGCATTGCTTAAGGATGGGATATGTTCTCAGAAATGCATCCTTAGGCAATTTCATCATGTGCAAACATCATAGAATGTACTGATACAAACCTACATGGTATAGCTTACTACACACTGAAGCTATATGGTATAGCCTATGACTCCTAGGCTACAAACCTGTTGCTGAATGCTGAATACTATAAGCAATTGTAATACAATGAAACAGCAAATGTAGTACAATGTTTGTGTATCTAAACATATCCAAACATAGAAAAGGTACAGTTTAAACCACTGTTGTACATGTGGTCCGTAGTTGCTCTGTAGTACATGAGTTTGTGTGTGTGTGTGTGTGTGTGTGTGTGTGTGTATTTAGGACTATAGGAAATTTTAGAATAATCTTAAAAACATACTTACATTTACATTTAGCATACTGAAATAAAATCTAGTTTAAAGGCAACTGTGTTTATTTTACTCAAATGTTTATATGTTTATGTACCACCTTCTTACCCCAAAATTCATATGTTGTAGCCCTACCCTCAGTTCCTCAGAATGTATGTGCCTGTATTTGGAGATAGACCCTTTAAAGAGGAGATAAAGTAAAAATTAAGTCGTTAGTGTGGGTCCTAATCCAGTCTAACTGGTGTCTGTATAAGAAAAGGAAATTAGGACAGAGAGAGGAACCAGGGAGAAACACACACGAGAAAAACCCATGGGAGAACACAACAAGAAGGAAGCCATGTGCAACCTAAAGAGAGAGGCTTCAGGAGAAGTCACGCCTGCTGATACCCTGATCTCAGACTTCTAGCCTCCAGAACTATGAGAAAAGATACTAATGTTTTTTAAGCCACCCAGACTGTTGTATTTTGCTGTGGCAGCCCCTGCAAGCTAATAGAAGTATTATTCAGCATAGAAAATTTCAGAAATATACATAAAACTTAACTTCCCATTTGCTGCTCAAATTGCTGACTTCAGAGCACAGAGAAATGCAAGCTGTTTGCAATATTTTTATGCATTGATATCACGTGAAATAAAAATAAAAGAACAAAGAGTTTTACCTAAAAATGAGCATGTTATAAAACAGTTATCCAAAAATATGCCTTTTTCACTAAAAGAAAATAGATGATTCAGTAAAGGTTATGTTACATTTCATAACTTATGTGATTATTCAGATAACCTATTAGATTTTCTCTAAATAAAACTAAACCACATCCTTCTTTGCAGTGACATTTACCACCTTTCTCATTGTTGTGGTTATTGTACAACATGAGATCAAAATGAACATATTATTAATAAAGTTAGTTGACATGGTCCTAAAATAAATTATCTCAAGTTTTCAATCCTCAACTCTCATTGATATTTCTGGTCATAATCATCTTATTCCATCATAATATTAATTCACATATTCATTTAATTTTTATTGAACATTTTTCACAAACAACAGGATAAACATTGAGGAAATAATCAGGAATAAAATAGTCACTTATTTCAAGAGAGCTCCTAGTCAATTGGCATATGAAAGATATGTGAAAGAACAACAGTAAATGAGTTTTAGAGTTGCTAAGTCATGTTCAGTACATAGAACTTAAGTGGTCAGAGGCGAATTCTAGAATTGGACAGTAGACTGTGATAAGTTTGACTTGAAAGTTAGCCAGAACATCTAAAAATTAACTTCTGTATTTGGAACAAGACAACTTGAATCAAGAATGAATGCTTAAATATAGCCCCCAAAATGGAAGTAGCTATTAGTTGAATACCGACAATGGTTTGAACAGTACAATTCAGATCTGGAAACCCTCTCTACAGACAAATCTGTTTCAGCAGATGTTGTTTTGGGGAGGATGGGATTTGTTTCATGATCAGTGGTGAAAAACATGTACAGTTACCACAGAAAGAATCTAGGAAACATAAGGTGAAATGTTTTACAACTTGACACTAAATTTTGCTTAGCATTCCAAAATTGTATGTTTTTAAACGCATAGCAGTGATCTTTATTTATTTGTTTATTTAGAGACAGGGCCTCATTTTGAAATTTGGGCTGGAGTATAGTGGCGCGATCATGGCTCACCGCAGCCTTGGGCCCCTGGGCTCAAGCCATTTTCCTACCTCAGTCTCCCTAGTAGCCGAGGCTACAGGCACATGGTACCATACCTGGCTAACTTTTGTATTTTTTGTGGAGACGAGGTTTTGCCATATTGTCCAGGTTGGTGTTGAACTCCTGAGCTCAAGCGATCCATCTACCTAGGCCTCCCAAAATGTTATTAATAAGACTACAGGCATGAACCACCACCTGCAGCCCGTAGCAATGTTAACTTTGTATATGGAAAAATAACAGAAGTAAACTAGAGTAAGACCAATTTTTTTAAAAGGCATTCAGCTTTTCTCCTTAGAAATAAGTACAGAATATTTCAATAAAATTTTTCTAAAAGGTAAAGATTTAATGTGTTACATCTGTGCAGAGATTACATAAAAGGATATGTTCAATTAGCAGAAATTTTATGCTTAATGTGATAATTTCTTCTACTAGTATAAATACGTTAATTAATACAAAATATCACATCAATTTCACTTCTTTGATATTTTAACTTTTATTTTTCACGTAGTCATAGACTGGTAAAATTTTCCTAGAATTTGTCACTAGTTTTTAGGTTCAAAAACATAATAAGAAATGCAATGCTATTACGGTTTTCATTTTCCTTTTAATTTCCCTTCTCAAGGATGGATAAGATAAAATATAATGCCCAGTTTCAGGTCTATGTATAATAGAGCATTTACAATGGTTACAATGAGCAGCAAAGCCAATGAATTAGTGCAAAACTGATAATTCTCCATTCAATAGGCTAGATATACCTTGAGCATACTGAATTTCATCTACACAATTTTCTTTACCTACCCACATTCAGAAGAACAGAAACAGCAATGCACCCGCACATCATACACAGTTATTACATTTAAACCCCCACATCACACACAAAGACACATGAACACATGCTGATGTCGACATACAATAGAATACCCAACTCAGGCCGGGTGCAGTGTCTCACGCATGTAATCCCGGGACTTTGCAAGGCCGAGTAAGGTGGATCATGAGGTCAGGAGATTGAGACCATCCTGGCCAACATGATAAAACCCTGTCTCTACTAAAAATACAAAAAATTAGCTGAGCATGGTGGTGCGTGCATGTAGTACCAGCTACGTGGGAGGCCCAGGCAGGAGAATCTCTTGAAACCAGGAGGCAGAGGTTGCAGTGAGCCGAGATTGGGCCACTGCACTCCAGCCTGGTGATAGAGCAAGACTCGGTCTCAATAAAAAAAAAAGAAAACACAACTCAGACAATTTCAAAGCAGCCATCAGTGAGGTATAAAATTTATATAGGGACTCACATTTCAACAGGAAGGTAATTCCAAAGCTGATCAATCTAAAAAGTATCACACAATTCTATGTGATTCAGGAAGACAAAGAATACTGTAACATGAATACTAGGTCAGTAGTATGTCTTGCTCTTGAAGACAGACATGTAAGGAGATAAATAAATACAATGCAATAAATGTTATCATAGAAGAATATAAAAACTACCATGAAAACAGGCAGTTAATTTTGATTTAAAGTTTCAGAGAAAACAAGAATAAGAGTGTATATTCGATTTTTACCATGAAGGTTTTGTTCATTTAGTAAAAAAACTAAAGAGGGAAATGGTAGTCAGAATAAGGGGCAAGGTCAAAGTCAGAAAAGTAAGAAAGTTATTGGATTATCTTATATGTTAGAAACAGAAATCTCCTAACAGAAAGTTGAGAGATGAGATTTAAAAGGTAGCATGAGGTCAGATTTTGAAGGACCTCATTTGACAAGTTTAGGAGTGTGTAGTTTATCCTATAGAGTAGGAAATTTTAAAAATAGAAGGATTTATTTTTGTACACATGCAATAGAGTATATAAAGCCTATATGTTCACAAAGCCAAAACCAGGACATCAAAAGCACGTTTGTAACTCCCTGTATTCTCTGCCTAATCACATCCTCTTCCTTCCTCTGTCAATGAATCTACTGCATTGGCATTGTTGATTTTTTGTTAAAAGTTCTACTACCAATGTATGAACTTCCAAATTATATATTTTAGTTCAGGCTGTTTTTGATCTTTTGTGACTTTTTTTTTTTAATTATGTTTGTTGTAAGATTTGTGTGTGTGTGTGTGTGTGTGTGTGTGTGTAGCTTTGATTTATTTATATGAATTGTATGATATACCATTATATTATGCTACAGTTATGACTAAATATGCCTTCTGGAAGATGTAAGTGCGAAATTTTCTCTAGGGTGTGTACCTAGGTGTAAAATTGCTATGTTAAAATATTTGTACATTTTTAAATTATCTAGATGATGTCAAAATCTTTCCAAATGTGATTCTAACAATGTATATACCTCCTATCACTATATGAAGTTACCATTTGGAAAGTTTTTTTTTTTTTTTTTTTTTTTTTTTTTTTAGGATTTGCCTTTCTGTTTTGTTGTGTGATAGTTTTATTAATAATTGTGCTTTAAATTTACTTTTCACCTATTACTATTGGAGTCAACAATATTTTTTATTGTTTATTTGCTATTTCCATTACAAATTTATGTTTTTTTCTTGGAGATATTTTGTGCTTTGCCAATACTTGGGTGATTAGATAGGCAATTCATATCCTCTCTGACTTTATACTTTGCTTTTTTGCCTTGTTTGTGGAATTTTCTGAAAACAATGGTTTTAATTTTCTAGTAGTCAAATTATCCATCTCCTCCATTATGAAAAGTGGTTTATGCCTAGTTTTAGATATTATTTTTGATTCCAATTTAAATTTTTTTCAAAAATCACATTTTTGTCACATTTGAGTCTCATTGACCTTGAATTATTTTGAGATTTAATATACAGGTCAATTTCATTTTTTGCTTTTAATGAGTATGAAAAATTCATGAGCATAGCACCAGTATCCATCATAAGTTATTCTGTTCTTCATTTTTGCCTATATTTGACAGAATCAACTATGTCATATATCCAGGGTCCATTCATAAGTGATATATTGATTTCACTATAATATATCAATGTATCACAATATATGTATAATGTATTATAATTTTAATATTTAAAATACATTGATTTTATCATTTACTGGTTTTATTTTTCCAGTGATTATTATTCCACCAGTGATACACTGTCTTCATCATAGCTACAAAATAAATTATTGATACCATTTTTGCTTTCTATTTGTTCTATTATGTGCCTATTTGCTCATTTCCTTGTGGTTTTTTTTTTTTTTTTTTTTTTTCTATTTACTACTGTGGAAATTAAGTATACTATTTATCTTTTTTAGTATTATAGGCATTTCAACATATATATTTAATGATTCAAATTCAAAAATTAATTAATACCTTCATCATCCTCCTAGACAATCCATGAAATTTAGAAAGTATTTAACTCCTTCTCTTATTCAAAAGTATGTTATTAGAGTTGCATATTTTAATTACGTATGGTCTCTTTTTTAAACAGATGTTCAGTTGCTTTTTCTTTTTCTCTCAAATATGTGAGATCATTTTAAAACTATATTCGTTCCCTGTCAATGTTTTTAAGCTCAATTCTTATCTTTTAGATGGAGCAAACACACATCTTTAATATAGTTTAACACATTTTAAGCATACATTATTTAATAATGTACTGATAATTAAAATATCTGAAGACTTTACTTGTCTGTTTCTATTTTCTGTTGATTTGTATTTTTTTATTTGCTTCTTTTGCTTTCTTTACTTGGTTCTAATTTATATTTTTTAATTGCCTGGATGCACTACTAGTTTAGTATTACTTTTAACTAAATTATTAACTTGCATGTTTTTTTCTGCTCACCCATAACATTTGAGCTTGGGCTGCAGATATGTACTTCTTTTCCTGCGATTCATTATTCTGAAGGACTTTCTCCCTTGTTTTGCTTAGCCACAATAAAAAATTTATGGATAGTTTTCATGATGTGAAGGTGGTGTTGATGGGCTTATTTCTGGTTCACACCTAGAATGAAGATATAGAACTTTGTGCACCAGGTATTGAGAGAAAGTAGTACCTGTAGACTCTCTTGGATGAATAGTGGCTTTTGTTTCTGTCCTCATGCCCTACAAGGCCATGTAAAAAAAGCTTGGGTTCTAGATATTAACAAATGCTCTCAGGGTAGAAGAGCTCTTAGGATTACCTTTAACTCTCTGGATCCCTACTGCCACTTAGCCTTTGATCTTGTAATTTCTTAGTATCTACTCATTACACTGCTGTTTTTAAAGAGAATTTGGGGATCCTACATTTGCGCTGATCTACCTGACCTTGAACCAGTACATTGTTTCATGGGGGAAAATAAAACAGGGGAAGTTAGCACTTCTTCTGGTTTACCCTCTTGCTTATATTATTGATGTAATTGATTAAAGCCTTGACTGTTAACTTCCATTTTTGCTTGTTGCTTTAATTGACTACTTTGACACCTGGTAGCCTCTGCATATTCTCTCCAACTTAGCTGGATTCCTGACAAATTCGTACAATGAACAGGATAGTTTGTGAAGAAAGCTCTGGAAGAACAAAAGCCTGAAGATTTTATAAGATACCTTTGGGAGGTTTCAGCAAAGTACCTGGGGCATTATGAAAGTGCATCATTTGCAAGAGTCTGAGGGTTCCAGGGAACACTTCACAAACTGGCCTTGATAAGTGCTAGCAAAGCCTGTGGGCACTTCACCAGTCCTGACGGTGGGTTTTCGAAAGTGCTTGGGACATTCTTAAAGGATGCTAGAGAAATTGTTTTTATAACCTTTTCATTTCTGAGAGGGATTACTGGTCTTTCTCATTAGTCTCTGACCCTCCAGCTGAGCATCTGGTGAATCCGATTAGAGATCAAGCATAGGGGTCCATCAAAAGCTAGGAAAGCAATTTCTTAGCCATTGCCTAGAGCCCTCTACCAATAAGACCAGAGAGAGGCAGGGGGCTTCTGCATGCTGAGTAATACTAAGCAGGTCAATGATAAATACTCTGTGGTGCAGCAAGATGCTGAAACCTCAGAAGAAAAAGGAATGCCCATCCCTTTGGTATATTAATACTTTGCCCAGCACCATGATGAGACCAGGAGAGTTCATTCGATCCCCTCCAGAAGCCCTGCTCTCCTCTCATATGCCTGCCCTGCGTTGCTCGGTGGGAATCCTGGCCAAGAAACAGCTCTGCACCCTCAGCTAGCTTTTCCACTTAGTTCTTCACTAGCTGCCCTTGTCTCAGAAAACTTATGATTAAATTCTACCAGGAGGTCTCTGAAACTACAAGAGATTTGTTCCCTTGGTGGGGTGCAGGGGATATCAGAGGTCCTTTGCCAAGGTTAAGATTCAATGAGGAGATAAATAACATTTGCATTTCTTGAGCCTATATGTAAATAACCATGTTCCCTGAAATCCCTGGCACCAAGATGAGTCAAAAAAAAATAATAATGCTCTGTGGTTTTGGGTCTGAGGCCATCACTACAAGGACCCCTGCCCGAGACTGACTATGAGTGGTTCCCTTTCGTTATTACAAATCCCTCTTGTTAAGGCTTTCACTCCTGAATGTGTTATTGGTATTGATGTCTTGTTTATGTAGACTGCTGCTAGCCTTTGCCACCAAGTCCTGATATAATTGCTACAATAAGGAAAATTATAGAGGGCATGTGGAAGATTGTGAACCTACCTGACTTACGGGTTACAGTTAATACAACTGTTTGTTGGAGACACTGGCAAGCCTCAGACGGACATTTACAAAATAAGCTCTCCTGGGTGAGGAAACATTTAGGTAAAAACCAATTCCAGTCCATGTAAGTCTTTTGTTACCTATATGGATGCTTATTAGACAGACTTCCACATTGACAGTGGGAAACATAACCAATGAGTTGACTACACCTGTCAACAAAACACAGAAACTGAAGTATCTTCCACTGTTGAGAAACCAGATATGTGACTGATTACCTCCTGGATACACAAGAGTGCAGCCCATGGAAATTCAGACACCATCCTAGACTGGACTGACACATATGAACTGCCACTGTCAAAGAAAAGTTGCCCTTACTGCAAATTCTGGTCAAGGTTAAATACACCACCTATGAATAAATTCCACAGGTCAAGAACCAGAATATTCTTGGCAGGTAGGTCATGTTGGGCATTTCATCCCATTAGGAGAGTTTCACAGGATCCTGACTGCAGTGGACACTTTCTCTGGATTTAGCTTAGCCATCCCCATGCATTCTACTGACTCAGGGCACCCTTTCCAGGTCCTATAAGGGTACATTTGCTTCCTGTTAAGTTTCCTCATCACAGTGCATTTGACAGCAGGCCCAAGTTTGTGACCCAAGCTACACAATAATGGGCTCAGACATGGGACATACTATGAATTTTCAATGCTTCATATCACCCCCAAGACACAAGATTATCACATGTCTTAATGTAAAATTAAATCACAGGTGTAGGTGTCTGATAGGTAAGGACAAAATAACCCAAACTTGGACTGCACATCTTCTGTAAGCCATCTAAGGTCTCAATGCAGCAATTCCTCAATGCAGCAATTCCTCAAAAGCAATTCCTCAAAACATATTTCTTATGTTCAGTATGGTTATCTATCCCCTTTTCTTCAAATTTACACTCTTCTTTTATAATTATTGACACCATAGTCTCATGGGGGATCCTGTAAAGGTTTTGCATTCCCTTCAATTTCTTTCTGAAGCCTCAAATCAATGACAGCTCACAATGGCTATTAAGCAAGGAATGGGAGATATGTAAGCTCATTTTGAAATCTTTTAAAACTTCAAGATGTTATACTAACCAATTCTTAACCATAATGTGTCTGTGATTACTTTGTAGAATTTTTTTTTTTCATACAAATGCTTTTGTCTTTCTCACATATCTCTCAGATGAAAGTTCTAAATAAGAATAGGTGATGACTTTCAGCTGGGCACAGTAGCTCACACTTGTAATTCCAGCACTTTAGAAGGCCAATGAGGACAAATCACTTCAGGTCAGGAGTTTGAGACCAGCCTGGCAACCATGGTGAAACCCGGTCTGTACTAAAAATAGAAAAAATTAGCTGTACATGGTGGTGTGTGCCTATAATCCCAGCTACTTGGGAGGCTGAGGCATAAGAATTGCTTGAACTCAAGAGGCAGAGGTTGCAGTGGGCCGAGATCTCGCCTTTGTGTTCCAGCCTAGGGGACAGAGCAAGACTCCATCCACACACAACCCAACCCCTGTCAGTCCCCGAAAAAAAATAGTTGATAAGTTTTTTAAATAATAAAGTTTTTATTACTAGATGGAACACACTGATGATAGCAGTGAACAAAACAAAACTAAAACCTTGACACCTGGGGAGGCACCAGGGAGGATGTTAATGATCTTTATCTTACAGCTCCTAAAAGCTTTTTTGTACTCCAAAGAAACAAACAAACCAAAAAGCTCATTCTCCATGCTGCCTTGCTCAGCTGCTGTGAGCACTTCAGATTCAAACTGACGGTGATCTTATGACCCTGCCTACGACAGAAGGAACATCAGAGAATGACCTCATCTCCTGAATGCCTGTGAGACAGTAGAGAGTCATGGCTTCAGCCGCTGTGTATCCCATGCAGAACGCCTCACCTTCAGCTGTTGTTCATACTTGTGAGGCTGAAAAACAGATATTATAAATTAGCAAAACTGTTTGAAACCTACTGCCACTGGTGGCTTTTCTAAAACTAGGGATTCAACCGAGTTTTTTTGGACTGACCTGGGAATCCTAGGGTTGGAGGCCTGATGACCATAGGCTGCTCTGGAGGTCCTGCTAACCTGATGTTAACAGGTATATATATGCTCTGCTTGAGTGTCCCAACATTGTAAATGCTTTGCTTCCAGAAGGACCAGCTATGCCCTTGCGGTGTGTCCTCTATCAGGGCACTACCTTTGCTTGGAAGGCTTCAGGTCAGCCTTAACTTACTGGCCAGAGCTATGCTGTCTGAATTGATACCTCTGGCCAGGGATAGGGCTATGACACATATTTTCCTGACTCGATAATTGTATTAGTCAGGGTCCTCTAGAGAGACAGAAATAGGAGAGTTTATTAAGTATTAACTTACATGATCACAAGGTTCCACAATAGGCTGTCTGCAAGCTTGAGGAGCAAGGAGATCTAGTCTGAGTCTCAAAACTGAAGAACTTGGAGTCTTATGTTCGAGGGCAGGAGACATCCAGCACAGGAGAAAGTTGTAGGCTGGGAGTCTAGGCCAGTCTTTCCTTTTCATGGTTTTCTGCCTGCTTTATCCTGGCCCTGCTGACAACTAATTAGATTGTGCCCACCCAGATTAAGAGTGGGTCTGTCTTTCCCAGTCCACTGACTCAGGTGCTAATCTCCTTTGGCAACACCCTTACAGACACACCAGGATCAATACTTTGTATCTTTCAATCCAATAAAGTTGACACGGAATATTAACCATCACAATAACTACTGGGACTGATGGTTACTTTCAGCCCTTCAGGCAGGTCTGACCTTACTGCTTGGAGTTATCTTGATCATGGCTTTGGTTTGCTATTGCTTCAGACTAGTACCCAGTGATTGTCATATCCCTTCCATGTCTCACCTGTTTGGATTCACATGGGGGTAACCCATGGTTCTTGTTCAGGTCCTGAAAAATGAAGAAATGAAATGAAGGGATTCTGCTTCTCGCCAACTTCACTCTATATGATTGTTCAGGCTGACCATAGGCACTTGAAAAGGCTTTACTCAACAGACGTCACAGGAGATAACCTCTTCCTCACACCAGACTTGATGTAGAGTCAATATGCTACGGTCTCTGAAAGGAGTTGCAGTCAAGGTCTCAGGTCCTCCTGCCTGGGTCATGTTCTCATGCATAGCCGCATTCCTAGCACTCATGCTTCTAGTTAGAGGCCTTCTTAAATGGGGAGGGCTGTAACCCTTCAAGACGTTTATCTTCACTCAGATCATTACTCAGTTCTTTTCCACTCCCAGTGCTCCCTCTGACCACCAGGTCCACACAACTGTAGGAGAGTTTTGTTTAAGGTTTCCTCAACACTAAGAGAACTCCCACTTTACCACCCACGTTTTTCTATGCTCATTCACTTGCCCCTTGTTATTCCATGGGGCTGAGTGCTGGTTTCTCATAAATTGCAACAGAAAATAGAAAATAACAGAATAATATTCTAATTTTGCTGAAAGAAAATTAGTTGTCAGCTAACAATTACATATTCAAACTTTTATTGAAAGTGAAATTAAGACATGATCACACAAAAATAAATAAATAATACAGGGACTTTGCAACCATGGGTCAATTCACAAAACCTTCAGAAGATTTCTTTCAGGCAGAAAGAAAACATTACACGATAAAATACCTGTATGCTATAGTTTGGATATTTGTCCCCACAAGCCCCATGTTGAAATTTGTTTCCCAATGTTGGAAGTGAGAGTCTAATGGAAGATGTTTGGGTCATGATGGTGGATCCCTCATGAGATGCTTGATGCCATCCTCACAGTAATGGGTGAGTTCTTGCTCTATTTGTTCTCACAAGAGCTGGTTGTTAAAAACAGTCTGGCATATTCCTCTCTCTCTTATTTCCTCCCATATGATGTGATTTCTACACACACTGGCTCCCCTTGCATCCTGCCATGAGGAAGTACCCTGACGATCTCGAAGCCGAGCAGATGCCAGCACCATGCTTTTTGTACAGTTTGCAGAACCATAAGCCAAATAATTCTATTTTCTTTATTAATTGCTCAGCCTCAAGTATTCCTTGATAACAATGCAAATGGACTAGACAATTTGTCTCAAACTGACACCAAACAAAAATTGATTGTCAATATGCTAATCCAAAATGGTACATTAAATAATTTATTGTTTGAATTTATTCAGAACACAAACATGCCAGTGCAACTAAGTTAAAAATATGATAGCTACTTAGAAAAGTATTTTTATATTCATAAATTTAAAATTATACTTCTACAAACATGAATCAAAGAAGAAATCCTGATGAAAGTTAGAAAATTCTAAGAACTGATTGGCAATTAAAAATATTACATGTTAAAATTTATGAGATATGATTAAAGCATCATTTAGAGGGAAATACATAGTCTTAAAACTACATATGAAGATAAAGATAAAAAGTTATAAACACACAAGCTAAAAGAAAAATCAACAAAGAAGGAATTAAGGAAAGTAAAAAGAAAAAGTTAAATACAAACATTCAATATA
The DNA here is from genome assembly GCF_047675955.1 of Chlorocebus sabaeus. Classification (NCBI taxonomy): domain Eukaryota; kingdom Metazoa; phylum Chordata; class Mammalia; order Primates; family Cercopithecidae; genus Chlorocebus; species Chlorocebus sabaeus. Next base: position 83,894,242 of record NC_132910.1, on the reverse strand, counting down.
GCAACACAGAGCTCCATTTGTCTTTAAGAAATGTAATGAATCAGACAATTCTCGATCACATAAATTTTAAAATGAAGAGACAAATAATTTTACAAAGAAAAGAAGGTATAAATAAATAAGCCGAAATATGTGTTATTATATAGCATGTATTTATAAAATAAAAAAAATCACTGTGCTAGGAAGCTCCAAGATAGCTTCTAGTTATCCCTCAGTATTTATACCCTTGTGTAATTATCCCTCCTTGAATGTGGGCCAGACATAGCAATTTGCATCTAACAAAGAATATAGAAAAAGCAATGAGATGATATTTTTTAGATTAGGTTAATCAAGCTTTCTATCTCACTCATCCTCTCTTACCCTCTTGCCCATGGATCTGCTGGAAAGTCAGTTGCCATGTTGTGACATGTACCATGTTTGGCAAAAAACCGAGAGGATTCGTCAGTTACCTGACACTGAAAAACTGAGGGCCTCAGTCCAACAGACCCTGAGAATCTGAATCTTGCCAAGAATCACAAGAGTGAACTTGTTAGGAGATCATCTCCAAGTAAAGCTACAAATGGACCTTTGCGTGAGAGGCACCCAACTAAACCACACCCAGCTTCCTGACTCTCAGGAACTCTAAGGTAGTAAATACTTGCTGTTGCAAATCACTTATTATGGGATAATTTGTTTCACAGTAACAGCTAACACATGAAACATAAAAGAGGAATACAAACAAATAACGCAAGAAATTTCACAAATGTAGACCGATACAATCCTGCTAAATATAACAGTGAAGAATAATTGTATACAAAGAATACTGCATCGTAATTACAGGAATGGGTATTCCACATTACATAACTAACTCATATTATTTACCATATAAAATAATTTATAAATAATACAAATGATAATCTCAATTTATTCAGAAGTATCTAATAAAATTCAACTTCTTCCAGATGAAAACTTCAAACTGCTAATACAATTATTAAATTAACAGATGCACTTACAAAAATCTTACAGCAAGCATTATATTAAATGGTAAAATACTAATGTATTTACTATATTTTAACATCAGAACCAAGAGAAGTATATCCATTTTCTAGTCAGCATTTTACTTGAGGTGTTAGCCAGAGAAGTAAAAGAAAGTAAAGGTAAAAAACTATTAGTAAGGATTTTGAAAGAGAGAAAAAAAAATTTCTAATAGCAAAAGATTGTTTTATTCTATTACATTAACATTTTGAGCAATATATTTGTTCATTAAAAACACCATAAGGTGAGTAAAAATGCTGAGCAGGGAATACATATAGCACACATTTAGCAAAAAGTTATTATAGATAATAAACAGATTAAAATATAGTTTACTCATAAATCAGAAAAGGTGAAAAGCTGGCAAAAATAAATATAGACATTTTGCAAAAGAGGACATGCAAATGGCACATAAACATGTACATTACCACTTACCTCACTGATAACCAGGGAAATATACATTAAACCCACAATACGTAATTTTATACCCCTCAGATTTGCAAAAAATGTAAAGCCACACAAGGTCTTGTTGAGTTGTGTAAAGAGATGATATACTAAGAATTCCAGACTGTGACAGTATAAACTAGCACAATTTTAGAAAATAAATTAATATTACTACTGAAGTTAACAAAACATGACGTAGTAATTCTATGCCACAGCATCAAGAGACATACACAAGAATATTCCTCAGAACGTTCTTCTTGATTTCAAAAAACAACAATAAACCTGTAGGATTTCTAACAATAGCATGGGTTAAATCTTGTTTGCACATCATGGAATATTCCACTGTAATCAAAAGGAATACTGCTATATTCATTAACTTGATTTAATATCATAATCATGATATTGATTAAAAAACTAAAATCACAGATAGATTATTTAGTACAGTTCATTTATGTAAATTTCAAAACAGGCAAAACTAGGTTATGCATACTTATGAACACAGGTAAATATCACTTTTTAAAGCAAGAGCACAGCACAAAAGGCAGGAGAGTGGTAACCTCAGGGGTAAAGAGAAAGCTCTGTAGCTATTGCATAGCACATTTGGGGTTCCTATAGGACTAGAAATATTTTATGTGAGTTTAATAATATGTGGAAGGGTATACATCTTAGTGTTATTTTTCAAACTCTGTACATGCATTTTAGTATGGACATTTCACAATAAAAACTTTTGAAAACTTTAAAATGAGTTTTTAAGTCTATGCAGTCTTGCAAAATATTTACCTCATTTTTATTCAAAAAGTATTTATTGTCAGACATCAACTAGGTATTTTCTAGCAAAATCATAAACCTCCTAATCACTGTTTTGAAAGGAGTAACCTCTCTACCATTGTTTTAAAAAAGAATTCCAAATCTGCGATTTTATTGAAAGCATTCTTTACACTATGAGATATGTCATATAGTATCTTTGAAATTATTTTTGAATTTTTTTGTGAACTCATTATTTCAAAGCTGATGATTCTCTATTCTTTATAGAGTCAAGAAGAATCTAGATTTATGCTTTTCTGAAAAAAGAAAGCACTGGTGTTCACATAATGTTAATATCATAAATGCAAGAAATACAAAATCAGAGAGAAGAAAGGTGCAATTTCTCTAGTTTTTCATCTTATCCCTCTGAAAGCCTGCCAAAGAACCCTCCTACCAACTAAACTCTGTGTGTGTGTGTGTGTGTGTGTGTGTGTGTGTGTGTGTGTAAATAAGAAACTGACCGTTTTTGAGCTGAGGTCTAGTTACTGCTATAATGAAAACAATAATTTTAATTATTTACAAAAATGTTAAAACCAATTTATTTGACTAAAATACTATTACCCAAATAATTAGTAAAAAGGAACTATCTAAAATAAACATACAATAAATTTTTAGTGAATCATGTTGTCATTTTATTCCAAAACATTAATGGTATAGCAATGTCTAAAATTATTTCTCTCATTTTTCAGCTGAAAAACAATATTTTGAGCTAGATTTTCAAATATCTAATTTAACTGTTTTCTTTTAAATTATTCATATTAATGGCATGTATTCAAATGTCTGTTAAAATCCCATGCAAAGTCATAGGTACATTATGAAAGAAGTGGCATATGCCAATATGCTCCTGAATGATGCATGATACATTAATAAGCATTTGTTTAGTCAAAGATATCTGAGATGTATTTAAATTCCATTATAATACTTTGTAAATGTTTAAACACACAAAAAAAGGAAAGGTATATCTACATCTAGGTTTGGACAAGAGGCATTGGCATCTCTTCTGAGAATATAACAAAACGCATATTAATTGTAAGTATCTTACTCAGATCTTTACATGTCTTGGCCAATTATGAATGCTTTGATTTGATGGTATTCAACTGTTGGATTTAGGATATCCAAAGAGATGTGATGTATCATTTTAACTTCAGAAGTGACATTTTGTTTTTCACTATTTTGTATACATATAGTAAAAACAACAAAATAGCCAATTGGCATTTGTATAACCAAGAGTACAATATTGTGTTAATATTTCAATCCTCTTCATTACAATCTTCCTCATTACAAAAACTTATAAATTATAAATAGCAAATTATAATGAAAATGCATAAATTAAATGCAATATAAATTATAATGAAAATGCATAATACCATCGTGAGGATGGGGTTGGGAGGCATGCTAAAAGCTTCTAGAGCAAATTAAATTTTAATCAGATATTTAAGTATATAAAACAAATAATTTTATTGTAAGCTGTAACAAAGGTTTGAATGTTTTTTTAAAGCATATGTAAAAAATGTAAAATTTGACATTCGGGACTTAATATTGAGTCTATTCTAGATTCCCAGTTATTTATCTAAAACTATGGAAATGATGCCCGGATTTACCTCCATGAAACTTCATTACAGGTGGATCTCATACAACAGCTTGAGAGAATGTCACTAACAATGAGGCAGATAGAGAAGAATCGAGAACAATTTTAAATGCTCTATCATATAAAATAGTCAATTCTCACATTATGAAATAAAAACTAAACTCTGGATTGGGCATCTGCTTTAACATTTCACAATGATTAATTTTGAGGCAATCAGTATAGCTTTGCTCCTTTCACCAATTTAACGATTTTAATATATACTTAGAGAAGGGGCAGCTCAAAATGAATGGCATAAAATAAAAAAGAAATAGAATTGCCATAGTATATCCTTACATTTTTTTTTTTTTTTTACAACACTAAGCACTAAGTACCAATTAATAGATGAGAAAGTTAAAGCTCAGAGAAGTTATGTAAATTGCTAAAGTTCACACAGGTGTAAAGTAATTAAGGCAGGATTCTAAGTCATGCAGTCTATCTCCAGAGCCCACACTCTTTCTTAGGCACTATTCTAGAGGCCCAGAATAAGTTTTTTGAAATAATTTAAAGTTTCAGAAGAGAAGGAAGAACATAACTCTGAAACTTGTCTATTACATAAGCCAAATCTTCAGAAAGGGGAAAGTTTAAAAATGCAAGAGAATATAGCATCAGTTATCAAACAAAAAAGAAGATTAAAGAAGATTTAAAAAATAGGATGAAAAAAGATGACAGAATGAGATGATTGTAGACAGATCATATGGGAAAAGATTATGATGATTAAAGAGACAACAGAGGATGAATTAATGTATGTAAAATATTTAGTAAACCACCTAGCACATAGTATGTCACTAATAATTAGCTATTATAATTATTATCAATCACTTACCCCTAAAGAGAACAAGTTTGATACAGTCTTTGTTGGTAATTTGTTAATATATTTATTTGTTTCCCACCTTGTGCTGTGGCTCACACGTGTACTCTCAGCACTTTGGGATGCCGAGGCAGGAGGATCACCTGAAGTCAGGAGTTCAAGACCAGCCTGGCCAACATGGTGAAACCCTGTTTTTACTAAAAATACAAAAATTAGCTGGGTGTGGTGGTGGGCATCTGTAGTGCCAGCTACTGGAGGCTGAGGCAGGAGAATCACTTGAACCAGGGAGGCAGAGGTTGCAGTGAGCGGAGATGACACCACTGCACTCCAGCCTGGCAACAGAGTGAGATTCCGGCTAAAAAAATATGTGCGTGTATATATATATATATATGTGTGTGTGTGTGTGTGTGTGTGTGTGTGTGTATGTGTGTTTCCAATTGGCAGTGGTTAGATTGACAATCCTTGTCCTTACTGACTGCCAACACTATACTCATATCTGAATCTTGGGAGCAGATTTATGTTCATGACTTCATTATCTTGACTAGTCACTAAAAGTCATTTCATTATTAATATTTGGTGAATTATTTCTAGACCTTTACAGTGATTGTCAAATTTATAAAAATATGACCAATTAGATTTAAAGAAGTACTACAAATATGAGCTCAACTTGTTCTGTTCCTTCACTTCTGGCTCTTTTAAATATCTTTCTCATTCATTTATTCATTTAGTTACATGTATACTGAGCAACTATTAAAGGCAAAGCATGTTATAAGTGCTGTTTTGCTTACTATGTATTAGACCAAATTCTGGTATTAAATATAATAGAAGAGAATACACCTAAGCTGAACAGGAGATTATGTATGAAAATACAAATTTTTACAAAAGTCTAAGAGAAAAAATGTGAAAGATAACTCAGAGACATCATGTCGGAAATGTTCAATTATAAGAAATATAAATAAAATAAGGAAAAATTCAATTTTAGTAAGAACTGAATAAATGTCTATAGGGCCCCACAAGTCTCTTCACAAATAAATTTGAAATTTATGAGGCAATGTCTATAAAGTATGGGATGTGAATGGTTTTTTGTTTGAAAATATTATGACCTGTCAAGTTGTCATTCATTAGTAATGTTAGAAAAGTTTTCTTAGCTCTTCAAAGTTTCTGGAAAACCACAACTCAAGGAATTCTTCTAACTATATATATATATATATAAAGTGAATATTTTTCAATCCCCTTGACAGAAAAATCAAAATCATGAACTAAAGAATGTGAAAGAAATTATTATATGAAAGTAATTAAAACTAAAAATAATTCTATAACAATTTTATTCATCTTGTTATAAATCAGAATGTAAATTCCAATAATTTTTATTGATTGAATTAATATCAATGAAAAATCCAAATTATATTATATTAACAAAGGTAATGAGTCAATATTTACATTGCCTTTGTCAAGAAACTTGAACCACACCTCACCTCCCACATATAGATAGAAAAAACTGTTAAACATTTTTTGTTTTAACTGTTCTTCTCTTTCTCTAAGTGTGGCAACATGTCCGAAATGAACTTTGAAATCTTGCTTAAATTCACTACTTTATGGGCCAGGCATTGTGGCTCACACCTATAATCTCAGCACTTTGGGAGGCCGAGGCAGGCGGATCACGAGGTCAGGAGATCAAGACCATCCTGGCTAATATGGTGAGAACCCGTCTCTACTAAAAATACAAAGAATTACCCAGGCATGGTGGCACAAGCCTGTAGTCCTAGCTACTCGGGAGGCTGAGGCAGGATAATTGCTTGAACCTGGGGGGCGGAGGTTGCAGTGAGCCGAGATCGCGCCACTGCACTCCAACCTGGTCACAGACTAAGACTCCATCATTAAAAAAAAAAAAAAAAAAAAAAAAATTCACTACTTTATGATTATCCAAGATATTCCAAACGTTTTCTATTTCATTCACCAATGCACCTATTTCTTCTTTCTTCTTCTCTCCTAAGGACATAGGTTATTGAAGACAGGGACGAATTATTTGTTCTATAATGTGTTTCAGTTTTCTGAGAGAAGGTTATATTATTAAAGTATCATCAGTAGGCCTTGTCTATCATGGAGCATGAGGGTCCCACAAGTGACACCCATTTATGAAGTTTCAAGGGAGTACTTAACCACCAAGAGACACAAAGGTATAACTAGGCGAGTACTTCAGGAGAGTGTATTACAACTTTTGTCACAGACTTTTTTACCTCTTTGAATGCAAAATGAAAACTTTCCTATGTTTCTACTAGTTTAGTGGTTTCTTTTCTTTCATGCCTAAAAATCTCAAGAGATTAAGACTATCAACATCACTATGCTTCTTGATAATCGTTTACTTCATAATCATTTTGTTTCTTATATCTGTAGAGTCCTAAATGGTAAAAATAATAACTTAATTGTTCATTTCTACCGTTCATACAAAAATAATAGTATAGAGCAGTCTTATAAGTAACAGATTCACTGAAGACATTCTTTCTTTCTCTTATAGACAGCTTGCGTCACTGAAGACATTCTTTCTTTCTCTTATAGACAGCCTGACACAGTCCCTCTCCAGGGCTCCAACTTTTACCACCAACCATCAACTTTGAGGTCTTAAAAACCTATCCATTGACATAAAAGTTCCCTCCATAATTCCCTCAGAATTGAGGAAGTACAATTAGAGGACTTACAAAAATAGAATCCCCAATGTTCTTCTGTGACTCCTAGAACATTTATTTCTACTCTATTTCATCAGTTAAATAGATCACTGGACAATTATGATTTGATAGCAGTCATGAAAAAGCTGCTCAGGAAAACACATCATCAGGATTTCTAGGCCTGAAATAAACAAAAACAAAAACAAAAACAAAAACAAAAAAAATTCATGCAAGAAAATTGAAGAAAGGCAACCTAATCATGAACATTTTTTTAAAAATTTTTACCTGGACAGTAGTTATATTTAAAACACATTCAGAAGTCTTCCTAACTGTATAACAGTAAGACAAAAAGCATTTTCTGATAAAGTCATTAGATGAAGTTTATTGGCCTAAGATGGAACTCTGACATACTCTGGTTTATATCAGTGCTGTTGCTTTACGCAGCACACTAATTGTTTCCATTAAGCTATTGGCATTTTAGAGTCATTGCTTAAACACCATGGTACATTAAACAATTCTGAGATATACAACTCTGGTATGGATATATTTAATTGCTTTTGGCAAGCCTTAGTTAAAAATAAGTATACGTTTTTAAATATAACACCAATAAAATTAATGAACACATTCTAGAACTGGAAAAATAGGAAACAGTTGATAACTGAAAATTCAACAGAAACAAAACAGTGAAAGTAAAAGTCTCTCATCCCACTGGAATCTCTGTCACTGATTGTCAAAAACAAAAATGTGAAAGCTTTGATGAGTCCAGTTAGTGCAATGCAGGGATCAAAGTGTCAGGCTGATAGAATCAAAGGGAACAAAATGAGGTAGTAATGTTGTGCACCAGATTTGAAACCGTGGCAATGATGAGAGGTTCTCTCAAAATGGAACAGGGAAGCTTTGATTAGTGCACCTTGTTTGTACTCTGAAGGCATCAAAGTGGCAAATGCGCCTGGATCAAATGGGGCAGAATGCAATGGGTAATGGAGCACTCAGAGCTCACCAGAATTTAAGCAGAGATGCTGATGATGTGGTGGAGGCCAATGCACACATTCCCATCTGGCAGCTGGGGGAAAAAAAAAAAAAGAAAAGAAAGGAGAAAAAAAGGGAATAATTTCAATCACTTGAAAGCTAGCTGATTAGGACACAAGCAAAGGATAAAATAGCATTTGCAATTATTGCATGAATTTAGTTTTAGTGAAAACTAAATCATTTTTTAAAACTGGGGGAATATTACCAGTTGTTTGCTATTTATTGTGCTTGATGTATTCCATATTCATTCTAAATAGAACAAATCAGGTTTGTATCAAGTTTGTTAATTCAAAAAGTAAATTACCTTTCAACTTGAACATGTGTAAATCTATTTATGATAGGATGATTTTTGTGTGTGTGTTGTACCTCTGGGGTCCATTACATAAGTAGGATTCATTTTTACAGCTAATTCTGCATTTGCAGGGATTTTGCATTCCCTTGGAATCATTTCCATTTGAAGGTTAAGTCTTAAGACGACTGTCTAACTCATTTGATTCAATTCTGTTTTCTTCATTCAGGAGTTAATGTGCTTGTGATTAACATATGAGTATATTATTGTAATATTAAAACATCTAACTCAAATATCCCCTAACATACCATAGTGATAATATTTTACCTAAAAATATAGAATGGTGTTTAACTGTATTAACATTACAATAAAATTAAATGTCATTTGTATTATTGTTAGGATTAATATTAATAGCTACAGAATGCAACTCCTATATCCAAAGATGTATACTAGTTACTTTTTAGCATTTACTATCTGTCATTCTTACAACACCTCTCTAAATGGGTATTGACATGATGGGAGAAGATTTTCTGGTGACTTGGAGAAGTAAATGCATTTTGAAAATGGAAGGGAAATTAATAATTATGACTCAGAGATCAGGCAGTTATACTGTTTGCTTATATGTTTTCCTCTTTTCGTAAACCTTGCTATGACTGCCCCCATCTGAAGAGTAAATTCTGCTGCTCATTGAGTTTGGATTTTGCCTTGTGATTTGCTTTAGCCAACACAATATTAGCAGAAATTACCAGAGTAGAGACATTGCGTGTGCTCATATTTTTGGCTTTCACTCTTGCCATTTTGTTGTCCATTTTGAGACGAATATGCTCCAGGTAGCCATGGTTTTAAGAGAATCAGCAGATCAATGGAGTGAATGGAAATCCAATGCAGGACCTTTAACTTAGTCTAGCTGATCCTTGAGTCCAGTGGAGCCTTGATCTACCGAAAGAATAAAAGACAATACAAAGTTTGCATTAATTGTCAGGTACCATTCTTTTGGAAATAGCTCTCCAAAACAGCATTATGCCTACCTGCATGTACAGGTAGAGCGGTCTTGATGAAATATGCACAGTTCTCTAATTGAAGGCATTTATCCTTTGAAGCAGAGATTGTAGTTTTTTACCCAGGTACTATTACTTCCTCCATTATTACTCTGCTTTCCTAGTTTCCCCAAAAGGGCTTTCCATGGGTTACTAAGTTGCCAAATCTCTGTAGAGTGTATTCAGCAATGTGTTCTCACAAGAGCAATAGGGGATGGAGAAACCTACTTCCTGTACCTCTTGAGCATTGTCACTCATAGGGTGATGCTGATCATACATCTGTTCTTCCAGGTCTTTGAAAAATCTTTTTTTTTTTTTTTTAAAATCTTAACATTTGTTTTATTTCACATTATTTCTGATAAGGCTGTTTATTTTATTTTATTTTTTTATTTTGTAACAAAACCATCAAACAGTTGAGTCCCAAAAATTATTATTATTATTATTTTTTACTCCAGTTTTAATTATTCAATGTGTAGGATCACATGTAGACAATTAAACAAAGTGGCAGGTATATGTTTTAAACATGCTATTGATATGCTTCTGAAAGTGAGAGAAATTTCTACTTGTGATGAAGTTGTAAGGTTGCACAACCTTACTTAAAGAATAGCTGAACACATTGCAATACATTTTTTCATTCAGCAATTAAAAGTGATGTTTGTGGAATATGGAGGAGATTGTTTTAAAAATTAAAATAAGATAAAAAGGTTTCCCTCAACAATTAGCTTATTTGGAGATTGCATAGAAGTAGAAATCTTACAAATAGCTACACTGAGCAAAATAATGATAATTATCTGACCCAGAAATGAACAAATTCTGCTCATTCTTTAGGATACTGCTCTCACTTTAAAAAGTTCATATATTATAAGGTAACTGAATTAATATTTTTAACATGAAATTCAAATATCTCTGCTAAAATTTAAACTGTATTGCAATTTACTTATGGGAACAGATAATTTTTTAAAATATGAGGAAATGTCCTTTAACAAAAAGTGATAGTATAAGCATAAATAATATTTTGATTGAATTTTTTTTTTTTTTTTTTTTTTCCTGAGACAGATCTTACTCCAGTTGTCCAGGCTTGAGTGCAGTGGCATGATCATGGCTCACTGCAGCCTTAATCTCCCAGGCTCAGGTGATTCTCCCTCCTCAGCCTCCCGCGTAGCTGAGACTATAGGTGCACACCACCAAGCCTGGCTAATTTTTGTATTTTTTGTAAAGATGGAATTTCACCATGTTGACCAGACTGTTTTCAAACTCCTGGGCTCAAGTGATCCACCCACCTTGGCCTCCCAAAGTGCTGGTATTACAGGAGTGAGGCACCATGCTGGCTTGACTGTTGAATTTATTAATATCATCCTCCTCTAAATATCTGGACTAACACCCTGATTTACACACATAAGAGAGCCAAGAAGCTCTTTATCTTTTTCTTTTTCTTGTTTTTTGTTTGTTTGTTTGGTTTTGTTTGTTTTTTGTTTTTTGGTTTTTTTTTTTTTTTTTTACATTTTTACAGTTTTTTTAGAGACAGGGTCTTATTATGTCCCCCAGGCTGGAGTGCAATGGTGTAATTATACCTCACTGCAGCCTTGAACTCCTGGGTTCCAGTGATTCTTCTGCCATAGCCTTTCGAGTAGCTAGCAGTGTAGGTGTATGCCACCATGTCAGGCTAATTTTTTATGTTTTATTTTGTAGAGATGGGGTCCTGTTATGTTGCCCAGTGTGGTCTTGAACTCCTGTGCTCAAGTGAACCTCCTGCATTGGCCTTCCAAAGTGCTGTGATTAAAAGCATGAGCCACTGTGCTCTGTTAAATTTTTCAATTACTAACATTTTCAAATTATTTTTTAATTGATGATTAAGGCTCTTGTTGAGTCTTCATTAACAGATATTATAGGGTTAAATGAAAAAGTTTTCTGTGTAAAGGTGAGACAATAGACTAGATGATGGCATAGAAATTATAAATACATGCTATTAATTTAGGAGTAAGTAAAGGATATAAAATAACTTTTAAAAACTTGAAGGAAAGTATAGAAAAAATAAATTTCAATCAAAGTAAAATAAAACAAAAAGCCAAATCAGAGCTTTTATAAAATGAGGAGATAAGGGTGGAATAAAACAAAATAAAATGTTAAACTAATGGCCAGGCATGGTGGTTTAGGTCTGTAATCCCAGCACTTTGGGAGGCTGTGGTGGGTGGATCACAAGGTCAGGAGTTCGAGATCATCCTGGTCAACATGGTGAAATCCCGTTTCTACTAAAAATCCAAAAATTAGCTGGGTGTGGTGGCGGGCACCTGTAATCCCAGCTACTCAGGAGGCTGAGGCAGGAGAATTACTTGAACCTGGGAGGTGGAGGTTGCAGTGAGCCTAGATCGTGCCATTGCATTCCAGCTTGGTTACAGTGTGAGACTCTGCCTCAAAAAAAAAAAAAAAAAAAAAGGTTAAACTCAGATGTCAGTGTTCTACTCAGTTTGAGTGGCCTTGACAAAATACAAACTTGGTGGCTTGAATAGCAGAAATTTATTTTCTTCCAATTCTGAAGGCTAGGCAGTCCAAGATCAGAGTGCCAACATGGACCAGTTCGGGGGAAAGATCTCTTCTAGTCCTGTTGCAAATGGCTGCTCCCTTGCTATGTGTTCGCGTGATGTTTCCAAAATACCTAGACATGCAGCGAAAGAGAGCAAGCTCTCTGGTGTCTTTTCTCATGAAGGCACTAATCCCGTCATGAGGTTTCCCCACCCTTATGGCCTCATCTAATTCACGTTGCCTCTCAAAGGCTCAGTCTCCAAATACAGCCACATTGGGGATTAGAGATTCAACATATGAATGTGGAGTGGACAGGAACATTTAGCCCATAACAGTCAGTAATCACAGTTGATGTGTAAATTTCACCTTTTAAATAGTCTTTAAATTACAGTGCAAAATGACAGAAAATCAAGGAAAATAATTAAGCCATCATTATATGGAAAGATTTTTAACACATTTATCAAAATTCAATTAACTTGGGAATATTTAAATATTACACCAATCGTAATAAAAGAGCAACCATACACACAGACACATATACAAACTCCCATGTACATTTATATATACACACACATCTATAAATACATACTTATATTCGTAAAGATATGAGAAATATATATTTTAAATAATGAAAAAATATTAAAAATTAATATGGATCTGAGGCAAAAGTCAAATGTGAGGTTGAAAACAAATATCACCATCATAAAATGAAAACAGTATTTAGAGTAGATTAGAAATATTCTTAAAACAATAATTATTTTACCTCTATTATTAAATATAAAATTTCAATTCAAAAATAAAATATACAATTCAGTTACAAAAATTTTTTAGCACGTTGCTCAATTGCTCCTGCCAACATTATGCTACAGCTTTTCAGCATAAATAAATTTTTGGTTTTGACTAAGGTCATTGAAAGTGTATGGAAAAGACCGTGATAACTCTCTATTGCATTTTCCTCTCAGGTACATCGAAAAATTGTATTTCCCACAGTCTCTTGCAGTTAGTGGTTCATGAAACTAAATTCTGGCCAATAAAAACACATATAAATTAATGGTCTCCAAAATTTCATTTAATACCTCTGCCCTATTAAATATCTTACTCATCTCTAATGAGTCATAGTCAAAGATGTAAGTTGTACAATTTTTTGTTGTAGTGAAAAATAGAAGGAAAAACATTAATATCTATTAAATGTTAATAGTTAAATATATGCAGTATAGACAGATATGAACATACCATGTAACTTTGAAAAGAATGAACTACATCCACATGTATCTACATGGATCCACCACAAATACATATTATTTAGTTTCTTTAAAAGTTCAGAAAAAATAATATAGATTAGAATTATGTTAACCTTCAACCAAAAACAAATACGCCAAAAGTAAAATATTAAAATGTGTTTGCCTGTGTAGATAAAAAATGTAAAAACTATCTGCAAGTATAGAACCCAAAATCATAAACGTTGTCTTCAGCTGAAGAGAAGGAAAGAAGATAAGAATTGGTTGAACTTGATGGAGATTTTAGGTTTATCTTTTTTTTGTTGTTTTATTTTGAGATGAAGTCTCACTCTTGTCCTCCAGGCTGGAATACAATGGCACAATCTCGGCTCACTGCAACTTCCACCTCCCGGGTTCAAGCTATTCCCCTGCCTCAGCCTCCCAAGTAGCTGAGATTACAGGCATGCGCCACCATGCCCAGCTAATTTTTATATTTTTAGTAGAGATGGGGTTTCACTGTGTTGACCAGGGTGGTCTCAAATTCCTGACCTCAGGTGACCTGCCCACCTTGGCCTCCCAAAGTGCTGGGATTGCCGGCATGAGCCACTGCACCTAGCCAGATTTTAGGTTTATTTTAAACACCTGTTTTTTTTTTTTTTTTTAACTAAAGGAGAGGCATGTGCTAATTGCATATTTAAATTAATTATAAAATTAATTAAATTTCAACTATAAATCTATCATTTCTACTAGTATTGTCTCTTATTCAGTTTAAAGTCTTACTTGCTTCCATTTTTCCTTATATACTATAGTTTATATTTATCTATTATCTTTACATCGCTCAGTATGTTCTCCCATTTGTTTCCATTTTTCTTACATTCTGGTGTTACTTACACATGAAGCAATGTGTGCCTGGCTGAGTATCATCAAACTTCTGTTATCAGCAGTTCTCACTCTGGGCTGGGAGAGTGGGGGATGCTGAAATAACAGAATCTCTAAAGAGGATATGGAATCTATAGTGTCAAAATACGTTGATTATAGTAGAATTCTAAATAATACAAATTTCAGAAATGTCATTGGCAAAGTCTTCTTTATTGATGAGGAGATGCAAATGATGGAAACTCCACAAGCCAAGAAATAGGTAAAAAAATTAGTTTATGAAGAATTACCACAATTATTTTTCCTCTGCAGTCTAGGATTATTTAGCATTCATCTTGCACTGCTTCACATGAAGATTACTGTAGCAAAAGCCCCCAGCTCCTTTTCCACCAAGATTCTTGGTTTTTAATCTACACTTAATACTCAGAGCACAGTTCTAGATGGCCTCTGCTTTACTTCCTGTTTTATCTTTCCTTTTCTTGCCATAACAACACTCTGCTCTATCTAAGTCTTCTGGTCTTAAATTCTTCATCATAGTCAAAACCCATTCTTCCTGTATAGAGGCTTAGTATCCACATTAAGAAGTAAAAACTAAATGAAAAAATAGAAAGAAATACAAAGGATTTTTTTTTTTTTTGAGGACTTGTTTTGGATGTGGAAAGCAAAGTGGCTGATACATAAGAAGGCAAGATAAAGCAACATCACCAATTTTAAATCAGTGACTTTCAGTATGAAACAGAAAAAAATTATAAAAGTTTATATCTCTTGTGGAAATATTTTTTAAAACTTTTTTAGACTTAGTATTCTGTGTTTGCATATATAAGTAAAAAGAATATAATTAGCAATTATAGTGATGTTCTAGCTTGATAGGGAATGAAAATGATTATTACCAGAAGTCTTATGAGTCCCGAGTTACAAAATGGTATTGAATTTAGCACAGTCCAATAACTGCTCTTGAATTTTGTCAGTATCACACTGTACAAATAAAAGTCATAAGCGATCAAAATAAACAACTGCTTCATTTCTATAATTATAGTTTTTACATTTCTACTATGTGTCATATATACTGCAATTTGCTTACCAATAGTTTAGCTATAAATTTGTATGTTTTTTATATATAGTATATAAAATAAAATACAAGATCTATATATACACACATATTCATTTTAGAATATATATATATGTATTTAGCATATCTATCTATATCTTTATATATATTTTAAAGTGTGTGTGTATACATATACTAAAATGAGTTACTACACTTGGGACCATCTGGTAAAATGTAAGTAGTTGTGACAGGACCGAAAGAAATTAATTTATGTGAACGGATTTGCTCACTTTGTACAAAATTTTATTGTCCTCATTTTACATATTCCAGTCATCTGGTAGTTCAGTGATCATAGGAATATTGTCATGGCAGATAGTAGAAGCCCAAAAAGGATGGGCAGAAACATGCAGAATTCCCTAAGTTTTTGTTTTTAAACTAACATTATGACTTTGACCAACCTTCCATAGGCTTCAAGCCCATCATCTGACCAGGCTTGATATCTACAGGGTTGAAATGTATACTCAGACTTCAGTGAAGGCCAGTGCAAAGTTACATGACAAAGCATATGTATGTATAGTACTATTAATATTCCAGAGAGGAAGCAACCAATATGAAACAGACATTGTACGGTTACACTTCCCTGCTCTTGCCTCTTTCAACCTACTTCTTGCTGATGATATTAGGAATAAACTGCTTACCTTGCTTCATACAGCCAGGGAATAGCAGAACTTTGGCATCTAACTCAATATATTCCGAGAAAGAGTGCTTCTTCCAGAATTTGGTATAGGTGATTTCCTATCAAATTGAAGGAAATATTAAAAAGTGAGAGCTAAGTTAGCAGGAAAATATAAAAGAAAATATATAAATTGAATTATTCTCACTGATACAGCTGATCTTTTTACTCATTAACAAAACTTCAAGAAAAGGAATTTTAAGCAATATTTTAATTAGATGGATTTATTTATTGGTCCAAACTATTTAACAAGTGCTTATAGTTAAGTTTTATAATAGGTACTAGGTATAATGATTTAAGATGTAACTGATTTTTGCTTTTTTGGGAACCATAAAAATATGAATACACCAAAAGAGTTATTAGAAGCAATTTCTTATATATAGGCTAAAGATAACTTGGTTATGTAATATTGAAGGTAGTGAAGACAGTCATGTTAGGGACATCGAATGGATAGAAATGTGTGTGCCTATAAGTTGAAAATAGATTTCTAGGATAATTTGAAGCTTTATGGTTTGTGTGCATGAGTATATGATTGTATAATTCACAGAAATGCATATTAATATTAATAGAGGAAAATTGTAAGGAAGAAATGCAAGTGTTCATTTCTGAAGATGTATAGTAGGAGATAGTTGTGATAAACCTCAGTTTAAATGCAAAGTAATGAGTAAACACATAATGTTGGAGTTTAGAAAATAAAGTGGATATATACTAAAGTGAATTGTCAACATAATTCTGGCATTAAAATTTATGACAGTAGATAATATCTATTTGGAAAAAAATGGAGAAAAGAAGTATAAGTATGACAGAATTGAATTTAGCTCTTTTCCACAGATATTTACATGTCAATTATTACAAAGAGGATATAAAAATGTTGCTGAGAAAGGGGAGACAAAAGGATAAATGTACAATATGAAGCCAAGGAAGAATAGATTGCAAGAACTTAGACACGGTCAGTTTTATGTGATGTTCTTGGAATGATTAAGCTGCGGACTAAAACTGATTTAATGGATTTAGCAAGAAAGGACAAAATTTAGCAAGAACAGTTTTGATGAAGGGGTAGGAGTTAATTGTGAAATTTTTACTTTGCAGGTAACCTAAGAAGTTTGAAGTACTAAAATATGTATTTATTTATTTATTCGATCCAGTAAACTCTTAAATTGAATTGGTATGGAAAGCCATTCCTGGGAAATGTGCCCTGGTAAGACAGGAGGAGTTGTAAATTGTAACTTTTATTTTCTCATCATGAAAGCCCTTGATATCAATAAAAGCTTCATTGATCAGATATAAAATTACAACATTAAATGTCAGTTTCAGTAAAAAAAAAAATACTTTTGGACAGCCAGAATAGAATGAAATAAAATCTCCTTTGCCAGGCATGCAAATCCCTAGAGTAATATATTTACCTCAATATTGTGTACCATATTTCATGACTCAAACAGATCCATGAAATTATTTCTAGACGTAAAATGTTTTGGGGTGACAGCAATGAAAAATTTAGTTGCATCTAGGAATGCATGAAATTGTATTGCTGAAATAGGTTTCTTTTCAAAACTAATTGTCTTTTTTTTTCTGTTTCAAAAGAAAGAAATGGGTATATTGAACCATTGTCCCCAAAGTATCAGGCTTTTCTACTTGTCCTAAACTTCAAAGACAAAACCTTTCCTCAAATAGACCAAATAAACCCCTGAAATAAAAACTAATCAAAATATCGATTTAATAATATGCATTTCCAGCAGTCTTTGAGGAAAGAAAATTACATTATTAAAATTTAGCAAAGAAATTTACTTGAAGTTTCTTCAACAATTCCATCCACCTTTCTCCCCTCGTTTAGTATTAATATGAGCTCTAATTATCATGAAATCAGTTCTCAAAGACTGGCCATGGTAATTTTGCTCAAATTCTAGTTCTGTAGTTCTCAGGAATGCCTGTAAAGTAATCGATGGATTTGATAGAAAGTTCAGATCAGGTTTTCAATGAGGAATAAAAGCTGAGTTCACAGATATACATATAAATTTGGTATAAACAAAAAAGTAATATCCAATAAGACATACATTCTGTTAAGAAGCAAAAGGATACACTCTAATCGATTATTTAAATAATTTACTCTTACAATTCATAATCACATTATTTGGGAGACAATATACAGTTTGTTCAATTCGTTTGATAATCCTTTTGGCTAGAACAATAGGGTTTGTTTATGTATTTCCAGATTCACATATTTATTTTTATCTATTTTTTAATATAAAAGTAACATAGAATATAGTGAAAATTCAAATGGGACAGAAAAGTGTAAACTAAAAATAAAAGTCTCATCATGAAGACCCTCTTTCCAAATATATTATTATTTTCTAGTAATCATAAACATTTCAAATTGACAAGTAATATCTGTATATTTATGGTGTACAGCATAATGTTTTGATGTATATATGTCTGCATTATCTTATATACTTACCATTTTTGTGTATGCGTGGTGAGAAAACTTAAAATTATTCTCAGCAATTTTCAATTATACTTGATAAAGTGTATATATATATATATATATATGCACACACATACACACAGAGACAAGTACAGTTAATTGTTATTAACTGTGGTCATCGTGATGTACTATAGAGCCCTTGAATTTACTCTTTCTGTGTAACTGAACTTTTATGTCCTCTGACTAACATCTCCACAGTCACTCCACCCCCAAGCCTCTGGTAACCACCATTCTACTGTTTATGATTTCATATGTTTTACATTCTATATAGAAATGAAATTATGCAATGTTTGTCTTTTAGTGTCTGGTTTATTTCACTTAACATATAATTTCAGTTTCATCCATGACATTTTAAATGATAAGATTTACTTCCCTTTTTTAAGGTTAAATAGTATTCCATTATTTATAAATGCCATGTTTTCTTTAAAAATGTATCCATTGATGGACACTTAGGTTGATTCAATATCTTGGCTGTTGGGAATAATGCTGCAATGAATATGGAAGTGCGGATATCTTTATGACATACTGATTTCATATACTTTGGATGTCTTCCCAGAATTGGACTTACTGGATTTTTATGGTAGTTTTATTTTTAGCTTTTTGAGGAAACTTCATACTGTTTTCCACAATGATTGTATAAATGGCTAAACAGATGTGGGAATGGTTGTGCGTTCCCATCAGCAATGTACAATAGCTCTCTTTTCTTCACATCCGCACCAACATTTATCTTTTCCTTTTGATAATTACTATTCTAACATGTGTGTGGTAATATCTCATTGTGGTTATAATTTACCTTTCCTTGATAATTAGTGATAGGAAGCATTTTGTCTTATAGCTGTTGACCATTTGAATGCCTTCTTTTGAGAAATAGGTATTCTTTTCCTTTGGCCATTTTTAAACTGAGTCATTTGTCTTCTCATTATTCAGTTGTTTGAGTTAGTTATATATTTTGGAAATTGACCCCTTGTCAGATGTATTATTTGCAAATATTTTCTCTTATATTGTAGGTTGTCTCTTCACTCAGTTGATTGTTTCTTTTGCTGTGCAGAGGCTTTCTAGTTTGATGTAATCCCATTAGTCTATTCTTGCTTTTGCTGCCTGTGTTTATGGGTTCATACTTTTTAGAAAAGTTACCCAAACCAGTGTTGTGTAGTGTTTTTCTCTGTTTTCCTTTAATATTTCTACAGATTTAGGCTTTATGTTTAAGCATTTGATCCATTTTGTGTTGATTTTTATGTATGCTGTAAGGTAAATTTCCAATTTTATTCTTTTGTATATAGATATTCAGTTTTCTCAGCACCATTTATTGAAGAGTCTGCTCTTTTTTCATTTTGTGTTACTGATATCTTTGTCGAAAATGAATTGACCATACATGCATGGCCTCATTTCTGGGTTCTCTAGTATGTTCCATTGGTAAATGAATCTACAGTTGACTCTTGAGCAATGCAGAGGATAAGGACATCGACCTCCATGCATAGTCAAAAATCTGTGTATAACTTTCAATTCACCCCAAACTTAACTACCGATAGCCTACTATTGATAAGAATAATTTCAGATAACATAAACAGTAGGTTGACATATGATTTTTTAAATGCTATGTATATTATATACTCCATTCTTACAATAAAGTAAGCTAGGAAAATAAAATGTTATTAAGATGTAATAAGTAATGAAAATATATTTACTATTCATTAAGTGCAATCGGATCATCATACAGTTCTTCATTCTTGTCTTCATGTTAAGTAGGCTGAGGAGGAGAGCAAAGTTGGTCTTGCTGTCTCAGAAGTGTCAGTGGCAGAAATAAATCTATGTATAAGTAGGCATGTGCAGTTCAAACTTGTGTTGTTCAAGGGTCAACTGTATTTCAATGCCAGTACTATGTTGTTTTAATTGTTATTGCTTTGCAGTGCAGTTTGAAATCAGGTAGCATGATGTCCCCAGGTTTGTTCTTGCTCCGTATTGTCTTGGTTATTCGAGGCTTTTCGTGCTTCCATATACACTTTATAAATTTTTTTCTCTTTTTATAAAAAATGGCATTGGAATTTTGATAGGGATTGTTTGGAATTTGTAGGTCACTTTGGGTAGTATGGACATTTCAACAATATTAATTCTTCCAATTCATGAACATGGGATATCTTTTCATTTATTTATTTCTCTTTCAATTTTTTTCATTAATATTTTACAGTTTTCAGTGTGCAGGTCTTTCATCTCCTTTGTTAAATTTATCCTTAAGGATTTTATTTTTGTAGCTAATGTAAATGAGATTTTTATCTTTATTTCTTTTTCAGAAGAAATAGTATATAAAATCATTACTGGTTTTGGTGTGTTGATTTTGTACCCTGCAACTTTATTATATTCATTTATTAATTATAATGGTTTTTTTTTGGTGCAATCATTAGGGATTTTTATGTATAAAATTATACCATCAGCAAACAGATAAAATTTCACTTCTTCCATTCTTATTTGAATGACTTTCATTTCTTTTTCTGCCTAATTGTCTGACGATGACTTCTAATGCTATGTTGAATATAAGTGGGGAGAGTGAATATCTCTGTCTTTTTCCAGATCTTGAACCCAGAAAGTCCTTTGAATTTCACCCCTCATATAATGTAAGCTGTGGGCTTATGATATGTGGCCCTTATTGTGTTTAGGTACATTATTTCTACATCTAATTTGTTGAGAGTTTTAATCATAAAAGAATGTTGTATTTTATCAAATGCTTTTTCTGCATCTAATGAGATAATCATGTTGTTTTTGGTCTACCAATGGTATGTATCACATGTATTGATTTGCATATTTTGAATAATTCTTGTATCCTCAGGATAAATCCCAATTGATCATCATAAATGACCCTTTTAATGCATTGTTAAATTTGGTTTTTGCCAGCATTTTGTTGAGAATTTTTGCACTTATGCTTATCAAAGATATTAACTTGTAGGTCTGTAGTTGTCTTTCCTTGTGATGTCCTTTCCTGGCTTTGGTATCAGGGTAATTCCAGCCTTGTGAAAAGGATATAAACTTCTTTGATTTTTTGAAAGAGCTCGCAAAGGATGGATATTAGTTCTTTAAATATTTGGTAGAGTTCCGTAATGAAGGCTTCAGGTCTGTGGCTTTTTTATTTCTTTTTTGGAAGGCTTTTTATTCCTAATTCAAGCTCCTTACTTGTTATTGGTCCATTCGGATTTTCTCTTGCTTCATGATTCAGCTTTGTTAGGTTTTATGTGTCTATAAATATATTCATTTATTCATTGTTGTTTAACTTATTGCCATCTTGTTCATAATAGTCTCTTATGATCCTTTTGGTTTTCATGGTATCAGGTGTAATGTCTCCTCTTTATCCTCTTTAATTTCTGATTTTATTCATTTGAGTCTTCTTTCTTTTTTCTTAGTTTAACTACAAGTTTGTAAATTTTCTTTATCTTTTCAAAAAACCAACTCTTACTGTCACTGATCTTTGTATTGTTTTGCTAGACTCTTATTTATTTCTGCTCCGACCTTTACTTTTATTTCTTCTACTACCTTTAGGCTTAGTTTCTTTTTCTTTTTCTTGTTTTTTTGAGGTGTAACATGAAGTTGTTTATTTGAGATCTATGTTTTTTATGTAGGCATTTATTACTATAAACTTTCCTCTAAGAATTGCCTTTGCAGCATCCTGTAAGTGTTGATATGTTATGTTTTCATTTTTATTTATCTAAAGTATTTTTTATTTCCCTTTTAATTTTTGTTGACCTATTTGTTATTCAGGGCATGTTGTTCAATTTCTATATATTTGATAATATCTTGAAGTTCCTCCTATTACTGATTTCTAGTTTCATAGCATGTGGTCAGGCAAGATACTTGACATGATTTCAATCTTTTGTAAATTTATGAAGACTTTTCTTTTGACTTAACACAGCATTTATCCTAGTGAGTGTTTTGTGTACACTTGAAAAAAATGTGTATTCTGGTACTGTTGGATGGAGTGATCTGCATATTTCTGTAAAGGTCAACTTGGTTTAAACTGTTGTTAATGTCCATTGTTTCTTTATGAATTTTCTCTTTTAATGATCTATCCTTTACTAAAAGTGAAACATTGAAGTCCTCCATTGTTATTGTATTGTATTGTATTTCTCCCTTCAGATATTTTACTATTTGCTTTATATATTTAGGTGCTCCAATATTGGGTGCATATATATTTACAACTGTTACATCTACTTGATAAATTGACCTTATTATAATTATATAATTTCCAACTTTGTCTCTTTTACAGTCTTTGACTTATATTCTATTTTGTCTAATATAGGTATAACTTTTCCTGCTTTATTTTGGCTTCAGTGTATAGGGAATATCTTTTTCCATTCCTTTACTTTGAGTCTATATGTCTGCTAAAAGGTAAATTTAATCTCTTTTAGACAGCACATAACAGGATTTCTCTTTTTTATTTTATTTATTTATTATTATTTTTTAAACTACACTTTAAGTCCTAGGCATATGTGCACGACGTGTAAGTTTATTATATAGGTATACCTGTGCTATGTTGGTTTGCTGCACCCATCAACTCATCATTTACATTAGGTGTTTCTCCTAATGCTATCCCTCCCCCATCCCCAACTCACCAACAGGCACCAGTGTGTGATGTTCCCCACCCTGTATTCAGTTCCCACCTATGAATGAGAACATGTGGTGTTTGGTTTTCTGTACTTGTGATAGTTTGCTGAGAATGATGGTTTCCAGCTTCATCTATGTCCCTGTAAAGGACATGAACTCATCCTCTTTTATGGCTGCATAATATTCCATGGTGTATATGTGCCACATTTTCTTAATTCAGTCTATCATTGAGGGACATTTGGGTGGATTCCAAGTCCTTGCTGTTGTGAATAGTGCCACAATAAACATACGTGTGCATGTGTCTTTATAGTAGCATGATTTATAATCCTTTGGGTATATACCCAGTAATGGGATTGCTCGGTCAAATGCTATTTCTAGTTCTAGATCCTTGAGGAATTGCCACACTGTCTTCCAAGGAGTTCTCTTTTCTTAATCCATTTAGTCACTCTATGTCTTTTCATTGGAAAATTTAATCTCTTTACATTCAAGATGATTATTCATAGCTAAGAATTTACTACTGATATTTTGTTCATTGTTTTCTGTTTTGTTTTGTTTTTGGAGATCCTTCATTCCTTTCTTCCCTAGGCTGGCTAAGAATTCAAGCTAAGTAGAACTTCCCATGGCTTCCAGGAGCAAGCAGCTCAGCCTTGCAGTTGGGCAATGCTCCTAGCTGGTACCTCTGATCAAGTACTACTGCTGGCAAGTACACAGAGCTACCATCAAGATCTGCATCCTGATTATTGTGGGCTCCACTTCCTTGCTTTGTGTTAACCTCACCTCACGTGGTCTAGCCATGCCAATTTCTCCTGCTGTTCCCATGAGGTGTGACTGGAGTAACCTTTCTGGAAAGTGTCTCAGAATGATAGGAAAGCTGGATGTCTGCCTCCAGTTCTCTTTTTCCTCTGTAGAAACTGACCCCTAGAAATCTTTTCTGTGCAGTGCTGTTTCCGTTTGTGTGAAGAGAGAGGATGACATAGTCAAAGTGAGACTGCTTCTTCTACTCTGGTTTTTATTCTGTTTTCTGAGTTGTGCTGGAGACTTAGGCATATTTCCAATTTGAAGCGTTTTCACTAAGGTGTTCTTGTCTGTGCATAATAGCTAGTTGAACTTTATTTGGGAGGTAATGAAGCTTGAGACCTCTTATTCTGCCATTTTGCTGATCCACATGCACTTTAAATGATTTCATCAGGTTACATTCTGTTTTTTTCTTTTTTTTTTTTTTCTTTTCTATAGCTGTCATGGGTTATCCTGAGCTCCCTGTGGAAAATCAAATCTACTTTCTTTTACCCAGTATGTTAAGGTTTTTACTACCTAGGGGATCTGGGAAAAAATATCAGGGAGGATTCTCATGTCTTTCCTTCAATAAATGTTTTGGACCTCTACTCAGTCTTTTATCACAAGGCTGCTCTTCGGGCATTTTAACCATTCAATTTTTAAAGTGCCTTTGAAATGTGTGGAGAAAACCCTGCAACTGGGTGTGATTTATCCTTATATTTGCAGTCTCCTAAGGCTTCACTATTATCTGATTAGAACACACAAGACACTATTTTGTTAATAATATGTAGTTGAATTGTCCTTGGTGCTCAGTTGCATTTAATTTGCACACCAGTGTTCATATATCCTTCCAGATGCCTGTTTTTCCTTAGAGTTTGGGTAAGATGTTTGGTTGGTTGCCTTGCAATGTCAGTTGTCTGGGAAACTCAGAAAGTTATACATTTGTAAATTATCCTTTTTTAAATTGTTAAATGGTAAGCACTATGTTATATACATCGTTCTACATTTCATATTAAACAGATATTTTGAACTTCTACCAAAATTTATTAAAATTTTCAATAGAATATATTTTACCATAGCTTTTCTAATATTAAGACAAATTATTGCCTTCCTGTTATATGTTGTTCGGTTGTAATGATCCTCTAAATATTTTCCTGAATTCTACTTGTTAAAATATTATTATTTTTAATTCATAAGTGAGTTTTTAAAATAATGATACTTTTGTGCCTTCTCATCCAGGCTTATTGTCAGCGTCTTTGTGGATTCACAAAAAACATTTGTCTTTTTTCTTCACTCTCCTTTCTTGAAAAATTTGAATACAACAGAAATAATTTATTCTAATATGCTTTGAAAGAATTATCTTATAAATGGTCTTCAGAGTACTCTTTTAGTGGGTGACATTTGATTGTTGAAGTTTCTTGAATTGCTTTCATTGTCATTAGGCTATCTATCTCTTTGACATATTTTTCAAACCAAGATGTCTTAAGAAATATTATTGTATCCAGGTATTCAAAAATAGTTGCATAAAGCTGAGGAAAGTATTCATCTGTGATTTTTCTATTCTCTTACTAATTTTATGATGATTTTCCTATTTCACTTTAAATTTTAAATACTAATATGCTTTTCTATTTTCATTTTTATTACATTATTTTCCTTTCTTCCTTAAGTGCATTTTATTGCTATATGAGTAATATTTACTTTACACTGTATTTACCAGAAATTGAGTTACTTTCACAACTGGCTTTGTAAATTTCAGACAATGTTTACTCTTTGATGCAGAAATGAGGAAATGATTGCAATTGCATGTTTTTTATTTATTTTATTAATATTTTACTTCTATGGTTGAGCATACTTATCTTTATAATGTTTTATCATGGATATTATCTTCATTATGTCCTTAAGTTAATTCATAGATGGACATTTGTCTTTTTGCTGGGATATCTCCTTTTCATTTTAGCTGGATTGTACTGTCATGTAATTTTCAAAGAAGACTCCTGGATTCTGAATTTCTACTTGTTTCTTGTACATGGGAGTAGCAAGATAATATACTGTGTTAAGGAATCTTACCTTAGAAAAGCTTTAGATAGTGTTCCACTGTTATTTAATATAATCAATTCTTTTGAAAATATAAACAAAAACAAAACAAAACAAAAGGTTAATCTCAATGTTTTCCATTGTTGTCTCCTGGAGTTATTTGTGCCTGTCTTCCTCTTCCCCCAATGTACTTGAAATATCTTAGTTTTCTCCATAAATCTAATAATATTTTCTACATTTATATTAATTCTTTATCTATTATCTCTACTACTCACACTCTGGGTTTCTTGGGAATTTCAATCTATGAATGTGTTTGCCCTTCATTTTCAAAAAAAAGTTATTCTATAACTAAAATGTTAGAATGCCTTTCACTTAACATGAAATAATAGATAAGAAATAAACATGAATGTTATCATGTCTTCCACCTAACACTGGATTAAAAAAAAAAAAGTTTATTTTATTTTTCTTTTTGAGATGGAGTCTCGCTCTGTCATCCAGGCTGGAGTACAGTGGCGCAATCTCGGCTCACTGCAACCTTGATCTCCCAGGTTCAAGCAATTCTCCTGCCTCAGCCTCCCAGGTAGCTGGGATTACAGGCACGTGCCACCACGCCAAGCTAATTTTTGTATTTTTAGTAGAGACAGGGTTTCATCATGTTGGCCATGCTGACCTCAAACTCCTGACCTCAGGTGATCCTCCTGCCTCAGCCTCCCAAAGTGCTGGGATTACAGGTATGAGTCACCACGCCCAGCCAAAAAAGAAACTTTGATGGAATTAAAAGTATTCTGTTTTTTAAGCTGTATTTTAGTTTATATTTTCACTTTTAGTTATTTTAAAAAGTACTAGATACTTTTGCTAATTAGCTCAAAATTCTGTGTGTGAGGATAAACCAGTTTAGAGTTATACAAACACTTCATTGATACTGTTTATTTCATCATGTCTCTGGTATTAACTACTCATATCATTTACAATAATTTCATTCCTAATTTTTGGATAAAATAATTGATATTCAGAGATTTAAAAGCAGTAAATAAATGTAAATCAATTTAACATTTAGTGTCATGATCGAACTTAGTATTTAGTGCCATGATTAAACATAATCTAATCAAACTTATGTTTCTCTACTCAGATATCATGTCTGTGGTTGAATATGTTATTTTAAAACGTGCAAGTGAAGGTGAGCTTTTTTTATTAATAAAAATGTCCAGCATTAAATAATGCTTGCACTTATTGAAATTTCTTTAAAAACTCTTGCTTTCTTTTTCTTTTGTGTCTTCTCTAATAAGGATATAAATAAATTTAATGTAAGGCAAACTAAAATATACTCATTGCTTCATAACTTCTATGGCAATGTTATGTTTTGGTGCACATAAATATTTTCATTAATATGTATACCCAAACTTTTGTGGTGTCTATGGAAAACTGTATAACACATTTAATGAAATTATTGAAAAATGAGAGAAATAATAAGCACTGTTAAGAAAACTGTTTATCAAACTGTTCAAGTCTTTGTATATATAGTATTTGTCGGCTTAAAACTCCATGGAAATAAATCTTTAAAATCTGTATAGTAAGAAAAGACATCATGAAGATCTATTTAAAATGACATATGTTGAATTCTAGCTCCTGTTAAAATTTCCTGTCCTATATAAGAGTAACATCTTGTAATTTAAACTATCTTTTCTGAGTACGTCAGCAGAAGTAGTATTCATTAAGTTGATATAGATCTTTTCCTAACCTTAACCAGACTTGCAAGTACAAGTTTAGCAGAGTATTTATATGGTAAGCATACTGAAACTGCTTACTGTATAAAGTGCAACCTGTGCTATCTCTTTCAAATTATGTGTTTTGGATCTCACTTTTTTTGAAGAAAGAACTATAACTCAATCTCTTTTCTCACAATTTCAGCAAAATCTTAACCTGAAACACAAAGTCTAGATAAATAACCTAGATTTTTGAATATACAGCTTGGTGGGACTAAGGTCATATAATTTGTGTTATAATAACAAGATGAAGAACTAATATGAGAAATAACCAGTGAGTGGCAATCTTATGTTAACATAGGCAAGTTTTAATTTTGTATGTCACTAAAAACTTATGTAGAAATAAAGTATTTTTTGTGAAACTATAAATCACTGTAATTATTTTATTAGAAACGGAAATGTGGTTTTCAAACCCTTAACCAAATTTATTTTTTGTTTCTCTTTTATAAACTTACTTTAATATTAGGGGCTTATTTATATAGTTATTTTATAATAATCTGTTTAGTAACTTCTACTTGTTCTCTCATATCTCCCAGATAACTAAAGTAAAAACAAAACAAAACTAAATCTACATCCTTCTTCCCTTTTACCTATAAACTATCTCATTATCTCTCATTTGTCCTTAATGACAATTTTTCATTCCCTTTGACTATTAGCTAACTCATAGCTGATGGACAAATGTGAAATTATTCTTACCAGCAATCCTCATGTTCATTCTAAGATTATAAATCTTTCAAGACTCTTTTGCATAAACAACCTGACCAGTAATACTTCTATATAATTGCTCTTTTAACTAAAAATGTACAATGCTTTTGTCTGTATTATACAGTTGCCTTGCTTTTTATAGTTATTTACCATATTATTATATTTTTGATTCATGATATTCTTTGCTTTGTATTCTGTTAGCTCTCATTCATCAAACACAAATATTTCTTATTTATATTTTATCATTCCAAATATTGCTTGCAAAAAGTTTAATTCCATTTATTCAATGAGTAAATTGACTTTTTCAGTCTTTGTGTGTGTGTGTGTGCGTGTGTGGTTGCAAGATTTAATAGAGTGAAAACAGAGCTCCCATAAAATGGGAGGGGGCCCAAAGGGGGTTGCGGCTCCCTGCTCGAATGCCTGAGTTTACATCCTGATCATTGTCCCTCCCCCTGTGCTCTCAGGTAATGTATGATTTGACTATTTCTTTACTTCCTGCTTTAGCCTAAAATTCGTATTTTACCTCCTGCTTTAGCCTAAAATTTGTATTTTAGTGAGCCCTCTTTGCTACCTGATTGGTCGGGTATGAGCTGAGTTACAAGCCCCGTGTTTAAAGGTGGGTGTGGTCACTTTCCCCAGCTAGGTTTAGGAATTCTTAGTCGGCCTAGGAAATCCAGCTAGTCCTGTCTCTTAGTCCCCCCTCTCAACAGGAAAACCCAAGTACTATTGGGGAGGTTGGCCGACGACCACTCTTAACTGCTTCCTGCTGAATTGGGGCATAGTAGGGGTGGTGCAGTTGAGATTTCCTCAGAAGGGGTGCCTTCGATGTCATTAACATTGAAACATGGGCTAACAGGCTGGTCCAGGGGTCCGCAGTAGATCTTAGTCATGGACTGCATCTGGGGCTCCATTTGAGTAACTATTTGTAGTTTTACAGCTTCGATTCTGGAAGAGACAAACTTAACAAAGAGGTTAAAGATACAGGGATTGAAATGTGTGGCCTGAAGTGCAGAGGCATATGGGTGTGGGTGGTGAAAATGGGGTTTCCTTTAGAAAAACTCCTATATGACAGGGCATCAATATTTCTGGGAAGCCACATTCTCCGTAGAAGCTCTTGATAAGGGGAGCTACTGGTAGTACAGCGGCATGGAGGAGGTGCAATGAGAGTGAAAGGTTTGGTGAAGGGTTTTAAGTAATTTCCACTGGTTAGCTTCAGGCAAAGGTATTTTTCCTTCTTCAGTGGCTAGCCATCCTGAGGGGAGGAAACTATGTCCTCATGAGGTTCCCCATTCTATTTCTTCTGCTGAGTACTGGGGCTTGGTTTCTTGGAGGGGATTACCCCATACTGGGGGTCCTTCTATAAGCATTTCTAATGGAGGGTCCCACCTTGCAGCTCTTTTGGTTTCAATATCTGCTTGGCAGTTCCCTTCTATTTCCGAGTGAGGGCTATTAGTTCTGCCAGCTGAGCGCTAGTTCCTGGAGTGAGGGGATTACTATCAAGTATTCCATTATTACTAGCCACCACATACCCTGCTTTTTGAAGTTCTTTTTCTACAAAGGAACTTCCATCAATGTACAAGTTGAGGTCGGGATCAGCCAAGGTAGTCTCTAGAAGGTCCCCTCAAGTGGTGTAGGTTTGAGCAATCACATGTTGACAGTTATGTTCTATCTTTTCTTTATTGTTTGGAAGAAATGTGGCTGGGTTAAGAGTTGCACACGTTTGCAGTCACAGCACTGGCCCTTTAAGTAATAGAGCCTGATATTTAAGCAAAAGGTTGTCTGACAGCCACAAGTCTCCTTTAGCAGTAAGTATGCTGTTTACATCATGAGATGTCCACACAATCAGATCTCTTCCTTGTATTATTTTAACTGCTTCAGATACTAAGACTGCTACTGCCACCATTACCCATAAACAATGACGCCAACCCTTTGCCACTACATCAGTTTCCTTACTTAGGTATGCCACGGGTTGCAAGTTGGTCTCTTGGACCTGTGCAAGGACTCCTAGAGCTATTCTTGTTTTTTCTGTGACATATAAAGAAAAGTCTTGCCCCTTTGGTAGGCTTAACACTGGGGCTTGGATTACGGCCTTCTTTAGGGCCTGGAAAGCCAATTCTGCTTCAGGTGTCCATCTTACTAAATGGGTATTGTCTTTCTGAGTTTCCTTAATTAGTGTATATAGTGGCCTGGCTATTTTGCCATACCTGGGAATCCATATTTGGCAGAAGCCTGTTATGCCAAGAAACCCTCTTAGTTGCTTTAGGGTTTCTGGATGAAGATAAGCCAGTATAGGCTGGATACATTCTTTACTGAGGGTCCTGGTGACTTTGGATAATTTTAGCCCTAAGTATTTAACCTGTTTTGAGCAGAGCTGAGCCTTTGGTTTGGAAACCTTGTAGCCACAGGTGGCGAGTAAATTTAAGAGTGCTTGGGTGGCTTGATGGCACAAGATTTCTGAACAGGTGGATAAAAGTAAATCATCCACATACCGAAGGACAAGAGTGTCCAGGTGTGAGAACTGGCTCGAGTCTTGGGCTAATGCCTGGCCAAATAGATGGGGCTATCCCTGAACCCTTGGGGTAAAACAGTCCAGGTGAGTTGAGACGTTGATTTCGAACCATCTTCAAAGGCAAACAAGAATTGAGAGTCAGGATGTACAGGGATGCAGAAAAAGGCATCCTTCACGTTCAGGACTGTAAGCCACTCTGCTTCCTCTGGTATTTGGGAAAGCAGAGTATAAGGGTTAGATACAGCTGGATATAGAGGGACAATGCTGAGATCTTGACCTAACCTCCACTGTCCGTTGGGTTTCTGTACTGCTAAAATTGGAGTATTGCAGGGGCTATTGCATGGTTTTACTAGGCCTTGGGCTTTTAGGTCCTTCACAATTTTTTGGAATCCTTGTTGAGCCTTGGGTCTAAGGGGATGCTGCCTTTGGTAGGGAAAGGAAGTGGAATCCTTTAGTTTAACTTGAACAGGACAGGCATTCTGTGCTCATCCATATTGTCCTTCTGTTGCCCAGACTTCAGGATTATTTCCTTCCTTAAGCAGGGGACAACAAACGGGTGTTCCTTCTCCTATGTTCAGGTGTATAATGGCCCCTGGTTTTGCTAGAATGTCTCTCCCTAAGAAAAGAGTGGGGCTTTCAGGCATAATTAGAAAACCATGTGAAAAGAGTAAAGTTCACCATCACAACTTAGTGGCTGGGAGAAGTATCTAGTGACTGGCTGTCCTAGGACCCCTCGGATAGTGACAGGTCTGGAGGACAGTTCTCCGGGACAGGAGAGTAAGACTGAGAAGTCTGCACCAGTGTCCAGGAGACAGTTAACCTCCTCGCCCTCAATGGTCAAGCATACCCGGGGCTCTGAGGGTGATGATATGGGCTGGCACTTGCCCTGGGCACCCTCAGTCCTGCTGCTGGATCATCTGGTTAGTGGCTTCTGACTCAAAGGAGCTTCGTCCTCTGGTGCAGTTGGCCTTCCAGTGAGACAAGGGGCATGGACCAGAGGGCAGCTTATTCCTATTTGGACAATCTTTTTTGAAGTGTCCTTGTAGTCACTGAAAGCAAGCCCTATTAGACATTCGATTTGCCAAGCCTTTCCATGTTCCAGAACTTCCAAAGTCCGCTTGCCTGAGGGCCATGAATAAAGCGGTAGCCTTTTTCTTGTCTCGTTTGTCCTGCTCCGCCTGCTGCTCCTGATCTCTATTATAAAAAATGAGGTTGCAAAGTTCAATAGGGTTTTTAAGTTTTGCTCTGGGCATAAGGTGGACTTTTGAAGGTTTTTTTGGTTTGTTTGTTTGTTTTGTTTTGTTTTGTTTTGTTTTTTAATGTCTGCATCTGACTGAGGGATAAACTTATCTTTTAAGATTAGTGGGCCTTCAATAGAGTCAGGTGACAGAGAGGGGTACTTCTTAATCTCTCCAGAAAGGCAGTAGGATTTTCTTCCTTTCCCAGTGTTATAGTGGACATCATTGAATAATTCATAGGCTTCTTCCTAGTTTTCCTTAGTCCTTCTTGCATGCAAGTTAGCAAATGTCTGTGGCATCAGTCTCCATGTTCTGATTCTGTGTCCCAGTGAGGGTCTACACTGGGAACTGCCTGCTTGCCTGTGGGGAATCATTCTCTTTTCTCTGTTGTCATCCTATCACTGACCTGACTGAGATACTAGAGATCACCAAACTCTTGGGCTGCAGTTATGGCGGCACTTCTCTCATTTGGGGTTAGCATCTGATTTAGCAGTAACATTATATCTCTCCATGTCAGATTAAGGGATTGTCTAACCCTTGTAAAACATCAATATAGCCATCAGGATTATTTGAGAATTTACCTAGTTTTATTTTAATTTGCCTTAAGTCTGACAAGGAAAAAGGTACATACACTCTGACTGGAATGAATTCTCCAGAATACATCTTAGGGGTGTTTTTGCCTAAGGGGGAACATTTCCCATCTGAAAAAAGAAAAAGAAAAAAAATGGGGATGCTAGCACCCCTAGTCATTTTGTAGTCATTTTTGTTGAGCATTAGTCTTAGAGCGTCCTCTATGGTCCTAATGCTTATTCCTTTCCAGGGCACATAACCACCCATGGACCTCTGCTTATCAGATTAGTTATGCTCACCGATGTAGCAGTCCTGCACCTGTTTTCCTGCCTTTTTTGACCACGAAGGAAGGAGTCCGGGCTGCTGGATTCTAGTGGTCCTTTACCAGCATACCCAACATTGTCTTTGCGCTCAGGAGTGAGTTCTAGAGCTGCGCTGTGTTCCTAAATATTTCATAACAACCCAGCTGCCTATCAGGATGCATTCCCATAAGCAACAGTTCTTATGCAAATTCATTTCAGACAGGGTGTAGGTAACCTTTTGAGTAAGGATGGAGATAGAGTTTTTTGATTCTGTAAGTACTTTAAGGCTTGGCTGAGTGCAAACAGCTTGCACGTTTGAGCAGACCAATTATTAGGCAATTTTCCTAACTGCTTGCACAAGAGTCTCCCTATCAATTACTGAATACACATTGTGTTTTTTTTTTTTTTTTTTTTTTTTTTTTTTTTTTTTTTTTTTTTTTTTTTCCTCAATCGCCTGGGAGGAGCCATCTATCATCCTGTCCTAAAGGGAGTTCCTCCTAGGTCTGGTTGGACCTTTGTTTGGTAATTAAGATTTAAATCCCCTGTTAGGGAATCTGCTGGGTTAAGGGGATTTTCAGTGGTTAATGTTAAATCACCTTTTTCTAACAGAATAGCCCCATACTTTAAGATTTTCAAGTTAGTAAGCTACCTTTTTGCTTTTTTGATTTAGAATAATTCTGAACTGGTGAGGTGTGCTCACAATGAGGTTTCCTCTGAAAGTTACTTTTCTACTTTGTTCTGTTAGCAAAGCAGTTGCCGCTACAGATTGAATGCATTTGGGCCATCCGTGGGTTCCTGGGTTAAGGATTTTTGATAGGAAGGCTACTGGTTGTCAGTGGTCTCGGTGTTTTCAGGCTAAGCCTTTGTTTACACTGACAACAAGGTAGTATTGGAGTTTTATAGGGTCATGGAGAAGACTTTCAATTATCAATTATAGGTTTTAAATTTACCCTGACTTTTAAAGGAATAGGGCACACTGTTTTTTCTTTACTATTTCTATCTCTCTTTTTCTCTCTCCCTCTCTTTTTTCTCTCCGTCTCTCTTTGTTTCTCTCCTTGACTTACTCAATTTGCTTTCATCCTGATCTATTATGTTGTGTTAGACCCAGTTCCAGTTGTTAAAATACTGGGTCATCAGTTCAAAGGCCCTGGCCAAGGAGCCAAGGCTTGGGGATTGTATTGCAGAGGGGTAAGCTGGGTACAAATCGAGGTAGGAGAGGATCTTACACAATGGGATAGCAATCCCCTTAGCCATTTACAAACTTGGGGTGCTGGCAAGGGTGGTGGAGAACAGGTCCCACATAACTGCGCATCTTCAGAGCTGTACGCCTAAATTGGGAGGGACACAAGGGACAAGACTCTCTGGGTTCATAGCCTAGATGCCTAAGGGCACAGCGTAGAGCTTCCTTAGATCCCTGTGGAGATACAACTTGCTCTAATACTTGGGAGAGGAAATGAAAGTATGAACAATTAGTACCTAGGAGGCAGGGATTGGATGAAGTAGATTCAGAGGTAAGGAGAATTTTGAGGTTATACTTTCAAGAAAGTCATGGTCAGGACTGAGGAAGTATGGGTCAGAAGGAAAGGTAGGGGCGCATGCATGGGCGAATCTTGAGTAGAGACTTCTGGCTGCACCATGATGTCAACCAGCTAACATCGGGAGTTCGAGATGACAGCTTTCTGCCTCTAGTCGGCCTTCGGCTTCCCCAGGAAAATTGAAGCAGAAGCTGATTCCAGACAGACCAACCCTCCCAACCCAGAAGGTTTGGGAGTTGTTAGAAAGCCCTTCCCCAGACAGCCTCACACCTGAGTCTTAAGTCTGGTGGCCACACTAATCATTTTTAACCAGCCAACAGGTGCCTAGTATTTTCCTCCAATTCTAAGGAAGGATAGGACAGAATAGCAAGTGAAAGTTGTCCAATATTATTCACAACTTTGGAGGTCCCTTCATGGTTGCTAAAATGTTACCAGGGGGTTCTTGCTCCCAGAACTCCCAAGATGGTGGCAGGCCGCTTCCAAGATGGTGGCAAGCCTCTTGTTCTCTCACGTGGGTTTCTTGGCCTCACGGATTCCAAGGAATGAAACTTTGGACCATGCGGTGAGTGTTATAGCTCTATTAGCAACCGTAGGTAACAGAAGAGGACCGTGGAACCCAGCGACTAGTGTTCAGCTCAATTAGGACGAACCCAGGCACTTAGCCGTGCAGGAACAATGGCGAGCCTTTAGCCTGATGTGGAGCGGCAATGGGCGCCTCGCTGGATCAGGAGTGCAGTGCACGCCCCGCTGGATTTGGAGGGGTGGAAGTCAGCGGCAGGTCTGCAAGGGTGGCAAACAGCAGTGGTGGACAGCAAGTGAAAGCTCAGCTCGAGCTGTAACAAATACAGACCAGAAGAGTGTGCAGTTGCAACATTTAACAGAGTGAAAACAGAGCTCCCATAAAATGAGAGGGGACCCAAAGGGGGTTGCCCTTTTTCGGTCTTTAAGTAAGTGTCACTCATACAAGATGAGAAGATCTAGGATTTTTCACCCAGATCTAATCTCATAGTGAGTTCATGCTTGTAATCATTGCTTAGGTTTCACCCTATAGTATTGCAAGTCTCTGGCAAAGTCAAAATTCTCAGAAGGCTGAATACAACGAAAATGTTTGAATCGGTTTGAAAGTGCTTAATCCCCATCTGAGATACAGGTAGCCTCATGAACAGGCATCCGACAGCAGAAAATATTCAGCTTACTTCATCCTCCCCACTCTTATTACAGTATATTAAATCTTTCCTCTCTCCATTATTCAATAACTGAGTATTTCTTTAGATTCTCAGGCACTTTGGTAAGATTAATATTGTTAACATTATTTTTTCTTAATTGTTTTTCTCATTAAATTACTTAACATTCATTTTTATTGTTATTTAGAAAGGACTTAAATCCATGCCTCTCATAGTATTTGAACACCCATCTGATATAAAAATCCCTCTGTTAGAGCCATCAGACATTAAAACCTTCATTGTTAAATTAAAAAAAAAAAAAAAAAAAAAAAAAAAAGGCTCCAAACAGGCAGATTATTTGCCTAATGTTCTGCAGCTATTAGGAATGCTTCATTTGTTATTAACCTCAGTTAAGTTGGTATGAGGATCATTGTGAATAATTTCTCTAGCAATAGCTGAATATGGTATTTCCAACACTTCTCCTCTTATTTCTTACTGCTATTCTATATATCATCTTAAAAACATACGGAAGATGGAAACTTCTGCACCTACAACAGCAACAACAACAAGTTTCAAAATTAAATCAAGAGATGTTTGAAATGAGTATATTATGCAGCAGTGTAAATGCAAAACTAAATAAAAAATACAGTAGTAAGAAATGTTATTTTATGTGTTATTTTATGTGTACTCTTTACCTAGGTTCTCCAAATGACAATACACACACATATATATACATACTCATAAATACACACACACACACACACATAAACATGTATGTGTACATATGCAGTGCTGCCTCTGGTGAAGTATTGTGGATGGGAAAGTGTTCAAGGATGGTTGGCAGGGGGCATTTTTGTAAATTTTTAAAGAATAAACTCCTTTGTACTATTTTTTAATTCTTTTCATGTATTTGTTTCAGAGATTTCAATGCATAGTCAAATTTATATTTTTTTCTAGGAACTCTAGATTTCCTTTCCACTGCACTTAAAGCTCTATATTCTCTACAAAAAATATTTATGTATTTTATTTCTTAAAAATTGTGTGGGTACATAGTAGGTGTATATATTTATGGGGTATATGCATTTTTTTTTTTTTTTTTTGAGATGGAATCTTGCTCTGTTGCCCATGCTGGAGTGCAGTGGCACAATCTTGGTTCACTGCAAGCTCCACCTCCTGGGTTCATGCCATTCTCCTGTCTCAGCCTCCCGAGTAGTTGGGGCTACAGGCGCCCACCACAATGCCTGGCTAATCTTTTTGTATTTTTAGCAGAGACGAGATTTCACTGTGTTAGCCAGGATGGTCCCCATCTCCTGACCTCGTGATCCGCCTACCTCGGCCTCCCAAAGTGCTGGGATTACAGGTGTGAGCAACCATGCCCAGTGTACATGTGATATTTTTATATAGACATGCAATAAACAATAATCATATGATGGAAAATAAGGTATCTGTCATCTCAAACATTTATCCTTTGAGTTACAAACAATCCAATTATACTCTTTTAGTAATTTTTAAATATACATTCAATTACTGTTGACTACAGTCACCATCTTCAAACACTGGGTCTTATTTATCCTTTCCAAGAATATACATATTTTGTACTTATTAACAATCCCCACTTTCCCTCTACACCCTCATTACCCTTCCCAGCTTGTGATAACCATCCTTTTACTCTTGATCTCCATGAGTTCAATTGTTTTGCATTTTGGCACCACAAATAAGTAAGAACATTCTTACTTATTTTTGTCTTTCTATATCTAATTTTATCTACATAATGACCTCCAGTTTTATCCATGCTGTTGCAGATGACAAGATCACATTTTTTATGACTGCATAGTATTTCATTGCATATATGTATTACATATTCTTCTCCAATCATCTGTTGATGAACATTTAGGTTGCTTCCAAATCTTAGCTATTGTGAACAGTGCTGCAACAAATGTAGGAGTCCAGACGTATCTTCCATATACAGTTTTTCTTTAGGGTATATACCCAGCAGTAGGACCGTGGATTATATGGTAGCTTTATTTTCAGTGTTTTGAGGAAGCTCCAAACTGTTCTCCATAGTAGTTATATTAATTTACATTACAACCAACAGTGTACAAAGATTCCCTTTTTCCACATACTTACCTGCATTTTTTATTGCCTATTTTTTGGATTAAAATTTTTTTTTTGACTGGAGTGAGATATATTGCTGTAGTTTGATTGGCATTTCTCTGATGACCAATGATACTGAGAATCTTCACATATGTCTCTTTGCCATTTATATGTCTTCTTTTGAGAAATATCTGTTCAAATGTGCAGAAGTTTTTTAACTTTGTGTGATCTCATTTGTCCATTTTTGCTTTAGTTGCCTGTGCTTATGGGTATTATTCAAGAAATTTTTGCCCAGAACAATGTCCTGGAGAGTTTCCCCAATGTTTTCTTGTAGTAGTTTCATGGCTTGAGGTCTTAGATTTAAGTCCTTAATCCACTTTCATTTATTTTTTGTAAATAATGGGAGATAGGGGTCAAGTTTTATTCTTCTACATATGTATACTGAGTTTTCAAGCATCATTTACTCAAGAGACTGTCTTTTCTTCAATGTATGTTCCTGGCACCTTTGTTGAAAGAGAGTTCAATGTAGGTGTATGGATTTGTTTCTCAGCTCTCTATTCTGCTCCATTGGTCTGTGTGTCTCTTTTTATGCCACTACCATGCTGTTTGGTTACTATAACTCTGTAGTGTAATTTGAAGTCAGGTAATTTCTTTTTTGAAATTTCAAATATGACTCCAGGTTTCTTCTTTTTTGCCAGTAGAGCTTTGCTATTCTGGATCTTCTGTATTTCCATATAAATATTAGGACTTTTTAAATTATTATTATTTCTGTGGAGAATGTCATTGGTATTTTGGTAAGGATTGTGTTGAATCTGTGGATTTCTTTGGGTAGTACAGACATTTTAACAATATGATTACTTCAATCCATGAACACTTTTTTGTGTTCTCTAAGTGAATTCCTATTTAATTTTATTTTTGTCTATTGTAAATGGCATCACTTTTTAATATTTTTTTCAGATTGTTCACTCTTTTCATATAGAAATGCTACTAACTTTTCTATGTTGATTTTCTATTCTACTACTTTATTGAATTTATCAGTTCTATGAGGTTTTAAGGGGAGTCTTTACATTTCCCCAAATATAAGCTCATGTCATCTGCAAACAGTAATAATTTGTCTTCTTCCATTTCAATTGGGATGCCCTTTACTTTTTTCACTTGTCTGATAGCTCTAGCTAGGAATTCCTGTATTATGTTGAATAACAATGGAGAAGGTGGGCATTCTGTCATGTTCCAGATCTTAAAGGATTTCAGTTTTTCCCCATTCAGTATGATACTAGCTATGGATCTGTCATGTTTGGCTTTTATTTATTATGTTGAGGTATGTTCCTTCCATACCCAGTTTTGTGAGGGTGTTTTTATGAAGGAATGTTGAATTTTATCAAGTGCTTTTTCAGCATCATTCAAAATGATCATACATTCATTTTAATGATCGGACAGTCTATTACCATTTGATTCAGCAATCCCACTACTGGGTATCTACACAGAGGAAAAGAAATTATTATATGAAAAGGACACTTGCACATGCATGTTCATAGCAGCCCAATTCACAATTGCACAACTATGGAACCAGTCCAAATGCTCATCAATCAATTAGTGGATAAAGAAAATGTGGTATATATATACCATGGGATACTACTTAGCCATAGAAAAAGGAACACAATAATGGCATTCGTAGCAACCCAGATGACAATGAAAAACATTATTCTAAGTGAAGTAACTTGGGAATGGAAAACCAAATGTCATATAGTCTCAGTCATAAGTGAGAGCTAAACTATGAGGAAGCAAAGGCATAAGAATGAGACAATGGACTTTGAGGACTAGGTGTAAGTGTGGAAGTGAGGTGAAGAATAAAAAACTGCACATTGGGTACAGTGTACACTGGTCAGGTGATGGGTGCACCAAAATCTCAGAAATCACCACTAAAAAACTTATCCATGTAGCCAAACATCACCTGTTCCCCCAAAAAAACTATTGAAATAAAAACTAGAATTAAATAGAATTAAATAAATAAATAATAAATAATTTAAAAATATTTGTTTTTTGTTCTTCACTGTCTTTATATAATGTTTCACATTGATTGATTTGCATATGTTGAGCCATCCTTACATCTCAGAAATAAATCTCACTTGGTCATGACAAATGATCTTTTAATGTGTTGTTGAATACCGTTTGCTAATATTTGTTGCATTAATATTTATCAGAGATATTGGCCTGTAGT
Organism: Chlorocebus sabaeus; assembly: GCF_047675955.1. Classification (NCBI taxonomy): domain Eukaryota; kingdom Metazoa; phylum Chordata; class Mammalia; order Primates; family Cercopithecidae; genus Chlorocebus; species Chlorocebus sabaeus. The sequence goes on along the minus strand of NC_132910.1, from coordinate 83,854,168 downwards.
TTTCTCTTTTTGATGTGTGTTTGTTTGGTTTTGATATGAAGGTAATATTAGCCTTGTAGAATGAGTTTGAAAATATTCTCTCCTCCTCTATTTTCAGGATATTTGAGTATGGTTAGTATTAACTTTTTAAAAATGTTCGGTAGAATTCAGCAATAAAGCCATTGGGTCTCAGATTTTTCTTTAGAGGGAGACCTTTTATTATAGCTTTGATCACATTACTTGTTATTGGTTGGTTCAGGTTTTGGATTTCTTCATGATTTAATCTTAGTAGTTTTTACGTTTTAGGAATTTATACATTTCCTCTAGATTTTCCAATTTGGTGGCATAAAATTGCTCATAGTAGCCACTAATGATCCTTTGAATTTCTGCAATATCAACTTTAATATCTTCTTTTTTATCTGTTATTGTATTTATTCGGATCTTTTCTCTCTCTCTCTCTTTCATCTGTTATTATATTTATTAGGATCTTCTCTCTCTCTCTCTCTCTCTCTCTCTCTCTCTCTCTCTCTCTCTCCCCCTCTCCCTCTCCCTCTCTCTCTCTCTCTCTCTGTCTCTTTTTGTTAGTTTGTCTAAAATTTTGTCAATATTATTTACGTTTTCAGAAAAATCAACTTTTTTTGCTACCTTGACTTTTTGGATTATTTTCTTCACTTCAAATTCATTTATTTCTGCTCAGACCTTTATAATTATTTATCTTCCAGTAGTTTTAAGTGTGGTTTGCTTTTGCCCTTTTAGTTATTTTAGATGCACTATCAAGTTATTTATTTAAAGTTTTTCTTCTTTTTTTCATGTAAGCATTTATGGCTATAATTTTCCTCTTAGTACTGCTTTCACATATTCCATAGGTTTTAGTATGTTGTACTTACATTATCATTTGGAGGGGGAGGCTACAGTGAGCTGTGACTGCACCACAGAACTCCAGCCTGACAACAGAGCAAGACCCTGTCTCAAAAAAATAAATTTATTAAATAAAATATATTATTGTTAAAAAAAAAAAAAAAAGAAATTTTTCAATTTTTTCTTAATTTCTTCAAGGATAAACTGGTCATTTGAGAACATATTTTTAAATTTCCATGTGTTTTTATAGTTTCCAAAGTTCCTCTTGTTGTTTTTATAGTTTTATTCCATTGTGATCAGAGAAGATGCTTGATATTATTTCAATTTTTTGAGTGTTTTAAGACTTGTTATCATATGGTCTGTCTTTGAGAATAATCAACGTCTGAGGAAAAGAATGTATATTTTGCAGCTCTTGGATGAAATGTTCTGTAAATATCTATTAGATCCATTTGGTCTATAGTGTAGATTAAATCTGATACTTTGTTAATTTTGTGTCTAGAAGTTCTGTCTAATATTGAAAGTGGGATGTTGAAATCTGAAGCTATTATTTTATTAAGTTCTATCTTTTTAGCTCTAATAATATTTCCTTTATATATCTGGGTGCTCCAGTGTTGGGTGCATATATATTTAAAATTGTTATATCTTCTTGCTGAATTGACCCCTTTATCATTACATAAAATTTTCTTTGTCTCTTTTTATAGTTTTTGTCAGGAAATCTATTTTTTTCTGATAGAAATATAGTGACTTCTGTTCTTTTTTTGTTTCCATCAACCCCCTTTATTTTCAGTATATGTGTATATTTATAGATGATGTGTGTTTCTTGTAGACAACAGATCATTGGGGTTTTGCGTTTTTTTAAAAAAACATTCAGCCACTCAATGTATTTTGATTGGAGAACTTACTTCATGTCAATTTCATGTTATTATTGATAAGTAAGGACTTACTCCTTCCTTTTTGTTGTGTTTTCCAATGGTTTTGTAGTTTTATCCTTCTTTTTTTTCTTCCTTCTTGTCTTCCTTTTAGTTAAGGTGATTTTCTCTGGTGATATAATTTAATTCTGTGTGTATTTGTTGTATGTTTTCAATTTGAGGTTATCCTGAAACTTGGGAATACTATATTATAAGTCATCGTTTTACTTTTTTTTTTTTTTTTTTTTTTTTTGAGACAGAGTCTCGCTCTGTCGCCCAGGCTGGAGTGCAGTGGCCGGATCTCAGCTCACTGCAAACTCCACCTCCCGGGTTCACACCATTCTCCTGCCTCAGCCTCCTGAGTAGCTGGGACTACAGGCGCCTGCCACCTCGCTTGGCTAGTTTTTTGTATTTTTTAGTAGAGACGGGGTTTCACCGGGTTAGCCAGGATGGTCTCTATCTCCTGACCTCGTGATCCGCCCATCTCAGCCTCCCAAAGTGCTGGGATTACAGGCTTCATGTTTTACTTATTTTTAAAAATTAAGAGTTTATTTTCTGTAGGGAGAGAACAATCAAACTGGGTAACTCTTATTGGCTATAATTAATACATACAAAGGTTTTTATTTTTTTAAAAAAAATTTAAAAATGTTATGGGTCATAGTACTACATTTATTTATGGAGTACATGGGATGTGTTGATGTAGGCATGCAATATGAAATAAGCACATCATGGAGAATGGGGTATTCATTTCCACAAACATTTATCCTTTAAGTTACAAATAATTAAATTACACTATTTTAAAATGTATAATTGTTTTTTACTACAGTCATCCTTTTGTGCTATAAAATAATAGATCGTATTCTTACAAACTATTAGTATTATTTGTAACCATTAACAATCCCCATCCTCCCCCATCAATCCCCCAATACCTTTCCAAGCCTCTAGTAACTACCTTTCTACTGTCTATATCTATTGGTTCAATTGGTTTAATTCTTAGGTCCCACAAATAAGTGAGGGCATGTGACATTTGTCTTTTTTTTTTTTTTTTTTTTTATTGACAATTTTCAGATTTTTATTTGTGATGTGTCTATTCGAGTCTTTCTTTTTTAAACTTACATTTATTTATAGTTATTAAAATATCTGGATTCATGTCTTTTGTTAGATACAGATAGAGAGAATTTATCTCCTAGTTTGTAAATTGCCTTTTGTTTTCTTAATGCTATCTTTTTTTTTTTTTTTTTTTTAAATTTATTTATTATTATTAAACTTCAAGTTGTAGGGTACATGTGCACAACGTGCAGGTTTGCTACATATGTATACTTGTGCCATGTTGGTGTGCTGCACCCATCAACTCGTCATTTACATCAGGTATAACTCCCAATGCAATCCCTCCCCCCTCCCCCCTCCCCATGATAGGCCCCGGTGTGTGATGTTCCCCTTCCCGAGTCCAAGTGATCTCATTGTTCAGTTCCCACCTACGAGTGAGAACATGCGGTGTTTGGTTTTCTGTTCTTGTCATAGTTTGCTAAGAATGATGGTTTCCAGCTGCATCCATGTCCCTACAAAGGACACAAACTCATCCTTTTTTATGGCTGCATAGTATTCCATGGTGTATATGTGCCACATTTTCTTAATCCAATCTGTCACTGATGGACATTTGGGTTGATTCCAAGTCTTTGCTATTGTGAATAGTGCTGCAATAAACATACGTGTGCATGTGTCCTTATAGCAGCATAATTTATAATCCTTTGGGTATATACCCAGTAATGGGATGGCTGGGTCATACGGTACATCTAGTTCTAGATCCTTGAGGAATCGCCATACTGTTTTCCATAATGGTTGAACTAGTTTACAATCCCACCAACAGTGTAAAAGTGTTCCTATTTCTCCACATCCTCTCCAGCACCTGTTGTTTCCTGACTTTTGAATGATCGCCATTCTAACTGGTGTGAGATGGTATCTCATTGTGGTTTTGATTTGCATTTCTCTGATGGCCAGTGATGATGAGCATTTTTTCATGTGTCTGTTGGCTGTATGAATGTCTTCTTTTGAGAAATGTCTGTTCATATCCTTTGCCCACTTTTGGATGGGGTTGTTTGTTTTTTTCTTGTAAATTTGTTTGAGTTCTTTGTAGGTTCTGGATATTAGCCCTTTGTCAGATGAGTAGATTGCAAAAATTTTCTCCCATTCTGTAGGTTGCCTGCTCACTCTGATGGTAGTTTCTTTTGCTGTGCAGAAGCTCTTTAGTTTGACCAATAGTAGGCTCTGAAATTGAGGCAATAATTAATAGCCTACCAACCAAAAAAAGTCCAGGACCAGATGGATTCACAGCTGAATTCTACCAGAGGTACAAGGAGGAGCTGGTGCCATTCCTTCTGAAACTATTCCAATCAATAGAAAAAGAGGGAATCCTCCCTAACTCATTTTATGAGGCCAACATCATCCTGATACCAAAGCCTGGCAGAGACACAACAAAAAAAGAGAATTTTAGACCAATATCCCTGATGAACATCGATGCAAAAATCCTCAATAAAATACTGGCAAACCGGATTCAGCAGCACATCCAAAAGCTTATCCACCATGATCAAGTGGGCTTCATCCCTGGGATGCAAGGCTGGTTCAACATTTGCAAATCAATAAACATAATCCAGCATATAAACAGGACCAAAGACAAGAACCACATCATTATCTCAATAGATGCAGAAAAGGCTTTTGACAAAATTCAACAGCCCTTCATGCTAAAAACGCTCAATAAATTCGGTATTGATGGAACGTACCTCAAAATCATAAGAGCTATTTATGACAAACCCACAGCCAATATCATACTGAATGGGCAAAAACTGGAAAAATTCCCTTTGAAAACTGGCACAAGACAGGGATGCCCTCTCTCACCACTCCTATTCAACATAGTGTTGGAAGTTCTGGCTAGGGCAATCAGGCAAGAGAAAGAAATCAAGGGGATTCAGTTAGGAAAAGAAGAAGTCAAATTGTCCCTGTTTGCAGACGACATGATTGTATATTTAGAAAACCCCATTGTCTCAGCCCAAAATCTCCTTAAGCTGATCAGCAACTTCAGCAAAGTCTCAGGATACAAAATTAATGTGCAAAAATCACAAGCATTCTTATACACCAGTGACAGTCAAACAGAGAGCCAAATCAGGAATGAACTTCCATTCACAATTGCTTCAAAGAGAATAAAATACCTAGGAATCCAACTTACAAGGGATGTAAAGGACCTCTTCAAGGAGAACTACAAACCACTGCTCAGTGAAATCAAAGAGGACACAAACAAATGGAAGAACATACCATGCTCATGGATAGGAAGAATCAATATCGTGAAAATGGCCATACTGCCCAAGGTAATTTATAGATTCAATGCCATCCCCATCAAGCTACCAATGAGCTTCTTCACAGAATTGGAAAAAAACTGCTTTAAAGTTCATATGGAACCAAAAAAGAGCCCGCATCTCCAAGACAATCCTAAGTCAAAAGAACAAAGCTGGAGGCATCACGCTACCTGACTTCAAACTATACTACAAGGCTACAGTAACCAAAACAGCATGGTACTGGTACCAAAACAGAGATATAGACCAATGGAACAGAACAGAGTCCTCAGAAATAATACCACACATCTACAGCCATCTGATCTTTGACAAACCTGAGAGAAACAAGAAATGGGGAAAGGATTCCCTATTTAATAAATGGTGCTGGGAAAACTGGCTAGCCATAAGTAGAAAGCTGAATCTGGATCCTTTCCTTACTCCTTATACGAAAATTAATTCAAGATGGATTAGAGACTTAAATGTTAGACCTAATACCATAAAAATCCTAGAGGAAAACCTAGGTAGTACCATTCAGGACATAGGCATGGGCAAAGACTTCATGTCTAAAACACCAAAAGCAACGGCAGCAAAAGCCAAAATTGACATTTGTCTTTTTATACCTGGTTTATTTCACTTAGCATAATGATCTCCAGTTCTATCCCTGTTGTTGCAAATGACCGGATTTCACTCTTTTTTTTTTTTTTTTTTTTTTTTTTTTTTTTTTTTTTTTTTTTTTATGGCTGAATTATACTCCATTGTGTATATGTACTATGTTTTTTAAAATTTATTTATCTTTTGATGGACACTTAGGTTGCTTCCAAATGTTAGCTATTGTAAACAGTGCTGCAACAAATGAAGGAGTACAGATATCTCTTCTATACACTGACTTCCTTTCTTTTGAGTATATACCCAGCAATCTCATTGCTGGATCACATAGTAGTTCAATTTTTCATTTTTTTTAAGGAACCTCTGAACAGTTTTCTATAGTGGTGGTGCCAACTGACATTTCCACCAACACTGTAAAAGTGTTCCCTTTTCTCTACATCCTCACCAGTATTTGTTATTGCCTGTCTTTTAGATAAAAGTCATTTTAACTGGGGTGAGATTATATCTCATTGTAGTTTTGATTTGCATTTCTCCAATAATCAGTAAAGTTGAGCACATTTTCAGGTGCTTGTTTGCCATTTCTATGTCTTCTACTGAGACATGTCTCTTCAAATCTTTTGCACTTTTTTGTTTGCTTGTTTGTTTGTTTTTGATAGAGTCCCTCTCCATTGCCCAGGCTGTAGTGCAGTGGCACGATCTCAGATTACAGGTGTGAGCCACCACACCTTGCCTTTGGCACATTTTTAGAATATAATTATTAGACGTTTTCCCTTAGAGTAGTTTGAACTACTTATATATGCTGGTTATTAATCCCTTGTCAGACGGGTAGTTTGAAAATATTTTCTGTGATTCTGTGGTTTGTCTCTTCACTTTTTTATTGCATCCTTTGCTGTGCAGAAGCTTTTTAACCTGATGTGATCCCCTTTCTCTATTTTTGCTTTGATTATCTGTGCTTGTTAGGTATTGCTCAAGAAATACGTAGACCAATGTCCTGGAGATTTTCCTCTATGTCTACTTATAGTAGTCGCATAGTTTGTGGTCTTAAATCAGGTTAAATCTTTAATCCATTTTCATGCAATTTTTGCATATGGTGAGATATAGGGTTTTAGTTTTGTTTTATCTCATATGGATATGCAGTTTTTCCAGCACCACTTATGGAAGACACTGCCTTTTTTCTAGTGTATGCTCTTGGCACCTTTGTAAAAATTGACTTCTCTTTAGGTGTATGGATTTGTTTCTGTATTCTCTATTCAATTCCATTGGTTCATGTGTCTGTTTTAATGCAGTGCCATGCTGTTTGGTTTACTATAACCCTATAGTATAATTTGAAGTCAGGTAATGTGATTCCTCCAGGTTTGTTATTTTAGTTTAGTTTAACTTAGTTTTTTTTTTCTTTTTTGCTTTTGCTATTCTGGGTAATCTACGTCACTATATGATATTTAAGATTTTTTTTTTCTTGTCCTCCTTTAGTGAAGGTGATTTTCTTTTGTAGTATGATTTAATTTCTTGCTTTTAATGTTTGTGTATTTATTGTATGTTTTTTGGTTTGAGGTTACCATGAGGCTAGTCAGTACTGTATTATAGTCCATTATTTTAACCCGATAACAGCTTAACACTATTTGCACAAATATACAAACATGCAAAAAGAAAATTAACAAAACTCTACACCTTAACTTTATCCCCCCACATTTTAACTTTTTTGTTTCTATTTTTATCTTTTTCTATGACTATGTCTTGAAACGTCACTATGTTTAATATTTTTGATTAGTTCATTGCTATCTATCTACCTGGGATAATAGTAGTTTACATACCACAGTTATTGTGTTATAATATTCTGTGTTTTCTGTGCACTTACTATTACCAGTGAGTTTTGTATCTTCAGATGATTATTTATTGCTCATTAATGTTCTTTTCTTTCTGATTGAAGTTCTCTTTTTAACATTTATTTTCAGACAGGCCTGTCATTAGTGAAATCCCTCAGCTTTTGTTTGTCTATCAAAGTCTTTATTTCTCTTTCATGTTTGAAGTTTATTTTCACCACATATACTACTCTAGGGTAAAAGTGATTTCTTTCAACACTTTTCTGCTCTATGTGGTTTCCACTGAAATGTCTGCTGCCAGATGTATTGGTATTCCATTGTATGTTATTTGTTTCTTTTCTGTTGCTGCTTTTAGAATTGTTTCTTCATTTTGAACTTTGGGAATTTAATTATTAAATTCCTTGAGGTAGTCTTCTTTGTTTTAAATCTGCTTCGTGTTCTTTGACCTTCTAGTATTTGAATACTGATATCTTTCATTAGGTTGGGTAGTTCTCTGTTACTATTTTGTTGAGTAAACATTGTACCTCTATCTCTTTCTCTACCTCCTATTTAAGGAAAATCACTTTTAGATTTGCCTTTTTGAAGCTATTTCCCGGTGTCTGTAGTTATGCCTTTTTTTTTTTTTTTTCCCTTGGGACACAGTCTTACTCTGTCATCCAGACTAGAGTGCAGTTGTGTGATCTAGGCTCACTGCAATCTCTGACTCCTGGGTTCAAGTGATTCTTGTGCCTCAGCCTCCTAGTATCTGGGACTACAGGTGCATGCCACCACACTCTGCTAATTTTTTTTTTTTTTTTTTTTTTTTTGTATTTTTCGTAGAGATGGGGTTTCACCATGTTGGCCAGACTGGTCTCAAACTCCCAACCTCAGGTAATCCACCTGCCTCAGCTAACCAAAGCATGCCTCACTTTTTTTTTTTTTTTTTTTTTTTTTTTTTTTTTTTTTTTTTTTTTTGAGATGGAATGTCGCTCTGTTGCCCAGACTGGAGTGCAGTGGCCAGATCTTGGCTCACTGCAAGCTTCGCCTCCCAGGTTTATGCCATTCTCCTGCTTCAGCCACCTGAGTAGCTGGGACTACAGGCTCCCGCCACGTCGCCCGGCTAGTTTTTTTTTGTATTTTTTAGTAGAGACAGGGTTTCACCATGTTAGACAGGATAGTCTCGATCTCCTGACCTCGTGATCCGCCCGTCTCAGCGTCCCAAAGCGCTGGGATTACAGACTTGAGCCACCGCGCCTGGCCTGCCTCACTTTTTAAAATTCTTTTTTTTCTTTTATCTCCTTTGACTCTGTATTTTCAAATGGCTTGTCTTGAAGCTCATTATTTTTTCTTCTCCTTGATCCAGTCTTATATTCAAAGATTCTGATGCATTTTTCAGTATGCCAGTTGCATTTTTCAGCTCCAGAATTTTTGCTTGATTCATTTTAATAATTTCAATCCATTTATTAAATTTATCTATAGAATACTGAATCCCTTCTTTTTGTTATCTTGAATTTCTTTGAGTTGCCTCAATATGGCTATTTTGAATTCTCTGTCTGAGGTGTCACATATCTTTGTTTCTTCAGGATTGGTTCCTGGTTTCTTAATTATTTCATTTACTGAGGTCATGTTTTGCTGGATGACATTGTGTTAGTATATGTTCTTTGGTGTCTGAGCATTGATGGGTTAGGTATTTGTTGTAGTCTTCCTTGTTTGTGCTTTTTTGTAGCCATTTTTCTTGGGAAGGCTTTCCAGATATTTGAAAAAACCTGAGTGGTGTGATGTAAGCTGTATTTGCTTTAGGGGATACCCCAAGCCCAGTAACACTGTGGTTCTTGCAGAATCTTAGAGATACAATCTTGGTGGTCTTGGACCAGATCCATGAGAATTCTCTGGATTCCCAGGCAGACTCTTGTAATTTTCCCTTACTTTCTCCCAAACATACCTAGTTTCTCCCTCTTTTTGGAGCCATCTTAAGATGGTGGTGGAGCAACATAAGCACCCCTATGACCACCAATACTGTGACTGCACTGAGTTGGATCTGAAGCCAGCACAGCACTGGGTCTTATCTAAGGCCTGCTGTAACCACTGCCTGGGTTCTGTATATATTCACTGAAGACCCTGGGGCTCTACATTCAGTGGGTGGCAAAACCAGCCAGTCCTGTGTCCTTTCCTTCAGGGTTGCAATGTCCCTCAGTCCTCAGGTTGGTCCAGAAGTTCCATTCTGGACTCAGGGACTGAGAAGTCAAAAATCTTAGACATCTACCTGCTGTTCTATTGTATTGTAGCTTAGCTGGCAGTCAAACTACAAAATTCAGCCTTTCCCACTCTTTCCTCCCCTTTCCAAAGGGAGAGGATCCTTGCCCCATAGCCACTGCCATTCCAGGCCATGAGGAGTCCTGCTTGACTACCACTGATGTTTCCCTAAGGCCCACGGTCTCTTGAGTCAGTTTGTTGTGAATGCTGCCTGTCCCAGGATTCATCCTTCGGGGCAGTGGACTCCCCTCTGGCCCAAGGCAGGTTCAGAAATGTTGTCCAAGAGACAAGTCCTAGAATCAGGAATCCTAAAAGCCTTCTTGGTTCCCTACGTCCTTGTGGCTGTTCTGGTATCTAAGTAGCAAGACAAAGTCCTATTTACATTTCCCTCTGCTTTTCTCTAACAGGATGACTTTTGCTATGTAGCCACCACATCTGGTAATGTCTTGAGTCTCACCTGAAGCCAGTAAGTCCCACAGGCTCAACCAATGCTGTTGATGTGGTACTTGGCTATTGCTGCCGGTTGTTCAGGGCCAAAGAACTATTCAGTTAGCAGGTGATGAATGCTGCCAAGACTAGGTCCTTTCCTTCAAGGCAGCAGGCTCCTTTCTGGCCCAGAGTGTGTATATAAATGTCATCTTGGTGCCAGGGCCTGGAATGGGAGCCTCACAACTCTAACTAGTGCCCTACCTGCTATGGCTGAACTGGTGTCCTAGATGTAAAACAAAGTCCTCCATACTCTTTTCTCTCTTTACCTCAAGCAGGAGGAAGGGGTCCCTTTTGGAGCCTCGAGCTGTACAGCCTGGGGTTAGAGGAGGAGTGATACCAGCACTCCCTTGGTTGCACCAGTTGTTGTCTCAGTATGTCACATATACCCCCAGTCCACTTTCTCTGGGCTTAGCTCAGCACTAGGACTCACCTAAGAGTTGTGGTTCTTATAGCCTAGACTTTGTCTTTCAAATTTACTTGGAGGCACAGAGTGCTCTGGCCCTCAGTGGTGAAGTTTACAAGCACTCAAGTTCAGAGCTCTGAGACTGGCAATTACCTTCCGGCTAGGGCTAGTTTGAAAGTCTCCTCCTTGAGTGGGCATCAGCTGAGTTTGGTCTGGTTTTTCTTTCTGCTCTAACAGGACAACACTGTCCTGTTATTATGCCTCACAATTGTTGTGTTCTGCCTCCTGTGGCACCCACTGAGGCTCTCCATACCATGCCACCACTGCTGTGAGAAGGGGAGGGATGGTGTCAGCAATTCAGGACTTAAGAAAAAGAAATCTCTTCAGTGGGTCTTTCAGTGATATGAAGTTTAAACCAGATATTATGAGCACTCACCTGATTTTTGGTTTTTATGAAGGTGTTTTTTGCTGCATACATAGTTGTTAACTTGTCCTTGCAGGAGGGATGATCTGTGCAGCTTTCTGTTTCACCATCTTGCTCTCTCATATACAAAGTCCTGTAACCCATTATTTTAAACAGATGACAACTTAACATCGATTGCATAAACAAGCAAAATAAAAACTAATAAAATCTCTATATTGACTTTGTCCATTCTCCTTTTAACTTTTTTTTTCTTTTGTCTCATTGTATTGTTGATGTCTGGAAAGTTTTTGTAGTTATTATTTTTTATTGGTTTTTGTTTAGTCTTTCTACTTGGGATAATAGTTGTTTACACACCACATTTACAGTTTTATAATATTTTGTATTTTTCTGTGTGCTATTACCAGTCAGTTTTGTACCTTCAAATGATAATTTATTTCTCATTAACATCCTTTTCTTCTTCAGATTGAATAATTCCCTTTATCATTTCCTGTAGAACAGGTCTGGTGTTGATGAAATCTCTTAGCTTAGATCCCTGGTGTCTAATGTATTAGTCTGTTCTCATGCTGCTGATAAGGACATATCTGAGACTGGGTAATTTATAAAGAAAAAGAGGTTTAATAGACTCACAATTCCATGTGGCTGGGGAGGCCTCACAATTTTGGTGGAAGGCAAAAGCCATGTCTTACATGGCAGCAAACAAGAGATGATGAGAAACAAGAGAAATTAATTTCCCCTTATAAACCATCATATCTCATTAGACTTATTCACGACCACAAGAACAGTATGGGGGAAACTGCCCCCATGATTCAGTTAACTCCCACCGGGTTCCTCCCAAACATGTGAGAATTATTGGAGCTAAAATTATGATGAGATTTGGGTGGGGGCACAGACAAACCATATCACCTTATTTAGTTCATTTGGTGAGGTCATTTTTTCTTGGATGATCTTGATGCTTGTAGATATTCACTGTTGCCTGAGCAGTAAACAGTTAGGCATTTTTTGTGGACTTCACAGCCTGAGCTTGTTTGTGCCCATAATTCTTGGGAAGGCTTTCCAGGTATTTGAAGGTACTTGGTTCCCAAACCCAATAATGCTGTGGTTCTTGTAGACTTATGGAGGTACTGCCTTTGTGGATTTGCATGAGTTTTGTAAGAATTGCCTGGATTATCACTCAGAAACTCTTATTTTTTACCTTCACTTTCTCTCCATAAAACAAGTTCTTTCTCTCTGTGCTGAGTCTTTTGGAACTAGGGGTGAGAGGGCACAAGCATTCATATGACCACCACCAGTGGGACTGCATTGGTTTGGACCTGAAACCAGCAGAGCACTGGGTCTCTCTCAGGGTCTGCTGTCACCACTACCTAGCTACCTCATAAGTTTATTTGAGGTTGCAGAGCTCTACAATTAATATATGGTAAAGTCAGTCAGATTTGTGTCTTTCCTTTCAGGGTGACAAATTCTCACAGGTCCCAGATGAGTCCAGAGATGCTGTCTGAGAGCCAGGAATTGAATTCAAAAACCTTAGAAATTAATGTGGTATTCTTCTGTGTCTAAGCTGGCACTTAAACCATAAGACAAAGTTTGTTCTCCTCTTCCCTCCCCTTTCCACAGTCAGAAGATCCTCTCCCTGTGCCCACTACCACCACTGATCTATATGGTTTTTGCCAGGCTAGCACTGATGTTTGCTTAAAGCCCAAGGGCTCTTTAGTCAGTTTGTGATAAATGCTGCCAGGCCTGGGACTCGCCCTTCAGGATAGTGAGCTCCCATCTGGCCCAGGGCAGGATCAGAAATGCTGACCAAGAGCCTAGGCTTGGACTCAGGTACCCCAAGGACATGTTTGGTGCTCTATTCCAAAGCAGTTGAACTGGTTCCTAAGATGCAAAACAGAATTCCCTTATATTTTTTCCCTGCTTTTCTTAAACAGAAGGAATCTTTTATTGCAGCTACCACAGCTGTGAATGTGCTGGGTCGCATCTGAAGCCAGCACATCTCAGAGCCCAAGGCCCACAGTGAATTAACTGGGTATGACTCTTGGTTATTCAGAGCCCAGGGCCTCTTCAGTCTGCAGGTGATTAATCCTTTCAGGTCTCTGCTGTCACAGGGCAGCATTGACTTCAATGGAAAGCCTTAAGTTGCCATGTTCTCCCTCTCCAAGCTCGCAGATGTCTCTGTGCCACGTGGACAGTGCTGGGGTTTGGGGGAGTATGGTGTAAGCACTCATTTGGCTGTCCTGGCTGGTGTCTTAGTAGGTCATGATTCCTCTCATTCCACTGAGTCTCAGCCCCAATTCAGCCATACAACTTGCCTAGGAATCGTACGCCTTGTGGTCATCAAGTTCACCTAGGGCCACAGAGCGCTCTAGCCCATGATGGAAAGACTCGCCAGAACTCAAGCTCCAACTGCTGGGATTGGTGATTCCCCTCTGGCTAAGGGCTGTTTCAAAGCTCCCTCTTTGGGCAGACATCAGCCTGCTGATATAGCCTTCTTCTGTTTTCTGCTGTGACGGGGCAGCACTGAATTCAATGCAAAACCTAACAGTCACTTTCTTTTCTCTCTCCCAAGTGCACAGATTCTCTGTGCCACATGGCCCCTGTCAGGGCATGGGAGAGGAATGTTACTGACACTTCAATGTCTTTTTCGGTGATATGAAGATAAAACCAGGTACTGTGATTGCTCACCTAATTTTTAATTCTTGTGACGGTACATTTGCGTGTAGTTGTTAAAATTTATGTTCCTGGACAGGGGGGACAAATGGTATTGGCTTTTATTTGCCCATCTTTCTCCATCTCCCCTATTTGTTTTCTCCCGGATTAGTGAAAGAAGCCAGCAATCCATATCTTTAATTAAAATAGAAACATACCAAAGATATTCTGTTAACTATTCTTAAGTCAACTTTGTTGTCATTTTTTCCTCAGCTTTTCAAGAAGATGATTTTTCCTACATATTATACTGTTAGTTTCTGGCCCAAGAATCTTTTGTTCTCCGATAGACTTTGTATTCTTTTTTGCTTGGCCACTATGGAGAGATGTGGGGTGCTTTCTAAATGGCAGCAACAATAAGAAATAGGAAGAGAAACCAGATTCCTGAAAGCTAAGGGCAGAAGAGATACTCTTGTATAAACTTTAGTTAATCATTAATTACTACATCTTGTTGACTCAACATTTGAAATCAGTGAAACAATTTATCGAGGCCCTAAATGGGACCTACTAAAGGGAAAAATTAAGTGCCCAAAAGAATTGATTCTACTAGTCATTATGATTAATCTTTCATAGCCAAAGACAGTGAAACCTTAGAAACTAGATAATTTTTCTACTATGGTCTGATTTCTGGACTGATTTTTGATTATCTGAAGTCCTTATAGGTAGGTAAAGGAGTCACTTTATTCTGTAGCCCCAGGTCCAAGTGAAACTTCTAATATTTGATCATTTTAAAATCTTTCTTTCTACTTCTATAAAGCAAAATGTCTTAATATCCTTAACTGCAATTCCAAGACTAACAGTGTTTCCTTTATCACTGCCATCAACTATATATGTCCAGCAATAAGTATGGAGAAACCTTAGTGGAACATTCCTATCTATAGGTGAAATCAGTTAAATACCATAGTAGAAAATACCTGGGATATGAATGTATATATATATTTTTGTTTTGTTACACTATTCAGACCAAATCATGAAATAACAATGACTTCTACAAAGGTAATGTGTATGCGCCTACTTGCCTGTGCATATTTGAGTTTTTATTATTTTGGATGGATCTAGCCAAGGTTTGGCTCTCCTTATGAATTAAACACCTTTGACATTTCTCTTTAATTAGTTTTATTAATATAAAAATATAGATGAGTAGTTTTGCAGGTAAAATTGAAAGCAGAATTTGTATGTTCCTATAAGGCTTATTGCCTACTAGGCAAATACATGAGCTTTGTACATCACAAGGTTTAGCTAATTAATTCCTGTGACATAAGAAACACTAAATTCCATTGGGGTGTCTTAACTTAGAAAATACAGAAGACTCTAACTTAATTATCTTAGGGTAGAATCTTGTCCAGAGACCTTTCTTTGTTAAGATAACAAAAGCTGGCCTGGCGCAGTGGCTCATGTTTGTAATCTCAGCACTTTTGGAGGCTGAGGCGATCAACTGAGGTCAGGAGTTCAAGATGAGCCTGGCCAGCATGATGTAATCCCAGCTCTACTAAAAATACAAAGTTAGCTGGGCATGGTGGCCCTTGTCTGTAATCCCAGCTACTTGGGAGGCCGAGGCAGGAGAATCTTGAACCCAGGAGGTGGAGGTTGCAGTGAGCAGAGATTGCGCCACTGCAGTCCAGCCTGGGTGACAGAGCAAGACTCTGTCTAAAAGGGAAAAAAAAAAAAAAAAAAAAAAAAGATAGCAAAAGCCGAAATCTGAAAGAAATACAAGAATGAACAAATGAAAAGAGATAAAAAGTTTTCCAGACAAAATCTAGTTGAGTATATACCCAGGAGATACGATGGCAGCACAAACAAGACATGCAGTTTTCCAGTGGCAGTTTTGGGATGCTTTTCACCTGGTTGTTATGAGATAATGTAGAAATACGCAGGCTGCCTGAAAGGCCCTAAGTAATCCACTAACCCCTGCTGTGGGCTATGCAATTTCAATTGAAAAATGAATGGACACAAGATAAAACAATGGCCTCTTTAATCAAAGAGCATGGGAAGAGTGGCAGAGAGAAAAGAACATACCCAAATTGCACCAACAGGGACTCTGCCTCTGCCCATCAACTCATCTTTAAATGTGTAGGCTAAGACTGAGGCAGCTGGCCAAACTCCAAGTAATCCTTAATAATAAAAAGAGCTGACTTTCATTAGAGATGAAAATGTAAGTTTACACAGAAATAATAGGAGTTATTGGAAGAACAAAATCACTATGAAACAGATAAAAAATTGAGTAATATACAAGTAAAAGAAAAACTGATGGCAACAGGATAACAATAATTAAAGTTATAAGCATAACAAATATCTTCAGAAAAACCAGGAGGATATTGAATACAACAAAGGTTGTTATAAGTAGAAATTCAGAGATACTGGAAGTAAGAATCAAATTATTTTTAAAAAATTGAATAATTAAATTGCATAATAAATGGACATAGTCAATTTTTTTCCTTATTGAGGGATCTTTTATACAATAAAATACAATAAAGTTAAGTGTATAGTTTGATGAAATTTGACAATGTTATGCTTACATGTAACCATCACTGAAAAAAGAGAAATATCTTTATATAGCCCCATAATATACTCTGAACCCTTTCCAGAGTTGTCTACAATGTTCCCCCAGAAATTCATCATTTACAGTTTGTTTTCTTACCTTGGCATTTGTTCCCCTGGGGGTTTCTCCTTGTGGGCTTTTGCACATATAGGTTGTAATTTTTTGTATCTGAGATGAGAAATACTTGTGAAGGTCACAGCTCAGAAAAGCAGGTCCACTAAAAGACTGAGGATTGATTATAAGATTATAGAATGCTTCCCATCACCCACACCTTACCCAACACCACATCAACAGGGCTTCAGTATAATGAAAGTGGACTACACCTAAAAGATCTCCAAGGCACAGACTCTATTTAAAAAAAAAGATTTTAGGGAGAGTCAAAAAACAAGAGAAACAAAAACAAAGACACTGGTAGAATTTGAAGCCTTTGGCACCTCCAGTTATGATAAACATCAAACACAGCCCAACTCCCAAACAAATTAACTAGAAAACGTCACATTAATGGCCTATACTCTAAGTTCCTGTTACTGAAGACGTCATGTCTGGCTTTCAATAAAAATAAAAAATATTAAAGAAAAGAAAAAAATCCAAAATCTTAAAAGATAATGCAAACATCAAAAACAGACTCAGATATGACACAGATACTAGAATTATCACACAATCATTACAATAATCAATAATTAAGAACTGTATTGGAATTAAGATATAATATGCAATAACAGATGGGTTATGTGAGCAGAGAAATAGAAGCTCCAAGAAAAAATAAAAACCACTAACATAATTCCTTTGATGGGCACATCAGAAGACTGGAAATGGCCAAGGAATTAATAAGTGAGTTTGAAAATATGTCAAAAACACTTCCATAAGTGAATTACAAAGAGATGATAAAAAGTACAAAAGAATATCTAAGACTGTGGGGTAATGTCAAAAAGTATAACATATGCATAATTAAAATGCTGAAAGGAGAAAAAGAGAACAGAGCTGAAAAATTATTTGAAGTAATAATGGCCAAGAATTTTCCAAACTTAGTGACAAACCTATCATCTTAGATTGTGTGATGAGTCTTTAAATATGACAGCCATAGCACAATCTATGGAAGAAAAATTGTTAAGTTGAATTTTATTAATATTAAAAACATCTGCTCTGTGGAAACCAAAATTAAAATTATCAAAAAACGCCAAAATCTGAGAAAGAATGTTTGCAAAGCATTTTGGATAAAGGACTTGTATCCAAAATATACAAAGAACCTATAAAACTGACAAGATAACTAAAAGACAATTGAAAATGGATAAATATATAAATCAACATTTCATCAAAGAAGATACAGCAGGGCAAATAAGCATATGAAAAAATTATATTTTAATTAGGTAATTTCAAAGTAAAACCACAATGAAATACCACTACACAGGCACGGTCATGCATTACTTTACAATGGAGGTACACATGCTGAGAAATGCATCAGTAGATGATTTGGTTGTTGTGCAAACATCATAGAACATGCTTATGTAAACCTAGCTGTTATGGACTACTACACACTTAGGCTATGTGGTATGGCCTATTTTTCCTAGGCTACAAATCTGTACAGAATGTTATTGTACTGAATTCTGTAGGCAATTGTAACACAATGGTAAATATTTGTGTATCTAAACATATCAAAGATACAGTACAAATTTGATATTATAATCTTATGGGACTACCATCACATATCCAGTTTGTTATTAACTAAATCATCTTTATGTAGTGCATGGCTGCATTAAAATGGCTAAAGTCTAAAATACAATTCCAACTGCTGATGAGAATCCAGGGCAACAGGAACTGTCGTTCATTACTGGTTGGAATGAAAAGTGGGATGGTCATTTTGGAAATAGTTTTGCTATTCATATGAAGCTAAACACAGTTTTACTACACATTCCTGCAATCACATTTCAAGATGTCCTTCAGTAGGTGAATGAATAAACAAATGGTGGTACACTTACATAATTGAATCTTACTCTATAATAAAAAAATAAATGAACTGTCAAACAACCAAAAGGCGTGGATGTAACTTCAATACATCTTGCCAAGTAAAAGAAGCCATTGGCCATATTCTGAATGATTTCAATTGTATGATATTTTATATAAGATGAAATATATACAAGATTAATCAGCAATTGCCAGTAGGTTGGAGGTACTGCAGATTGAATAAGTAGAGTGCAGGAGACTTCTTAGGGCTGTGGAATCATGCTGTATGATACAATGATGCAGGATAAGTGACATTAGGCATTTATCAAAACCCATAGAATTTTACAGCAAAAAGAATGAACCTTACTACACATAAATTTACATTTTAGAAGATTTGGGGGTTTTATAAATTAAGGCAGACTGTGACTACATGATCAATATGTTTTAAAGGAGTATGAAACAACCTTACTAATGGGAATGTAGAGAAAGTGCTGACCTAAGTAACTCTGAAATGAGTGGAGAGAATGTACGACTAAAAGCAAGAGACTTCACAAGCACAGAACTCTAGATGACACAGTTGTTTCCTACAGGGGTACACACTAATTTCAGTATTACTACATATGTATACTGGAATTGGACAATTAAGAATGTCCATGATAGATGGTGGGAGCCAAATTTCCCATGTTTATCATGAGAATACACTGATAAACAAGGAGATGAGGTTTAAAATGATTCTTGAGATAAAAAGACAAATAGTTGGAAACATCATTAGAACTCATCTTTACCTGAATATAGAAACAGATGGTTACATATGAAAATATTATATAGATATACACATCTATCATAGTTTACATACACACATATTTTCCTTTCTTTATTATCAGCAAGACTCCAAAAGCAGTTGGCCCCTAGTAGCAACAAGCAAACCTAATTCCTAAATCTTGCTTTGTAGTACCATTGTTTAATAAAAACAATTAGGACTCTTTGGAGAAATGGCTTGTTCTAGGACTTGAGAGGAAAAATACAAGATGAGCTTGGGGGATCTGAAGTACCAGAAAGTAAGGACGTGCTCAAACAAAACAAAACAACACAACACAACACAAAACAACTATGTTAATGGAACAATGAAACATGAGAGCTAACTGAAAGAGCTTTCGATAGTCAGAATAATTTGAGGAACAAATTAAAGTAGTACTGAATTATATTAATATATTGAATTATAATCCAACATACACAATTAATATCCATGCATTCATTCTGATATAAATAAATGATTGAATAACTACATCAAGAGGTGAGAATAGACAGATGGCTTATGCAGAATTCTGGATAATTTATACAGAATCCCCACCCACAAGTGAAAAGGTTTTCTACTGCTTAAGAGTAGGCTGTGACTGGGTGCAGTGGCTCAGGTCTGTAATCCTAGGCTTTGAGAGGCTGAGATGAGAGAATTGCTTCAGCTCAGGAGTTTGAGACCAGCCTGGGCTACATAATGATACCACATCTCTATGAGAAATTTTAAAAACTCAGCCAGGCATGTTGGCATGCTCCTGTAGTCCCAGCTACTGGAGTGGCTGAGCTGGGAGGATCACTGAAGCCCAGACAGTCAAGGCTGCAGTGAGCTGTGATGGTGCCACTGCATACTCCAGCTAGATGACAGAGCTTGACTCACTCAATGTAAAGGGCCATTTGCCATCTCTCTAAAAAAGTTTTAATAAACATGAGCAGTATTGCATAAAACATGAATCCTTTCTTTCCTGGGACATGAGTGTTTGTCTACTTACATTGAAACTTTATACAAAGTTTTACAATAAAACTATTATGAATTGGATTTTGAACAGTCTGAATTTGGTGGGGATACAAATGGGAAAAAGACAATATCCCCGATTAAAGGCTTATATGTGCTCAAATATCCCTTCCTTTCTTCTGGGAGTCATCTATTTCAGTAGTAAGAACACATTACATTTTAGTAAGTAAGGTTGGCCTGCAAATATATGTAATGTTCCTATCAAAATCCAATTCACTTTTTATTTATTTTTCCCCCCCACAATATTGCAATGTGTCAGAGAAACATGGTTTGTTTATTCATGGTTATTCCTCTCTGTCCTACTCTTCTCTCTCATTTCTGAATCTTTCAGGATAAGGGTGGAAGAAGTAGGGGTTAGAATTTAGGTAAAATAAATTAAAGCATTTTTATTTGTAATTTTTGTTTATTTGCCTACTTTTAATTTGAAAATCTTCTTGTTGCTAGATTAATTTTGCACAAGAAAACACATAAGTTCTTCCTAGGACAAAAGATGGGCATTTAGGCAGCCTTTCATCTCATCTTATGCTTTAAAATGGTTCTACCCATCTCTCCATATACAGAATTGTAATGCAGGTGCAGCATATATATCAATCTATGTGTTCACATGTGTCCCAAGCTCCTGATGGCATATGCCAAGGTCTCCCCAAAACTGTCTTGTCATGCTCTGTTCTATGAATACCACTACATTAGGGCTATTATTTTCTGCAGCTGGCTGATCATTTGGGCACCTTGGGATGCCCAATCTCCTCATTTATGGGTTCCTTCAATCTCTCTGAGTATATCTCTTGATGCACAGTCCCTCAGCCATGACATGTTTTCCAAAGACAATGTCTTCCAAATATGATATATTCAACTATTTCAAATACGTGTGGTGACATAAGAGAGAAAAACTTTGAGTACTATTTGTAAAGCTCTTCAGGGAGTTTCCAGAAGTTATCTACGCTTTCTGTATCAACTGTTGTTTTAATCATTGTGACTTTACCTGTAATTATGGACTCATAAAAATAATTCCTCATTATGGGACATCGACAGTAATTGTTTGAACATCTATTACAGACTTGACTGGGACTCTATCACCTTCATGCTCTGGCTTGGTGATTAAATTAGTAGAACCATAGAATGTCATACGTTTGAAAATAGAAAGTTGAAATGTACTTAACAAGGAATCTTTCAGCTGGTGAATAAATAAAGATATTTAGTGACGGAAAACACTATACTCTGCACTCTGAGTCACCACTACCACTAAAGTGATATTGGCAAGCTAATTAAAGTAATTATGCATATTCAACATTTCAAATATAGGAGTATTACATCTTTATTGTGGTAAAATACACATAATATGAAATCTATAATTTTAACATTTTAAGTGCACAGTTCAATGGTATTAAATGCATTAATAATGTTGTCCAACCCTCACACCACTATCCATCTCTGTAAGTCTTTTCATATTGTAAATTAAAACTCTGTATCCACTGAACATTAACTCCCTATTCCCTTTTCCCCCTCATGCATCACAACCACCATTCTACTTTCTGTCTCTATGATTTTTGACTACTGAGAGAACTTCATGTAAGAAATCATACAGTATATTTCTTTTTGTGACTGACATTTCATTTAGTATGCTATCCTCAAGGTTCATTCAAGTTGTAGCATATGTCAGTATTTCATTCTTTTATAAGGCTGAGTAATATTATTTGTAGTTATATGCATGTTGAGCATCCCTAATCTGAAAACCCCAAATTTGAAATATTCCAATACCTGAATCTGACTTTTTGATCACTAACATGATGCCACAAGTGAAAAATTCCACACATAAATACTTAGCACAAACTTTGTTTCATGCACAAAAATATTAAACATATTATATAGAATGACTTTCAGGCTATGTGTGTAAATTGTACATGAAACACAAATGAATTTCTTATTTATATTGAGTTCCATCCCCAATATATATCATTATATATCATATTCCAAAATCCAATAATATAAAAAATCTATGACACTCTGGTTTCATGTATTTCAGGTAAGGGATACTCAACCTGTTCCGCATTTTGCTTATCCACTCACCTGTAGAAAGGCACTTGGCCGCTTTCACGTTGTAGCCATTGTGAACATTGCTGCTATAAACATAGGTACACAAGTATCTCATCGAGATCCGGCTTTTAATTCTTTTGGCTATATACTCATAAGTGGAATTACTGAATCATATGGTAATTCTATTTTTTTTTTTTTTTTAGGAACCATGAGTATTACATTTAAATTCATCTAAGATGACTATAGAATACCATCTTTTTGTCTTATTGAATGTTTGAAATTTTGTAAGTGATCTAACATATCAAATGCAGATTTTGAGGTTTAGTTTTAAATAATATAATTAAGCAGTATATACTTAATATATGAAGTATATTAAATGTTATTTGTGGGTGATTCTGAATTATTTTAGATCTTAAAATGCCACAATTAAAACATTATAATCATCAGTGTTTGTTACTCAATAGGAATTACAATAACACTCAAACTTTCTGTTTCATCATTTTGGTTGTTTGTTTACACAGGATATAAGAGCAAGACAGTTATTGTTGATTAGTTTAGGGTGTAATATCAATCTACCATCCTAGGAAAACAATATAATTTGTTCTCAAACATTATCTATTCATATTGGGATGTTAGTACATCTTATTAAAAGGGAGAGACAGGTTTCGCACTAGGGAATAACTATGCATCTTTTATTTAACCTATTCCCCAACAAAACTAGAATGTGCCAGGGGATTGAAGAGGATTCAGGCCAAACTCTGGGACTGAACTCTATCCACTTAAGAGGTTATAATTTCCCTTGCAATCAATATGAGAACTGATGGTACAGTGAATATATTTAATAGTTGCATTTATCTTGTCAGTGTTTTGACTAAGTCCACCAAATCTCTATCCTGATATTTATTCATTTGGTCCCCATAAGCTCAAAAATTAGGAAGTTTCTCTTCTTAATTCTGTCCATCCAGTAGAGGTCTTTAAAATAATTCAGCAGAGGCAAGTATTATTTCTGGTGAGATAGACTTTATACTCTATAAAATACACTATGATTTCTTACATAATAATTGCCTCTAATGTGCCCTGCTGGGAGTGATTATAGTTTGTCTATAATTGAGTGAACTAACTATACAAGGATATTAGATAGCCACAATTTTAAATAAAATAGCAGATCAGTTTTCAGTATTCACATTTAAATTTTCATGTTAATTAATGTCTTGTTTTACCTACCACAAAAGCAACTGAAAAATCAGAAGCAGAGAATGAATGAAATACATTTAGCTCATTCAATCTCCTTGTCCATTTGTATTTCTAGTTATGTTGTTGGAGAAAGTTATAAAATTATTTAATTTTTCTGGATCTTAATGGAGGTTACTCATCCAGTCTAAATTTAAATATCTTTTACCTTCCTTGTGAGATAGCAGGGAGTTATAATTAATACATGTGGAGTGTTTAGTTATCACAATGCCTGGCAAGGTTAATTATTGTTATGATTGTTAAAAACTTTTCAAAAGGGAAATATTTCTAAAATTTCTATTGTTACTTATTCTTAAATATTTGCTCATCGAATGAATCACATTTGGAAAGGCTTCCTCAGGATTTATTGAATAATAAGTGAATATATTTTATGTACAACAACTGGCACAATTCTTTCTTAGATTCTATTAAGCTTATGTTATATGTGTATTGAATTGAGCCAAATGTCATAATATGTCCTTCTTATCTACTGTGTATGGAACAAAGATGTCTACTGCATCCTTTTTCGGAAGTCACTTATTTTAATTGTATGGTTAATTACTATGGTTTCATTAGAATTTCTTACTCAGGAAGCGTAGAGTGTTCTTCCCCTTCAGTTTGCAGTTAGGCTATGAGCTGCTGTTTGCTCTCTCTACTTGCCATCTTCTCTGGCCTCAAGGAAAGTATAGGAAAGTGGTATAATCCAGGCTGAGTGAATATACAACTTTATTTTTCCCACAAGGTATGTATGCATACATGTGTAGGGAAAGGAATGTTTTAAGTGATTTCTCACTTGGACTAGCCCAAAATCACACCCCCAAAAAAAAACTGTCACAAGGGTATTTTCTCCTCTCTTGTTGACACAATTGCATCCCTTAATTTGTGTATCTTCCCTGGTTGACACATCTACTTTCCCTTTGATTCTCTACTATCCTCTTGTAAAAAATACCTGCAAACCCATACAAAAGTTGAATTAATGATAGGGTCTATTCTTCTTCTTGACATGTATTTCCATTATTACAAACTCATTCAACTTGGGCTATAACCAAAAGTTGCACTCTGAAAGTCAGTGATGCTTGGTTACTAAGTCCATATTATGTAGAACATCCTACTGTTTGATAGCTACTGGACCAAGTGTGAGCAAATTTTCTACAGGTTAGACTTATTTTATTCAATGTGAACTGCTCCCTCCCTTCCCCAAACTTTGTGAAATACTAGCATGCCTTTAACTCTTAAGTTTTCCTAAGAAGCAATGTGAATCTTCGAAGTTGATACAGTTAAAGGCATACTGGTGAAGCAACAGAAGACCATAAATCAGAGTAGGAGAGAAAATGTTTTTTTAATTAGAGGATTTCCATTCTACCACACAGAGAAGAGAAACTTTTAATTTTCTTCATGCTTTATCTTAGAGCTCATTAGAATACTAAAGCAACTACATTGTTCTTCAAGGGATGCTACCTTTTCTAACCTCTGGGAATTGATAATTCTAAATTCTGGATAGACTTTGATCCTCCTCTGAGTGCGTAAGTAGCTATTTTCCCATGTCAGATACAAAGGGGAGTCTAAAACTGTTATAAGGTGCACCAAAAGGCATAACATCTTATTTCTATTCCTTATTATTATGCCTCAAATGTGTACTGTTGGGTAGTCACCAGATAATTAAAAATAAAAGCAACCACAGCAATGGAACAAATAATTGAGATAGAAGAGTCTCCTGGTCATGAAAATGCTCTTAGGATCAATGTACTTTGAAATATATACTACCTATCAGAAAAACCTATCATTTTTGAGACTTTCTCTGGGAAATAAGAAGAAAATACACATGCACACACACACAAATTATGAAGCCTCATAGTCTTGAAATGTTTGGTTTATTATCTCTATTATTTATAAGGATACTGAGAATTATCAGGTTTACCTAACTTGTCCAGATTCACACAGTTGGTAAATAGTGAATCAATATTTTCAAGTCAATTTTGTTTGATTTCAAAGCCTGTAGAATTACATCATTGTGCTCAAATATTTTTGCAAATACTAGTGCTTTAATTCCATGCCCAAACTTCCAAAGATAGGTTTGATTATTTTATCAGGTAATAGGCAATATGGCTTGTGACTTCAATTTTCTTCAGTTCCATACTCACGGCTCTCAACTCTCACTTCTGTCTTTCTCATTTGTTTGTACTTTAAAACCCATATTTTAATAACATATTAAGAAAAACATAATTTTCTGTTATAATTTAACAAATATCTGTCTTGAGCAAAATTTAAAATGAGGTAGAAAGTATGTGTATATTTGCATAAATGAACTAGGAAGAGATGGATTGCATAGAAGACTTCTGTTAATAATATTTACACTTTAGCCAAACCATCTTAAGGAAGTTCAATCAAAACTCTATTTCTGGGCCGGACGCAGTGGCTCATGCCTGTAATCCCAGCACTTTCGGAGGCCGAGGCAGGTGGATCATGAAGTCAGGAGATCCAGACCATCCTGGCTAACTTGATGAAACCCCATCTCTACTAAAAATACAAAAAAAAAAAAAAAAAAAAAAAAAAAAAAAAAATTAGCCAGGCCTGGTGGAAGGTTCTTGTAGTCCCAGCTACTCAGGAGGCTGAAGCAGGAGAATGACGTGAACTCAGGAGGTGGAGCTTGCAGGGAGCAGAGATCACGCCACTGCACTCCAGCCTCGGTGACAGAGCGAGACTCCATCTCAAAAACAAACAAACAAATAAACTCTATTTCTGGCTGATAGGAAATTAGGAATTGTGTGCTATTTTATAGTGTTATTATGAAAATATTTTAAAAATCTACCCTATGACTTTATGATCATCAATAAGCAAAAGAAAGACAAAAGCAAACAAATCAGCATTTTCTTCTCAATGATTAGTGAAAAATCCTCTTTACATTCTTATTCAGAATAGTTGAGCGTTTGTCATATTGGCTGTAAGTCAAAATTAATTTTGTTCTATTGGCTTACATAGTATGGACTTACTTAGGCTTGTAGAGTATTTGAATAAATTGTCAACTTTAAAATCAATAATAATACATAAATTCAAACATTTAAATTCTAACATTTATTTTTAAAATCAGAATATCTGACAATATCAAGTTTATATGGCATAAACCAAATATTTTATGTCTGTCAGAATTGAGTCACCACAATTTATCAGCAATGTGATACAGTTTGGGAGGTGAAATATAATTCCATTAAATTGCATTTCTCAGTATCAGGCAGAAGCCAGATTTGTCTCTGGAAAATGGAGATGTAGGGTTATGAATTATGAGCTATGAGTCTTACAGTCATCAATGTCTCTAGTGCTCTCTATTTCCAGATGCTAAAGCTAAGTGTCAATAGTTATTGCACTATTATATTTCTTTTAAAAAAGAAAAAAAAATATTTACCATATTTGCCTCTAAGAAATTAAGGAAATAAAAAACTTATGTTGACAGAATAATTTCCTTCAAGGGTCTATGCATTATCTTTGTCAAAACATAGTAATCTGTACTTCATTCCAATATTACATTCTATACTATTCATTTTGATAGCATTCTGGAAATTATTAAGTGTACCAGTTTAGTATGTGTTACATTTTATTGCTATTATAATTAACTAGGCAATATAAGAATTTGAAACTTGCTAATTATCCAGATAAAAAGGTGTTATATAATAGAATTCTTCAAAAACTACTGTGGAAAAGAAGTTCTTGAGTTTTTCAGAATTCCAAGTTATAAGAAATATTTTTGGATGGTAATATGAATTATATAGTATAAAATGTTGAATTTTCATTCCAGAACACCAAGATCCCACTACTGCTAGTACTACTCCTATTGCTGCTATTATTAGTACTACTATCCTACAAGAACCATATATTAAAGTAGGAGAAGGTACATGCTAATTTTAGTCTTGAAAAAGAAGATCCTCTTTAGATCTCTTCATTATAAGCTAGTAAAATACATACTTTTTATTTCTCTAACTATTGATAACTTCTTTTTAGGGGAATGAAAGTAATCAACATTCATGAAGAAAAATTTCAGGCTATATTAGCAGTAGGCAGGGCAATTTATAGGCAGAATTTCTCAGAGTCAATATTCTAGTTGAGACAGAATTGCATCATTTTCGATTATTTTCTATTAACACTGAAGTTTTAAATAATGTTCAGCATTATACATTTTATTTTTTCCATCTGAATAGACTTGGATGATTCTCCCCCAGGAACAAAGGTGTAGGAGCAAGGCAATGACTTTCTAAACATTCAAAAGTAATTTTAAGGGGTATCTGTAAAAGATAACTTCATAGGAATCAAGTTAAATTCACTAAACTGACTACTTTGGGCATCAATTGTGAAATGACTTGTTCTTCCGTAGTTGTAAAGACATACCATTGAAATGAAAATTTATTATAACTAACCTGAAACTTTCTGATAAACCATGTGTTATATAAAAATACAGAGACATATTTGTATATTTCATATTAGTTTCTAATGCCACATGAAAACATATATATGGCTATGTCTACATACAAATATAGGTATGTGGGTACATATAATATTTAGATATGAATATATATATGTGTATAGATGGATCACTAGATCTCTCCAATGCATATCGAAAATCATACTATCTTATAGACAAAAATAAATGAGAAATGCCTATATGAATAATTTGTTCAAAAAATGTAAAGCCTAGCAAAGAACTGTCATGTCTTAATGGTATTTTTTAAAATTTTAATTATTATGGATACATACTAGTTGTACATATTTATGGAGTCCATTTGATATTTTGATATAAGCATACCATGTGTAATGATTAAATCAGGGGTACAGGGGTAATTGGGGTGTCCATCACTTCAAGTATTTTTAATTTCTTTTTATTAGGAACATTCAAATTCTACTCTTTTGGTTATTTTGAATTACATAATAAATTATTGGTAACTATAATTACCTTTCCATATAACTGAACACCAGAACTTATTCCTTCTTTCTAACAATATTTTGTACCCATTAACCATCTCTTCTTTAAGCCACTCCCCAATACACTTTACCTCTGGTAACTATTTTTCTACTCTATCTTCGTGAATTCAGTATCTTTTTAGGTCCCATATATCAGGGGAACCCACCCTGATAATTCAACCTGAGTCTTTTTCTATTTCCCCTAAGTGTTGGCTGGTCTGAGAAATAAAGGGAAAGAGTACAAAAGAGAGACGTTTTTAAAGTCAGGTGTCCAGGGAAACATCACATGTCAGCAGGTTCCGTGATGCCCCCCAAAGTTGCAAAACCAGGAAGTTTTTATTAGAGATTTTCAAAAGTGGAGGGAGTGTACAAATAGGGTGTAGGTCACAGAGATCATATGCTTCACAAGGTAATAAAATATTACAAGGCAAATGGAGGCAGGGCAAGATCACAAGACTGGGGCGAAATTAAAATTGCTAGTGAAGTTTCGGGCATGCATTGCCACTGATAACATCTTATTGGGAGACAGGGTTTGAGAGCAGACAACCAGTCTGACCAAAATTTACTAGGTGGGAACTTCCTCGTTCTAATAGGTCTGGGAGCGCTACAGGAGACTGGGACTTATTTCATCCCTTATCTGCAACTGTAAAAGACCAACGTCCCCAGAGCGGCCATTTTAGAGACCTCCCTCTAGGAACGCATTCTCTTTCTCAGGGATATTCCTTGCTGAGAAAAAGAATTCAGTGATATTTTTCCTATTTGCTTTTGAAAGAAAGGAAATATGGTTCTGTTCCACCCAGTTCCCAGGCAGCCAGACCTAATGGTTATCTCCCTTGTTCCCTGAACATAGCTGTTATCCTGTTCTTTTTTCAAGGTGCCCAGATTTCATATTGTTTAAACAACTTATGCAGTTAACACAATCATCACAGTGTCCTGAGGCAACATACATCCTCCACTTATGAAGATGATGGGATTAAGAGATTAAAGACAGGCATAGGAAATCACAAGCATATTGATTGGGGAAGTCATAAATGTCTATGAACTCTTCACGATTTTTGTTCAGAGATTGCAGTAAAGACAGGTGTAAGAAATTATAAAATTATTAATTTGGGGAACTAATAAATGTCCATGAAACCTTCACAATTTATGTTCTTCTGCCATGATTTCAGTCAGTCCCTCCATTCGGGGTCCCTGACTTCCTGCAACAACCATATATTAGGGAGAACATGATATTTATCTTTCTGTGCCTGGCTTATTTTACTTAACACAGTGTCCACCAGTTCCATCCATGTTGTTTCAAATGACAGAATTTTATTCTTTTTTATGGATAAATAATATTTCGTTGTATATATGCACATTTTCTTTATCCATTCATCTGTTGATGAACAATTGGGATGATTCAATATATTGGCTATTGTGAATAATGCTGCAATAAACATGAGAGTGCAGATAACTCTTTGATATACCAATTTTCTTCATTTTGGATATAGGCCCAGGAGTGAGATTCCTGGATCAAATAATAGTGACATGTTTAGTTTTTTGAAGAATCTCCATACTGTTCTCCATAGCAGCTGTAGTAATTTATTCTCCCAACAGTGTATGAAGGTTCTCCTTTCTCCATATTCTCAACAGTATTTGTTATTGCTTGTCTTTTGGATAAAAGCCATTTTAGCTGGTGTGAGATAATATTGCATTGTAATTTTAATTTGCATTTCTCTAATTAGAGATGTTAAGTATTTTTTTCATATACCTATTGCCCATTTTTATGTCTTCTTTTGAGAAATGTGTATTCAGATCATTTAGTCATTTTTTAATTGGATTCATATCTTTATTGCCATGGAAGATAAAGAACTTAAAAAATCCTTCAAAAATATTAGAAAAGACTTCTAGTTACACATGCCGTCTTCTTAACTATATTCCACAATTGTTAAACTTAAAAGTTGGATTTAACTAAATGTTGTATTTCATATTGATTTAAAATATAGTTTTGAATTATTATATTTTTGTAGCATAGGGCATTGGAAGATTTTTAAATATTGATTTGCATTAAAATGAAATAATACATATTAAGAAACACATATTTTAGTACAATCATTCTCTGCACAATGAATATTGGTCATAATGAACTACATTTATGATGATGGTTTCATAAGATTTTAAATGAGTCTAAAAATTACTATCACTTAGTATTTCCTATAGTGTACCTTTAATCATTATTTTGGAGTGTACTCCTCCTATTTGTATTTTTTAAAAGCTAACTGCAAAATAGGCACAAGCAGGTCCTTCAGGAGGTATTCCAGAAGAAGGGATCATTATCAATGGAGGCAACAACTCTATGCATGTTATAGCCCGTTAAGACGTCCCAGTGGAACAAGATGTGAAGGTGAAAGACAGTGGTGCTGATAATCCTGAGCCTGTGTAGGCTTAGACTAATGTGTGTGTTTGTGTTTTAGTGTTTAACAAAAAAGTTTAAAAAGTCAAATTATACAAAAATTTAAAAATGAAAAAAGCTTGTAAAATAAGTACATAAAAATATTTTGTACACTATGGAATGTGTTTGTATTTATACCTGTGTTATTACAAAAGAATCAAAAAGTTAAAAACAATGTAAACGTTTATGAAGTAAAAAAGTTACAGTATACTAAGATGAATTTATTGTTGAAGAAAGAGAAAAATACTTTAAATAAATTTAGTATAACAAAACTTATTTCCAGTGTTTATAAAGCCTACAGTAGTGTGCAGTAATATTAGGTCTTCCCATTCTCTCACCACTCATTGACTTACCCAGAGCAACTTTCTGTCCTGAAAACTCCATTCATGATAAATGCCCTATATGGGTGAACTATGTTTTAAAATCTTTTATATAGTAATTTTACTGTATCGTTTCTATGTTTAGATACCCAAATACTCACCATTGATTTAAAATTTTCTATAGTATTCAGTACACTAACATGCTTACAGGTTTGTGACCTATGCAATCGGCCATACCATATAGCCTAGGTGCGTAGTGGGTTTGTGTAAGTATATACTGTACAATATTTGCACAACCCTGAAATTGCCTAAGGACTCACTTCTCAGAATGTATCCTTCTACTTAAGCAACACATCAAAGCATGTCATTTCCCTCTCTCTCTTTTGTACACATACCTTGAACTTCATCTTTGTGATAGGAAAACATGCGTAATCTAAGTTAGTGCTGCTAATACATTAGGACTAAAGAGTTACAGAGCTGACCTTGTCTCATCTTTCTTTGCAGGCTTTTAAAATAAGTTTGAGGGTTTCTGTTCTATGAACTAAAATTTAATAACATGCTTCTAGAAGGGAAAGGTCCCAGACTAAGAACATTTCTCCTTGAGAAAGTTCAGAGCCTGTATTTTCTAATAGTAGCTTCCAGGCAAAAAAAAAAAAAAAAAGACTTGCTCTTCCTCTTTTGTCTCTTCAGGTAAAGGAGTGGCTTATATATGAATTGAATTAAGTACATTAAAAATGATACATTTTATGTATAGACCTACTATTCAATTTACTAATATTTTTACCTGCCTTTTAAAATTAGATGATTAAAATAATGTTCTGATAAAGGGAATATGTTTAACATAGCTCTTCTATATATAATTTTTCTGTATTTTATAAAATGACATTAGTAACTGATTTACCTAATATTGGGGCTTATTAAATTTATTAATTTAATTAACATTATTGCTTACCAATTCTTATACAGTAGCAAATTATGTACTAGGTGAAAATACGAAATGCCTGTTTTTATACATATTTCCACACTGAGAATATTTGGAGTTTAACATTATTTCCTTTTAAAACTAAGATGCATGTAATAATCACAGCTGTGACCTGTGTTTAACAGTATGGATTCTGAATTTTAATCTAGTCTCCATACTTGAACTCAGAAAAATGAACTGAATCTCAGTTTTAAGACAGTACAAATTTATACAAAAACATTCTAATTATTCCAATTTTGTTTCAATTAAATTACTAAAATATGTCTTTGATTTTGTTAGTTTATTTGAGACAAGGTCTCACTCTGTCACCCAGGCCGGAGTGCAGTGGTGTAACTGTAGCTCACTGAAGACTTTACATGCTGAAATGAAGTAATCTTCCAGGCTCAGCCTCTTGAGCAACTGGGACTATGGGTGTATGCCATCAGGCTCAACTAATTTTTTTTTTTAATGTTTTGGTAGAGACAGTCTCTTATTACTTTTGAACTCCTGGACTCAAGCATTCCTTCTGCCTTGGTCTCCCAAAATGTTGGGATTACAGGTATGAGCTACTGCACCCACCCTCACCTTCATTTCTATTTAGGCATTGCCACTTCTTATAACCAAGAATTTACTTTAGATTTTGTTGATATCTTTAGAAATAAATACAGGCCAAGCATATCAAACATTGAAAAACCTAAGGTATAGTAAGTCATGTTCATTCACCAACAGAATATGCTACAAATGCACTAAGAATATCTATGACTTTATCACCTTTTGAACTTATATTCATTTATTAGAATACACTAACAAAACATTGATGATTTCTCATTTGAAGAGTGTATACTATATTAGAAATTAAGATATATATATATATATTTTTTTTAGCACAAATGGTGTTTGGGTTTTATTCAAATTGATTTTCATTAAAAAGTAAAAGACACCTTACTTGTGTATACGTCAAAACTGAAAAAAGTAACTAAAGACTAGCAGATGAATCTATCTCCAATATCTAATCACTTCTCTAACACTTGTCTGATTCTGTGATATGTTTGGGTGTGTGTCTCTTCCAAATATCATGTTGAAACATATTCCTCAATATTCAGTGTGAGATATAGTGGGAGGTGTTGGATCATGTGGGAGCATTCCTCATGAATGGCTTGGCACCATCCCTTTGGGGATGAATGAGTTCTCTCTCAATTAGTTCATGCAAGAGCGGGGTGTTTAAAACAGCCTGGCCTCTCTCTCACTCCCTCTCCCTTACCATGAGATGTACTTGCTCCTTCTTTGTTTTCTACTATGACTGTAACCTTCCTCAGGCCCGTAGGAGAAGCAAATGACAGCACCATATTTCCTGTGCAGCCTATGGAACCATGAGCTAAAACAAATCTCTTTTATTTACAACTTACCCAGTTTCAGGTATTTCTTTATATTAATACAGATGGACTAATACAGAAAACTGGTACCAAGGAGTGGATAGTTGCTATAAAAATACTTGAAAATGTGGAAGCAGCTTTGGAACTGGGAAATGGGCAGAAGTTGGAAGAGTTTAGAGGTATCAGAAGAAGATCGGAAGATAAGGGAAAGTTTGGAAGTTCTTAGAGACCGATTAAATGGTTATGACCAAAATGCTGATAGATATATATATACAGCGAAGGCCAGTCTGATGAGGTCTCAGATTGAAATGATGAACTTATTGGGAACTGTAGTAAATATCATCCATGTTATGTCTTAGCAGAGAGCTTGGCTGCATTGTGTTCATGCCCTAGGGATTTTTAGAAGGTGCAATTTAAGAACAATGACCTTGGGTACGTGGCAGAAGAAACTTCTAAGGAGCAATGTGTCCCGGAAGTAGCCTGTCTGCTTCTAACAGTCTATAGTTGATTATAGGAGGAAATAAATAAAATTGAAAAATTCAAAGGGAAGGAAAGTGTAAATCTTTGAAATTTCCAACCTGTTCATGTGGTAGAGAATGAAAAAGCATTTTTAGCAGAGGAATTGAAGCAAGCTGTGGATCATCACTTGCTAGAGAGATTAGCATGACTAAAATGGAACCAGGTGCTAATAGCCAAGACAAGGCTTGAGGCTCCACTCACTACCAACTTGGTACACTGTTCACTACATCTCAGCTGCTCTAACTCCAGTCTCTGCTCAAAGAGTCCCAGATACTACTCTGGCCACATCTCTGGGGGGTACTTTTATGTTACATTTGGTCTGCAGGTGTGCAGAATGCAAGAGTGAAGGAGGCATGGCAGCTTCTATTAGGTTTTTTACCATTCAAAGTAATGTCAATTACTTTTGCACCAACATAATCACTAGATTTTAGAGGATGTATGCAAAAGCTGGGGTGCCCAGGCAGAAGCCTGCAGCAGGGGTTGATCCCCCACAGAGAAACTCTACTAGGAACATGCTGAAGGCAAATGCGAAGTTAAAGCCACAACACAGAGTCTCCACCTGACACTGCCTAGCAGAGCTGTGGGAAGGGAGCTGCTGCCCTTCAGACCGCAGGATGGTAGAGCCTCTGGCAGCTTGTACCCTGACCTTGGAAAAACTAAAGACACTCAACTTCAACCCATGAAAGCAGCCATGGTGCTTTACCTTGAAAAGCTACAGGGTGGGGCTTCCCAAGGCCCTGGAGTCTCTCTGACCTTTTGCACCAATGTGCCCTGGATGTGAAACATGAAATCAAGGAGAGAATGCAGGCATGTCTCTCTCACTATGTGACAGGCCTGCTCTCCTCTCACCTTCTGCCATGACTGTAAGCTTCCTGAGGCCCTCACCAGAAGCAAATGCCAGCACCACACTTCTTGTGCAGCCTGCAGAACTATGAGTCAAAATAAACTTCTTGTCTTTGTAACTTACCCAATCTCAGGTATTTCTTTAGAGAAACACAAATGGGCTAATATACTCCTTAAGTCAATAAACTTATCTGGTGTATTAGTTGAAGTTCCTTTTATTTATTGGTAGGATTAAAAAGTAAACATACATAGAACAAAAATAAATAACCCTATAATCATGACCTTCTTTTAAGACTTAGATTTACTATTCCAGACATTAATCTGCGATAATTTCAAATAGATTTCAAGGCAGAATCTTTGAAAAGTACAGCAATACTAAGTTATTTTGGTACGGAAAACATTGAGTCACCAATATATTCGTAGTAACACATTTTGTGAAACAATTTTTATTATGTATTATTGCAAAACATTAAATTCTAATCCCCTTTATTACATAGTTATTTATTTTTTAACTCCAGGAACATCACTTATTTCTCAGGGTATTTGTAATGTGTGTTTATATGAACTTCATGTGCTGTCACTACCATTTTAAATTAGTAAATGTTCCATCTGTTTTAAAAGAAAAAATATATCACATTAGCTTTTGTAGCTAGTTCCACTTGCTCAAAATGTTCCTTTCTTCCAATATGAGTTTTTCTTTGTTTTGAGAACATTAGACCAATTAACATCACTATCAATAGAAATTGCTATATTTATCACCCTTGTAGATTTATAAGCAAAAATTGCTATGTCATCTCTGTTCATAATTGTTTAAGATGTGCAATAATAGAAAATTGAATGAGATAACAGAGACATCATTCAGACTATAAATTCTTAATTTAGCATGCTAAGCATCTCAATTGTTTTGCTTTTTATTACTCATTTGCTCTAGTCTCCCACATTGTATAACTAAAAATGAAGTGGTTTAAAAGCTTATTTTCTCACAAATCTTGCCCTCTGCTTTCTAGACAACAATATTTAATACTGAGTTCTATCTAATGCTTTCAAAAAGTATATAGTAAAACAGATCATCTAAAAACTGCCAGCTGCCTGAGGTTAGTGAAGATGACAGCAGGTGACAATTTAAGGCAATAAAATGAAATCACCACATAACAGCAAATAACTGTTTTAAGATGTTTGTGATTTATAATATATTGCAATTCTGTAAGCTTCAACAGACACTACAATGGAATAAAAATAGGTCTGCAACGAAGTGATCAAAATTTGCACCTCAACAGAGACAAGTGTTTCCAAAGGTATTTCTATACACAGAGAAACATGCACTAACAAACAGCAAATAATACACGATTCTCTTTCCATACTCCTGCCAATGCCCATACTAAAAGATCTTTGTGATTGTGGGTGTTATGAATTTGGTTAAATGAAAAACCCTGAATAAGGGATTCAGGCATGTGCCTATTTCAATTTTGTAGCCAATATTTTCAGGAAAATGATATAATTCTTTTTCATCTGCTTAAATAAATAATATTTATTGGAGGTTTTCTAAAAAGGACAGAGAAAATCCTTCAGGAATGATGAGCAATTAGAGTTAGACAACCAGAGCTCCAAAATTAAGTTTGCCTATCAGTTTGTTAAATCATCACACAAAATCCCTGAATAGATTTTCGCCTGTCGTGTTTCAACTATTTGGGTTTAAAATACAGATTGTGTGGCATAATTAATACTAACTTTGGAAAGCAATGGGAATACTTAAAAAAGATTTTTTACTGTCTAGATTAGTTCTGTCCAATAGAACTCTCTTGAACAGTGGAAATGTTTTACATCTGCTTTGCCCAATATTGTAGCCACTTGGCACATGTTGCTATTAAACACTTTGAATTGTGGCTTATGCTGTGAGGCTAAGACACTGAAAATTTACTTTTATTTGCTTTTAACTAATTTAAATTTAAATAGTCACATATTCCCTGTAGCTACTATTTTAGAAAGTACAAGTCTGCAGTATTTGAAAGCAAGGACAAATTTACACCATCTGAGAAGGGTTTTTAGCATAAATAGAGCCTATGTAGGAAACTAACTTAAAAAATTGAATAAATGTTTAATCAGTTAGCAGTTAATAACTGGCCAAGAATATTTAGATTAATGTAAATGCTGATTATTTATTTTTGTTGCCAGTTCCTCTGACTTCCAGTACTATGTTCAATAAGATGAGTGAAAGTGGCACTCTTACTTTGTTCCAGTTTTAGAGAGAAAGCTTTCAACATTTCCTCATGCAGTATAATGGTGGCTTGGGTTTTTCATATATGGCTTTTCTTATGTTTTTGTTCATTCCTTCTATACTTAATTTATTCATAGTTTTTTGTCATGAAAGAATATTAAATTTTATCAAATTTTTTTTCTGCATATATTGATATGGTAATATGAATTTTGTCATTCACTCTGTTGAAGCGATGTATCATATTTGTTGATGTGTATATTAAGCCATTCTCACATCCCTATGATAAGTCCTACTTGAACATGGTCTATAATCTTTTTGGTGTGCTGTTGGATTCAATTTTCTAGTATTTTGTTGAGTATCCTGCATCTATGTTCACACAAAAATATTGGCTTCGGCCAGGCACTGTGGCTCACGCCTGTAATCCCAGCACTTTGGGAGACCGAGGCAGGCAGATCATGAGGTCAGGCATTCGAGACCAGCCTGGCCAAAGTGGGGAAACCCCGTCTCTACTGAAAATACAAAAATTAGCTGGTCATGGTAGCATGCGCCTATAACTCAACTACTCAGGAGGCTGAGACAGGAGAATGACTTGAATCCGGGAGGTGGAGTTTGCAGTAAGCTGAGATCATGCCACTGCACTGCACTTCAGCCTGGGCGACAGAGTGAGATGGCATCAAAAGAAAGAAAGAAAGAGAGAGAGAGAGAGAGAAAGAAAATTGGACTCTAGTTTTAGTTTTTGTTGTGCATTTGCCTGTTTTTGATATCAAGGTAATAAGGTAATGCTGGAATCTTATAATGCATTATAAAAAATTTCTTTCCCTTCAGTTTTTTTTTTTTTTAGAAAAGTTTGAGAATTGGTATTAATATTGGTATTTTAAAAGCTGGTTTTTTTTTTTTTTGAAAAAGTCTTTTTATTACTGATTCAATCTTATTACTTATTATTGCTATATTCATGCTTTCTGTTTCTTCCTGAATATATCTTGGTAAGTTGTGTATTTTCAGGCATTTATTCATTTTCTCTAGGTTTTCAATTTGTTGGTGTATAGTTGTTCATTATAGTTTCTAATGATCCTTTGTATTTCTGAGGTATCAGTTGTAATGTCTCCTTTTTTGTTTGTGATTTTATTTGGGACTTCTCTTTCTTATTCTTAGTCTAACTAATATTTTGTCAATTTTGTTTCCTTTTTCAAAAAAAAAAAAATCCCAGCTTTTAAAATATCGAACTTTTGTATTTTTAGTTTATTTTGTTTATTTCTGCTCTAATTTTATTATTTCTTTTCTACTACTTTTGGATTTGGTTTGTTGTTGATTTTGCAGTTCCTTTATGTGAATTGTTAGATTGTGTATTCTAAATACTTCTACTTTTCAGATGTGGGGATTTAGTGTTATGAGATTTCTTCTTAGTATTGCTTTTGCTGTATCCTGCAGGTTTTGGTAAGTTGTGATTCCTTTTCCATTTGCTTCAAGAAAACATTTAAATTTTTTTTTGTTGATCCATTGGTCATTCGGTAGCATATTATTTAATATCTGTGTATTTATACAGTTTTCAAAGTTGCTTCAGTTATTGATTTCTAGTTTTATTCCATTGTGGTCATAAAAAATACTTGATAACATTTTGATTTTTACAATAATTCGAGGCTGGTTTTGTGGCTTAGCATATGATCTATCCTGAATAATGTAAAAGATGCTAATGAGAAGAAAGTGTATTCTGCTGTTTATGGAGACATGTTCTGTAAATGTCTGGTAGACATCAACAAAGAAAATGATTTTCATTGTTGTTTCTTCATCTAGCTTATCTGTGGGGTGTTGAAGTACCCAAATATTGCTCTTTATGATTTGTTGTTGCCTTTAGATTAAATAACATTTGCTTGTAATATATGGGTGCTCCAGTACTGTGGGCATTTATATTTAGAACTGTTATGCCCTCTTGCGGAATTGATCCTTTTATCATTGTATATTGACCTTGTCTCTGTTTATAGATTTTTACTTAAAGTCTATTTTATCCGATATAAATATAGCTACTCTTCCTCATCTTTAGTTTTCTTTTGCATCAAATATATTTTTTCTATTTCTTCACTTTTCATTCTTATGTGTGTTTTTACAGATGAAGTGAGTTTCTTGTAAGCAGCATATAGTTGACTATTGTCTTTATATACATTCATCCAGTCTATAATTTTTAAAACAGGGAATTCAATCTATTTACATTTAAGTTTATTATCAATAGGTAAGGACTTACTCCTGTTATTTTGTTATTTGTTTTCTTGGTGTTTTGTGTTTCCATTGTTTAGTTCTTCTTCTATTGTTTAACTTCATAATTTGGTATTTTTTCTGCAGTGGTAGCATTTGATTGTTTTCTCTTTTTTATTTGAGTATCTTCTCTGTCAGTGAGTTTTTTACTTTTATGTGTTTCATGAAGGTGGTTACCATCCTTTCACTTCCAGGTGTTTGACTCCCTTATGCATTTCTTGTAAGCCAAGTATAAAGGTGATTAATTCCCTCAGTTTACCCTTGTCTTAGACTTTATTTCTCCTTCATTTCTGAATTATAGTTTTGTTGAGTATAATATTATCGGTTGACAGCTTTATTTTTTAAATTTTAACACTTCAAGAATATCATCCCATTTTCTCTTTGCCTGTAAGATTTCTGGAGAGAAATCTGCTGATAGTCTAATGAGGATCTCCTTATATGTGACTTTATGCTTTTCCCTTGCTATTTCTGAATTCTTTCTTTGTCTTTGATATTTGACACTTCACCTATATGTGCCTTATAAAGGACATTTTGGGTTGTGACTATTTGGGTTGAGAATATTTTAACTTCCTGGATCTGCATCGTACATCTCCCAAGACCTGAGTTTTCAGCTATCATTTCATTAAGTAGATTTCTTATACCTTTTCCATCTCTTCTTCTGAAAATCTCATTGTGTAAAATGTGTTCATTTAATGATGTCACATAAATCCTATACACTTTCTTCATTATTATTTATTATTTATTTTTTTTTTCTGTTTTGGGGGAGTTTCTTACTAAATTATTTCAAAAGCCCCTTCCTCAAGTCAGGAGATGCTTCCTTTGCTTGATCTAGTATATTGTTGAAGCTCTGAACTGTTCTTTTTATTTCATTCATTCAGTTTTTCAGCTTCAACATTTCTGTTTGGTTCTCTTTTATGGTATCTACCTCTTTATTGAATTCTTCATTTCAATTCATAGTCTCTGAAATGAGAGCTCTCTCTCAACAATTCATGATGTCTTATTTCAGGGATCATGAATTGTTTCTCTGATTTTTGTTAAATTTTCTATCTGTATTTGCTGAGTTTTCTTAATAATATTGTTAAAATTTTTTTCAGTATGTATGTTTATTTTATTGGTGTCAGTTACTGGAAAAATGATTGTGGTTTTTTAGTGATGTCATACATTTTCCTTGTATCATTGTATTATATCTGGGCATTTGGTAAGACAGTCACCTCTTCCAGTTTTGTAGAGTGGCTTTCATGGGGAAAGACTTTTACCTGCAGATGTTTCCTAGGCTTTGGATTGGGTATGGTATATTGCCTTTGTTTGGGCAATGTTGTAATGTAGTATCTGTGGAGTTTCCTCAGCTATAGGCAATGTATGCAATGCTTGTGAAGGCCTAAGTGGCTTATACTACAGAGGTTTTGGTGGCTGGTTTGACTACTTGGGCTCTGCTCTGCACTCCAGAGAAGCATGGTTGCCCTGCAGCTTGACTCAAGCACTGTTCCTAAGGAGGCAGATCATCAGGTTGATCTGTGCTCAAAAAATGCATATGGCTGATGAGTTGGTGGCTCTGCAAAAGTACTGCTACTTTGGGTACAGGGTGTCAAGCTGGTATGCACTCCAGGGAAGGATGGAGCTGGTAGACCTGCAGCTTGGCTCAGGGGCTGCTCCCTTTTGGGAAGAGTACCATTCTGGTCCACTCTTCAGGGAAGCATGGCCTGGCTGGGTAGCATCCCTGCTTGAGTGCTGCTCCCTGGGGTCATGGAACCAAGCTTGTCTGTGTTCCAGGGAAAGAGGAGGGCCACAGTTACTTTATAAATGATTATTAGGATAATTTAATGCTAAAAAAATCACTGCTCTGGTGGCTCATTTCTCTCTATCTCTGTCAAGTCCTCTGCTTTGTATAAACTGCAAAAACTGTTCGATGTTAGATCTCGAGTACTTCTAAGAAACCAGGGAAAAAATCTGGGTAGCAGGTATTTGTAGCTTCTTAACAGACTTTTTAAAAAAATGCTGTCTGGGGCACCAGAGGAGTAAGACAAGTGAGACAAGCTCAAATAAAGAGAATTAGGAAAAAGCTTAGAGCAAGACAGTTGGTAGATTTTAAAGAAAGAGGAAACTTTATCAAAAAAAGTGTGGGCTAAAATGGTATGAAACCAGTAGGGTGATAATTGCCCCAGAGACAAGAAACATAAAAATATTTATGTTTTCATTTAAGAAGGCATAAAAGAAACATGAAAAACAAAATAAAATCCATAGTCACTACTATATTTTCTCAATGCGACTATAAAACAGTGAAGAATGACATATTTAGGAGATACAAAACAAGTCAAATAGACACAGTCTTAGTTTTCTCAGCTGTAAAGAGAAACTAAAAATTTGTACAAACAGGTATAAATTTTGATATTGGTGGTGGACAATTTAAATGTTATTCCAGTTTAATGTTATTTTATATAGAGATAAACTGAGGCAAAGGAGTTTTTCATGGTTTACTCAATTTTCAAATATAATAATGAAGTGGGATTTGTCAAAGCCTTTGGAAAAAAAATCGCTGAAATTTTGGCACCTGTTATATAATCTGTAAAATAATTATGTTTAGACAGGTATATGTTCCAGTTCCAGTAAGGTTTAAAGTGTCTTCAGTTGTGTTCTCTTTCAAGAAATTAAATTAAAAGTCATCCCTTTGATATTTTATCTAGAATGTGGTCAGAGTATTTTTTGTTGTTGTTGTAAATTTGGAGCATTTGTCCATTTGCAGTTTTCTGAAAAATCTTCCTTTTCACTATTGCTTATAAAGTATCAAAGCTGGCTTGCAGATCACCTCACAAACATAGCTCCTCTAACTTCCTTCAACCTTTGACTTTGAATTCATTCAGGGTAGCATGATTTCTTCATCTGTGATATGCTCTATATATTTGTTTTGTTCTTTCCATTTTGAAGATCACATCGCTTCCTAAAGAAGACAGAAAAAAAGACCACTTGAGCACTTCTCCTACCATTTTCTACACTTCTAAATGACACCAGCTTTTACAGATGACAGATGTACGTATTCCATTTTCATCTTATTGTTAAGGGGTTCGGTAGCTGTTTTTTTAAAGCATTATTTATCATGTTATCTGACATTATTTATATAGGTCTATAGTACATTTTAATAAATTTTTTCCTTAATGCTGCAAATGTTTTCCGATCATTTGGGCATATTCTTTTTAAAAATTTGAGCTAAATAGCTTACAGAGATTATTACACAGAAGAAAAGCGTCTTTAATCTTCTTAGAGGTTAGTATTAAGAGCTGATAAAAGTGAATTTTTTGACTTTTTTGATATTTGGAAATACTGTTTCTCACATTTTCCATTACTATCTAGCAGACGTGTCATTAATATTATTTGCATGCCTCCTTTCTTGTGAAGTCCTTAGAAACTTTTTGCACTCATAAAGTCTTAAAGTCCCAAAGACCAAAGTAGATGGGACATATTGTTCTCACCTTATAATCATATAAATTGAGACATAGAACAGTAAGTGATCTTTGTAACCCATAGCTTTTGGGGTTATTTCAACATTTTCAGAACAGCAACAACAAAACTATTAGTAATGACTTCTAAATGCATTAAATTGAGGATGTGTACAGTATCATGTTGCTCTGAAACTCATTGTTTGAACTGCAAGTATAATGTGAAAGTAGAAAAGAAAATAAAAACAAACAAAGAGACCTTGAGAAACAAGGTTAACTTGGACATTTCCTTAAAAACATTTTGCAATGTGAACTATAGACTCTAAGAGGGGTGGATATTAAATTTTCTGTCTTTTAAAAGTCATTTACAATGTCAGTGTTGTGATTTTTCCTTATAATTTTCAAAAATAACATATTCTGGATCTGTTTTTTAATACCTGGATGAATTATAAAGGCATTTTGAAAAATTTATGCAACTTACAGTTGCATAGTT
Organism: Chlorocebus sabaeus; assembly: GCF_047675955.1. NCBI lineage: Eukaryota > Metazoa > Chordata > Mammalia > Primates > Cercopithecidae > Chlorocebus > Chlorocebus sabaeus. The sequence goes on along the minus strand of NC_132910.1, from coordinate 83,811,095 downwards.
TCTTTCTTAAATCTGTAACACATTTGAAAGAATAAATATTATGTTATCACTCTAATTATAAATGGTTTATTTAAAAGGAAAATATGCAAATAAAGTAAATGTTGTTAAGTCTCTTTGATATGACCTTATCTAATGAATTAAGTCACATGAATCTCCATTGCTTCTTTTTCAGTTTGTATGATAGGATGCTAACTGTATTACCAATGTACCCTCACTTTATGGATAACCTAAATATTGCATTTAATTAAGTCAGTCATAGTGAGTGCTCTCATGCTTGTGAGTTTATGTTTTCACATAAGTTCTCCTTTTCAAAATACAAGAAACATATTCTTAAACAGAAGTCATTTCATGACCTCCGTGAACACTAAAATATATTTATAAATCCATTTACATAATGTTCATAATCAGGCAAAGGTATTTTAATAAAAGTCAGAAGAGTGGCTGGACGTGGTAACTCACGCCTCTACTTTCAGTATTTTGGTAGGATGAGGAGGACGCATGGCTTGAGCTCTGAAGTTTGAGACCAGCCTGAGCAACATGGTGAAACCTTCTTCCCTACAAAAAATGCAAAAATTAGCTGGATATGGTGACACACACCTGTAGTTCCAGCTACTCAGCAGGCTGAGTATCACCTAAGCCCAGGAAGAATGAGGCTGCAGTGTGTCATGATGGCCCCACTGCACTCCAGCCTGGGTGACAAAGTGAGATTCTGTCCAAAACAACAACCAGAAGAGCAAGAAAAACAATGTTAGAAGAGTAATTGATAACATTTGAGGTAGAGGTGTCTGCGAGATTTAAAAAAAGGGAACTTCTGAGGTGCTGCTAATTTTCTATTTGTAATCCAGATGCTTATTGTATATGTATGTTCACTGTGAAATTCATTAATTTGTACAGTTGTGATTGATGTATTTTCTTGATATATTTGTATTTTGTTAAAAATTTTATTTTATAAATAGGTTAAAAAACAGTAGCTATATCTGAGAAGGACACAACTAAATCTTTCATGAGAAATAATTCAGGGCAGGATTACCTACAGATATACAGAAGAAAAACAAGTATTTAAAACAGGAATGACTCCAAAGTGCAAAATGTTAACCACTATCCACTGAAAAGACATAAACAATTCTGCCACTGAAGGCAAGTCTACAAACTCAATAATGCATATCTCTTCTGAGTACAAAACTTTCAAGCCATTGTTAAATGATCCGGGCATGTAAAAGTCTAGCCCATATTTAAGGATTAGTCAAGTGACTACTCAAACATTACTAAAATTGCTCCAGACTTGGTTTATTCTGCAAGACAACAATCAAGAAATGGAAATACTATATAAGATAAACAGTACAAATGAGTGGCAACAAGATCCTAATACCGTTCTAGTTCCTCATGGAATTGAGTTCAAAACATAATAATATTAACAGTCTCTTTAGAGTATGAAATCTACAATTAATAAGGGCCCTAAAATTTTGGCCCACTATATTTCTACTCTGTAGGTTGCAGGCTACATTCTATCATTACATGGGTATTCTTGTCATGAGATAATTACCTAATTTAGTTTTCTTTCTTATGGATACCTATACAGGGTTATGCAAAGCCTGATGACAGTCTATTGTCTACTTCTCAAACCTCTGCCTATATTAAGATTCCGGTGCCAATTTAGTGTCCTGAGACATGGGCCAACGAGATTGTCTAACTCACTAGAGTAAAACACAAGCATCTTTCTGGACCAAGACAACTAATAATTTATATATATCTCAAACCATGAACATCCAAGTCTGTTGCTTCCCAAGAAGTCCAAACTTAGAAGAAAATGCCTCTCAACTCATATCAGAGGGCTCTAAGAAAGCCCTAAATTAAAGTCAGTTTTCTAATTAATCAGTCCCAGGAGTTGCTAATGGCCTTGAGAGGAATGTTTATACGACAATGCCAGAAAAATATCCGATGTAATCATGCAGGAGATGTTTCATTAAAAATATTAAGAAGTGAAAGATAAGAAAACATTAGAAGAAAGTACAATTTTGGGGCACAGAATACTAAAGTTCATGTGAATGTATAGATTGCATAGAGGTTTTTTCTCTTTTTTTGTTAATTTTAAAATAGATACCTAACAATTGTGTATATTTATGGAATGCACGTAGTATTTTGATACTTGCATACAAGTGTAAGGATGAAATCAGAGTTAAGAGATCAATTTCAAATGTACTAATGATAAAAATACATTGGAGAAATCTGCTAATTATTTAGAAACAATAAAAATAATTCAATTAAAAATATGTTATTTACAGAAATACAAATAATATAGTATTAGAAGCAGATGTGTGTAAAACTCTGATTTTTGTGGATTGATCATACTTCCTGGAATATCCACAACAGAGCTATTGTTTGCAACAGCTCTCTTGGTATAATAATTAATAACCTGCTGTGCTCTCAAAATAATCAATAATTGAATAATAAATTATATTTTCACTATAAACATATATAATGTATATTATGAATAATTATTCTGATGATTGTTTAAAATTATGAATAAGAATATTTTAAATATTGCTTTATTGTAACTAAGTACAATTATTTTTATTTTTAAAAATAATATAAATTTTACAATCTAAATATTTTGTAGCTCCTCTCAACTGCAAAATTGTGGAGTTTACACAATGAATTATATGGCCTCACTTATATCAGATGAAGCTTCAAGGTAAATAGTCCACTAAAGCAGAAAGGGAAAAATAAGGAAACAAATCGCTAGTGTTCAGTTATACTGGAAAAATTGTCTAAACCAAATGTTCCTACTTACTGTATCAATTTTAAAAAGAATGTTATTTTAAGATGTCAAGGAATACATAATTACAGCTAATTGTAGCATACATATAAAGACTTAAGATCCTATAATATACCCATGTAAACTTTACAAGCTTTAAAAAATTATGTTTTGAGATTCACATTTACCTTAAAAGAAATTTCAGCTGTGAATTACTAAATGGTACTTAACATTACTGTAAGTAAAAGAAACAGGACAAAAATCAAACATTGTATTCTGTATTGCATTTCTGTGTTTGTGTGTGTGCATGTTTCTATATGTTGTTATTCATTATAATTTTAATAAAGTAATTCTATTAATAAATCATATTTTTTTATAATTATTAATTATATCATGATTTTTCATACTATATCCCAAGGAAACTTGGGCTCTTTTAGTTTGATTAAAAAGAGAAAAATTAGTTTCTATAGATTTTCAAAGTTCATAATAATTTGAAAATATTATTCAATTTCACTCTAAAATTAGTGGTTGCATCTTGGTAAATGGCTAATATACTCAGCAGTTAAAAATAGTAGAGAATTGTTAAGCAGAAGACAGGCTCCATTTACTTTCTCAGTAGTCTCTCAAAGTAATGATACAATTATTCAGAACCCTAATTTGTATGTGTAACTACACATGCATATAGATACGCTCTCCCACACCTCTATTAATACAAACTTACACAGGATTGCATTTTTATTCATTTTCAAAGAAGACAACTACTAAATTAATGGAGATTAATAAAAGTTGCTTAACATTTTAGTCACATAGTACTGAAGGTGAAGAATTAATTTGTGTCTTAGGGTTTTTTTTTTAAGTAGGATCAGAAAAATTTTACAAACGTCACATTTTCATTGTGGTATCTATGAATGTGTCATTTTAAAAATAGATTATTTAGAGTTTTAACTCAGTGGTGCATTTAGAATTTTGCAAAGCATGGTAATATTCTAATACAAAGCAGAAAAAAGAATGGGGAGAGGAGGTAGGAGATGTTCAATTCATATTAATATGACACATCCCACAACAGATGTGTTTTGTTTGTAAAATAATAAAGTGAATTGGTGCCTATAGAAGTGCTAGGAATATCTTTGATGTAAAAATGTTACAAATATTTCAAGAATTCCTTTACCTTCTAAATTAGTTTTCAGAATGTAATATGAAAAAAATCATGGAAATATTACTTAGCTAACATATAATCAACTAAAATAATAAGGAATCTAATTGTTTAAAGACTTCTACAGCAAATATGTAGCAGGAGGCCATGAAAAACAGCTAGTTTATGGTTTAGCTATTTGGGGCAAAAGGAAATACAGCAGCTATGAATTTTAGCTCACATATTGAATATGCAATGAACTCACATTGTAGTAGTTTTAAAATCAAATTAAATCCTGAGGACCACCCAAATAAACTGAGGGAAATATTTAGTAAATATTCAAGTACCATTTCCAACCTATTTAGACCAAAATGACTGTGATCCAAACTGATATATTTTTTTAAAGTTCAGACTGTAACCAATTCTGTGACTCCTAAAGAAAACATTTTCAATAACTTAGAGATCTATTCCCCAGGGTAAAGCTTGGTTAGCCAAACATTCTCTCTCTCTCTTTTTTTTTTTTTTTTTTTTCCCTTCGGATCAAGTCACTCTACACCAAAATCAGCTTTCAGCTTCCGTGGAAGCAATTGATGGATGCCCCTACCTGAGGCCTGGTGAGTCAGATATCTCTATTCACTTCACCCTTGGATGACTATCTTCACCTTTCTAGAGTTCTTAGCCAAGCACAAGCGAAAAGGGGAAACTTTAGTTTTTTATTTGACAAAAAAAAAAAAAGAGAGGAAAATATGTCCTTGAAGCAAAGGAGCAAGACTTAGTTAGTTTGAAGCATATTAAAGAAGACTACAGAGGAGAAAGCAAAATGTACTTCTTTTAAAATGTTCTCCAGCATGGTGGTATTCACATTTTCTTCACTGCTATCCAGACTTAACTTTATTTAATAATATTTCAAGATAAACAAAATATATAATAACATTTGGATACTAACCAAATGTTACCAATACATTGGAATCCCGCTTATCCTCCCAGATATAATACAATCCCCTCTTTCTACCATACAGGTAAGCACTATCATGAATGTCAGATTTTTTCTAACATTTGCTTATTTCTCTCAAAATTCTATATGTGAGTTATACCCATGGTTATACATGTAGCACTATCTTATTCATTTTTATTGCTATACACCATAATTATGCTATGAATTGAATTATGTACCCTTTAATTTCATAGGTTGAAGCCCTAACCCCAACATGATTGTATTTGGAGACAGAGACTTTAGGAGGTAAAGAAGCTTGTTAGAGTATAAGGGTGGGCCCCTAATTCCATAGAACTAATAGCTTTATAAGAAGAGGAGGAAAGAGAAGCCTCTTTCTCTGAGCACATGCACAGGGGAAAGACCATACAAAAATACGATAATCATCTGTAAGCGAGTCAGAGAGCCCTCACCAAAAAACCAAGTCAGCCAGAACCTTAATTTTAGACTTTCAGTCTCCAGATCTCTGTTAAAATAAACTTCTGTTGTTAAAGTCACGCTCAGTTTATGGTATTTTGCATGGAAACCTATGCAGACTAATTAAATTAATATATCATCCTTTCTTCTTTACATATATCTAAGCATGCAATTACATATCTAATAAAGCTTGCTTAATATAAATGGTATGCATATGAACTTGGAAATGAGAAAATATGCTCAAATTTTTATTTACTAAATATTTGTATTTATTTATTTATTTTGAGACAGGGTCTCACTCTCTCACCTAGGCTGAAGTGCAGTGGTGTGATCATGGCTCACTGAAGCCTCAACATCCTGGGCTCAAGCCATCCTCCCACCTCAGCGTCATAAGTAGCCGGGACTACAGTCACACACCACCAAACTCAGCTAATTTTGTACTTTTCTTGTGGAGACTCAGTCTGGTCTTGAACTCCCAGGCTCAAGTGATTTGCCTGCCTCAGCCTCCAAAGTGCTGGGATTACAGTCATGAGCTACTGTGACCGGCCAACTAAATATTTTTAAATTAAACAAAATAATAATAATTATACTGATTTACATTTCACCAGTAGCCACAGTATATAAATATTTTTGTTGTATGGACCTTCACTAAAATATGGTATTATTAGATATTTATTTTGCCATTCTGATGGGTGTGGACTATTTTCTGATGTTTTTAATATTTACTTTTTCCTGTTAATAATCTTGTTTATTTCATATGGGTATTGTTCATTCATAGTGAATCCTTTTCTCTAAATTTTCTTTTTGTGTTCTTTCATAGTGAATCCATTTCTCTAATTGTTCTTTTTACAATTACTTTTTTAATGTGGAGGGCTTCTTTATATTAATTGTTGTGAGATAGTTTTTCATGTGTCTTTGACATTTCTGCATGTCTTGAGAATACATTGATTGACTTTGTTCTGGACTATCTTTGCAAAGACACTTGAATAATGATCATCCTCAGGAGATAAGAGATAGTATTTCCCTCTGAAGCAAATGGAAAATTATTATACTGCTTAAATATAGATAAAGCTAATGTAATAAAGATAATGTCTCCTTCAGGATAAAGTTTGAGCAAACTTGTCAATTTTAAAATATTTAAGTTTTCTAGTTTCAGAGTTCCTAACCTGTAGTGGGACTTACCTAGGTTTTCTTTTTCTTTTTTTTCTTTTTTTTTTTTTTTTCTTTTTTAAGCACATTTGAGAAAAGTGAAGGAGTTTGAAGGCCATGCATTTAAGGAAGAGTTTTATAAGCAGCAGCAGAAGCCAGGATAAATGCCTTTTGGTGGGACCAGGACTGATTGTTTAAGATTTTGTAAGCTGACCGGTGTGACTGAAAATGGTTAAGTGAGGAAGAGGAAAGAAGGTTAGATTAGACTGGGCAGCAGGACTTGGGGGAAGATTATATAGCTTTGAAGGCTATTCTAAGAGTTTTGACTTCTATTCTGAATAGAGCACAGACCCAAGAAGATCACTATGGGTAATGATATAATTAGAGACAGGTAGATCAAGGACAGAAATACTAATTAGAAAGACATTATGTTAATACAGGTAAGAGATGGTAGTGGTTTGGACCAATATCTGCAAATGAAGAAAAACAAAATCATTATGTATTTGTTTCTATAGGCAAAAGCATTAGGGTTTTCAGATGCATTGAATATGGAATGTGAGAAATCAAAGATACTTTGAATTTTCTTGGCCTGAGCAACTGGAAGGATAGAGGATGTTGACATCAACTGAGATGTGGAAGGCTTAGTGGTGAGAGAAGAAAGTTAGTTTGGGTGATAGGATCAAGAGTTCAGTTTTTAAAATTATGGCATTGACTAATTTATTAGAATGTAATGTAGTGGTGTTGAGCATGCAGTTTGCAGCAGAGGTATAGATTATGGACATATATTTGGGAATGTCAGTAAATAAATGACATTTGAAGCCATTAGAATAAACGAGTCATTAATATTTAGATGGAAAAGAAAAGAGGACACATAACTGAACTTGGGGCTTTCCATGAATTTGGAGACTTCCTAGAAATTTTCAGAGAAAAGTTAGAATAAGAAAGAGTAGTAGTAAAACAGGAGGAACCAACGGAGATATGTAATCCTAGAAGTAAATAAATAAATAACAAAAAGGAACTATACCAAATGCTCACGTGAACTAAAAATGAAAAGGAACATTAAATTTAGCAATGTGGAGAGCACGGGGAGGTTGAAAGGGGCAATGTATGCAAAAAAATACAACTCACATAAAGTTAAAGTTTACATTTGGTATTCCATACAGTTAACAGAGAGATATAATGCAAAGCAGGGGGAAAAAAAAGGTATAGTCAGGGGAATAACAAATCAAAAGTGATCCAGAATGGACATGGAAGATATAATTAGTAGAAAACAATTTAAAACAATGATTAGAAATATATTTCATATGTTCAAAGGATATTGGAATGGGTCATATTTTTTAAAGATACAAATAAACTAGAGAAAAAAACTATATTTATAGATGATTTTTATATATACAAATATATACAGTATTTTAATATATATAATGATATGTAAAAATATATATTTGCATATAAAATTATATATATCATATACATATATGTATCTATATGCAATGGGAGTGATACATTAGCCGTGAGGAAAAAATTTTGAATGAATTTGAGGATGTTATAATATAAACTACCAAATTAAAATTCAAGGAGATTATAGACCAAAAATTTAAAAACTGAACTGCACCTAAGTGAACTGGGCAACTTCAAATTTTCTAATACGTCTAACTGCAGTCACCAAAGAAAGATGGTGAGCAACAAACATTTGAAAATAATAGTGGTTGAAAATTTTCAAAATTTGCTGCAAATGAACAGATCCAGGAAATTTTAGAAACAGCAAGCATAAATATTTTAAGGAAGAGTACGTGAGAGTTCATCATAGTAACATTTCTCAAAACCAGTGTTAATGAAAAAAATGTTAAAAAACAGCAAGAATTGAATGATAGGTTTTATACATAGGAAGAAATATAGGGATAACAACAGATCTCTAAATATTCTATAAATCAAAGAGGAAATCAAAAGCTAAAGTATTAACATTTTGGAATGATGTCAGCCAGATAGTGGTATAGGAAACCACAGGTCCTCATTCCTTCCTGGAGACACTAACCTAACAATATACAGACCAAATTGCTTTTGTGAAAGCTTCAGAAACAAATTAAGAGGTTATAGCACCCAGATGAATGCAAAACTAGGAAGTGACACATCAAAACAGGAAGGAAAACTTACCTACCATAGTCAGACCCCCTCCCTGGCACGACGGGGAGAAAAATTTTAACTCCTTGCTTCTGCCTCAGGAGAAAAATAAAGAAGTGGACCATGGATTAAACATTCTGACTTTTCAGGGGCTGCCCAAGGGACTCATTTCTGTCTGTCCTGACAACACTGAGAGAAACACTGGTTTTGTCAATCCAGTTCTTAGTTATCTTTAGGGGATTCTGAGAACAAAAGCAAGCACTGTGGCTTGTTAAGCACCAGAGAGATCGTAATATTGCAGATAGACAACAAGGAGAAATTATGGAACATAACATAAGAAATTATGGAAACCAGAGAAGAAATACCAACATCTTTAATTGGAAAATTAAATATCCCCAAGACAAGAGGAAGCATGTCTTTTAAAAAGGTTTGAGAAAGCTTCAGAATATTGATGCAGGTTGATTGACAAAGGTCTTCCTGTGTATGAAGACAGTCCATAAAAACTGGGAGAAATGACTGCATTGTCAAATGCCAAAATCACAACAAAAGATCCAAAAACATACAAATAAAGAGGAAAATATGGCCCTAAGAGAAGTAAAATAAATATCTAGAAACTGACCCTCAAGAAAGGAGATTTATAAATTACCTGACAAATAAATGTCTTAAAGATGCTCAAAAAAGGAAACACATATAGAAAACTAAATAGAATCAGGAAAATAATGCCTGAACCAAATGTGAATATCAGGAATGAAATAGAAACCTCACTTTCAAATATGGACAGAATAAGCAGATAGAAGATCAATAAGGAAACAGAATTTAAGCAATACTGTAGCTCTGTTGGACCTAATAGACATCTAAGGAACACCACACCTAATAAAAGCAGAATACATATTCTTCTCAAGTGCACATGAAATATTCTCCATAGTATACCACATGTTAAAATAAACAACAACAAAAAAAAAATTAAAAAATTTTAAAAGACTGAAATCGTGCAAAGCACATTTTCCATCCATGATAGAATGAAACTAGAAATCAATACCAGGGAAAAACAAACAAAAAAAAAAAAATGGAAAAATTCATGAATATATGAGAATTAAACAACAAACTCTCAAACATCTAATGTATTAAAGAAGAAATTATAATGAAAATTAATGTTAAAAATATCTTGAGATAAATGAAAATAAGAACACATTACCTCAAAATATATGGGATGCAGCAAAATAGTATTTAGAGAGAAATCTATAGTGATAACACTTATATTTAAAAAAGAAATAAATCAACAATTTAACCTTACACCTCAAGGAACTAGAAAAAGAAGAATAAACTAATTTCAAAATTAGCAGAAGAAAGGAAACAAAAATTAGAACATAAATAAAATAAAGAATGGAAAAAAAATCATTTTGAAAAGATTAACAAAATTGAAAAATCCTTAGGTAGATTAACTAAGAACATAAGAAAGAGTACCGACATAACTAAAATCAGAGATAAAATAAGAGACATTACAACTAATGCCACAGAAACAAAAAGAATTATGACATTACTATGAATAATTATACGTCAACAAATTGTACAACCTAGAAGAAATGGGTAAATTTCTAGAAACATACAACCTACCAAACTAAATTATGGAAAAAATAGGAAATCGGAACAGACCTATACCAGTAAGAATATTGACTCAATCATCCTAATCTCCCCAAAATAAAAAGCCCAGGACCACACAGCTTCACTTTAGAACTCTACAAAACATTTAAAGAACAAACACCAATCCTTTTCAAATTTTTCAGAAAACTGAAGAGGACAGAATCACTTCCTAACTCCTCCTGTGAGATCAGCATTACCCTGTAACTAAAGCCAAAAACACTACAAGAAAACTATAGGCTAATATGCCTGACAAATATTGATACAAAAATCCTCCGAAAAATACTATACTAGTCAACTGAATTCGGCAGTACATTAAATGATTATTCAGTGATAAGGTGGGATTTATTGCTGAAATGCAAGAGTGATGAAGAGAAGAAAAAAACATCACATGCTCATTTCAGTTGGTGGGGTATTCATTCATGATAAAAGCATTCAACAAGTTAAGAATAGAAGAAAACACCTCGGCATAATAAAGGTGAAAAGCTCACGCTAACATCATGCTCAGTGGCGAAGACTGAAAGTTTCTTCTCTAAGACGTAAGAGAGCAAGAATACCTACTCTCACTATTGCTCTTCAACATAATACTGGAAATCCCAGACAGAATACTTAGGGAAGGAAAAGAAATAGATGGCATGCAAACCAAAAAATAAGTAAATGTTAATTGTTTGCAGATCGCATGAACTTTTTTGTAGAAAACATTAAAGATTTCACACATTAAAAGCTATTTAAATATATAAATGAAATAATCAAAGTTACAGGATACAAAATTAATACAAAAAAGTCTGTTGAAATCCTATACACTCATCATGTGCAACATGAAAGGAAAATTAAGAAAACAATCTCACTTAAAATCACCACAAAAAGAATAAAATACTTAGCAAAAAACTTAACAAAGGAGTTGAAAGACTTGTATACCAAAACTGTTAAATTAATGAAGACATAAATAAATCAAAAAATCTTGTTTTTATGGAACAAAAAATTAATATTCTTAAAATATCCATACTACTCAAAGTGACCCATAGATACAATGGAATCCCTATCAGAATCCTAATGGAACTTTTTGCATGAACAGGAAAAATATCTTAAAATTCATATGGAATCTCAAGGAATTTAAAAGTAACCAAACAATCTTCAAAACAAATAACAAATTAGAGGCATCATATTTCTGATTTCAAAATATATTTTCAAACTACAGTAATGAAAAGAGTATGGTATTTGTCTTAAACAATTTGGAGTGCTATAACAAATTACCACAGACTGAGTGGCTTAAACAACATTTATGTCTTATAGCTCTTGAGGCTGGAAGTTCAAGAGCAGTGTGCCACCATAGTTGATTTCTGTTAAAAGCCCTCTTTCTGGTTTGCAGTTTGCCAACTTCTTGCATCTTCATATGTCAGAAACAGAGTTAGAAAATTCTCTGGGGTCTTTTTAATAAGGGAATAAATTCAATTATTCAGTGTACCATCTTCATACTATCACATTGGGATATGTATGTGTGTGTTTACACACACAAATATGCGTAATGTGCAAGGAACCTAGAATACAAAAAAAATAAAATAAAATAAAATAAACCAATTTGAAAGACTAACACTATTTGATTTTCATCCATACCCATTATAAAGCTATAGCCATCAAGACTCTGGGTTATTGATATCTGCAATAGATCTACAGAAAATAAAAAGACTCCATGATGAAAATGCCAAAAACAATTACAACAAAAGCCAAAATTGACAAGTGGGATGTAATTAAACTAAATAGCTTGTGCACAACAAAAGAAAGCATCACCAGAGTGAAGATGCCGCCTACAGAATGGGAGAAAATTTTTGCAATCTACCTATCTAACAAAGATCTAATATCCAGAATTTACAAGGAACTTAAAAACAAATTTACAAGAAAAAAAATAAAAATAAAAACACCAAAAAGTGGGCAAAGGATATGAACAGACACTTCTCATATGTTGTTGTGGCCAACAAACATATGAAAAACAGCTCAATATCACTGATCATTAGAGAAATGCAACTGAAAACCACAATGAGAAACCACCTCACACTAGTCAGAATGGCAATTATTAAAAAGTCAAGAAACAGTAGATGCTGGTGAGGCTGTGGAGAAATAACATGTTTACACTGTTGATGAGAATACAAATTACTACAACCATTGTGAAAGACAGTATTGCAATTCTTCAAGGATCTAGAATCAGGAATAGATTTGACCCAGCAATCCTATTACTGCATATATACCCAAAGGAATATAAATCATTCTACTATAAAGACACATGCACATATATGTTTATTGTAGCACTATTTACAATAGTAAAATCATGGAACCAACCTAAATGACCGTCAGTGATAGACTGGATAAAGAAAATGTGATACATATACACCATGAAATACCATGCAGCCATAAAAAAGAATGAGACCATGTCTTTCTCAGGGACATAGATGAAGTTGAAAACCATCATCAGCAGCAGACTAATATAGGAACAGAAAACCAAACACTGCATGTTCTCACTCATAAGTGGGAGTTGAACAATGAGAACACATTCACACAGGGAGGGGAACAACATACATCAGTGCCTGTAAAGGGGGTGGGGGGTGAGGGGAGGGAGCTTAGGGGATACGTTAAAAGGTACAGCAAACCACCATGGCACATGTATACCTATGTAATAAACCTGCACATTCTGCACATGTATCCCACAACTTAAAGTAAAATAAAAATAAAAATAAAAAAAATTAAAAAAAGAAAAGAAAAAGAGTCCAGAATCACATCCATGCATGTAAGAGAAAATTATTTTTGACAAAATTGCAAGGGCAAGTCTGTGAAACATAGTATTTTGACACATACTGCTGAAATAAGTTGATATAAATGTGCAAACACATAAACTTCAATCTATATATCTTACCATATACAAAAATTTATTCAAAATACACCTAAAGTTGAAAACTGAAACTTTAAAAGAAAGTATAGAAGCAAATGATTATTACTTTGTTCACAATCAACTTAGCTATAATACCACAAGCATCATTCATATAGAAAAAAAGTTATAATTTGATTTCATAAAAGTTGAAAACTTCTGTTAAGAGAATGAACAGATAAGCCACAAAATGAAAGTACTTGCAAATAATATTTGATCAGGGATTTGTATTCAGAACATACAATAAACTCTCAAAAGTCAATAATAACGAAACAAAAAAACACAATAAAAATGGCCAGAAGTTTGAATCAGCACTTACCAAAAGAGATATCCAGCTAGCAAATAAATTAATAACAAGATGTTCAAATCATTAGTTATTAGGGAAATTTGAATTAAACCCAGGAGATACCACTGTGTATCAATTAGAAAGAATAATATTTAACATAGTGATTAGATCAACTGTTGACTAAAATATACAGAAAATGAAATTCAAAAACTGGTAATGGTAATGTAAAATGTTAACAACTCATTTAAAATCATTTTGACATTTTCTTAAAATGTCTAATACCTTCTATACATTTTAGCCATTCTATTATTACATAGAGAAATGAAAATATGTTTTCATACAAATAATTGTTTACAAATGTTAATGGTAGCTTTATTTATAATAAGAAAATAACTTGAAATAACCTATTTCTTTCACTTGGTGAATACATAAATATATTGTGATATTTCCATACACAGCATTTTACTCAGCACTAAAAATGAACAGACTATTTTTCATGCCACAGTATATGTGATATCAAAATACTTATGCTGATGAAAGAATATTAAATTTTTATACATTTTGATTCCATTTACATAAAGTTGTAGAAAATCTAAACTAATCCATAGTTACAAGAACATAAGCAGTAATTGCCTAGTTATGGGGCTTTGGAAGGGGTAGAGATAGAAAAGTTAGGAGCAAGGAATTACCAAGAGGTATAAGAAAAATTTGGTGTCTTAAATATGTTAATTATCGTAATTGTGTTGATGTTTTTGTGACTTACACACATATTAAAACGTACTTATTTCCACACTTTAAATGTATGCAGTTTATTTTATATAAATTATCACTCAATTAAAATAAATGAATGAACAAGAATAGGAGAGAAGAGAACAATTATATACATCTTCTTGAGAAATGTAGCTGCAGTGAGGAACAAACAAATGATGCATAGTTACTGGGTAAATGGTGGAAAAAGGAAGAATTGGTTAAGACAGGAGAATTTTTACTTTTTATGTTAAAGTTGACAGAGTAGGACCATCACATCTTGGACAAACACTACCGTTTTAAAGTTCCCCTTGATTAAAAACAACCTAAATCCAACCTAAAGGTCATCAGTCTAATGGCTAATGTCAGTATGAGCATAAACCACAAATGACATCTCTGACTAGAAACATTCCAACCCTAAGATAAACCCCTCCCCATCCAGAGACATGCCAGCCCTGAGATAACCTCCCCTCCGGCCAGAGAGATGTCAGTCCCAAGATAACCTCTCCTCTGACCAGAAACATTTCAACCCTGCAATAAACTTCTCCACGCAGAAACATTCCAAGCCTGTGATAAGCTCTCTTGCCCTACAACCCTTAAATACTCTTAGTCTGTAAGGGATAGTACTCCTGACCGAAATCAGCTAGAAGCCCCTCTCAGGTTTATTCTCCAAAATAAACTTATCTTTGACTGTTGAGCTACTTTTCATATTTCTTTCCTCTTTCTTTAACTCCTACAGAAGTGACTTCTATTGTGGAGTGTGGGGAAAAAATGAAAATGTAGGCAAGAGATCAGTTGAACCTTATTGGAATGATATTATTGATAGGGTAAGATGTGGAATCTAGGGCACAGATAACTCATTTGAGTCA
Source organism: Chlorocebus sabaeus (assembly GCF_047675955.1). NCBI lineage: Eukaryota > Metazoa > Chordata > Mammalia > Primates > Cercopithecidae > Chlorocebus > Chlorocebus sabaeus. Next base: position 83,796,073 of record NC_132910.1, on the reverse strand, counting down.
GGAAGGCAATATATGTGATTAGTTTGGCAGATTATAGAAAATTTCTTCTGATTATTTACAGAATTCAAAAGCAAGATTACTGGAAAATAATGAGTATCAGGCAGAATTTTCTGGGGATTAAGACTAAAAAATATGAAAAGCAAGTATTGATGAGTGGGAGAGTCAATAGTTTATAGATACAATATAATTTCATGGCAGGATCTTTGACTCACTTGATGTATGTTGTGTTTATTTTTAAGAGATACAAATTGTTAAGGTTTGGTATTTTTTTCTCCAGCTACATTTTGCTACATTGATACATTTTCAGTGTAGGGAAAGTTTTGGATTTTGTGGATTGTGATTTTTCCATGTGACAATACAGGGTGAGACAGGGACAAATGGAGGATAAGGGAAACAGTGGTATCCAAAAGTAAATAATTTATTATAGAATGCAAGCTGTGCAATCCAGGGAACAAGAATATCAAAGCAGTGTATAACTGAAAAAAAGTTGATCAGCACAAATAGAACGGAGGTTCTAAAGGAGTTGAATTCTTGAAGATAGGATACAGAAGCAGGAGGTGGGGGTGGAAATATAGGCTGTTGAATGCATGGAGGTGAGGCTATGAAGGTATTGTAACTATTTTTATGTCTAGAATAAGTTCGTTCACATATTTGAATTCTTCTTCAATAAGTCCTTAGTTTTTCTTTATCCCCAGGCTCTTCCAGTTCTTCTGCAAGTGACAAATGAATACACTTCAAATAATGTCTTTAAATAATAAGTATAGTTCAAACCTTTCTTAACTGTTTTCTTTCTTTTTTCCCAGAACTTACATCTAAATCACTTCCAAGGACATGATCATGGAAAATTTGTTAATTTGCTTATTCCCTAACTTAGTCATAATTTTACCATTTCTATAGTCTTTGCATAAATTTATATCTATTAGTTCAAAACTAAAATCAACATGCTTATCTTTAAAGAACAATTCCTGACCATTTCATTGTCTCTTATTTTATTGACTTTAAACTAGAACTTTGTTAGATCATATTTTGATATGATGTTTAGTAAATACTCATCAAATGATGTAAAGGAACATGCTCTTTTTTCCTCTTAAACTATATTGTTAATTCAAGTGTATCTTTGATGCCTAGAAGAACCTAATTCTACTTCAGGCATGCAGAGAGATTTTACATAATCACTTGATAAGTGGTAGCATAACACTAGAAACACTCTAGAAGTAATATTGACAAAGTATTGATTTCTAACTTTATAAGAATTTTTCTCTCTTGAGTACATTCCATGCTTCATTGTGATTTTGATTATAATTAATCATAAGATGTATTATGAGGATGTCAACTTGTCAACTAAAGAGCTAAGCACTACAATTTCCTTTTTTAAATGTGGCGTGGAGAATTATTCATTAATAACAAGAGTGAAAAGTGAGAAGGGCTGCCTACCACTATTGTTGTTCTTTTTTTTTTTTTTTTTTTTCTGGAGTATACAAATTTCTTTCATTTTTATATTTTGTGCTAAATTCCAACAATCACTATTGAAACAGAAATGCCTTTATATAACAGCAGACTGACTCACCATTTTTTTTTACATGGAGAAGCTTTGACCCTTCTTGTTATCATCATTGCTTCAATATTTATTTATATGTAACTTGGAAAAATTAGTGGTGTGCATTTAAATATTGTATTAATCAGAGTTCTCCCGAGGGACAGAACCAATAAGGTAGATATATATATCTGAAAGGGAATTTATTAAGGAGAACTGACTCACACGATCACAAGGTAAAGTCCCACAAACGGCCATCTGCAAGTTCAGAACCCAGGAAGCCAGCAGTGGATCAGTTCGAGTCTCAAAACTCAAAAGCAGAGAAGCCAACATGTTGTACAGCTTTCCGTCTGTGGCCAAAGGCCCGAGAGAGCCTGCAAACCACTAGTATTAAGTTCAAGAGTCCAGAAGCCGAAGAACTTGGAGTCTGATGTTCCTAGGCAGGAAGCATCCAGTGCAGGAGAAAGATGAAGGCCGGAAGACTCAGCAAGTCTACTAATTCCACATTCTGCCTGCTTTTTCTATCCTCGCTGGCAGTCCACCCAGATTCAGTGTGGGTCTGCTCTCCCATCCACTGACTCAAATGTTAATTCCCCCCAGCAACACCCTCGCAGACACACCCAGAAACAATACATTGCATCCTTCAATTAAATCAAGTTGACACATAATATTAACCAACACACATTTTTACGGTTTACTTTGATGTTAATTTGTCTGCTGTTTGAGTTTTAGAGTGACTCATAATCCTAATTTTCTTTCACTTTTATTCTTATTTACTGCCCTGGACTTTCACATTGTGTCATTTTATATACATGTTTTTCTTTTTTTTCCTTCAATTTTAGGAACCAACTCTACTCTCATTCAAGTAAGATTAAGACATTAAGACATTGTTATTAACCTCAAGTATGAAACTTTGTCAAAAATGCTTTCTCGAGTGGAAACAACTTTGTCATTCCATTAGAAAATGTGCAACTGTGTTCTGAAGCTTTTATTTTAATCTTTAAAATTATTGTTTATGTTTGGGAAGGTAGTGAATGACTTTTTATTATAAAACTATAGATTTTCTCCGTAAGGAACTCAACTTTGCTACACATGTATGTAGGTTGATAGTTGTCTACACCAGACAGATTCATTTATCACAATACAATTAGAAGGTTATAAAAGCTTCAATTGGTGAGGGTTTTTCAGAAGTTTTCAGGCATCAACATTATACGATTCTCTCCCATCTTATCATTATATTTCTCTATTATGACCATATTATTTTTACTTACTGGTAGGAACTATAATGTTGCCATTTTATCCTCGTAAATTGAGCTATTAAAAAGGTTTGGTTTGTCATTGCAAGTCCAATATGTTCTTATCAAAATATAGTGTTGCTCCTATTCTGTGTTTATTCTAAGTTATGAGGATAATGTGAGATATTGCTTCAAAGATGATAAAAAATTTAAAATACTTGAATTCTATGTAAGCAAATTGGTAGGATGAGATATAAAATAAAATGAAAATTCAATGAATTGGCATGAATTAAGAACCTGGAAGTATGAACATAAATATATGTGTGTCATGTTAAGGAACATATATAATGTTAAGTAAAACCTCTTTTCTTCAAAAAGTCTACATTATTTAAAAATTTATTGGTGGAACCTTTCAGCTAATAAAATCTCTGAATTTATTTAATTTAAGTGAAAGGAACTTCACTTTAAGCCATCAACACTAAAATGTGTTCCCTGAATTAAACAAAATACTAGCTAATGGAAAGAAATAACATTTATTGAACATTTATAGCAAGCTTTTAGTCCTTACAGCAATTCACCAATATTTGAAAATCCTCAAGGTAAGATGAAATCTGGGTTTGATAACCAAGTAGCCTTCTGCTTACTCTAGTGTGCTAGCTTTCTATAAAGTACTGTTTCAGCAGCCTGCCTCAAAGTCCTCTGGGAATTTACGTTAAAATCCACATTCCTCAACTTAACACAACCATCTGAATTCCAATCTCTTATATGGCACAAGTATTAATAAGCCTTGTGGGTGGTTTTTATATACACAAAGTTTAAATGTCACTGTATCATACCATGCTTCTGCAATATTACCTGATTTTATGCTCAAAGGTAAGAGTTCTCAACTCTTGATTGGTGCCAAAGATCTTAAAAAATTAAATTGTTAACATGATCTATTTTTAAGCTGAGTATCTTGGTCCTGCCAAAATCAATGAAAGAATTGGAAAACTGAACAGAGAAATACAGAGTCTCCCTAGAGAAGCTCAGAGAGTGCAGTATAAATAATATATCAGCCTGTTCAAGGTAGACTGTTCTAGTGTACTGATACACAAGATTCTCTTGTCAGGCATCGTATTCAGTTACTAAAGTAGTTTCAATGGAATCACCCATTAATCAATGTTGTTATCTATTGGAAAGAAAATACAATATGCAAGTGCCACCAATCTATCTAGTCATTAAAGTCCATGTTTAATGACAATGCTCTCTGTCAATCTTGTGTGAGTCTAGCTAAAGTCCAGTGCCATAAACATGTCCTAAGAGCACAGACTAAATCATCATAAACAAAATGTTAATTTGGGAATAGCAAGAGGAATAAAACAGTGAAGTGACTTTATCATTCTCAAACATAAATAAGTATTTTGTTATCCAGGTGTTAAAACAATAAGCAAAATCCAAGAAGATAAAAGAATGATATGCCACTTGTAGTCTCTTTTAGCTTTGTTTGTACACAGAGGCAACAAAATTTGAAAATAAAATAATTTCAAAGGATAGTATAAGCAAGATAGTAGGATTTTTCTTAACAGATAAAATAGAATTGCATATTTATTATATAACTTATTCAATATATGTGAAAACATTTTAATAATAAAAATTTTCCTGAATGTAGAAGCTTTTTCACAAGAAGACAGTCACCTGTTTCAGTAGGTACAAAAAGAATGATTAAATAAAACCAAAGGAGCTTTATACAAGACAATGTAAAATTTTAAACTTTAGATTTTTCCATCTATTCATAGAATCTTATGATATCATCATACAAGCCTAGAAGATTGAAAGATCATGTAATTGTTTTTCAATGTTTAAACAGTTCTGTCTTTATTATCTGTTACATTGTAAAGGCTATGTTAAGTGATGAAAATATATTGATCTCAGATTAAATGATACAGACAAAATACCAATGTTTTATATATGCATATCCACATTGAGGAAACAATAATGCAGGTAATATCACATCTTATTTTTAGTTGTAAACTCAGTCATCATCACTAGGTGGCATTTAATTACATTTATGAGTGTTGCGTGGGTGCCACAAAATCCAAGATTGAAAAGTGCAATAATAATATTTTTATTAAAATAGAAAAATATCTTTATCCTAGTCTACTTTTGTCCATTTATATAAGTATGAATATTTCCTTAGTGATTGACTGTGGCTTTTATGTCTAGACTCTAAAATTTAAATAGTCAGAATTAGGTTCTTGGAATTTCTAAACTGTATATAACCTTTTGTCTCCTAATTATAGACCCCTAACTCTCTTACTTGATATACATGAAGTCATGACTATCGTTATGATTTAATCAAATCTATTCTGCTATAAGACAAACTTTGTACTATTTCTACTGTAAAATTATACCCCAAAACAACTAACTGGATCCTTGTGCTCAAACTTCTACTTACACAATATTTATGGTAAGTCTGTGTCTAGATTCCTACTGGGGTGCTGTCTTTTAAATTTTAGCCCATGTAACTTTGACTCCCTCTGTCTCTAATATGAAGATTGAACCAATATTTTAGCCATTAAAGTGTATTGATGATTTTCTGTACTGAATACTGTTCATCTACCTGAACATTCTCCCCTTGCCTTTGACTCAGATTTTGCCTGATAGACTGCTCTGCTTTAGGGAGCTGTTGCTATGGTTTGGCCCTGTGTCCCCACCCGAATCTCATGTTGAATTGTAATCCCCACGTGTTGAAGGAGGAGCCTGGTGGAAAGTGATTTAATCAGGCAGACAAGGTTCTCATTTGCTGTTCTTGTGATGGAGTTCTCATGAAATCTGTTTGCTTAAAAGTGTGGTAGCATTATCCTCTTCACTCTCTCTTCCTCCTATTCCAGCCATGTAGGACGTATCGGCCTCCCCTTTGCCTTCCACCATGATTTTAAGTTTCCTGAGGCCACCTCAAGCCATGATTCCTGTACAGCCTGCAGAACCATGAGCTAATTAAACCTCTTTTTTAAATAGATTACACAGGCTCAGGCAATTTTTTATAGCAATGTGAAAACAGACCAATAAAATTGCCTTCTACCCAACCCCCAATAATTGCTGGTATTGATTTTCTCCTCCATGAAACTATGTTCTGAATTTTTACATACTATTTGTTTAATATTCATGATAGGAAAAGCCTTTATTATTAATAGACTGAAACTCATAGTAATCATTGCTATTATAAGCCACAACTCATAGTAGTAAATATTGATTCCCACTTTGTGGCAGCATCGTGGTTCCAGAGGCACAATTATTCTGAGACAGAAAAAGGTTTGGTTAAATTTATTGATTTAAAATAAAAATCTCTATATAAAGCCAAAATTTCATTCTCAAAATCGTTAACCAATCCTTGCAATAATGACTGCATTTTTTTATTATTAATATTCATTCTGTCTTGGCATAATATACATTCGTTTCTATTAGAGAATGCACACGAAGTATAATAGTTTATTTATTCTTTTTCACTTTGTTTTCCTAATTGACAAATACAGACATGGTAATATCACTTAAAATCTTCCTAAATAGTCATAGATGAAAAAGCTTGGAAATCATTTTTCAAATAAGGGATTTTTCTTTGTAACTGCATTGTATTCAGTCCTTTCATCAGTGCTTGTAGCAGAATACTTTCCTGCAATCTCCTATATATGATCATTGAATCATCATTTATTAGACTCCATTTTGACCTGCAGCATTTGTTGGAAACACCCTTGATATGAACCTATCAAAATAGTGAGTTTAATAAATCTACACAAAAAGGAAAAAAGCCATTAAGTATATACCCAAAATAAAAACTGTGTTAGTGCAAGGCACAACAGCTCTAACTAGTTTACTTTAGGCCTGTAACTAACCGTGCTTTTCTTGTTAGTAAAATCAGAATAATACCTATAAGAATTGTTATGTGGATTAAATATAACAATGAAAAACTATTGGAAAGTGATTTAGTAAATTTTCCACAACATATTGAGGTCATATCCTTGTGATTAGCTTCAACATTGTGAACATGACTTTTTATCAAGCACTAATATATATTTAAATATTATTTTGTAATAATTTATTTGGCCAATAATTAATATTTGCCAGTATCTGCTTTTTTGTTTTCACCTACCAATGCTTTAATTTAATCTGATCCCTTCCTTATTAACCAAATCCTTCACTGTGCCCTGACCTCATACTATAAGGTTTAATTCAGACTTAAGCCTAACTTATGCTACTTGGTTACTTTTCTCTATATATGTCTCAAGATTTCCAATTTCTTTACTCATCGTATCATCAGGTACATTAATCTAATTGTTATAAATTTTAAACCCAGTATGCTCACATACTTCTTTATGTTAAAATAAATTTTATGTTCTACATTTAAGGAACACACATGTATATGTATAACATGTATATCTTTAATATCTATATCTGTATCTATGTATTTCAATGACCATGTTACTCAATATGCCTATTTAGAAGATATTGAAGGGAAATAATTCCTCTTAATTCTGAAATAAATAGGACAGAAATTTATTAAAAGGGAATGTGGAAACCTTCCAGTTTCTTCTCAGGACATACTGTGTTGAAAGAGTGTCAATCTCAATCTGAAACAAGCAAATAAACCAACAATAATTCAGGCCAATAGAAAATGCACATTTTAAAAGATTCTGTAGAATTTGTGATCATAAGCTAACCAACCGATCTATAAAATAAAGAGATGCAGGGAAACATAAGCACTGTCTCACCAAGATGAGATGCAACCAGCCTCTAGTAAGAAGGACTCGGAAAAGTTTGAGTAGAGTGATTAGTGAATTGGTGATGGCAGTTAAATGTGCAATGGTGAAAGACAGTGAAGCCTCTTAATGACACAGATATAGAGGAATTCACAATCTCTCCTAGAATTTTGCTTCATGTACCTCATTAGGAGTTTATAGAATACACTAGAGAAGTTATGAGAAAAAGCCCTTCATGGCATGGAATTGAGGAAGGAGAAACATCAATCTTTTTCAGTAAAAACATGAAGCAATACACTATTGTTAAAGATACATTCTGGCCACAGGAATAAAACTAGAAATCAATAACAAAAAGATATCTGGAAGTACCCTGAATACTTAAAAATTAAACAGTTCACTTCTAAAATATTCTTGAGTCAAAAGGTAACCCCTGAAATAAATCAACAATCATACCAAACAGACCAAAAATAAAACTCAACATATTAACATGTGTGGGATGGAAACAAAGTAGTGGTTAGACAGAGATGCATATAATTATAAATCAGAAACACTACACTCAAGTTAGTATATTTGTTTCTAAAGGCAGTAAGGTTTAGCTACTTTATTTTATTATTTATTTATTTAGTTTTCAAGACAGAGTCTCACTCTGTCACCCAGGCTGGAGTACAGTGTCATGATCTCGGCCCACTACAAACTCTGCCTCCCGGGTTCAAGAGATTCTCCTGCCTCAGCCTCCTGAGTAGCTGGGATTACAGGCGTGTATCACCATACTTGGCTAATTTTTGTATTTTTAGTAGAGATGGAATTTCACCATATTGTCCAAGCTGGTCTCGAACTCCTGATCTACCCACCTTGGCAGTGATCTGCCTGCCTCGGCCTCCCAAGTTGCTAGGATTACATGCGTGAACCACTGTGCCAGGCCAGGTTTAGCTATTTTAAAATTACTTTACATGTATAATAAGTAAATATAGATAGTGAAAAGTAGGTTATTCACTCAGAAAAATAAGTTACAAATAAGCAAACGAAGAATGGTAAAACAAAGTCTGTCCTACTGGATTGAAAAAGTTACCAGTGTGTACTCATTCATTACACACATATGTATCAATATATGCTATGTATACACACATATGTATCAATATATGCTATATATATGTATGTAAATGTATAAATGCTGTGTAAAATAAATTATATATCTTTATATTTATAAATTTATGTATCTGTATGTGTGTATATATACACATATATATACACACATATACACATATATATATACACACACATATATATATATACACTGAGAGAAATTGGAATTAGTGAACTTTTGGTAGAAATTAGCATATTTAGCCCCCAGATCATGGTTTATAAATATCATTGTTTAATAAAAGGAAGACCTTCTTGTGAAACTGACTAATTCTAAGCTTGAGACAACAAAGATACCTGATGTACCTAAAGCATCTTACAATGCCAGAAAGTAAAGAAGTGCTCAATGAAAAAGCATAGTGCCATGTAAAAGGACACGAGGATGAGTTAGAAAGACCTTCCAATGGCCAAAGCCATAATACTTTGAGCAATAAAATAAATAATAATAATATTGGATTATAATTCAGAAAGTAAAATAACTATGCATGGTTTCATATTGCTGTAAATAAATGATTAAATATATAAATAATTAGGGAATAAAGGACAACTCTGAAGAATTCCAATTAGCAAATGTAGAAGAAATGAGGGGGTAAAAATCAGCATTAGTACACTGCAGTAATAATGGCTGCAGGCAAGGTTCACAGATGAAATTAAATCTAAATAACATTAATGAAAAAATATTTAACAGAAAACAGAATATTTGCAGAGGCCTAAATGTTTATTAATTGCAAGTAGTAAATTTTAGCTTTATTTTTAAAGAAATTATCAGACATTATGCTAAGCAAGTGATCAAGAATAATATCATCAATATTATGTCAGGTTAATGTCTTAGACCCTCTCATATAAGGTAATAAAAAGAACACTTCACTTTTATGGTATTCTTCTAAAAAAATTATCTCAATCTAATTATAAGAAAATCTCAGAAAAATGCAAACTGAGGGAAATTCTCCAAAATGCATGGCCAGTACACAACAAAATTATCAAGGTCTTGAAAGACAGAGGAATTTCCACAGATTAAAAAAGACTAAAGAGACTTAACACGTAAATTCATGGGAAAACTGGGGTAATCTAAATAAGGTATGTAATTTAATTAATAGCATTATAGCAATGCTGATTTCTTAATCTTGATCATTTTACTATGGTTATGTAAGATGTTAATATCAATAGAAACCAGGTGAAAAGTATGAGAAAAATCTGTTCTTTCTTTGTGAATCTTCTGTAGTTCTAAAATCATTTTTACATATCAAGTTAAAATACATATATGATGGACACAGAGATGGCAGGAAAAATTGCTTCAGTCCCTGTCTAACTGTTCTTTTGATAACATTGGTGTTAGCAGTCTACTATCACAGAAAAGAGACTTCTTCCCCTAGTGCATAGATTCATTAGCACTTAACCCTTAATTTGAAATCTAAAAGGGGTGCTTTGGTTGGGAAAAACCTAAGTTGCATTTTTTTGCCATAGAAACTAAGAAAGCTGAAAGGTTTTTTTTTTTTTTTTTTTTTTTTTTTGAGATGGAGTTTCATTCTTGTTGCCCAGGCTAGAGTGCTGTGGCAGGATCTTGGCTCACTGCAACCTCCGCCTCCCCGGTTCAAGTGATTCTCCTGCCTCAGCTTCCAGAGTAGCTGGGATTACAGGCATGCACCACCACGCCCAGCTAATTTTTGTATTATTAGTAGAGACGGGGGGGTTTACCATGTTGACGGGGTTGATCTTGAACTTCTGGCCTCAGGTAATCCACCTGCCTTGGCCTCCCATAGTGCTGGGGTTATAGCAGTGAGCCACCACACCCAGCCTATTTTCAGTATTTTTAAGGAGAGGTGGTTTTTCCTCTCCTATAAAACTCATAGGGTGGGAAAATATAAAGGTGGTTTCAGTTTTGGGTTATTAATTCAAATGAAAAATGTCCATTGCAAAGATGTATCTAAAACCACCTTACAGAAAACAAATTCTCAAATCAAACAACTTTGCATAATTTTGTGAGGTCCATGATTTTCCCTTCACTTCCAATAACTCATTGGGGTTTTTCATTCAGTAGGAAATGTGGCAAACACTGATGGAGTCTTAAGGGAATTCCTTGAATTCCTTGAGTATCTCATTGTGAGAGCCAATTAGGTTTCTTCAGCTACTAACGAAAACATGCTACAGTCTTCTTTCTGTTCATTGTTCTAGGTGTTTTCTCATGTGGCTAATGCTAGAGAAGGTTCAGTTTAGGAAACTTTTGATAAATCACTTCCCTTTATATGAAAGGAAGAGAACTAACTAAAAGTTCCATTTAGGTGGTTGCTATAGCATGTATAGGAATGAAATCAATACCTCTGACACTAGGGAAAAAAAAATGAAGCAAAACCAAAAGAACAACAACATCAACAACAACAAAACATATGCACTTAAATAAGTTCAATGTCATAAGAATGACAGCAGCAGAGATCTTAAAAATTTAAAACAAGATTTTAAAACTAAAAATATTAGACATTACCAAGAACTCTATTTGTGATTTAAAGTTCAAATGGAGAAAATATCACACACCTTAGAGAAAAACAAAAAGTACAGTGGGAAACAGAAACCAGTATCATCATTAAATATGTTACATATGAGTTCTAAATTTCTTTTCAAAGAATCAATATGTTCATATGTTCAGTTATTTGCCTTCTACTTTTAAACTTAAATTCCTTGTAAAGCAACCTTTTTTGATTGCCTGCTCCACCCTGGCTCATTCTGATTACCTACTCCACCCTGACTTATTCCAATTACCTGCTCTGTCATAATCATTTTTTTCCTCCAAACCACTTACCCCATCATTCTCTTTAAATTAGCCAGTCAGAATTAGTTTAGCCTGTGCGATCTAAACCTAGCCAATAAGGGAATGACACAGTAGTCAGGACCATGTGTGGCAGGGATAAGAACCCCTTCCCCTCCTTGTCCAAGTGTACACTCACCATTGCTCCATCTGTAAGGGTGCACCCTTCTATAGAAGTAACTTGACTTGCAGAGAATTAAAAAGACAATTTTATATTCGAGAACTATTTCTTTTGCAGCACTGAAACATTATTTATAACAATTTGGGGACTCTCCCATGATTACATTCCCCTCCAGGGGTGGTCTCTGGTTCTCTCTTGTGAAGAGGCATGCCCCGTCCTCTTGTGGCAGCCTCAGGGGTGAGAAATCAGGACCAACCCAGTGCAAGGAATAACCCAAGCTCTTAGCAACATGGAAATAAAATGGCCAGCAACCTAGCTTAAAAGATACTCATATACTGCGGCAAAGGCTCTGTGCACTGACCAAGGAAGGAGAAACTGCAGGAGCTGGTAAAGTATTTCTTTGGTGGTTGGGACTGAGGACAAAGTTGCAGGGCAGTAAAGCATTCCTTGGTTAGGACATACCAAGGAGAGAGAAACTGCAGGGGCAGTAAAACATTCCTTAGTCAGGACTAGGGAAAGAAAGCCGTTGGGGGGCAGTGAAGTATTCCTTAGTCGGGATGTCTTGGAGGTTAAAAAGAGGTGAGAAATCCCCATGACGGGAGGGTAAACCTCAGAAAGACATGAGAAATCCCAAAGAGTAGGGGTTGAACCTCAAAAAGAGGTGAGAAATCCCAATGAAGGTTGGTTGAATCTGAAAAAGAGGTGAGCAATCCTCATGATGGGGCGTTGAACCTCATAAAGAAGTGAGAAATCCCCATCGATGGGCTGAACCTCACACAAACCTCCGGTAGTAAGAAAAATATTCAGAACTTCTCTTTCCTTTCTTCTCTGGGGAAGGAGGAGTAGCTCCACTGCCACCAGTTCCTCCTCTAGGGAAGGGGAAGAAGAGCAGAAAACAGCAGCATAAGCAGCTGGAAGAGGCAGGGAAAGAGCAGCAGAGAGGAGATAGAGAGAGAGGGAAGAGAGAAAGAGAAGGCAAAGAGAGAGAGAGAAAAACAGACACTGAGAGAGGAAGAGACAGAGAGACAAAGAGGGAGTCAAAGAGAGAGAGAAAGAAATAGAAAATCAAAGAGAGAAAGAAAGAGAGAAAGAGAGAGATAGAAGTAGTAAAGAGAAAACAGTGTACCATATTGGTTTAAAAGCCAGGGTAAATTTAAAACCTGTAATTGATAATTGAAGGTCTTCTCCATGACCCTATAACACTCCAATACAACCTTGTCATCAGTGTAAACAAAGGCATAGCCCAAAGGCACTGAGGCCACTGACAACCTCTAGCCTTCCTATCAAAAATCCTTGGTCAGGCACAGTGTCTTATGCCTGTAATCCTAGCACTTTGGGAGGCCAAGGTGGGCAGATCACAGGGTCAGGAAATCTAGACCATCCTGGCTAACACGGTGAAACCACGTCTCTACTAAAAATACAAAAAAATTAGCTGGGCGTGGTGGTGGGCACCTGTAGTCCCAGCTACTCGGGAGGCTGAGGCAAGAGAATGGCATGAACCTGGGAGGCGGAGCTTGAAGTGAGCTGAGATCACCCCACTGCACTTCAGCCTGGGTGACAGAGCAAGACTCCATCTCTAAATAAATAAATAAATAAATAAATAAATAAATAAATAATCTTTAACCCAGTAACCCACGGATGCCCCACATGCATTCAATCTGTAGCGGCAACTGCTTTGCTAGCAGAAGAAAGTAGAAAAATAACTTTTAGAGGAAACCTCATTGTGAGCACACCACCAGGTCAGAATGATCCTAAGTCCAAAAAAAAAAAAAAAAAAAAAAAAAAAAAAGCAAAAGAGTAGAGTAGCTTACTAACTCAAAAATCTTAAAGTTTGGGTCTATTCTTTTAGAAAAAAGATGATTTAACATTAACCAATGATAATTCCCTTAACCCAGCAGATTTCCTAACAGGAGATCTAAATCTTAATTAATTACCATACAAAGGTCTGACCAGACCTAGGAGGAACTCCCTCCAGGACAGGACCATAGATGGCTCCTCCCCGGTTACTGAGGGAAGAAGACACAATGGATATTCAGTAATTGATAGGGAAACTCTTGTAGAAGCAGAGTTAGTAAAATTGCCTAATAATTGGTCTGCTCAAATGTGTGAGCTGTTTGCACTCAGTCAAGCATTAAAGTACTTACAGAACTAGGAAGGAACCATCTATACCAATTCTAAGTTAATTTGGACTAAACAAGATCTTATTAATAGCAAAGGATAATTGAAATCCCAAACTTACAAGGTTTTCAACAAAAGTAAAGTTTACTGAAATTTAACAGTGTAGCTTGTATAATCCTAACTTCTAATCTTGTGGACTTAGGCAGTTGAATCCACAGATATTAAGGAAGTTCACTTTGGAGAAAACTGGAAAAAAAAAAAAAACAAAAAAGGAGGGGAAAAATTTATATAAAAAAGAACATTATATGGTAAATTCTTTTCCTAAAATAAATTAGCTGGTTGTTTAAAGAAAGGGATGTTTGCAACAATTCAGAAGTTTGAGGCATGTCAAAGATTGTGAAAGTAGTAGGAAAAAATGTTATAAAAGGGAATTTATGCAAGAAATGTTGTATAATTTAGAAGTAATTATGACTCCTGAATGTAAAACTATTGAAGAAACAGTTTATGTGCAAGGTGTGCAAGGAAAGTAAAATATACTTTGGTAAAAGTGTTTTAAAGAGGCATAAAAATGTGAATTTTTACCTACATTAAAAAGTTAAAATATTTGTTTAAAAGGCTTAAGCAAGTTTTAAAATGTTAATTGTAGAGGAAACACTGTGTGTAAACATATTGACTAATGTTAAAGGAGTATCATCCAGTTTTTCTGTGAACTGGACATTAAAACAAAAGCACAATGGGTTTTTCTTAAAGCACTAACCTGCTCTTTAACAAAAATTATAAAAATTTAAAAAGAGTCTATAAAAATCTAACCTTATGGTCAGATGTTAAAATTTGATACGTATTTCTACAAGGTTTTATTAAAATTGAGTTTAACATTAATAACACACTAATATAAAGGTGAAATTTAGCTTATCTCATGTAAAAATCATACAGAAAGCATTGTCAAATATAAAATGGTGTTTGGCTTTCTTTGGTCTAAAAACTAATAAAAATAGGTGCTAAAGGAAATTTCTCAGTAAGAAGGCACCAAGGACTATAAAGTCCACTGCTGATGTCTCCACATTTAAAACAAAAGAAAAGTTTCTTGGAAATTATATACTTGATTTATCTTCCACTTTCCTTTCCCTTAAAACTAAAAGTCTTATAGCACAGGTAAGGTACCACTCCTGGAATTTCCAGTAAACCAGCACCAGCCTGAGTATCATATTCTCATCAAAGGGTAGAAAGAAGGAAAACTCAAATCAGCCTGGGAAGGACCCTGCCTTGTGCTGCTAACCACTGAGACTGCTGTTCGTACAGTGAAAGGGGGATGAACCCATCACACCCAAGTCAAGAAAGTGCTGCCCCCTCTAGAGTTGTGAGCCACCGTCCCAGGGGAGAGCCCTACTAAACTAAAGCTAAGAAAAATTTAACTCTTTCATCTGTTTTATTACTCTTTCTTCTTTCTTGGTTCTGTTGCTTACCATCCAGTTATGAACATAACCAAGTCAATTTTGCCTCAAACTGTTTGCGTTTAATGCTTGCCTTGTTATACCATGTGGGGACTTGCTAAGTCAACAACAGCTCTCTACTTCAGAAAAATACCTCTATCCATCCTGACTCTCCTCAGACTGGGCATTAGTGAATTGGGACCTTTTAATCCGGGGAGATTTTGGTAAAGACCCCAGTGTCAACCAGGAGTCTTGCTCTCCAATGTAGAGCTTTTATGCTGTAGTTGGTTCAACATTCTGTGGACCACTAAAGAGCAAGAACGGACTGCCCCAACCAGTTTCTCTAATTTCCTAAAACCATACATTCATTTTACTAGAGGGATAGCTCCCTGCCCCCACCCCAAATCCCCACAACTGTCAGCTAGACTAGTGAAATTCTACACAGGTTTTTATCTCAAACTCTCAAAGTTCTTCCCCTTTTCCAAGCCAGTTCCCTTCTATAAGCTGGTTTTATGGTATGGGTGCTAAGGTTTCAGGGACAGATCCTATTGGATTCTTTGAAATGCATTTCTTTGATCCCAAGTCACCTGCACCTTCTTCTAAGTCTTCTAAAACTTCTCACAATGGAACAATTGCTCCTCCTCCATCTAACGACAAGACCGAGATAGCTATTGTAGAAATTAAAGATTTTAAAACAAACTTTGGCAATTAAGATAGGATACCATGATGCAAATACCTGGTTGGAATGGATCAAATATTCCATCAGCATGTTGAACAAAGGCAATTGTTATGCTTCTGCACATGTCAGGCCAGAGGCCCAGATTGTTCCCTTTCCACTAGGGTGGTCCTCCAGTTGACTGTCGTGGGCTGTATGGTAGCTTTTTTCCAGGATTCTACAGCCTGGAGTAACAAGTCATGCCATGATCTCTCTCTGCTATATCCTGAAGTCTGGCACCCTGCGGATTAGCACCTGAGGGCCATCCAGTGTCTCCCAACACTAAGTTCACTTCGTGTGTCTCACAACAGTGAAGAAACTTAGTGTTCCTTGGAGACCTGAAGGAATGCAGTGAGCTTACAAATTTTCAAGAGCTTATCAATCAGTCAGCTATTATGCATCCCCGAGCAGATGTGTGGTGGTATTGTGGTGGACCTTTACTGGACACTCTGCCAAGTAACTAAAGTGTCACTTACGCTTTATTTCTTTCACCCTGGCATTTCATCAACCAGAAAAAGGAAAGTAAGACATCATAAAGCAAGATAAGCCCCTTATGGGTCTTTTGACTCTCACGTCTATTTAAACACAATTGGAGTCCCATGAGGAATACCAGATCAATTCAAAGCCCAAAATCAAATAGCTGCAGGATTTGGGTCAATATTTTGGTGGGTGACAGTTAATAAAAATATAGTACATCTACTACAATCAACAGCAATTTATTAACCATACTAGGGATGTTGTTAAAGGAAGAGTTGAGCAATTAGGGTCTACTAGCCAGATGGCTTGGGAAAATAGGATAGCCTTAGACATGATATTAGCAAAAAGAGGAGGAGTTTGTGTCATGATTAAAATTCAATGTTGTACCTTCATCCCAAACAATACTGCTCCTGATGGAAGTATAGCAAAGGAATTGCAAGGTCTGACTGCTCTGTCCAATGAGTTAGCCAACAACTCAAGGGTAAAGGACCTCTTTACAGAAAGGCTAGAAAAGTGGTTCGGTAAATAGAAAAGAATAATAGCCTCAATTCTTACTTCCTTCACAGCCATAATGGGTGTACTTATTCTTGTCAGGTTCTGTGTCACACCGTGCATCCGTGGGTTGGTGTGGAGGCTTATAAAAATGGCACTTACTAAAACCTCCCTTAACTATCCTCCACCTTATCCAGAGAAACTTCTTTTGGAAAATCAAGCAGAACAACTAAGCCAAGACATGTTAAAAAGTTTGAAAAGACAGAGCTGTAAGGAAATGAAAGAGGAGGGGTTGTTAGATATGAGTTGTAAATTTATTTTCAAAGAATCAATATGTCAGTATGTTCAATTATTTGCCTTCTACTTTTAAACTTAACTTCCTAGTAAAGCCACTTTTTTTTATTACCTGCTCCACCCTGACTCATTCCAATTACCTACTCCACCCTGACTCATTCTGATTACCTGCTCTGTCAAAACCATTTTTACCACCAAACCACTCACCCCGTCACTCTCTCTAAATTAGCCAGTCGGAATTAGTTTAGCCTGTGCAGTCTAACCCTAGCCAATAGGGGAACAAGACAGCAGCAGGGACTAAGTGCATCAGGGATAAGAACCCCTTCCCCTCCCTTATCCAAGTGTGAGCTCACCATTGCTCCTTCTGTAAGGGCACACCCTTCTGTAGAAGTAACTTGCCTTGCTGAGAATTAAAAGGAAAATTTTATATTTGAGTGTTATTTCTTTTGAGGTACTGAAATTTTATTTATAACAAATATATGAGATATGGAAGATTGTAGCACATAACAAATAATAAATATTGGAGAAATTATGACATAAATGATGAGACCTAAAATGCAAAGTGTTATTGATTTTGAAGAAAATTATTTTACAAAGATGATATGTTTGTAATTAAAAAAATAACGGCGGGGAGCAGTGACTCACATCTGTAATCTCAGCACTTTGGGAGGCCAAGGCAGGTGAATCACGACGTCAGGAGTTTGAGACCAGCTTGGCCAACATGGTGAAACCCCATCTCTACTAAAAATACAAAAATTAGCCAGACTTGGTGGTGGGTGCCTGTAGTTCCAGCTTCTTGGGAGGCTGAGGCAGAAGAATCCCTTGAACCTGGGAGGCAAAGGTTTCAGTGAGCTGAAATCACGCCACTGCATTCCAGCCTGGGTGACAGAGTGAGACTCCATCTCAAGATAAAATAATAATAATAACAAAAACTATAACCCTAAATTGAATTTTTTTTAATTTACTTTTTTTTTTAAGTCTTTAAATGAAAGGTGCTCATTACATCTGTGGCAATATTTTTAAAAACAGATATATATATAGAGTACCAAAATTCCTGAATTTCAAGAATAAATAAAAATAGTCATATGTATTTACACAGGAAAATGATTATATAAAAATGAAAGAAGATCTCATAAGTTTCTTAAGTACTTTAATGGGAGTTACATAACAGTTGAAATAAATTGACATTTGAGACAAAAGTCCTATACCCTCACAACATTTACCATTAACATGTATTTAAAAGAGATAATTTTTTCTCTTCTTTTTATGGATTTTTCTCTTTCTATAGATTTTTCTATATCTACTGATATTGATATACATACATATATCAGAGGTTAAATAATAGTTATGTACATGTATATATATAGGAGTTGTAGTTGTAGAGATAATATATATACACATACTATGTGTATATATATCAGATGTTAAAGAATAGTAATCATACTTGTGATTAAAACAAAAGAAATATTTAATATTTTTATATTTTATAACACCGCTTTGGGTCAGAGACATGATGAAATAATTTATTTGTTTTAATCATACACTCTGGGATACTATTGATAGTCATCAGACATTCTCATAAGATATTTGATATGTACTAGAAGCTAGTCTTATTGAGTCACAAAAGAATTTAAAATATACACTTTTTAGAGATGAGTACGTGTGAGTCCCTCCTTTCCTAACTAAAAGGAGAGAAAGCAGAGATTTGGGGACTTACAAGCAATTGTTGAGAATATGATTCTTTAGGCTGTGTAATAAAACAGAAACACTCTGTTTAAGCCAGTGAAGTTATGAACATAAAGATAATGATACAACAGTGTTAATATAACTTCTGTCCCTTCTGGCAATGCTGTTGATTCATGATTGTTTGTAAAATCATCAACAGGTATGCTGAACTGGAAAAATCCATTATTGTTTTTACATATAAAAAGTAAAAATGAGACCTGGAATAAATGTCTTAAAGTCATGTCTGTAAAAAATAAGGCATAATAAAACCACAGCTTTTTAATGACATCTTCTAGTGGAATTTTTTTCTACTTCTGTATTTTTATCTAGCATGAAAGGTTTATTGATGTTCTGTTTGAGGTTATAACTCAATTCAACCAAAGAAGGTCAGGGTCTCTGTTTAATTTCTGTAACACTAATTAGTTAATGAGCTTCATTTGAATTGTTAGAAGCTTTCTTTATAAGTACAATGCTTGAAGAGACCAGAGGCAAAATTCTCCCATTAGACATCCATCTGTAAGCATCACTAATTTCAACGGAAGTTTCTACATAAATAGCCTGGGATAGAACTTAGATCTAGAAAACAAGGTCTGGGAAAAGTCAGTAAATGTTTTATTTTTCTAATTCATTACTTTTGTAATTAGTTTAACAATATCTACTTACAACATGTCTTCCAAAATGTTAATTATTACAAAAGAGAAATAATCTTACATTTTTGTTTTTGGATTATTCTCATATGTTTAGAAATAAACTTTACTTAAAGTGAATTGAAGAGTGAAAAAAGAAGATGTTAAATGTACTTAACGGTTTCAAAACTGTGGTAATAAAGTCTTCCCTGTGATACACTGAAAGCAATTTCACACACATTGACTCCAATTCAGGATATGACAAGTACCTTTCCATATAAAGCATTAAGCCACATAAGGGATTGAAATCAACTTGCTCAGATCCCTGGGGCACTTCGCTGACCTAACTGATAATTAAAGATTGACTAGATTTTAGTTGAAAATCATAACTAATGTTATAAAATCAGAGGACTGCTGCTGCATTTTGCTTCTGTTGCATGTACAATTAGCATTTTCTCTATAATATTTTTAATTGGAATTGTGGCATGTATTATTCTTTGATCATTCCATTGTTAATAGTTTTCATGTTGTTTTACCTAAGATATATTGAGGAGTATAAGGATAAGAAATTTAGAAAAAGTACATACTATGAAGACGTTACATTTCAGTATGGTATGTGCCCTTACACCACAATTTGGATAGTATTATTCAATTATCTTTTGTTATGTTTTTATTAAGAAACATAAAATAATGGTGGTGGTATTATTATTTTGCTTTAGAAACAGTAACATTAGGTAGGGATACTTGGATGCGTTTCCAAATATGGGAGTCAATCCTTATCTTTTTACAATATATTTTAAGCCAAATTGAAGTGGGAAAAGTTCCTTTATCCCCCTCGCAGGGCTTGCAACAGGGACGTGACTCGCTTTTTTGTTGTTCAGCTACTCAAACCCCTAGGAGGAGCATGCAGAGGAGCAGTTCATGAGGCTCTGATCCCACTTCAGCCACTAGGACTGAGTGTTTGCAGCTCCAGAAGCCCCAGTAGGCACGTGTTACAGTGTGCTCTTTCAGTTTTGCTGTTTGCAGGCAGCTTGTGTTAATCAGCTCAATTAGACCCTCTGCCTTATCCCGAGGACAGAGGGCTTTCTGTATCCTGGGTTCTTGCCTTGATGTACCAGAAAAATCAGATCACATGTGGGCTTGGAGGATGGGTGCAAGGTTTTATTGAGTGGAGGTAGCTTTCAGTGAGGTGGATGGGGAGGCCAGAACGGTGATAGAGTGGGAAGATGATCTTCCCCTGGAGTCGGGCCGCCCAGCATCCGGACTCTCCTCCAAGTGAATTCCCCTTGGCATCTGTGACATTCCGCTGTGGATGGCCTGCCGGCCTCTGTCGGTATGCTCTTCTGCTGGTGTATTCCTCTAGACGTCCAGCCGCTTGCGTGTGTGTCTGCTTAAAGTCTCGGGTTTAGATGGGCACCGGATGGTGAGTGTGGCGGGCCAGAAGGCAACTTTTTAGGTGTGAAAACAGAAATACTTTAACTGATTTAGGTCTGAGGGTGGAGTCCTCTCCAGGGACCCTGTCCTTCTCTACCCAGCACATCCCTACACCGCTTCCATGTCAAAATGTTCTCTATAGTTAAAATAAATATATAGTTTTAAAAAAAATAGCATTTCACAGAAATTTAAAAAGTGTTCAAAGTTTATATATATATTTTAAATTGTGTATGTTTTATTTCTTCAAACTTTCTTGAGGTATAATTGAGAAATAGATTGACTTCTTAGTTTGCTGTAGTCTCTCTTGTTTATTTTTGCTTCTGTTGTCTATGCTTTTGGTTTCAATAAAAACAATAAAATATGCAAATGTGATGCTTTGATATACATAGATATTGTGAAATTAACACCACAACCAAGCAATTTAGCACATCCATCACCTCACATAGTTGTCATATTTTTTATATTGTGTGGCAAGAATATTTAAGATGTACTTTATCAGCAAATTTCAAGTATACAATATGGCATTAACTTTAGTCTTCATGCTGTACATTAGATCCTCAGAACTTATTCATATTATAACTGAAATTTTGTACCCTTTGACCAATATTTCCCCATTTCTTACACCTCTGATCCCTGACAAACACTGTTCTACTCTGTTTTTATGAGTTTGACTTTTTTATCTTTCACACATAGGTATTAATACGTGGCATTTGTCAATCTGTCTCACTTTGCTTACCATAATACTCTCAGGTTTCATTCACGTTTTTTAAAATGGCAGGATCTCCTCCTTCCTTAAGTCTGAATAACATTTTATTAAATGCACATGCCGCATTTGCTTGATCCATTCATCCTTCATTGGTCACCTAGGCTGTTTCCATGTCTTGGCTGTTTTGAGTGGTGCTGCAATGGGAATGCAGTTATGTCTTAACATACTCTTATCATTTTCTTTGGATATATATCTAGAAGTAGAATTGTTAGATCATGTGGTAGTTCCATTTTTGATTGTTTTGAGGAACTTTCATGCTGTTTTCCATCATGACTGTACCAGTTTGCATTCCCATCAACAGTGCATAAATCTTCCCTTTATTTCACATTCTCTTCAGAAGGTGTTGTCTTTTGTCTTTTTTGATAATACCCAACCCAATAGGTGTGAGATTATATCTCATTATGGCTTTGATTTGCTCTTTCCTGATGATTAGTTCAGCAACTTTCCATGTACCTGTTGGCAATTTTAACCCTTTATTTAGAAAAAATGCCTATGCAGATTCTTTGCCTTTAAAAAATTTGATTATTATTTATTGCCATTGAGTTGTGTGTGTTCCTGATGTATTTTGGATATTTGCCACTTATCAGGTATACAGTTTGCAAATATTGTCTCCCAACCCATAGGATGTCTTTTCATTTCGTTGATTGTTTCCTTTGCTATACAGCTTTATTTTTATCTGTCTCTGTTTTTTTGAATCGACACACAGTAAATGAACGTATTTATGGGATACAACGTAATGTTTTACTTCTTTGTTGTAGTCTCTCTTGTTTATTTTTGCTTTTGTTGTCTATGCTTTTAGTCTCAGTGAAAAAAAAAATTTGTTAAAACCAACTTTCAGGAGCATTTTCCCTACATTTTTTTCTCGTACTGTTATAGTTTCAGGACTTACCTTTAGGTCTTTAATTCATTTCAGGCTAATTTTTTGAGTGGTTTAAGATGGGGTTTATTAACGGGTTCTTGATTCAGCTCCATTGGTCTATGTGTATGACTTTTTGCCAGTGCCATAGTATTTTCATTGTTATACTTTCATAAAACCATTCATGCTATCCTTCTAATGGAGTTTTAATGGGTTTTGTGGTCCAAGGGTATGAATAAGCTTCACCCTTGAACTCTAGGATTTTCACCAAGACATTCTTGTCTATGAAAATTTGCTAGTTGATTTTTCTGTGAGGGTTACTAATGCCAGAGACCTTCTGTTTTACCATCCTGCTTATGTTATTTTTGTGGAAGCTTTTCATTCATGATACTTTGAGCTCTTTAATGTAAGCTAAAAAAAAAAAAAAAAAGCAAGAAAATAGGAAGATATTTCTTTACAATGGTATCATGTTTGAGTTCATATTCACAGCTTTGTTAATTTGATAGACATAATAACATTACAAGAAAATCAAGTACAAACATGAAATATATCAAAGTTACCAATTACAGTACCATAATGCTCAACTCCATTGTTCATTATTGTGATTCTGATTCTTCTCTCCTATGACAAGTGTAATAATGAGAAGAAAAAATGCACAAAATTAACTTATTCTGAAGACAAAGATAATAATGAGGCTAGATGAGAGCATACAATTAACATTTCTAACTTTGTCATTGTGTAGGTTGTGCAGTTTCTATAATTGAGGACTTTATAAAATAAGATATTTTAACAGTATTTTTTTATTGTGATATAATTCAACAACAGAGGACTTATATGAGATAAAGAATTGGTGTCTCTGGTGTTATATATTTCAGGTACAATTCTTACTTTGTTCTACAGAATTAAGACACTCTCTTTGCAATGTAATAAGATATTTACATATGTGTGATATCCAAGATATAAATTTTAACTTTAATATGGGCTGTTGAATATATTTGAACTAAAAATAGTATATATACTTCAAAATATTTAGTTCAATGAGGAAAGGTATTTTTAGACCTTTCTATTTACATAAAACCAAAATTATCTTAAAATATATATGCAAATAACTAAGACTATTAATAGATAACAATTGTAAGGTGTTAAACATTGTTCTAAATGCTCATTTAATTCTGAAAGTCATCTACGTAATGAGTTATTTTTCGTTACTTATTTACAAAAGGGTACCTAACCAGGCCCACAGCTATCATGTGACAGAACCAGAAATCATAACTAGAATTTAGGATCCCAGAGCCCATTTGCTCCATCAGTCTCCTGTACTGCTAGGCAACATGTTCTCATCTTCATGGTCTTTTATTATGGACTTTATCATCTCTTGAGATCTATAATGACCACACTGGCAGGTTTCTAAATTGTCTTCTTCTATTTTATTTATAGTATTAAAGTAAGCTATGATGACCCTAGAGTGAAATATCTGTTACTATCTTTTCATAAAAGAAAGGATGTCGCAAACGTTTCTATTTTCCTCTAATTCTTTCCATTTGCCTTAGAAATATTCACAAGAATTAACGATTTCTCTCCCTTTCAAGCCTACTTGACAAAATGCAATTCTAAGCCATTATAGATTCTGTAACATATTGCTAATAATTTTGTTATTCCACCAGCATGAATTTATTCTTTATATAATGACTCGTAGCAATTGTCACTGCTAATATTTGAGCAAAGTGTAGTTGGAAACAAAAATTAAAAGGTTGAGTTAGAAAAGTTTATTTTAAAAGCAATGCACTAACTCATTTAGAAATGTTTTGTGATAGAATTCGAAAAGTATTCTCTAACCACACAGCTGACATCACTCTGGTTTTGTAAAGATAGATTCGTTCTATATATTTTTTACAAATTTCTGAGCTGTACTCTTTCCAACTAGATGAGTATATAAATATTTGTATGCAATTTATTTAACAATATTATTTAATAAACATTTTTAGATCTATATATATTTTATATAATGCATATACAGAAATGTTTCCTACCAGATCCTAAGATTATAGATTTGGATTTTATATGATTAAAGTCAGAATGTGTATTTAAATGTAACTTTGATTAAGGTGTAAATATATCTCCTTTAAACTATTTTTGCTTCTAATTGGAAAGGAAAGATATAACACTAAGCAACTAAGACTTTGTTTCAAACATTTAAAGGTATGTCACTTATTTCACCATCTAATGGCAGCAGAGCTTCAAATAAATTAAGCCTAATTATAGTGTTGTGATAAAGAGCACAAAGTATTACTACACACTATGCAAATGGCAATAATGGTATTTTATGTAAAATTATGCCTCGGTTTCTTCATGTCTAAAATGTTGATAATAATGTCTACCTAGTATGTTTGCTGTGACTATACATAAATTATTTATGCAAAGCACTTAAGGCAGAATCTAGCATACAGAACTTTAGCTATTAAGATTCTGCCTGAGCTTTTGGATTCTCTGTACTATTGTAGCCTCATTAGTATTATACTGTCACCAAATGAGTTGACCCTTGAAAATGTGTGCATATTATCTACAGTTTGTCATCTCTAGGCCTGGAGGGAGTCAGACTGAATCACACAATACATAGGACAATCATTTTGAAGTCTAAATCTTCATTTTATGAGAAAAAAACAAAAGTTTATTAAAATTAAATATATATCTTATTTTATTACATAAAAGTACTGTGGAAGTCACATTTTAATTTCTTTTTGTAGTATTTATATTCTGTCTAATTACTGAACAATATTATACGGCTGTTTCTAGATAATGCAGAATCAGTTGCTTATATTTTCAGTTCAACTTATGTCTCTCATATGCATCCTTTAGTGTAATGCAGCAATGATAGAAAAAATGATGCAAATTCTGAAAATTAATTTTTTAGGCTTCAAATTAAACAGGCATTAGAATGCCTTAAAGTCAGCTAAAATTATAAAATTTTTACACATCAAAGTAATATTTATTGATATTGAATTCAAAGCAAGAATGTACAGTGATTACATCCTGTTTAAAATTATTGACATTATTTTAGTTTATGTAGTCATAATTGTTCATATTCTGAAACTTTGCATTTTCATGTTTTAATTTGTATATTCTGGAATTTTTTTAAAAGATTAAGAATAACTCATTATCCATTATTTAGGTTAATTTATTATATACACGTATGAATAAAAGTTTTATCAAGAAATTTAAACAAGCTAGTGATAGGCAAATACATCTTCTGTAAAATGTTTTTTATTTTTTACACACTTGAAAATATGGAATTGTACTAAACAGTTACCATTTTCAAGTTTAAAGTCAGGTTTTAAGACAAGCTAATTCTCTATAGAGAGTGATTAGAAAAAATAATATTTGACAAAAGCAAATATCAGAAACTAGATAAAATGATTAAGAATAAATCAGGTTGTATATGAGTTGGAAAATAAGATTTTTCTGAAATATATGATACTATTTAATAATTAAGTCCTCAGGATTTTACTTTTATTGTGTGATGGAAATAATCCTTTAAAAATAAACATACTCAAGGTAGTTTATTAGCTATCTAATTAAATATGACTGTCATTGACAGAAATACTCTGGGATTCTTAACCTGCCAGTAGGCATGTAATTTACTAGTATTTAGCCATTTAAAACAAAGAAAGAAAGAAAGAAAGAAAGAAAGAAAGAAAGAAAGAAAGAAAGAAAGAAAGACAGAAAGACCTCCCATATTCTATAGTCCAGCTAATACTGTTTGTCTCAATAAAATATTGATAGTTTCTGTAATTTCATCATAGCTGAAGTATTTTTAATGTAAATATCAAATATGTTATGAAAAATAGAAACACTGAATGACTAGCAATCACAGATAACAAATTCATTATTTATGTATCATTTATTTAACAAAATGCATTATATTATCATCGTGAACTTCAGTAATTTGGTCAGTGCTTGAAAATATCAAAATAAACCAAGCATATCCTCATATATATATATATATATATATATATATATATAATGATCAAATAAGTTAGAGTTCGACAAATAATTACAACAAAATAGTATAAGCTAGAACGTGTATATTGTACGTGTCCTGGAAGCTCTGTTTAACAAATATTATGAAGATCGACGGAACCCCATAATCTAGAAATGGATGTTTATTCATTTATTAAATATCTTCCTGTCTCCTTCTTTAGCTCTAGATACAGGCAAAGATATATAGGTATTGAGTGATAGAT
The DNA here is from genome assembly GCF_047675955.1 of Chlorocebus sabaeus. Taxonomy (NCBI): domain Eukaryota; kingdom Metazoa; phylum Chordata; class Mammalia; order Primates; family Cercopithecidae; genus Chlorocebus; species Chlorocebus sabaeus. The sequence goes on along the minus strand of NC_132910.1, from coordinate 83,769,336 downwards.
TACATAAAATATGGCAGTTTAAAAAATATTATGTTCTTTAACATTTTTTCATGTTTTTCTAATTTGGTGATGTCCACATTCTTCATCTAGTTAGCTCTCATTTATGTAAATTGAAATAGACTTATTTTATTCTTTTGTCAAGCTAACAGACTTGCAGCAACAACAAGAAGGAAATGTGCATAAATACAGATCAACAATAAATGTGTTGCTGGTGAAACTCTCAGAAACAGATACTATGTTGGATTTTGTATCAACCTGTTGAAAAAAAGGAAGTAAGCAGGACTGGGCAGCAGAAGAAACAGAAATAGCAACACGTTTAAAAAGACATCTAGGTTTACTTTGAGATTATTAAGGAGAGAGATAGCCAAGAAGAGCCCTTTCATAATCAGAACCAACACTGGGGTTTGGAAAGACTACCTTTGTACTTACTCAAGAGCAATTCGAGCAGGATATGGACATACTTTAAAACAGTCCCTTAGCTGCGCACAGATCCATCAATAGAGGATAGAATACCCACTTGCACTAGGGGTTTAAGCACAACATGACCAAATGAGGAACAGTAAGATACTCTGACCCAGGGGCAACTACTGGGAAGCCTGACTTAAAAATCGCACACATCCCTGAAGCCTGGAAGCCTGAGTAAATGACAAAGGCTTAATCCTCTCTTGGCGAGTATCAGAGAGGAAATCAGAGACGACAAATTCAATCTACTAGTCTTGTGATTATTAATTTTAGGTGTCAATTTGACTGGATTAAGGGATATCTAAATAATATTATTTCTAGGTTTGTCTGTGAGGGTATTTTCAGAGGAGATTGGCATATGAGTGTCTGAGTCAGTGGACTGAGTGAGGAAGATCCACCATCAATGGGGTTAGGGGAGAACTATTTAATTGGTGGGAATAAAACATAAAGGCAGAGAAAAGGTGAATTTGCACTTGCACTCTCTCGGAACAGGGACATCCTTCATCTGTCTTTGGCTGTTAGAAATCTGAGGTCTCTGGCCTTGGATTCTGAAACTTGTACTATCAGATTGCCATGGTTCTCAGGTGTTTGGCCCCATACTAATAATTACAGCATCAGCTTGCCTGGTTTTGAGAATTTCAGGCTTGTATTGAACCATGCTACAGGCTTCCCTGGGCTTCCATCTTTCTGATGGCCTATCTTAAGATTGCACAATCTACATAATTTTATGAGCCAATTCTTTTAATAAATCCCTTCTTATCTATGAATCTATCGATCCATCCACCTACCTATCCTGTAGGTTTTGTGTGTCTGAGGCACCTAGAAAAATAAAATTTCCTTGCTAAAAATAGAGAGAAAATGAAATACTTTCTGAACTGCATTGGCAGCCTCCAAACTATCACACGTCCAATGGTAAAGGGTCAAAATCTAACTTTTTAAGGGAGCTAAAACATGACAATTATTGAGTGGTAAGTGATTTATGCTGTTCCAGGGCTAAAACTCAAAAATATAGAAAAGAAATCTAAAAAAGAGTAATGGAGGCTATATACTGTGGAAGAACTTGATTTTAGAGGGTTACTTCAGCCAAGTCACTAAATAAATAAAAGGGACCAGGCAATAAAGCACAACATACAACCCTGGGGAAAAGGTGATAAAGGGAATCATTATTCAGAGTTGTGAAATATGTAAAAGATTCAGTTTTCAAGAACAAAATATCAGACATGTTTAAAAAAAAGGAAAGTAGGACCTACACACAGGAAAGATGAAGGCCATAGACACTGTTTATTAAGTGGGGCAGATATTGAATTTAGCAGATAAAAACTCCAAAGGCTTAAAGAAATAGAAAGTTGCCCCATGTTCAGGGATCAGAATAGCTAATATTTTTGAGATAGTAATAATCTTCAAATTAAACTAAGAATTGAATGAAATCACCATCAAAATCCTGGATGACTTGTATTTATTTATTTATTTTACAGAAATGGACAAATTGATTCTAAAACTCTCACAGAAATACAATTGTCCAAAATAGTCAGCGCAATCTGTCAAATTTCATACCTTAAGACAAAGTTATCTTATTCTGTCAATGTGGTACTGTTATAAGTAGAGGTATATAGAACAATGGAGCAGAATCAAGAGGCCAGAAATAAACCCTTACATTTATGATCAGTTGATTTTTGACAAAGATGTCAAAGGGGAAAAATTGACTTTTCAACAAATGATGATGGTACAACTCAAAACCAAATGCTAAAGAATAAGGTTTAAACTATCTCACCAAAGTCACAAAATTTATTTGTATTTATTTATTTTTTTAAAAACATAATTTAATACAAAATCTATCACAAAACCCAGATGTAATATTTACAAAACTATAAAACTATTTGAAGATAACACAGGAATAAACTTTTGTGACCTTGAGTTAAGTAATGTTTTCTCAGATATGACACCTAAAGTACAGGTAATAAAATTCCTTTTTAAAAAGGACTTCATCAAAATTAACATTTTTTTTTTTTTACCATAAATGGTACCATCAAGAATGTGAAAATACAACCAGCAGAATGGGAAGAAAATTTACAAATCATGTATCTCATAAGGTACTTGTTTTTCTTACCTTTTGGCTAAGATCAAGTGTAATATTAAGTGTCGTAAAGTATTTGTATTTAAAATTTATAAAATACTCTTAGTAATAAAAAGATAAACAGATCAATTTAAAATGATAAAGGATTTGAATAAACATTTCTTCAAAGAAGATATACACATAGCCAATACATATAGGAAAATATGTTTAGTATCATTAGTTATTAGAGAAATGCAAATCAAAACCAAAATGAGATACTGCTTGCATCTACTAGAATGGCTATAATGAAAAAAAGACAATAGTAAGTGCTGACATGGACTTCAAGAATTTTGAACCCCTCTGCAGTGTTAGTTGGAATGTATAATGCACAGCCACTTTTCAAAACAGTTTGGGAGTTCCTCAAAATGTTAAGCATAGAGTTATGACATGACCGAGTAATCCACTCATTTGTATATATCCGATAAATGAAAATATATGTCTGCCTAATATTGGACATATATTTTAATCTTTATAGTAGCATTATTCACAATAGCCAAAAATACAGACAACCTAATTGTCCTTAAACTGATGACTGTATAAACACAATATATCATATACACACAATGGAATATTATTCCACAGTTAAAAAGGATGAAATACTGATACATACTACATCATAGATGAATCTCGAAAACATTATGCTAACGGAAAGAATTCAGTCAGAAAAGGCTTCATTCTTTATGATATAATTTATGTGAATTTCCGGAATTAACACATTTATAAAGACAGAAAGCAGCCTAGAGCTGGGAGTGAGGAAGAGATAGAAAATGACGTTATTGGGTTATGGGTCCTCTTTTTGGGGTGATGAAATGATGTAAATTTAGACTGTGTTCATGCTTACAAAATTATGTGAATATTTTAAAACCATGGAATTGTGCACTTTAAAAAACTGAATTTATGCTATAGGAATTATATTAAGAAAGATATTAAAACAAAAGGAAAATGAGAATGTACTTTTGTCTCCACTATTTGCTCTTCTATCCCTTGGCTAGGAAAACAAATCCAAGAAGATTTCTTTGCCATATTTTACCTGGAAGACCTGTATTTTTCAGTGAGTTTATTCTTGAGGTCTCCCCAGTTTTTAGGGATCTACAGACTGCCAAAATATAACTTTCCCTAAGATTCATGAAGCTGGGATTCGTTAGCTATCAGGGCAGTCTCTCTGGGAAGATATTGTGAGCATTGGCTCCTCATATGAAATAAACTATTCTTCATAAAAGTGGATCATCAGAACTGAGCAAATGTCAATCATTCTAAAAAAAAAAAATGACTCTGACCACATAAATGATTTGTTCTATCATCCTGATAAAAACGGAGACCATTTTTTTATTGAACCTGAAATATAAGGAGACTCAATGGTAGTATTTATTTCTAAAGTCTGATGGATAAGTGAGAATCAGATACCACTTAAAATATTTTTATTTAGTTTACAGAACTAAAGATTACCAGTTATTGAGGGTTAGGGATTGCTTAAGAAGAAAATGAAAAGGCTTTCTCATATATCCATAAAGAGAGAATGTTAAATAACAAGAATGACACTTCAAATGGTATCTATGGCAAAAGTTGTAGCTCCCAATTTTTTTTCTGTCATGTGTAATTAATACTTACTCTTCTCAATTTTTGTTCAACAGAAAGTGTAATAGTTCAACATCTGGCTTTAATGCAGCTGTCTGCTTCAGAACATGAGTGAATTTCTGGGAAACATGACTTAGTTCATTGGTAAATATGAAGTTTGTTTAAGCAATGTCAGCTTGGAAGACAATTGAGATAATGGATGAAAGTACCTAGTATAATAATTTCCATGAAGCTGAGATTGTGGTTTTTGAAGACACACATGCTGGCCTGTTACTTACAGTAGAGTCTTTAGGCAAACATCAGAATAAAATGGAAATTATCTGTAGATGATAAAGAGTAAAATCTGTGCTTAATTTACTACAGTATCCAATAATATCAGAAGGCAGAGGAGTAACATTCTCTTTCTCTACTGGTACAAGTACAGTAGACGACCATTTCATAAGGTTTTTTTGTTTGTTTTTTGTTTTTGAGGCAGGGTCTCAGTCATTCAGGCTGGAGTACAGTGGCACAATCATGTCTCACTGCAGCCACTGGAGAACAGTAATGCAAGCATGGCTCACTGCAGCTTTGACTTCCCCGGCTCAGGTGATGGCTCCCACCTCATCCCACAAGTAGGTTGGACTCCATGGAGGTTGTTCACCATGCCTGGCTAATGTTTTTGTATTTTTTTGTGGAGACAAGGTTTCACCATTTTACCCAGGCTGATTTCAAACTCCCGGCTCAAGGGATCCGCCCACCTCAGCCTCCCAAAGTGCTGAGATTACAGGTAAGAGATGCTGTGCCAGGCCTTCATAAAGGTTTGATCAGTGTTTCTCTTGAAAATAAAAAATATATTATGGATAGCGAGATCATTAACAAGTCACCATATTCAAAACACAAAGTTAAGTTTCTGAAGTATTTACATTATTAATATTTTAGTCATGAAAAGTTAATTTCAGGAAGGCTAGTCATCTATTATTGTTTAATGACTCTTTCCAGGAAGCTTTTACAATAGTTTTGACATAATTAGGAAACCCCTGAGTGTGTCACAATTCACTTATTTCTGGCATCTGTTTTATAAGACAAAAGATCACGTCTTTGTGATTTTCTTTTTTTTTTTTTTTTGAGACGGAGTCTCGCTCTGTCGCCCAGGCTAGGGTGCAGTGGCCGGATCTCAGCTCACTGCAAGCTCCGCCTCCCAGATTCACGCCATTCTCCTGCCTCAGCCTCCCGAGTAGCTGGAACTACAGACGCCCGCCACCTCGCCCGGCTAGTGTTTTGTATTTTTCAGTAGACGACACGGGGTTTCACCGTGTTAGCCAGGATGGTCTCGATCTCCTGACCTCGTGATCCGCCCGTCTCGGCCTCCCAAAGTGCTGGGATTACAGGCTTGAGCCACCGCGCCCGGCCGTCTTTGTGATTTTCAATGGATTTTGGATAAACTTAAAGATTGTTTTAGATGTAAGAAAAACTCTGATTTTTTTTGTTTTGTTTCTTCTGAATTTAGAATCCAATATTGAGAAAAAAAATCAAAAAAATTAACAGAGAATATGTTGCTTGATTAAAATAAAACAGTGAGTAGATTTGACACATGTATATTTAGTAAAGTAACATGAAAATTCTTTAAAACAAATGTCAAAGAAGCTACTATTAGTATTGTAAGGAGCCTTATAGAACGTAATTAGAAAATTACTTTGTTTTTACTTTTTTTACAGTCAAACACATAATGAGGTTGTATCAGTCAGGGTTCTCCAGAGAAACAGAATCAATAGGACTTATAGAAAAAGATTTATTATAAGGAATTGGCTCTTGCAGTATGGAGCCTGAAAAGTCCCAAGATCTTTAAGCTGGAGGCCCAGGGGAGTCAATAGTGTAGTTCCAGTTTGAGTCCTAAGGCCTGAGAACCAGGAGAGCTGATGCTGTAAATTCCAATCTGAAATTTATAAATTTAAATTTAAATTTACAAATTTAAATTTCTTTTTGTGCATTTTGCACAAAAAGAATTGATGTCCCAGCTCATGCAGTCATCTAGGAAGAGTGCCCTCTTAATCCTTTGGTTCTATTCAGGTTTTCAATGGATTGGATGAGGCACACACGTTAGGAGCAATGTGCTTTACTCAGTCTATTGATTCAAATGTTAATCTAATCCAGAAACATCCTCACAGACACATTCAGAGTAACCTTTGACCAAGTACCTGGGTATCTGTGGCCCAGTCAAGTTGACACATAAAATGGATCATCACACTGGTCAACTTGAAGAAAACACAATTATTCTATTAAAACATTAGAGTTTACATGGATGGGAAAAATAACCTTTTATTACTCTTTGTGAAGTAGTAACTCTGAAACCAATTTATTATATTAACAGACAAAAAGCCAACTCCGAGTTTTTCATTAATATAATATTTGGCAGAATAACTGATGAATTAATTTCATTAAAATAAATAGCTCGTAAGAAAACTTTGCCAAAATTTTAATATATTAAAAATGTTTTTTAAAATTTAGGTATTATATACAAAAGCGATAAAATTTCTTTCCCTTAAATGTTCTACAATTTGCTATACTACCTCAAAATTTGTTTTTCACTGTGTTCTTTTATATTCTGGATCTAATTAGCACTTTTTTATAAGGATGAAATTGCTGTCTCGTTCATATCACAAAACAAAAACCAAAATAATATTTGTATTTCTCTGTAACTACATTTTTAATGTATTCTTAACCATTCATAATACTTACAAGCAATTATATTCTACATTACTTAATATATATTATATTTTAGAAAAAACTGGAAGGTAGGTCATTCTGAAATGTCTCTTACACACAAACATTTTATAATACTGGAAGCTTAGGAATACAACTAGTATTTAGAGGTATATCATGATTCAACTTTTTAAACTGGCAAAAATGAATACACGTATTATTTAATGATATAGCAATGTGATAACTATAAAATAAAAAACAAAACTTTATAAACAAATTTATGCAGAACTAAGTAATTTCATGTTTGATTATATTCAAAATTATATTATCTATCAATTAACTCAATAGGTCTAAAGTTTAAATTGCCTAAAGGTGTTAGAAATTACATTTAAGCTGACACACTATAAAACTGTGTGTCACCTTAGTTTCTGTTGATATAAAAATGTTGTCATAATAATGGTTTAATTTGGTTTAACAAACTAACTTTAATACCATATCAGAATAACATTAGCTCATTTAACCAACAAACCAACATAAATAATTTAGGCTCTTTAATTTTTTAATGAGAAAACATATATAAAAATTGTGAAAAATAAATTCTCTGTAGTGATTAGTGGACTTCTAAGATGGTTCCAATTATTAGTATCTTTTATTTTTTAATTTGTATATATTTATCTGATACACTGCAATTTTGCTACATTGATATATTGCGTTGTGGTGAAGTCAGGGCCTTCAGTGCAACCATCACTGAAGTGTCTTTGTACTTACCAGGAAACCTCCCATCATCCACCTTCCACTCTACCATCTCTCAGAATCTCCATCATTCCATACTCTGCTTCCAAGTGTAGACATTACTTAGCTCCCTCTTATAAATGAGGACATGTGATATTTGTCTTTATGTGACTGAGTTGTTTTAACTAAGATAATGACCTCTAGTTTGATCCATGTTGCTATGAAATACATTATTTCATTCTTTTGTGGCTGGATAGTATTCTGTTTTGTACATACAACATTTTATCTTTATCCAATCCTTCATTGATAGACATTTGGGTTGATTACTTATCTTTGTTATTGTGAACAGTGCTGTGATAAAAATATGGGTACAGATATATTTTGATATAGTAATTTATTTTCCTTTCAGTAATGAGATTGCTGAATTGTAGGACTGCTCTATTTTTAGTTCTTTAAGAAATCTCCATTCTGTTTTCCATAGAGATTGTACTGGTATTATTAGTATTTTTTCATTTGTATATATTTATCTGATACACTGCAATACCTTTCCTCAGTGTATTTTCTTATCAACTTTGCCAAAGATCCATTGACTATAAGTATGTGGCTTAATTTTTGGGTTCTCTATTCTGATCTAATTACACACTCAACTATTTTTATATCAGTATCATGCTGTTTTGTTTACTATATACAGACTTGTAGTATAATCTGAAGTCAGACAATGTGGTACCTTCAGCTTTGTTCTTTGTGTTTGCAGTTGCTCTGGCTAATTGAGTTTGTTTTGGGGTTCATACAAATTTTAAGATTTTATTTCTAGTTCCGTGAAAAATGATGTTGATATTTTGAGAGCAGTGCATCAAATCTGTAGATTGCTTTGGGCAATATATTCATCTCAACAATATTAATTCTTCTGATCTATGATCATGGAATATTTTTCCATAAGTTTGTCATCTAAATTATTTTTCCTCAGTGTTTTGTAGTTTTTCTTGTAGAGTTCTTTCACTTCCCTGGCTAAATATATTTCTATTTTTTTTTAATAATTATTGTAAATGAGATTCTCTTCTTGATTTGGTCATTGGATAAATGATTGTTGGTATATAGAAACACTACTGATCTATGTGTACTTATTTTATATCTTAATTTTTTTCTGAATTCATTTATCTATGAATTAAATAAATTCAGTAAGAGTTTTTTGTGGAGTCTTTAGCATTTTCTAGATATAAGAGCATATTATCAGCTAACAGGGATAATTTTACTTCCTCTTTCCAAATCTGGATGCCTTTAATTTTTTTTTCTTCCCTGATACTAGTAAGTTGAATAAGAGTAGTGGAATTGGGCAACCTTGTCTTATTGTAGTTATTAGAGGGAATGCTTTCAACTTTTCCCTGTAAGATATAGTGTTGGCAGTGGGTTTGTCATACATGACCTTTATTATGCTGAAGTATGTTCCTTGTATGCCTAGTATGTTCAGGACTTTTTCATGAACGAATGCTGAATTTTATTAAATGCTGTTTCTTCTTCTATTGGGATGATTATATCGTTTTTGTCCTTAATTCTGTGTATGCAATTTATCACAATTATTGATTTCTGTATGTTGAATATCCTTGCATCCTTGGAATAAATATCACTTGGCAATAGTGCATTATCTTTTTTTGTTTTTTTATTTGAGATGGAGTCTTGCTCTGTCGTCATGCTGGAGTGCAGTGGTGTGATCTCAGCTCACTGAAACTTCTGCCTCCTGGTTTCAAGTGATTCTCCTGCCTCAGCCTCCCGAGTAGCTGGGACTACAGGCATGCGCCACCACGCCCAGTTAATTTTTGTATTTTTAGTGAAGATGGTGTTTCAACATGTTGGCCAGGATAGTCTCGATTTCTTGACCTCTTGATCTGCCCGCCTCAGACTCCCAAAGTGTTGGGATTACAGGAGTGAGCCACCGCGCCCGGTCAGTGTATTATCTTTTTGGTGTTCTCTTGAATTCTATTTGCTAGCATTCCGTTGAGGATTTTAGCATCTACATTCATCAGTGATATTGGTCTGTAGTTTCCTTTTTTTGTGTGTGTCCTTGTCTGGTTTTGGTAACAGAATAATAGTGGCTTTGTAAAATAAGTTAGGGAGAATTCTTTACTCTTTGATTTTTTTTTTTTTTTTTGAATAGTTTCAGAAAGAATGATATTAGTTCTTCTTTGTATGTTTGGTAGAATTTGGATGGAAATCCCTCTGGTCCTGGGCTTTTCGGTAGTTGTTGGGAGATTCTTAAATTACTCATTCATTCTTGTTACTCCTTATGTTTGAAATATTTTCGTCTCTGGATATTCACACTTTTGTGCAATCCTCCACCTTGAGTAAAGTGTCTGTAAATAGTGAGTTGTTTCTATCCACTAGAATGTAACAAATGTGGTACCATGTCATTTATGAAATTTCATTTTAAAAGGCTGCTACTTCTGTCTTGTTCCCACACTCTTTTGTTCTCCCTCCCTCTGTCTTTTCCTAAAGAAGTCAGCTAAAATGTTGTAAGCTACCTCATAGAGAGACCCAGTGGCAAAGACATGTGGGAAGCCTGTAGCCAACATACAAGAGGAACTTAATCCTACAAACAACCATGTGAATAAGCTTGGAAAATGATCCAACACCAGTCGAGCCCTGAGATGATTTGCCAAGTTTTTCTTTTTTTTTTTCCTTTGAAATGTAGTAAAATATATTTAAGATAATATTCATCATTATACCATTTATAATTGTAAAATTCAAAGGCAGTATATCATATTTTTGTGTAACTATCAACTCAGTCTATACCCAATATTTGTACTTCCGTTTCTGGCTTATTTCACAGGGCATAATATTTTCAATGTTTATTGATACCATAGCATATATAAAAATTTAATTTTTTTATGACTGAATAATGGTCAATTGTATGTATGCATCACCTTTTGTTTATCCATTCATTTGTTGGTAAACACTTTTGGACTGTTTCAAATTATAGCTATTATTGTACGAATATCTGTTAGATTTTCTGTTTTCAATCATTTTGCATATTTTTCCAGGAGTAATTCCTGGGTAGTATACTTAACATTTTGAAAAACTGTCCAGCTGTTTTCTACCAGGGCTACACTATTTTATATACTACCGCCAGTGCACAGGAGCTCCAGTTTCTTCATATCCTTGCCAACAGCTTTTATTTTCCATGTTATTTTGAATATATTCATCCTAGTATGTGTAAAGTGATATCTCATTGTGGTTCTGATTTGTATATTCCTAATGATTAGTGATGTTAATCATCTTTTCATGTGCTTATTGGCGATTTTGTACGTCTTTGGAGAAATGTCTATTTAATTACATCACTCATTTTTTTTTGTTTGCTTGTTTTTGAAATGCTGTCTCATTCTGTCACTCAAGCTGGAATGCAGTGGTGCAATCATAAGTCACTGCAGTCTCAAATTCCTGGGCCCAAGTGATCCTTTCATATTAGCCTATAGAGCAGCTGGGATTACAGGTATATGCCACTACACCTGGCACTTGCCCAATGTCTAATTGGATTATTTGCTTTCTAAAGGCTAAAATTGACAGAAATTAACTGTAATTTGCCAGTCATGGCTTTCCCTGGGAAGCTGTCAGTGTCCTAAAGACTGTGGAGTTCCAAAATCATTACTCTAGACAGTTTCTGTCAGTACAATTGTCAGTACAAATAGAGAGATGGAATCCTGGTAATTCATACTGTACCATCTTCTCTGACATCACCCTCCTTGCCAACGTTTTGATTGCAGCCTTTTGTGAGATCTGGAGCCATAAGACCCAGCAAAGCTGTGTCTGGATTTCTGACCAACAGAAATGATAAAATACTAAATAAAATAAACGTTTGTTGCTTCAGGTATCAAAGTTCTGCAACCATTTGTTACCAAGCAAATAAATAGTTTAAACACATGATTCTATATTTATGTACAACAGCATATAATATAGTAATATGTTTTATTGTTATTATAATTTAATATTTACTTGTAACAAATAGTATACATTATGAACATATTATAATATAGCATTTTTATGTAATGGGTAAATCGGAGAACATTAATTTAGCACTTTTTATTTTCTAAAAATAAAACAAAATTATCAAGCCAATCTGATATATCTAAAGTTTCAATTTTAATATGTGAAAATGCAAAATTATACTGTATTTAAGAAAGCAATTAATGTAAAAATGTATTTTAAAAGGTCTAGCACATTTAGAGTATAAGAAATTCACTTTCTATAGCTTCACTTTAGGGAATGTTTTATCTATATAGTGCTCATGTACCTCTACAAATCAGTCAGATAATATAATATTATTTATTAATATCCTTTACTGATAGAAAAATTCTTTATACTCACATAACCAGAGGTAAATTGCACACATTTTCTGAAGTGTGCACATCAGATACATAGGCATAGGGAGAGCTAATAGCTCCAGTTATGAAACTTTAGCCATAGTTCAAAAGGAAACACAAAATTTCTCCTGACAATATTTCAAAAAATTGTTCTTCTCAATGAATATAAAATTCTTCACTGATTTTAATTCACAGGTATACAAATATACAAACAAACTAAAAGCTTAAAAAACTGGATTCTCTCATCATTCACATAACAGATACTCATGCTCCACTAGCCAATAAAAAAACATTACATTTCCATAAAATCAAATTTCCTATTATTATTATTAACATTAAAGGAAAATAGCTTAACACTACCTGTGAGTGAACCAGAAACGTGTGTATCCTTGCACAAACACACAATTATTACAAAACAAACAATACAAAATGAGAGAACATCAAAGCTACAGCTTCGTTGTCACTTGGGATTTGTCTTAAAAGCCAAGAAAATACATTCTTGGATCAAAACAGCTACAAGCTATATGTGTACAGCAATAAAAATATATAATAAGCATATGTCAAATAAAAACTCGGTATGTAATGATGAAACCAGTAAATGATTAAGATTAGTACACCATAATAATTTGACTTACACAGATTTATATTATTTACTGAACAAAATTTATATCTGTGAACAGTAATCATCTACATTGTTGTGAATAAAAAGTTTTTCATTGCTCTTAGCTTACTAGGAATTAACTTTATAACTGTAGAGTACAGTAAAATAGCTTAGATAATAGTGAACCAACCAAATGTGCAAACCCCTGGGGAGTCAGATAATAGTTGAAGGATGTACTAGAAAATACCAAGAATTATTCTGGAAAGACACTCAGCAATTCTTTTGCCCATCTCTACATGCTTTTATCAGGTTACACCATGTGATTTAAATTGGTAAAGACTTGATGGGGTAAATTTGTATATTATTATGGAAACCCCAAGGTGGAAGAAGACAGATACCACAAGCAAATGGAGCTTGCCAACCATTGATTAACTTTGTACCAATTAGGAAGCAATTTATTTGTGGATATCAACTAAAAATACTGCCCACACTTTCTCCCTAACAACTTTTTCAAATACATGTTGTCCTATAGGCATGTACAAGTGTTCTGGTAAATTCAATTACAAAGGAATACTTTTCTGAGAGCTTACATTGGTGTGAATATATTATTATTATTATTTTTTGTCTGGGATGTACACTCCTATGAAAGATGAAAGGACTTAAAGCGCTAGAGACTATCCTTTCTGGCAGTTCTCCACTACATTAAGCCGGGCATTGCCAGCTGTAAGCTGGAATCTCAAAGGTGAAAACTAGACCAAATGAATTAAATTTAGTGTGAAGGGTATAGATATAGATATAGATCTTGAAATCACTGTGTTTTGCTAAGGTCTTAATTTTTATATAATAACTTCAGTGTAAAATAAGGTACACATTGGGTACAGTGTACACTGCTTGGGTGATGGTGCACCAAAATCTCAGAAATCACCACTAAAGAACTTATTCATGTAAGCAAACGCCACTTGTTCCCCAAAACCTATTTAAATGTTTTCAAAAATAAAATAAAAATAAATAAATAAAAGGAAAACAAAATTAATGTCATAAAAATATTAATGAAATAATAGCACAACAGGTAATAAGACATGACAAAACATTATGTAAGAGAATCGTGATGCCAAACCAGCAAAATATCCTGTTAAATGAAGTCGCCCTCTGAGAGAAGTAGCGGATCACATGAACCCATGTAAGTGCAGAAAAAAAAACAAGTTTCTAAATTGAATAACTTACATAGAAAAGAGTGTCTGTTAACTCTACTATTGTAATTAATCTGAGAATATTAATAAATTAAAATATATTCCTCTATGACTTAGAAAAGTTGATCATATAAATATGAATCCAGATCTAGAATTATTTCTTTATTCTTTATTTATTTTTTTTTCTGAGACGGAATTTCACTCTTGTTGCCCAGGCTGTAGTGCAATGGCACGATCTCGGCTTACTGCAACCTCTGCTTCCCAAGTTTAAGCGATTCTCCTGCCTCAGCTTATCAAGTAGCTGGGATTACAGGCATGCACCACCACTCCTGGCTAATTTAATAATTTAATTCTGATGGTTTTTAAATAAGGATGTCAATTTTCAAAAGTGGGATACTGCTATTAAGTTTTCTGAAATGTAGCTTGAAAATATCTAGGAAACAAGAAACAAATTATATGCAGATACTATCAATAGAGGCTGCAAAATGGTGGAAGGCAGTCTGAATTCAGCTCTTGAAAGATATTTGGTTTGTACAGATTAATAATCTGTTGGTTTTTAATTTTAATTATTTTAGACTAGGCACATATTTCAACATTCTAGTTTGAATCATGCTTTATTTTCCTAATTCTATTTCACCAATTCTAATAAGCTTCTCTCATTTGCATTTGCTTCTTGAACCCTATATTCATTTGCATTTGGTACTCCTGCCTGAAACCCCTCTTTTCTGGAAGTAAATATTTATTAATAGATTTGCAAAAGAAGAATGTCTTAGATTAAAAATATCCACCCTATCCCCTGCCCTGGGGGTTACATATATTTCTGAGTTAGGAAAGCTGGTGCATCCTTTCACTTCCTTCCAGGTCAAAGAATAATAATAGCAATAATAACATCTAGTACATGCATATTCTCTACCAATCCTCATAAATGTCCTTATTATTAGTGTCAATTTATAAATAAGGAAACTGAGACACCAATTACTTTTTTTTAAGATATTAAGTGATAGAACCATGATTCTAACATGGGCGACTGGACACCACAGATCATGCTCTCCACCGCCTCTCTATTTGACCACTGTTGATGCACTAATAAATCATCTAATGGCTCAAACGCAACCTTAAAAATAATTGCACATATTTAGCATTTTACTCTGTACTTGACACTTTACTCAGCATTCTACAAATATTAATTAACTATCTTCAGTACCTATGAAATATACACTTTTATTATTGCTGTTTTACTGATGAGAAAACTAAGACAGAAAAGTCAATAGCTAGTTCAAGATCAAATAGCAGAACAAGGCCATAGTCAAAAATTCAATTCACTCAATCTAGCTCCAGAATCTGTTCTGAGAGTCTTCTTTATATTTATCTTAAGTTATTGCAAATAAGTTGTGAAGCAGGAATATGCAATCACAGGAATATGTCCTACAGTTAATTACTTATTCTAATCTCTGAAGTTAATCACATGATAAAGTAGCAAGTTTTCTTACCCAAACAATCCTCTATTAGTGGCGTATTTTAGCTTCTTATTTAAAGGGCTCTCCAAACTAAGACAGGTTCCCATTGTAGTCACTCTTTTTATACAAATAGAAACTTGTTTAAAAATATAAATAGTATATTTTAGAGGCATTACTGAATTTGTCATGCAAGTGGGGAATAGGTATCAAATGGGGTAGAGAAACAACACAACTCTGTCTTAATAATGCAATACAGTAAAGCTTCAATAGCTGGAGCTCTGGGCCCTGTAGAGAATAGAGAATATCAATAGAGACTATCAGTTTACCATTTGTGGATCTATTTTATTAATGACAATGACAGATTCTACAAGAACAGAAAGGTGGTAATATGGATTGGCTCTATGTCCCCACCCAAATCTCATGTCAAATTTAATCCCCGCCTGTTGAAGGAGGGGCCTGGTGGGAGGTGATTGCATCATGGGGGCGATTTCCCCCTTGCTGTTGTTGTGATGGGTTTTTACAAGATCTGGTTGTTTAAAACTGTGTAGCACTTCCACCTTCACTCTCTCTCTCCTGCTCTCTCATGGTAGGATGTGCTGGCTTTTGCTTTGCCTTCCACCATGATTGTAACTTTCCTGAGGCCTCCCAGTCACTTTTCCTGCAGAGCCTGCAGAACTGTGAGCTAACTAAACCCTTTTCTTCATAAATTACCCCATTTCAAGTACTTTATTGCAGTGTGAGAACAGACTAATACATGTGGCCTCCATCCTGTTTTCATTATTTGGTGCAAGTGAATACAAATAAGCAAAAGGGGTACTGGGGTAACCAGCTCATCCAAGTTTGCCAAGAACATCATCTATTTTAATACTGCATGCTCCTAGTCCCTTTAGACCTGAGCAAAATCAGGATGATTGTTCACCATAAATTGGGCTTTTCAGAAGGCAGATAATAATAATGGTGAAGTTTACCACTTTCCTGCCTAATGTCATATTTTTTCCAAAGGATAATGTTTATAACTATGGGCAAACACCTGTCAGAAATCAGGCAAATGTGTAATAACTATGTGGTTAGATGCAACAGAAATTAAAATAGAAATGTTCCCCTTCAGAGTACCTATCAACTTGCTTTATTATAAAATAGTATCCATATGGTCTAATCAAATGTTTTGACATTTCAATGAGATTCCATGGCCAGGACAATTTGCTCACTAAAATGATGAGATAAATAGCTGCTGACTCCAGTTTGATATTGTTGCTACCTTTATTTTTATGTAATGATCTTATTGTAAAGATATAGAGGAGAATTAAAACCATTAAAATGTCTCATAATTAGCACTCAAGGAAAGCATGTATTAAGCTTTGTACCCTTGGAAATGCAAGATTAACTGTTCTTAACATAGCATAGCATTATCATAACATTAACATTCTAGGCCCTTGTACAATATTTTCCTCATTTGCTCTCTCAATTTGAATTCATTGCTAGTTCTCTTTAATGACTTTATCTCCCTAGTAAATAAGCACTTTTTATAGGGATGTTGCATAGGTCTCCATTTAATATACAACTACCTAAAAGGACAGTTATTCACTAACTCATGACTGGCTGATTATTTTGCAGTAATAACCTGCTTCTCTAAAGAAAAAATCTGTACTTTGAACCATGATAACTCTTAAAAGTAACAAAACTTGTAGGGAAAAATGACATTTACAGTTGAAAATATTGATTTATGTACACCAGTACTTTGTGTCAGGTGTTATTACATTTCACATGTATGAAATAAGAAAATGACTTTCCATCAGTGGAACCTATTATTTGGAATGAATTGGAATTGTGGAATTAAAAAAAGATAGTCAACTTATCTTACACCTGTGCTGTAAAATCCAATCTTAGGTTCCCTTTTTAAAATGAACCTGTAAGAGGAAATTTCTTCAAATAATTATATCATGCTCTATAAATAATATATTCAAATGTAGCATTGAAAGCTATGCACTATTATTTTGTCATATTTTATTTAATGAATTTCAGCTATTCCACATAAATATTGACATCTGTCATTCAAGACACCTGATTCTTTATGAGTTTATTGTTTTTGTTTCTTTTTGGATTAGACATGACTGAAACACTTAAACACATAGCTGCTAGGGGCCAAAGGGCCAAGACCTCTGCCTAAGGCATCACAGATTGGACACCGGCAACTCTAGAGACACCTTTCATGCAACTGAACCTGGGGCGTGTTCTAGGCACACTATCAACAAGAAACAATCTCATCAGAGATAATCGAAATGTTTCAGGACATGAAGCCAACTATCAACTATATTTAAGATTAATGATTAAGCTTAGTGAGGATGGCATGCAGGGTTAAAATAAATCAGAATTATTCTTAGAAAAAAGGGGTGTGATTTTGTGCAACTTAGCTTAACTCATTCAGTATCAGTTACCTCACATGTAAAGGAACATTGATATATTCTTCAAGAGTTTATTATGAGACTTAAGTAAGATAATTTATTACAGCACCAGTCCTATGGTTTAGCTCAGAATATTCCTGTCTTCTGAAATAATTTCTATCAACCAATTTATCCCCACTTTTCATTAAAAAATACTAGCTATTTAAGGTTTTCAAGTCAGATATTAAGTATTTCAATGGTGCATAGTTGTAATTTTTAAATATATTTTATATCATAATGTTCAAAATACATTTATAATTATAGTATTCTTATTAAAGATTTAAAAAGTTTATGTAATGAGGAATGCCAGCAAAATTGTTGTTACTTCCCTTTTATACAATATAAAAGTAAAAATGTTGATAAATTTAAAATAAACTGTGAATTATAGTGTATAAATATTCGTATAATCTAAGAAGAAAATGAAGAAAGTAGACCTGCACCCATCTATTATGCTGTACTTTACTTGTAAATTATCAAGTGTTGGTTTTTTAATTTGTTATAGATGCAAGACTGGAGATATATATATACACACACACATATATATGTATATACACACACATATACACATACATACACACATATATACACATATATACACACATATATACACACACACACATATATATGATATATATGTAATATCTGTAACTGAGAAGCTGTTTGAGAAACCTTCTACCACCACTGTCAAAATGGATCATGCTTCATCATCTTACATGAGGAAACGTGGTCAATTCCCACATATGCATACATCAATTGCCAGGCTTGTGGTCTTGTCTGTATTCATTGACTTGGCTAAGTTCTAAGAATCACAACTCCAGCATCTTCAACAAATCTTTAATTTTCAGTTTTTTATTTCTTTATCATTTGTCATTGTATTAATATTTTGTTATTTTTATTATTTAAAATTTATTTATTTTTTATTTAAAATATTTATTATTTAAAATATTATTTAAATAAATTTCATAAATAAAAATCTCCAAGGACCTAATTTATTTTATAGCATCAACTGCTATTTGCACTTAATGATAATATATGCTTAGGTTATACTTTCTTTCATTTTCTCATCTATACCTATCAAAATAATATATTGGTAGAAACAGCCTCCGAGCAGAAAACTTGAAATACAATGAATAACTTGATGCTACATAAGGTTTTTTTTAAATGAAAATCCATATATATCAGTAATTGTTCTGTTATGTATGAAATAGATAATGAAAAAGGAAAATAAAAATGAGACAAACTCAAGCGTGAAAACACAAAGAGCATATTTTACTACAATATCTTTGTATGCAGGACAAAAGAAGTTTATATACTGAAAATACCTAAAAGTATGCATTTATGAAAGTCACAAAGTACAAATACACGTTATTTTCAGTGCATAGACTATGTAGAATTTCAGGTAAATGTTGTCATTACATGTAAAACAAATACTTCTGCCATATTAACTGTATATTTATATTAATACATTACAATTTTAAAAATAACTCTTTTAGCTCATATATATGCATGCAATATGTATAACCTTCAATGTCTTGTAGAGGCACAGTAGCTTCAGAATTATTTATTGGTTTTGCTTTACCACCTATTTGAGGCTTTGCTATTAGATAATGAGATACATTATTTCATTGGATATTGTTTATGGATAAGCCCTTTGTCATTATGAAGTGCCCCACTTTATCCCTGGTAATATCTGTTGTTCTGAAGTCTAGTTTCTCTGATATTAATAAATTCGTTTCAGGATTCTTGAGTTGGTATTTTCCTGCTATATTCTTCTCCATTTATCAGTTTTACTCTGTCTAAAACTCTATATTTCTAATCACTTTGTGTAAATTGCTTATATTTTTGTCTTAAAAAAATTAATATGACTATGTCTGCTTTTGAATTGGTGTGTTTAAAACTGTACTATTCCACATGATAGCCACTAGCCACATGTGGCTGTTGGGCTTTTAAAATATTGCTAGCCTACATTGGTATCTTAGATAGGTGCTGTAAGTATAAAATACACTCCAGATTTCAATAATTTACAAAAACCATAATACATATTATTAATAATTTTTATTTTGATTATATGTTGAAATAATCTTTAAAATATTTGTTTAGAATATAACAGTGAAATCAAATAATCTTTTTGTTTCCTAATGAAGGTAATAGAAAATATGAAACTATATTTGTGAATCAAACAATTTTCATATTGAGAAGTCCTGATTTGGAAAATTTATATAAAGGCAATAGTTGTTTTTTATTTTTATTTTTTGTGAGACAAGGTCTCACTCTGTCACCCAGAATGGAGTGCAGTGGGACAATCACGGTTCACTGTAGCCTTGACCTCCCAGGCTCAGGCGATGAGCCAGCTAAGCCTCCTGAATAGCTGAGACTACAAGCATAGGCTACCATGCGTGGCTAATTTCTTGGTATTTTTGTAGAGACTGAGTTTTGCCATGTTGCCCAGGTTGGTTTTGAACTCCTGGACTGAAGTAATCTACCCACCTCGGCCTCCCAAAGTGTTGGGATTACAGGAATGAGCCATTGTGCCTGGTCTTCATTTGTTATTTCCTTTTTCTAGAATAACTTTTGCAAACTTCCTTATAGTACTAGTCAAATGACAAAAAAGTCTCTCCGATTTATTTTTCTAAAACATCTTTATCTTCAGTTTTTAAAATTACTTTTACTGGATATAGAATTCTGGGTATTTTAAATCTTACCATTCCTCCTCTATCTGTGTTTGTTTTTGTTATTATTTTCTGGCTGTTTTAATAGATTTTTAATAATTAATAATTATTTTCAGCGATCTGATGCACTTGGTGTGATTTATTTTATGTTTATTCTCTCCTGTGGTTTATTTTATGTTTATCCTACTTAAAATGATATTTTACCTTCTTAGATCAGGGATTTTTATAATTTATAAAATTATTTAAAAAATTATTATTATAAAAATTATTATTATAAAATTTTATAATTTTATAATTTGCATCATATTTTAAAAAATTATGGTCATCATTAAAATTTATTTTTCTTTTTGTCCCATCTGCATTGCGGAATTTCAACAGTATGCATGTATTCCACTGGTCACTGTGGGTCTATTCCTTGTTTACAAAAAAATTCTCAGTCTTGCTTTTTCAGTTTATAAAAATGTCTGTTGGTATGTTTTCAGGCTCATTGACAGTTTATTCTGCAATATCATATTTTTTTGTAATAACCAAACTGTTCATTTTTAAAATCTCAAATATTTTATGTTTAATATATGGAAATTCCATTCATGCTTTTATATATCTTTCACTTATTATGTTCAAGTTTTCTTTTAGGTCATTGAGCATAGTAATAATATTTATAACAGGTATTTTAACGTTTGCATCTGATTATTCATTTTCTCTGTGATTTCGATTCATTTAATCTTTTTTTCTTCATATTTTCCTGCTTCACATACCTTATTTTTGCTTGGATGCAGTAAATCATGGAATTATGTTTTGACTGCAACAGTTCAAAGAGTATTGTACTTTGTTTTGGCATACAGATAAATTATTTCAGATTAGTTTTATCTTTTAGAGATAGCTTTTAAGTTTGCTTCTGTGTGTCTATAATACTCTTTACCTTTATGCTAATCTGTCACCAGTAGTAATAGGGCATGACCCTTTGGAGGTCTTTCCTTAGTGCCCTGTATGTTATAAGGTGTATTGACTTTCCAGACATAGGAATTCTGGGAATGATTTCACCTTCTATTTACTGGTGGTTCTTTCCTGGATCTTGGGAATTTCAAGCCCTTATTTCACACACAGGACAGCATATTCTAGCAAAATATGGTTTATCAAAATATGAGCCCTCTCTTCATTCAGAGAGACTAAAGTACCGTTTGGGTACCAACTCCTCTGACTATTGTCTATGAGTTGTTTCACTTTTCAGAGATCACCGTCCTCTCTTATGTGTTGACCATCCTTTTTTTTTTTTTCCCTGGACGGATCTCGGCTCACTGTAAGCTCCACCTCGAGGGTTCACGCCATTCTCCTGCCTCAGCCTCCCAAGTAGCTGGGACTGCAGGCACCTGCCACTATGCCTGGCTAATTTTTTTGTATTTTTTAGTACAGATGAGGTTTCACTGTTTGTCAGGGTGGTCTCGATTTCCTGACCTTGTGATCGGCCCGCCTCGGCCCCCCGACGTGCTGGGATTACAGGCCTGAGCCACTGCGCCTGGTCAAAGGTGAGTATTTTTTGGCAGTTACCTTATTTAATATAATACCTTAGAGCTTTAAGTAAGATTGACATTCTACCAAGATTACCATGTTCATTTGTGAATTACCTGACATGATTTCCGTTGGTGGGTCCTTCTACATCTACCTGATAGTCTCATTTCCCGCCCCCCCCCCCCCCCCCCATTTCTCAGGTCAGGTAATTTTATTTCATTTTCCAGGAAAAAAAAAATTCTACCAATATTTGCTTTCAAATTTTGTTGTTTTGTTATAAACTGTACATTTCTCTTGTCCTAGCCCTTCCATTTTCATTTTCAAAAAAACGATTTCACAACTCAAATAATTTAATATTGACAAATTCTCCATATTATCAGTTGATCACTCTACCCCTCTAGATAACACAGATGCCTTTGACTAAATGAAAAATGTAACTTAAATAAATATGAACCAAAAAAAAAAGACTAATATATTAGAATACGATCTTTCGACAATAAAAACCCATAATTGGTAGCATAATTGCTACCATAACTTTTATATTTCTAGCAAAATTCAGTTTGTTCAAAATTGAGAGGACAAAGTACCAAGAAGAAATAAGTAAATCTTTAATTATAGTAAACTACACACACACACACACACACACACACACACACAATCTCTCTCTTTCCTCCAAAAACTGATAAAGCAGACGCTCCCAAAAATTTACAAATGTATTGAAGAGTTGAACAATAAAATCAATATAATTAACACTGTTCATTTAATAATATATTAAGATCTTCCCTATTGAAGACAAAGTTGTTTTCCTATATACATTTATTTTATTGTCCATTTCTTATTGTTTGAAGCCACATTTTATTCCAAGTGTCAATGCCTTATTTCTTCCATGTGTTCAGGAAGGGTGTCCATGAGCTAGAAAGAGGAGATAGTGATTCATGTAAGCCAATTGCAATAGGTCGAATACTTGTGACCACCAAATTCATATGTTGAAACCGTAATCTCAATGTAATGATTTTTGGAGGAGGGAGACATTTAGGAGGCAATTAGGTTGCCTTCAAAAGGGTAGAGCCCTCATGAATGAAGTTAGTGCTCTTAACAGAAGAGGCCAGAGAGCTAGCTAGTTCCCTTTGTATCATATGAGCCCACAACAAGACTATGATTGTCTGTAAACTAAGAACAGGGCCTTCACTAAGAGCCTGACCATACTGGCAACTTGTTCTAGACTTTCAGTCTCCAGGACTGTGAGATATATTCATTTGTTTTTGAAAACACCAGCCTATGGTATTTTGTTACAACATCTAGAACTAAGACATAAATGAGCACCAAAAGGGAAGTGCTGTTGTAACAATTATCTAAAGACGTGAAAGCTGTTTTGGAACTGGGTAATGAGTATTGGAGAAGAAGTTTGAAATACATGCTAGAAGAAACTGAGATTGTCATAAAATGATTTTTAAAAGCAATATTGGTGAGGGCTCAGAAAGAAAGGAGAGCCTAGAGAAAACTTACATCTTACAGAATAGGTAAATAATCATGTATCCAATGTTGATATAATTATGGGCAGTAAAGGCAATTCTGATGGGATCTCAGATGAAAATGAGGAACATATTATTGGATAATGAAAAAAATATTATCCTTGTTATAAAGTAACAAAGAAGTTACCTGAATTGCATTTGTGTTTTAATGTTTTGCGGAAAGTAGAACTTGTAAGTGGTGAAATTGGATATTTAGTTGAGGACATTTCTAAGCCAAGTGTTAAAGGCATGGCTTGGTTCCTCTTGACTGCTTGCAGTAAAATGCAAGAAAAGAAATAACTTTAAACCAGCATTTTTTAAGCAAAAGGGAACTTGAACTTAAAGATTTAAAATATTCTCAGTCAATTCCTATTGCAAATAATAAGTATGGCCAAAGAACAGTTTGATAAGGAGATTAACATGGGTGTAAATCACGAACTTAATCAGTCAACTCAGTAGAAAACCTGAAAGTCTGAACTAAAGAGGAAGGAGATAGAAGAAATAGAGAAAGACTCTCTGACTTCTTC
This sequence comes from Chlorocebus sabaeus, assembly GCF_047675955.1. NCBI lineage: Eukaryota > Metazoa > Chordata > Mammalia > Primates > Cercopithecidae > Chlorocebus > Chlorocebus sabaeus. Next base: position 83,745,521 of record NC_132910.1, on the reverse strand, counting down.
TATTTCACAGGATGGGAGATAGAGCTATTTGGCTACAAATGCACATTTCACTATAATGCTATACAATGGGCTATACAGTATGTTTTATATAACATTATCATAAATAATATATACATATATTCTACAATGTATAATATATTTGATGTAATAAAGTCAATTGTTTTCTTTCCCTCCTTCTTTCTTGAGTTTTCTAAGTCCTGTAATCTTTGTAATTATCTGTTTCTATCTAAACAGATGTTCCATTCTTTTCTCATAGTGACTCCCTTAAATGCTCTATGATCTGTTTATTAAAATGCATTATATAACCAGTAAACAATTCTGTATTAAGTGAGAAAAACAAAAATATCAATTCTTAGTACCCGGACAGAAGAATATGAGAATGGTCTTTGTATGCAAAATTAATTAAAAACTGTTAGCCCAACAAGCAATAATTTCAAAGACTTTAGATTTCTGATATTAGAAAATGGTCTAGAGAATGGTCTCTGTGAAGGAGTTGGGAAGCAGGAGGAGTTGGGTGGCCTCAACACAGGCCTTGTCAATCTCATGGACAGTTATGAACCTGGGATGACATTAACATATTTCTCAAATTAAAGCAAGGAGACAAGCTTTTGTATCCCTTCATCTATCATTTACAAGATATAGGCATACCTAAGGTATCAATCTTAGCCTTGGGAAAAGAAATGAGTACCTTGGGACTAGAGGAGGAATGGTGTGGTAAACCACAGCACCCGCTGGCTTCATATAATGTTTATCTCATCCCATAATAGCTATACCAGAATTCTGACTGGTTCCTTTTTCTAGGGAAACCTGACTGCAGCTGGTCTCAGAGTTGCAACTAACATGCAAATCTTTTATCACTACTGTCTAATCTCAATTTCTTTGTCCTTACCTGGTAATGTTTTGGGGGTCTACATGGTTTACTATGTTTGTTCACCCAGACTTTTATTCCTGAGGGATTTTTGGCCCTTGTCATATCTTTCCCAGTCAGTGGCTACTTTATTGGTCCATTTGCCATAAAACCTGAGCAGAATCTTTCAAAAGATGATCCAGAAAATCAATCAAGGTGACAAACACATTCTTTCCTGATGGCATTTGTAACTCAGTCCTTCCTTCTATTGATAATGAAGGTCTATTTTCCTGACCAAAATGGTGTCTACCTTCCTTGCCTCCTGGTCTCTTGGATCAGTTAGTAGTCTTAACTAAAAGTTTAAACTTCTAATATTCACCTGTGTACAAATTTCCACCTCTGACAACATAGAGTAAATAGTGAACAATTTACAAACTCAGTGTCTGTCGATTTTTAAGGTACCCAGATAGCATCTATCTTCTCTCTCTGAGTTTTAAAACACTAGGAAAGAGATATAGGAGTTGGGCAGATCATGATCAAAATATTGTTTTTCTTTTTATCTGATAGAGGCAAGGTTATAACTTAAGTGTGTGGCAATATTGGGCTTCCTCTTTCAGGACCACAATTGAGCAGGCTCACTTAGAAGTTTGTTAGATAACTGCAGGCTTCTTTTTATTGGATAGTCTTTAATAATTTAAGTTTATGACATTTAAGAACAGAGCAGAACATTTGTTCTTTGAAAGCGAAGGCACCCTAAGAAGAAAAGAAAGGTGTGAGCAAGCAGAACTCATCCCAACGCTTGCTTTTAATAATTTTATAATTCATTTCTCATCTTCTTAGACAACATGGGTATCTTTGGCATATTTTTATGGAAGAAAAAACTTAAGGTGAGATATAAGATAAAGAATACGATTATATTGACCACTTCCAGGTTAGGCAGGATCTGTGAATGCGAGTGCTGACTCTCGTTCATTATATATATATATATATATAAAATTTAGAAATCATTTATTAACCTATTTTTTGGAGCATAAAAGATTCCCATGTGCATCGAGGCATTATTCTTAATCTTCCATCTCAATATACATAGCTATATAGTTTTGTTTCCTGAAATAAATTTGACCAAAGATCATCACAAGAGGATACTCGGACCTCAACCTACATCTTAGTTTCTCTCCACAATCAGAAATAGTAAAGAAGTTCCAATGCCTTTTTGTTCTTCACCTAAACTTCTTTTATTATTACCCAGGTGTTGTAAAAACAAACAAATCAGTAACACTAAGGGTACTAACTCATCGACTCTATCTTTGCTTTATCCTTGAAATGTTTAAGTCTTTTGGATTTGGCTCAGATCTGAGATTTCCACAGCAATATTTCAGTTCATAATAATCTCTCAATTTCTTGAGGACAATCAACATTTATTTTCAGTACTATTCAGTATTTTTTCACAGTGAGTACTACCATAAATCTTGTTTCCTCCTTTATATATTAATGACGTTTGAATACTGTCTCATTGCTGAATAACTGAATGATGGCTGAATGTGTGATACTTCTTATGACCTTGAGTTGTTAATTTCAAAGTATGTGCTACGTTTAGGGACATTATTTCTGTAATGAAGAAGGTGAAGGAATTTCTACGTGAATGGTATATTGGAAGGAGCCAAAGGGTTACTGCCAATATTTGAGTATGTTTTTAAAAAAAAAAAAAAAAGTAAACAAGAAAATACGTTTCATATAGTATGTTTTGATAAGTCCTAATTCTTCTCAAATGTGTAACCTTGACAAGTTACTTAAACTCTGATACAAATTCTCTATTTTCAAAATGGTATAGGTAATAGTAATTAATTCAAAATGCCATTATAAGAATTAGACATAATCATTTGAGTATAATATCTGGCAGAATTGAGTCACTCAATTCACTCTCAACTAAATTGTATTATATCCCAAATTATTGTTCTATAAATTATAGGAAATATCTTGATCGCAATCCTTTTTCATTTTGATTCCCCTCCAGAAGTTTTAGTCAAAATTTCTGAAGTCCTTTTTATTTTAATTTTGTCTTAAAAAAACAATACTCTGAATGGTCAATGTTTCAGCAGTGGTTTTTGAAGTAAAACAAATGCTATCATTAATATGAAGAGTAGAAGAAGTAGGTAAATTTTCCAAAATGCAATCGAATTTGTGACGATCTTGTTCAAGTTATATTATGAAGAGCTCTTCAACATTAAACAAAAGTTATCAATTTGAGACAGTGAATCCCTCTTTAAAAATAATTGGAAATCAAATTTGTAATTAAGACTTAGTTAATTTCTCTGTGCCTGTTGTAAATTTATTTTCACATTTTGAAAGATGCTAATATTTCTGTATTTTCAGATGAGTGAGTTGGCTGAAGCTTGAACTCACTTAAGCCTTTGTTTCCTTTTGCTTAATGTTGTTTAGAGATGGCATACATCTTTCATTTCTTCCAAATAAAAATGTGGTGCCTTACCATTTAGATTACTATTATTTTGTTCTTGCGAGAGAAAGATATAAATATATGTATAAATGATATATGATGTATACAACGTACTTATATGTACAAAATTAAATTTTCCAAATTTTAACCCAATATCAGAACAATTTATTTTTTATTTAATATTATTTTTATTGAATATTGTATTGCTGTTTAATATCTTTGATAGGTTTCTTTCTTTTTCTGCATTATGTATTTTCTTCTTTTTTTAAAAAATTATACTTTAAGTTCTAGGGTACATGTGCACAACGTGTAGGTTTGTTACATATATATACATGTACCATGTTGGTGTGCTGCACCCATTAACTCGTCATTTATATTAGGTATATCTCCTAATGCTATCCCTCCCCCGTTCTCCCTCCCCACAAAAGGACCCGGTGTGTGATGTTCCCCTTCCTGTGTCCAAGTGATCTCATTGTTCAATTCCCACCTATGAGTGAGAACATGTGGTGTTTGGTTTTCTGTTCTTGCGATAGTTTGCTGAGAATGATGGTTTCCAGCTGCATCCATGTGCCTACAAAGGACACAAACTTATCCTTTTTTATGGCTGCATAGTATACCATGGTGTATATGTGCCACATTTTGTTAATCCAGTCCAAGTGATGATGAGCATTTTTTCATGTATCTGTTGGCTGTATGAATGTCTTCTGTTCATATCCTTGGCCCACTTTTTGATGGGGTTGTTTGGTTTTTTTCTTGTAAATTTGATTGAGTTCTCTATAGGTTCTGGATATTAGCCCTTTGTCAGATGAGTAGTTTGCAAAAAGTTTCTCCCATTCTGTAGGTTTCCTGTTCACTCTGATGGTAGTTTCTTTTGCTGTGCAGAAGCTCTTTAGTTTAATTAGATCCCATTTGCCAATTTTGGCTTTTGTTGCCATTGCTTTTGGTGTTTTAGACATGAAGTCCTTGCCCATGCCTATGTCCTGAATGGTATTACCTAGGTTTTCTTCTAGGGTTTTTACGGTTTTAGGTCTAACATTTAAGTCTCTAATCCATCTTGAATTAATTTTCGTATAAGGAGTAAGGAAAGGATCCAGTTTCAGCTTTCTACTTATGGCTAGCCAATTTTCCCAGCACCATTTATTAAATAGGGAATCCTTTCCCCATTTCTTGTATTTTCTTCTTAATTTTAGCACTTAGTAGTTTACAAAAAGTGGCCTCAATTCATAAATGGTATCTATTCACAATCTTTGCAATGTTACTTTGTAGCTGCAAGTAGCAAACGGGTGGTGTCTGTTCTCTACACTATAAATTGGAGCTGGCTTTGTGACTTGATTTGAAAAATGTAATAGGAGAGAATTCTTGTTCTGTCATTTTTAACCCAGGTTCAAAAGGTCTTTTGAGTTTTCACTTACTCTCTGAGAGTCCTGCTGTCACATGTTAACCTGCTTAAAGAAGCCAGTACTAGTCTGCTGCATTATGAGGCAATGTTGATATGACAGCTTATACTAACTGATACCAGCCAAAGAGACAACCACCTACTACACATGTGATGTAGCTATCTTACAGTAGAAGTGCCCAGTTGACACATTATATGCATGAGTGATGCCAGTCAAGATGATCTGAGACTGAAAAAGCTGAACAGAACAACTCAGTTGACCGATAGATTCCCAAGTAATAGTAAATTCTTATTTTTACAACTCTGTAAGTTTCGCGACTGATTTTTACAATTGGTATGATTTATCTAGTTACTTTTAGATCAAAATAAACCTTTTTAACAACTTTTGGTTAAATAGGTAATAATATGTGATAGAACTGGTACCTTATTTGGTACTCATTTTTTCAAGACTTGTAGGAAATTTTTTCACAAAAAATGTTAATATTATTATTTTTAAATTTATTTTAGAATTGTATTTGGCTCAGGTTCTCAGAGGGAATCTATAATAAACTAAGTTTGCTGGAAACTAAAGATGAAATTATTCATTCCAGTTTGTTCAAAGATTTTGAGTTTTATTCTGTGAAGAATGGAGAGGAGGGATGTATAAAGGCCACAGAAAATATAATAATTGATGAAGGGATAGATACTGTTGCAAATATCTTAGTGCTACTTAATTATATTTCAGTCAGGCATGTGTTTCTATCTGTAGATTATATCTTCACCAGAAAAACACCGGAATCAAAGTTTTCATGCTATTCCTATGATTAGTGTAAATGTTAAAGTATATCCAATAATATAATTAATACAATTATTAAATTTCAGAAATGGAAAAAAGCATACAACTCATCTCCTTTATTTTGCAGATGATGAATTTTTCTTCAAATATGAAGTGATTTGTGTTAAGTCCACGTAGCTATTTAGAGGCAAAGTTATAACTAAGACTAAGGATACATATTCTTCACCCAATGTTCTCTCTATATATAAATAAAATGTGTTAAAAGAGTGACTCTAGGTAAAGTAAATCCATGACTAAAAAGTTAAAAATGTATCTTTGGTTAGTTAATTAAACCAAATTCAAATCTGCAAGTAAAACCTTAATAAGATAAAGCCTCTTTAAATTTTTAAATTTCTCTTATATGGGTGGAATTTATAGTTAGAAAATTGATTCATATTAATCCACAATAATTCTGAGATCTGAGAAAAATTTGCTCAGAATTCTTTTGTTAAATACCATACATTATATTAGTTGTGTGAATTTCCTTTCCCAATAGTTTATTTCTTATCACTCCAATATTCTTTGCCTGTGCAAACATTGACTTTTATATGTCACAATCATTCTCAAATTGTCAGGGTTTTTGGTTTTTTTAATTTTTGTGATTTTATCTAAATTTTCTATATAATTCCGTTATAATGTCTAGTTATGGATTGGTTATATCTAATGAGTGCACTACCTCATTATGTAACAGAGTCTGTAACAGCTGACGTTTGATCAGTACTCACAGATTTAGTAAAGCAATGACTACTGACTGCATACATTGTTTTCACCAGTGATCCAGATTAAATAATGCAATAGTGGTTTCTGTCAATTGAGAACAACCAAAAGATTTTTGCACTTATATTGTATTTTTTATGTACCATGCCAAAGTTGTAAACCTCTTATTTGTGGAATGAGACATCATATCATAGTTTAAGTTACTTTAATCAGTTCAGCATGCTCATAATATAAACCTCAGTGACCTAAGAATTTGATCAGAGGAGGTAGAAGGAAGAACATAAAGATGAAAAATGAACTTGGAAAGAGGAAATTGGCAATTTGGAATTGATGAAAGTTGAAACTTAAGAGAGTAATCCAGTCAATGTTCAGATGCACAGAAGTACACCCTTATCCACAAGTGATATATTCTAACACCCCAGTGGATACCTGAAGCCACAGATAGCACTGAACTCAATGTAGTCCAGGATTTTTTTTTCCTATGTACACATACATATGATAAAGTTTATTTTATAAATTAGGCACAATAAAACATTAAAAATAATTAATAATAAAATACAGTAATTGTACTCAGAATGACATGCAATTAAAAACTTACAAATTGTTCATTTCTGGAATTTTTAATTTAATGTATTTTAACTGCAATTGACTGCAAGTTACTGAAATTACAAAAGCAAAACTTCAGATAATGGGAGACTGCCATATACAGAATATACAAATAGGGTATTCCAGGAGATTGGAAATGGTGCACCAACTCAAAATTCCCTTCAAGAAATGAAGAGGTTTTTTTTTTTTTGGAGGTGGCTACATGAGTAAAAGTTTGAAATGAAAGTAAGAGTTAACCTGAAACGGTATGAGGGTTGAAGTGAGATAATATTCCAGGCAGCATTGCTGTAACAAACTAGGAACTCCATGAGACACCACCAAAGACTCATATTAGGAAATCACTTAACAATTAACTGAGACTTAGTTAAAACACAAAAACTACCAAGAATGTTTTTAAAAATACTACATGATGAAACAATGAAGAAGGCCTTGTGTGCTATCTAATAAAGAATCTGTGTGTTTGTATGTTAAGTATTGTAATAAAAGTTTTTGTTATTTTACTACTACCTGCCCAAATAAATAACTAAAGAAAATCTACAATATCTTGACAGAACATATCTGCAGAAATTACTTACCCTGTTGCTTTCAATTTTGAAGTAGTTTATGAATTTGAAGTTAACAAAATTGATTTTATTACTACCTTTAATGTCTCATGGTATCCTTTATTTCTAAGTATTCCTGAAGCTTAGAGCAATTGCAATTTTTCACATACTTCACATAAGAAGACATGAATTTATTCTCATGAGAGCTTGTCTAATGCTTCTACTCCTGTCAGTAGAATTGCCTTTAGGCTATGATAAGTACATTTATTTTTGTTTTTTTTTTTTTTTTTACACTGATGATAGTTATATTAGCCTCCTTCAGTTTTAACAAGGAGTTATTGTCCAGAAGTTTGAAAGCAACTGAAATTGCAGAAGTCTATAATTAATTACTGAGACAAATAAGTCTTTACTGTTCAAGTAAATTTATACTTTTAGAATTACAGAAATAGAAACTCCTCAAGCCACACAGCAAAACTGAGCCAGGCAACAAACCACTGTTGTAGTCAGGAGGCAGTAATATCAGTAACAGCAACAGGTTGAAGGTGATCAATCTGGTAAAGGATCCCTGCTAATATGGTTTGGCTCTGTGTTCCTACCCAAATCTCATGTGCTGTGGTAATTCCCAGTGTTGTTGGAGGAGGGGGTGAGGTGACTGAATCATGGGAGAGGGCTTTCCCTTGCTGTTGTGATGAGAGCTGTCAGATCTGATTGTTTGAAAGTATGTAGCACCTCCCACTTTCCTTGCTCTCTCTTTCCTGCAGGCCATGTGAAGATGTAGCATCTTCCCTTTCACCTTCTGTCATGATTGTAAGATTCCTGAGGCCTCCCCAGAAGCCAAAGCCTATACAGCCCACAGAACCATGAACCCATTAAATATCTTTCCTTTATGAATAACCTAGTCTTATATACACCTTTTTAGTAGTGTTAGAATGAACTAATACACCTGCCATAAAAATGTTGCTTTTCCTCTACCTATTTTCCATTTAAGTTAATATGAAATAAATTTTGAAAATGTATCTGACTGGAAGAGTACGAACAATGTCTGAAATTCTAGCTGTAAGGAGCTTTGGGAAAATGTTGCTTATAAACGTTTCATCTTCTAAATTATTAGAAGGTGTTCTAGGAGGGCTGTAATGTCAGTATCGATGAGCCCATATGTCATCTCTCTGGGACTAACATTTATTCAATTTCCATATATATGCCTTCCCTCAGTATTTAAGCTTCTTGATGAAAATGGTAACAAAAATAAGCACATACAATACTATGTTATTATAGCATTTATAAATGAAAACAGGCCCCCAGATGTTTTATAAGTCATTGTTTCCCTTTAAGTGATTTTTCTTATGGTTCAGTCATAATCTTGTTTGGATGATCTATAATCTCACCACTAAATTCTAATTTTAACAGCACCAGCAAATATGATTGAAAAATAGCTTAGTGGGGCAGGTTAGATCAAAAAATTGAAAATCTTAGTCAATATAAATATATACATAAAAAATCAAGGAAGAAATTATTGATACTTACGTCAGTCTTCATTTCTTTCCTTCATCTGTGTGTTACTTCTCCCCTCAACCAGAATTTTAAGCTTATTATTCAACCCTTGGAGCAACACAAATCTTTCCTTTTTCAGTACTTGGTGGTCCTGCATGCATCACAATACTGTTATTCTCTATTAACATCTATGAGGGGACATTGGTAACTGAAGTAATTATAGTCACTTTCAGGATTAATTCAGTTCCAGAGATATATTTCCATTTCCATGTTAGCAACTATACCATTCTAATTCCTTGATAATCAAGATTAATTTTACAAGCAACCCCCCTTTTTGCCTGTTCCATTATGATCATATGGTGTCTAAATGGCCACATGACCATATCAACAGCTCCTTTAAAGTAACCGTTATTGTATACCAAGTGTGATTGTCTCTCCCTTGGGGGCCAAGTCCTCCAAACAAGCAAGGTCCAAAACAATGGAGATGGAAAACTGAAAAAGTATTGAAATAGCTCATTAGATGTAATAGTGTTAGATATCTTCCTCATTTCCTTGGCTTATTATTTATCCTTGAAATTCCAGTTTTATCAAAGTATTTTTATTAATAGTTAATCAAAATAAGCTGCAATAGATTCATCAAATTCCATTTTGTGCTTTAAATTTGGCCATGTTCTGAGTTAGGGTGGTATGAAACGTGTTCAGTGAATAGAGTTATCTGTTTACATCATGGCTAAGTCAGTAGGACACTAACAGTAACTCATCCCTCTTTTCCTGATGTTTTAAAAACATAACATATCTAAAGTCTCTCTTTCAAGGACAGCATGCATAATGCACACAGATAAAATAATATATACTTGAATATTCAGGGACAGGGACAGACAACTGCATTTGGTCAGGGGTACCTTTGAGACAATCAGATGTTTTTGCCCCTAGTGGTCAAGTAGTATATCAGATATTTGTGATATGATTCATGCCATAACTTGATGGATAAATTAAAACACAAGACAGGTGACCAGTAAGGAAGATGAGAAATCATTAGATGAAAATATGATGCAAAAGTATTTGTGCAAAAATACAAAATGTTAGAATAGATGCAAAAATGTTTGTGTGAAATAGAGTCTGACTAGTCCTGCTATCCAACATATAGAGGGTAGTCAATATTTTTATGACATTGATGTTGCCTTAAATTCTTGTGTGTGTGTGTGTGTGTGTGTGTGTGTGTGTGGTGTGTTTTCCTTTTTTATTTGGCAAATGCTAGAAGTAGAATGAATCATGTAGTCATCTGTCACCTATATATCATATTTTCATGTGTTGATTTATCCATATATCAGCTATCAATGTAGTTTCTGTTTAAATTTTTCTCCACTTTGTGTTGAACTTTTTTTGTTTGGTTTTTCCTTTTTATATTGAGTTGTGAGAATTCCTTTTTATATTCTCAACACAAGTTCTTTGTTAAATATGTGATTTGCAAATATATTGACTTACATGTGGTATATTCATTCACTCCATAGGGAATAAAAAGGTATTTAAAAGTTTGTGGATGATGACTATTTATTAATGGTTTATTTTATTGATTTTACTTTTGGTGTCATATCTAAGAAAATGTTGCCTAAATCAAGACTGCACATATTTTCTCCTCTGTTTACTTCAAGAAGATAATTTTGTAGAAAATTCACATGTTACTAATATTGTGTGTTTCAGCTTTAGGGTAGGGGCTGCTTTGCTATTTTCTTTTTCTCAATGTTTCTACTCTACTCTTAGCTTAAAGTTTTTTCATGAAAGTTAGTGCCTCAGAGAGTGTCTTTTTCATATTCTTGTCACTTCTTTAGTAAACTGTTCTTGCTTGCACTTGCTGGCTAGCCTGTCGGTGGGTGCATCAGGTTTAGTTAGTTTGTATGCTTGTTTTTGAGACAGAGTCTCACTTGTCACCCAGGCTGGAGTGCAGTGTGTTGATCACAGTTCACTGCTGCTTTGACTTCCTGGGGTCAAGTCATCCTCCCACCTCAGCCTCCTGAGTAACTGGAACTACAGGTGCATACCACCCTGCTGACTAATTTTTGTATTTTTGTTAGAGACAGGGTTTCATGATGTTGCTCATGCTGGTCTTGAAAAGCTGGGCTAAAGTGATCGGCCCACCCAAGCCTCCCAAAGTGCTGGGATTACATGCATGAGCCACCATGCCAGGCCAGGAGTTCTTGACTGTCTTGAACAAACCTCAGTCTTATACAATCCCTGTTGCCTTTAGACTCTCTCAGTTGGTTTTTACCACCCTAGCTGTTGGGTATCCCTTATGATTGAGACTCAGGAATTTTTGTGTACTTCGTCTTAGGCGGAGTTTTTTCCCCTTTCCTCCTGCAGCAACCAGTCTTCACTTGTGTCCTGGAAGCAACAGAGTTTGTTAACTTTCTTCAGAAACTTAATGCCTTAGATGCCTGGAATCCCAGCACTTTGGGAGGCTGATGCTGGAGGATCACGTGAGGGCAGAAGTTCGAGACCAGTCTGATCAACAAGGGGAAACTCCGTCTCCACTAAAAATATAAAAATTAGCTAGGTGTGGTGGTGGGTGCCTGTAATCTCAGCTACTTGGGAGGCTGAGGCAGGAGAATTGTTGGAACTGGGGAGGTGGAATTTGCAGTGAGCCAAGATTGTGCCATTGCACTCCCAGCCCAGGTAACAACAGTGAGACTTGGTCTCAAAAAAAAATTAATTAATTAATTAAAAATTAGCTGGGCATGGTAGCATGCATCTGTAGTCCCAGATACTTGGGAGGCTGAGGCACAAGAATGGCTTAAACTCAGGAGGTAGAGGTTGCAGTCAGCGGAGATCATGCCACTGCACTCCAGCCTGGGTGACAGAGTGAGACTCTGTCTCATAAATAAATAAATAAATAAATAGAAACTTAACACCTGTAAGCTACATGTTTGTGCTTTGGTCAACGGATAGGCTGAGGCAGACATCCAGGCCAGAGTGACTCAGCTAGTTTAGGGCCCAGGCGCATACTCTCATTGTTATACAACCTGTTATATAGCAGGTTATATAACCTGCTAAGCTCATACTTAGCTCTGAGCCACTTTTGTTTAAAAAATATATTACTGCCCTGCTGACACTGTACAGGCTTGTGCTCTCATGCCCAGAGAGAGAGAGAGAGAATAATGCTATTGACCCCTATAATGGAGAGCCTGTCGCCTTGAAGGCAGGCAGAGTGGCACCAGGAACCGATTTGTGCCCAGAATGAAAGAGTTAAGCTGCTAATTCTGTAAGGGAGAGCTGACCTTGTAGGCCAGTCATACAGCTGTGTGTAGGAGCAGCAGGAGCCACAGAGTTAGAGCCAGAGCAGGCTGCTGAGACAGAGAACAGTGTGAGAGAGCTGCTGATGAGAGAGCTGCTGAATAAAGCCATATTCACCTGCCTATAGCCACTGTGTGTTCTTTCAAATCTTCACTGCCCATTCACCCACTCTCCTTGCACCACAGCATGGGCCCAACTGGGTCTGACACTGGGTCTGACAACACCTTAGTTCTGTAGGAGAGAAGAATCACCATCAAAGTTTCTGCTGTTATTCATAATGGCAATTGCTCTCCTCTTCCTTGCCTGCTCTAGCTGGGACAATTTTATTATCTCCTGCCTTGTTCTTAGTCTTTCTCCTGAGTCCCAGTGAAGATTGTTGAAGAGTGTTGCGCAGATTCATCCATCCCCTTGTATTTGGGTTTCTGTACTCGAAGGCTAACCAATACCCAAACTTTAGCAATTTGTTAAAAATTTAACCTACTGCTTCTGAATCACTTGCATGCTGATTCTGGCAAATGGAAGCCAGTGCTTGCAACCCTCTTCTTGGAAAGCCTTCCTTTTTTAGATTTCAGAATAACAACTTGCCTTGCAAATCAACTCTCTGTTGGCTTCTGAGAGAGTTGTGATTTTGTTGATCTTGTTTATTCGTTTTGTTAAATGAAGTGCTGTTCTTTACAGCTTTCTATATTCTAATTGTTGGCTCCTTCAACCGAAGAACTTAGCAAATAGTTAAATAACACAAATTTTATATTGATTTCTTCAAATAATTCAAGTAAAAAAATCAGTTAATTCCAATAACAGTTTAAATTTTTCATCCAACTTATGGACTCAGAAAAAAGCCCTTGAAATGTAATTTTGTCTCACGTGAAACATATGATATTATTGCTGTTATAAATAGTGTTAAAAGACTTTACATTAAACATAAATGTATTTGGAGTTTTTTGGTTATAACATTACAAACATTGATAAAATACATTATATGATTATAAAATATGTTCTTTCTAAAGAAAGAACTTACAGACTAAAGAAGCATGTATTAACTGTAGTGAAATTAGAAGTTGTTGCATCAAAAATCATTGAAATTTTTACATAATCAAAATAGGCTTTTAAAGTAACCAAATATTGAAAAATTATGTTTATATCACACAGATTAATTTAACTATATCGTTTTTTAAATGAAGGTGATATTAGGAACAAAAAGAAATGTTAACATTACAGCATGTTATTTCTTTATGTGTTAGTTTTATCAGTTGAATACTGTGAATGCCTGAGATATTGAAGAATGAAATCAAATATCAGCAAATGCATTATAAAATTGCATTATAATTTTAAATAAGTATTTCATTTATCAAGGGTAGTTGAAAAATCTCTATAAAATTCAGTCAGATGAGCACTAAAATGTTAACATGTGAAGTTTTTATCAAATTGCCGTATTTAAAAAAAAACTGAAAACAGTTGAAACATTGCTAAAAGATGTTGAGACATATTGCTAAAAATAAAACAAGAGAGTAAACTGAACAAATTAAACGAGAGCTGAAAAATTATAAAAGTTTCTATTTTGAAATTATGTAACTATATATTGAAATATTTAGACTTGTGGAAAGAAAATTTTAGGGAACCCCAATTTAGAACTAAATTAATTTATAATTGGCTCCAGAATTTATTGATATTGAACATGCTTATGATTTTGCAGCAGCTTGATTTGGTGAATAATTCAAAGAAATCATAGAAACAAATTATTTGTTGAGTTTTGTCTTCTAAAATATTTGTAAAAGAAGCTGCAAGTGTTGGCTAAAATATCCAAATATAAACTTTTCACATTTTTATATTAAAAATAATAAAAGTTAGATTATTCTCCACTCTGCAGAATTACTATGAATTTACTTGGTATTTCAGCATATATAGACAGAGCATAATGTCAATTAAAAATATTTTGTTGTTTTAAATAATATTAAAATAGAAAAGTCAATAGAGGTTTCAATATTTTGAAATTAACAAAAATTGTAATGTGTAAGTCTATTTCAGGCTATTTCCTTAAAATAGTAAACATAGACTATATAAAGGCATCCTTCAAATACACAGCAGTGGCAAAATATCAAAAAAAAAAACATGATATAAGAATTTCATTTTAACATGTGAATATATACTGAGTAATTATTCTTATTTTTAAATTGTTCAGTTAATCAAATTAGAAAGCTCTGTCTTGTTTTGTTCGTAGTATTTTTAATTGTTTTTTGTTTTATTTTAGGAAGCGTTTCAATTCTGGAAGTGATGTTTACTAGAACAATTCCATATGTTTGCCAAAATAATAAAACCACTTTTGCAGAGTAAAGATTACAGAAATTATGTAACTTAAATTATTTTTAGCTTCTCATTTCCCTCTCAAAATTTCTGGGTTTGAAATATTAACTTTACAGTGAAACTACTTATAGTATTACTGGATAGAAAGAAATTATTTTATTACATCGCAAGCCAAAACTGTTACAGAAGATACGGGAGAACAGGGTAGCTAAGGATGTGAATGGAATAGAAGGCAGATATGTCTCAATTTTCAGTACCTCTAAAATCACAAAGAATGTAACGTAGCCATGAAACCTGTCATGTAGCCCAGCAGAATTTTATTTTTTGAACAAAAAATGTAGTTTAAAAAATTCACATGGTCATTAGTGAATGATTTGGGGGTTTATAATTTTCATAATCATACTCTAGATGTCAAATTTATAATCTTTTATTTTAGCTATCTATTAAACATTAGTGGACTAGAAAATATTTTGTATATAGCAGATATAGTTTTAAATCAAATTATCCAGTTAGTAGATGTGTAATTCTCATATGTTTATTCATTTTTTTAAAGGTAAGGAAACAGAGGCTCATGATATTCAAATAATTCACCTAATTTTAATAGGCTTGGAACAAAGTTCATATCTCAGCACTCATAACCTCCTGGGTCTTTACCATAGTCTCACACCATCTTTCCATTCATGTGTTTTGTTTTCACTCTGGAATTTCAAGGCAAATAATTTTCTAGGACAGAGTTATTTATATAATTTACCTTGGAGAACGTTCCATTTATTTATTATATGTTTATGTGTATTTGCACATGTGTAATTTGAAGATTTAGAAGCAACCTATTCTGAACAAACAACAAAACCTGTTCAGATATAATCTAGACCATGATAAAAGGATAACAATGAGCCAGATTAGGGAAAAGAAAAGGCTAAAAAGAACACAAAAAAACAAAACACAAGAAAGAATTAATTTAAAAGAAATGCCATAATGATAAGAATAATTTTGCTAAAATAAGAACTCATTTGTAAGTTGAAAATTAATTTAATTATAAGCCATCTATAATGGATAAGCAGAGTTAACATAATCAGTGCTTTAAGTATCTTTATGGATGAAAAAGGGAGTAAGAATACAAGGAAAATATAAATTGAATATTGTTCAATGTGTGTAAATTTTTTGAAAATTTTTTTTATCAAAAAGCTTTATTCATAAGGTACTATTAGATTGTGATTAAACAGTTAATCTGAGAGAAGCTTTATAATCTTAGTCAGCAGTAAATAATATGCCTGCATAATTATTAAATTTAAAATCTTTGAAAAAAATGAATTATCATATGGACATTTTGTAAGACTATTTCACTGCTCTTTAAATTTAAAATTATTGGTAATGAAAGGAGTGTTATGTGTTTCTTTGATAAGTAAGCACTAAAGCAGTAAGTAAGGACTCTAATATGTATACTATGCTACCAATGACTTTACTGAAAATGAATCACTTTATTTACAAATTCAAACCTGGATCTTAAAAGGCAGATAATCAGATTCAGTGTTGGGGAGACCTATGTGCACCTGTTTTCTATGAAACCACACTATAAAATTTCAACACCATATTATATCGTGGAGTACATTTATTTTTCTCCAGAAATAATCTGCAAAGCACCAAGCATCATCTTAAGAATGCAAAATATGACTCTTGCCAAATGAGCCATGCAGCATATAATGTAGGGTTTGTGAAACATAAAACATTAACTGAAAAGCTTTATAATGAGAGATGACTGCATTTATAGCAAACATCAATCTACAAAAAATGAGATTTAAGAAATGTGTAGACAGGTGTGATGGCTGACTTGATAAACAGCAGCTGTGATCTGTGTGCAGTTTCTAAGTGGAAGATTAAATAAAGAATTTTCAGTTGTTACATTTCTAACTTTTGGTCTGTACACTAATTTAAATATAGTGATGGTTTGACAATATTGTTGAGTCAGCTATTTCTTGATTAGCCATGATAACTGGCTGTAGAAGTCACACTAATAAAAGTCATAGAGAATATTCAAAATAAGCCAGAAATTTCAACCACCTCTCTTAAGAAAGGTTTTCTTTTTGCTATAAGAACCAAGTAAAATAATAAGTTAATTAATTATTAAAAACAAAATGCTAATTAATAACAAAGTATACCCAAAATTGAGATCAATAGGGAAAACAAATCTAAAATGTGTCAATCAATAGCTAGCATTTGGGGTATGTTTATCATATACCAGACACTGCACTAAATTCTTTCGATGGATCACCTCATTTAATTCACAAAACAATACCATGAGGCAAATATTATTACAAGCACCAGCAGGGAGACTGAAGCTTAGAATACACAAAACTATATTCAAGGCCATATAAATGATGGCCTAGGTTAATATCTAGGTAGAGTATGATTTCACAATGCTGCACTCTTAACCCCTGCTTTCTGTTGTTCTCTTGGGTTTTTAATATGGGAGAGGAGCGGGGAACGCACAAATCAGAGATACAACGATGACTGTGTTTAATAAGAATGCCAGACTGGGCTGGGTGCGGTGGCTCATGCCTGTAATCCCGTCACTTTGGGAGGCTGAGGCACGTGGATCACAAGGTTAGGAGTTTGAGACCAGCCTGACCAATATGGTGAAACCCCATCTCTACTAAAAATACAAAAATTAGCCCGGCGTGGTAGCGGGTGCCTGTAGTTCCAGCTACTTGGGAGGCTGAGGCAGGAGAATGGATCCCTTGAACCCAGGAGGCAGAGGTTGCATTGAACCGAGATCGCTCCACTGCCCTACAGTCTGGGCAACAGAGCAAGACTTCATCTCAAAGAAAAAAAAAAGAATGCCAGGCCGTATCCATGTCTTATTTAGTTACATTGAGGCCAAATTTATTATTTGATCTCATCACATTCTAGACACAGGGCCTTTCAGAAAAACTTCGTCCAAAATATCTCTCCTATGAAATAAAGAAAATATGCTTACATGGCTCTGGAATACATACACATACAATTAAATTAGTAAAAACACTACTCCAAAGTGAGATAAAATTGGATAGTAATGGTGTGGATAGGGTTTTCAGGTAGGAGGAGAAAACTTTTGCAATGAAAATTAAGGTTCATCTTGTAAAATGAGGATAATAGTAGTACTAACTTAGAATTTAAATAATAAAATGAGTTATTATATGTAAAGATTACTTATAAATGAGATGACTTTATAATTTTAGACATTTTTAAGTATTGAGGGTTTTTCTACCTCTCAAATATTTCTTTAAAACCCTGACCAAATGAAGATTTTTTTAATATTTTATTTTATTTCAGGAAAAAATGCAAACAAGGACTATCTACAAATAAAAGTTGTTTTTAGAAAACAATAATACACTGCCTTTTAATTTTTACTGAAGTATTATAAGGGCAAATAGAATCATAGAAATAATTTTTATAAAAATAATACTTATACATTCAATAAGATATATTTATTATTATATTTTAATTTACTGTGATATTTAAGACAATATTTTGGTCTTAAAGTCTTAGAGTTACGGTCAGTACTATATGCACACCTGTGCTCATAAAGATGATCCCTGAATTGGATTGTCATGATGTATCAGTTCAAAAGCTATACTATACACATTCAAAAGCTATACTATACACATAAAAATCAAGACAGTAGAAGTGACATTCATCTTATTATTAATTTTATGTTTTAAAAGTACATGTGGCTACATCTCAAACAGTCCATTTACATATGGTCACTTAATTAAGAAAATTTTATTCTAACATTGAAGCATTGCGATAATCCAAGTTTCAGTAAATTAAAATATTTAAATTTAAAGACACCTTTGTCAATATATTTAAATATGTTTTCTTCAAATGTTTAGAGGTGACATTTAGCTAATACAATCTTAATTGTCAAGAATTCAGTCAAACAAATCAACCAAATCAGAATGAGTTTCTATCCAGAAAGTCACACTTCATTTTTCAAATTTAGAAAAACATGCTAATGCGTGCTTGTGTGGTAATTCTGTTTTCTGATTTCTAATTCTTATAGAAAGGCGAGGCTAGGACCTTGCCATGGGTTGCTGCCCAAATGTAGTAAAGTGCTGATGCCATCTGTGTTTCTTTCTGTTCTGTTTGCATTTTCTCTTGGGACTGTCTTCAGGTGTCATTATTAGGAGATAGAAGAAATGAGGTCACTAAATAAAAGCTGTTTTGACTTTGACCACGCTTTATAAAATATCTGCACATAGGAAAAAAATATGCCATTTCATTGCCCTTAATAGTGGTATATATGAAAGAGAGAGATTAAGGGATATTCCACAATTATGTATATTTTAAATTATTATTTGTTTAGCAGTTTAGTACATTCACACCCCAGAAATCTATACCATGAAAAATTCTAAATGAGAGGCATGCCTCTTTCTTTTTTCTTTTTCTAACGTTGGAATGCTTGAGAAGGCATAGAATGGGAAGGAGATGCTCAGTGAACCTTGTCAACAGTTACAGACAGCCTCAGGAAAGTCAGTTTTAGGAAAAGTCTCTATGGAAGTCAAAAGACCTGGAAAGTTATCTGTATGAAACTCTCTGTGCCTTTGTACCAACCTGAAATTTGTCTATGCCTCAGGAGTGTGTGTGTCATAATTTAAAGTAGTTTGTATGATCCTGAGGTAGGAAGCAGAACACTAATCTGTAGGCGGGGCTTGGACGCTGGACCAAATTGAGGACTAGTCAAAAATGGTTTAAGGTGGCAATATCTCCCCATAAGACACTCCCATCAGTGTGCTATGTCAATTTACCATTGCCATGGCAACACCCAGAAGTTACTGCTTCTTCCATAGCAATAACTGGACAATCTGGAAGTTAACACCCTCCTTCTAGAAACTTCTTCATAAACTGCCCCCTAATTTGCATATAATTAAAAGTGGATATAAAAATGAGTGCAGAACTGCCTCAGAGTTGCTCCTCTGAGCACACCGCCAGTAGGATAGCCATGCTCTTCATGAAATTGTACTGCTCGCCCTTGTATTTTTTCTGTACACCAGCTCGCCCTTGAATTTTTTCCTAGCTGAAGACGAGAAGCTGCCTAGGCTAGGCTGCAATCTGGGTGCTTGCCTGCCCTGCATCAACCCTATACTGACCTCTGAATAACGTAAAGTGAAGAATGAAGGTATAAATATACAACTAAACTCAGCTGGTTCACTAGAAGTTTTATTCTTGAATTCTCTTCAATGTAACTTAGGGCAATGCTGTTAATAATTCAAAAATGGATTATAATGTTGGGCCAAAAAAATCAAGGTTTTAAAAACACTCTTCAATACTAGCTTAGTGTTTATTTTATTGTTTTCTGATAATTGTTAATTTGTTTCAAAATAATTAGATTCAAATGGAATATAAACTGCAGCTTTCAAATGAATTCAGATTATACTTGGTTTCAAGAAGTCAAGCTACATCAGTAGTAATAGAAGTTTTTCTGGAAAAAATGTACTGTGTCAATATATGAATCTTTGTTTTTCATGAAATCAGAGAAATGAATGTAACTATGTAGAGCTACAAAGAGTGTCATAATTTATAATTGAAGTAGTATTCACAAATGTATTAAATATCTAGCCAGTCATAAAAGCATAGAAATGTGTTTGAGTGAATAGAAAGGCCTTTGCCCAGTTCCTTATGTGTGTTTTATCTTGTTACACCAAGATAAAATTTAAGAACACACGTATTATTGTAACCACCCTCTTTTTTTGGAGCAAATTTTGAATTGTCAAGAAAAATATAACATGCTTGACATCATAACACCGAGGAAAAATGTAAAAGGTATATTCATTATAATTTTCATTTCAACAGAAATCTAGTACAAGCTAACGAAACAATAACAACTACAGTAACAGTGAAAACATAAATCCCAAGGGTTTGTTTCTAAATGTAGTGTAGTTTATGTTTACCTGGTTTTAATTTATTTTGATATTATTTTTCTGGTCACTCTTGAAAATATTATAGTAATCACAACATCTAATTTAAAACTGAAATCACATTTAAATTATTCATGAAACATAGTTTTACGTTCTTTTGAAAGATAATCAAGTTTTAATGCCACTTGAAATGTCTTCCTGTCCCTTAAGTAATCTCAGTATCTATTGCAACTGTTTCTGACCAACAATGGAAACAGGAAAATGAATGTTGGAGTGCTGGTTTGATGAAGATGTAGCAGAAAAAAATTGAGAGTATTTCCAACAAGAAAAATACTCGTAAACACTATCTCATGGCTATAGGTATTTAATAGGTCCAATCTGTGAAATTTTTGAAGATTTTTCTCATAAATAGATTAAATTATTTGTGCCTATATGGAATCTGTTTTTTGTGTTGAAAACATTATTGTTTCTTCAGTGCAGATAGTTTTCCCACAGAGAGGTGCATAAGATGACCTTTGAATTATGTAAAATATTGTTTTCTTATAATCAGTTCTATTTAAAATGTGGTTTGGGTTGGGAAGTATTTGAAGACTTTTTCAATAAAATTAGTTCATCTGAGAATTTCGCATGGAAATTGCTAGGACAATGAAAACTAAAAATATATGATACAATAAAGTTAATACTGATTAGTTGGTAATCCATTTGTCCAAAGAAAGAATATATTATTTTCTCTAACTTTATAATGGATTAAATAAATTTTTATGCTTTCTTACTTTGCAAACATGAGCTAGTGTATGAATGTTTATTTTAATTTCAAAAGCAAAATAATATAAATATTTGGTAGATTATTTTGATTTTAAACACATTTTACATGGGAAAAAAGTTATATCCTTTATAGGTTCTTTTCAGTTATATTGATTATTATAGTTTTCATTAGCTCCTCTTTCTTGATTTGCTGTCTTCAAATTTTTCAAATAGTTAAGTGACTTTGGTGAGTTAAGTTAAGTGAATATGGCTTCTACTGTAACATAGAAATCTTGCCTGACTGCCCACTTTCCAAATTTTAGACTCAAGACTAAATCAACTCTTGCCTGGTTAGGTCCTTTCCAAATATCAGACTTGCCAGTACATGTAATCATGTGAACTAATTCCATAAAATAATATATTTTAAAATAAATTAATATATACTCATATGTGTTATTATCTCTGTTTTTCTGAAGACCCTGATTGATATAGAAGCTATAAATATTACCTATTAAAATTTAATGTTTAATATATGAATTCATATGCCTTATAATATTTTTTGTTGTTAATGTTATTTTTAAATTACTATAAGTCACAGGGGAAATCTCATGTAGACTCTGTTTTTATACAAAATAGAAGCTCCACATTTAAGTCATTCATTACTTTGCACTGCTCCCACTCCCAGCCTGTTCTATTAGTTTAATTAGCTGCTGGTAGAGAGCAGTCAACACACACAATTTTCTGCTAATAGGATTAAAGTCTCTATGAGCACTTGTTACCTGTCAGGTATGACTTTCGTCTCATTCTTCAGGGTGAGGTGGGAGCCATTGCAAGAAGACAATGTTTACTGTTTTTCTGGAATGTAAATTGACATAAATGTAGATATAATTTTTTAAACTTGTCCTAAAAACGCTAAATATTCACACACACACACACACACACACACACATTATTTATAGCTGTAGGAGATCCTGGATTTCTGTTGTTCTAGCTTAAATTCTGAGCTTTGTAAATTTTAACAATTCATACAAATTAGAGTTAATTTGTGAGTTAATCATATAACATTAGATTGAGATCTTATTTTATTTGAGATATTCATGTCATGCCAAAAAATCTGTAGAAGAGGCATTTTTTTTTCCTTTCTGCTATAATGTAAAGCATGCACTATACTTGAGAAAAAAAAATCATAAAAAGCATACTTTTACTGTACTGACTAAATCAATGGTGGTGAAATTTATTCTTAGACTACTTAGAAGAAGTGAAATCCCAATGTTATTCTTTAACTATACATGAAGGTAAACTGAATATAAATTGCTTTTGCAATGGATTTGAAAGCTTTTTTGCAACTATCTTGTCAATTTTATTGGCAGAGAAATGTAGTTAAGGCATTTTGTTCAAAATTTCTCTGTGAGAAAACCACTATTAATGGCAAGAATATTGAAACACTATGTTAGGAGATCCCAGTTTATCTTTTTCCCTAGTGCTGTGAATCTTTCTTTCTTTGTTGTTTGTTTACTGCTATCAAAGCTTTATCTTTCTATGGTTTAAAATGATTGTGATGTTCTTCTTTTTATAAGCTTTCAGTTTCTTTATAACAATGCTTTACTGGGTTTCTTCTGATTATTTCTAATAAAAATCTAGAATTCTTTTAATTTATATAGACCAGAAGAAAACCAGTGAGTTTGATAAAATGTGTACAAGCATTTTAGCCCTTTTCACAATTATTAGAATGAGAAGAAAGCTGGTTTTTACAAGACCGATTTAAATTGAGACATATGACGAAAAATGTTAATGGTATATACAAGAACGAAATGGCAGGTCACAACTACTGTAAAAATATTGGGTTAACTTATTTAATCATATGAATAATTCACTGTAAAATTAAAAGAACATGAGCAGACATTTCACAGAAAAATTAATATGGCCAATAGAAATTTTAAAAATTGAAATATCTTCATTTTAAATAAAATATTTAATAATATTAAATTATACACTCTGCCTTTCAGAATGGTAGAACTGTATGTATATGTTAGACCCACAGAGGTGTTTTAAGTAGGGAAAAAGACTCTTAAACATTTTTAACTACAGTGTAAATTAGTTCTATATTCTGATACACTGACAGTACCACAAAGAGATCTGTGTTACTATCAGTAACCTCAATTTTTTTTTCTATATAGTTTATTTCAAAAAATGGTTAAAAATTGACATAAAGATTTAGGTACAAGCATGTGTGATACAGACTTTATTATCTTTAATTCACTATGTACTGAACATGGGATAAGTGCCCATCACTTTGCTTTGTTAGATGCTATGGACACTGTTACCAACCAAACTAGCATTTTCTCATCCTTGGAGACTAGAGTCAGAGGTGAAAAACTTGCCTCGTAAATAGCAATTCTGCTTAGCCACTTCCTTATTGTCTGCTTATCTCCTGAGAAACTTTGGGCAGTTTATATACCCTCTACATATCTTTCAGCATATAATATATATGTCTGTGTGTGTGTGTGTGTGTGTGTATTAATTTCTCCAAGGGTTTGTGGAATACAATAAGCTAGTGAGGATAAAGTCCTGGAACAATGATTGGAGTACAGAAAATATTTATAAATATTGTTTGTTAATACTCTTAGTAGTAGTAGTGAGACTCATTGGACGTGTAGAGCAGTAGCAGTGGTAATACTGCATTCTACTCTCTGTTAGTTCATATTTGAATCCTATACACACTACTAGAAACATGAGGTATTGAGACTCTTTTACCTTAGTTGCCAATGTCAGACCTTTTTCGAAAATAAAAGAAAATGTGGTATACATACACAATGGAATACTATCTAGTCTCAAAAACAAAGAAAATTCTGTCACTTGGCATTTCTTTCTTGTATATAACATTAACAGCTTTAGTTATATGTCTCATTCAAATTGGTCTTGTTAAAATCAACTTTTTAATCATTTTAATAATTTTGAAAAACTACAGAAAGACCAATACTGCTTGATCTCACTTATATGTGGAATCTAAAATAGACAAACTCATAGAAGCAGAGGTAGAATGATGGTTACCAGAGCCTGGAGAAATGTTGGTCAAAATGTATAAAGATTCAGTTGGACAGAAAGGAAAAGGCTATAAGGTTTTGAGATCTGTTGCACAGCATGGTAACTACAGTTAATAATCATATTTTATATATTTCAGAATTTCTAAGAATACATTTCAAAAATAATAAGTATATGAGGCGACAGATATGTTAATTAGCTGATGTAATCATTCCACAATAGGCATATATCAAAATATCATATTGTATCCCATGAACATAAGATTGCAAATTAAATATTTAAATAAATAATCAAATTGCCTGCTTGAAAATTCGTCTTTTTTTTTTCTATTGTCAGTTAAATACTTTCGAAATACTTGAAATATTATCTCCATCATTGGTTCCTGCCTTAAGTATAAATACCATCTTCCACGTATCTACGTTGTTGAAACAAAATTTTTACACCTTTATTTTCTTTTTTCATGTTTTTCTCTGTTGTGCATTCATTTGCTAACTCAGTGCCTTACACAATTGTTTGGGAATACAAAGTAGTTAGAACAACCTTGTCACATACTGAGCACTATAAGCATATTTTCAGCTATTAGTATATAAAAAACTCCCCACTAGCAGTAATGTGCCATTTGCACCAATTAAAATATAAAATCTAGTCCACACTTTTGGTTTTCAGACTGGCATGTAAGGAGCACTTATTAACTGTGGTGAAATCAGAAGTCAATTGCATCCACAATAATTCTAATGTTTACTTAATCAGAATAGACTTTTTAAGTTACCAAATATTTTTAAATTATATAAAATTATGTAAGGAGTTTGGCAGTCTTCACGTCAATCTAACAATAAGAGAAATTCCTCAAACACAAAAACCAACTACTCTTCTAAGAGCCATCAGAGAACGGAGATCAGAGGGTGAAGTACTGTCTTTAAAATTTGAGATAGGCCAGGCGTGGTGGCTCATGCCTGTCATTCCAGCACTTTGGGAGGCCGAGTCTGCCAATCACGAGGTCAGGAGATTGAGACCATCCTGGCTAACATGGTGAAACCCCATCTCTACTAAAAAAAAATACAAAAAATTAGCCAGGCATGGTGATGGGTGCTTGTAGTCCCAGTGACTCGGGAGGCTGAGACAGGAGAATGGCGTGAACCCGGGAGGCAGAGCTTGCAGTGAGGCAAGATCACGCCACTGCACTCTAGCCTGGGAGACAGAACAAGACTCGGTCTTGAAAAAAATAATAATAAAAATAATAAAAAAAAAAAATTCAGAGAAAAGATTCAATGCACTGAAATGTGTCACCGTAGAATTTATATACTGAAGTCCTATCTCCTGATGTGACTGTATTTGGAGATGGAGTCCTTTGAAAGTAAATAATTAAGGTTAAATGAGGTCTTAAGAATGCTATTCTAATCTAATCATCCTTATATAATGATATCAGGATGATTTCAGAAGAAGTCTCTCTCTGCAGTGTTCGGCTCAGAAGAAAGGTCATATGAGGACAAAGTAGACACATGCAAGTTAGAAAGAGAGAATTCACCAGGAACTGAAACCATCCAGAACCATAATGTTGGATTTTTTAGCCTCAAAAACTGTAAGAAAGTAAATTTTACGTCTGAGTTATTTTTTAATGGCAGTTCAAGTCGACTAATTCATACTTTGTTATTGAGAAATGGGATGCTTCTATAAGAAGTCTTAAGATGTGGAAGTGGCTTTGGAATTGGTTGATGAGTAGAAGCTGGAAGGGTTTTAAGGTATGTGCTAGACAAAGTCTAAAGACTATTGGTGAAAAAAAATGGATATTAAGGGCAATTCTAGTGGGAGTTCAGGAAGAAAATAGAGAACTATATAGAAAGTCTTGATAGTCTTAGAGAATACATATACCATTAAAAACAATGTTGATAGAAATATAAATGTTAAAGGCAATTGTAGCGAGGTCTCAAATGATAATGAGGAACACATTGTTAGAAACTGGAGAAAAGACTATTCTTGTTATAAAGTGGCAAATAACTTGACTGAATTGTGCTCTAGTATTTTATGGAAGGTGGAAACGGTGCACAACTAAACTGGACATTTAGCTGCAGGGATTTCTAAGCAGATTGTTGAATGCGTGACCTTGCTTCTCCTTTCTGCTTATAGTAAAATGCAAGAGGATAGAGATAAATTGAAAAAAAAAAAATTGTTAAGCAAAAACGAACCAGAGCTTGAAGATTTGGAAAATTCTTAGCCTATTTATACTGCAAAGGAAAATACGATAAAGCATGTTCTGAAGATGATGCTAAAGGTGTGGCTGAACAACCATTTGATAAGGAGATTAGTACAGGTATGAATCATGTATCTAATCAACCATCTCAGCAGAGGCCAGAAATAGACATGCAATTATAGCAGCAGAGATACAGCCAGTTTGTTTCAAAGGATGCAAAGATAAGATGAGACAAGGTAAAGAAAGGCTTTGGGGACGAAATTAAGGAAGGCTTAATACACTTCTAATATTACACAGAAAAGGAAAATAGAGTTATTTGGCTCTAATGGAGCACCATTATTCAAGAGAATAAGGTAATAATCCTAAAGGTGATTCAGAAATCATTGAGGCTGCCCCCCTGAATTTAAAAGAAAGAGGCCATCACCTCTGTTTCAACAGGCAAGGCTGCCTCCCCTGGAGCCTTAGGAGTAGGAAGGACCCACTGGCACATTTGTGGGGGTAAGCCTTTTAATAGGGTCATAGGGGTGACACTTCTGTAGCAGTGGGCCTGAAAGGCAGACCCTTAGATCAAAGAACATTATTTTCTGGCCTTAAGATGTAATATAATTTGCTTTACTAAGCTTTGGACTTGTTTAGACCCTGTCATCCCTTCCTTCTTTTCTATTTCTCTCTTTTCGAATCAGAATGTCAACCTATGCCTGTCTCACCATTATTTTGTTTGTTTGTTGAGTCAGGGTCTTACTCTATTGCCCAGACTAGAGAGAAGTGGTGCAATCACAGCTTACTACAGCCTCAACCTCCCATTGCCAGGTACAAGAGATCCTACCACCTCAGTTCCCCTAGTAGTTGGAACTGCAGACATAAGCCACCATGCCCAGTCTGTATTTTAGAAGCATACAGCTTGTTTCATATCATAGGTTCACAGCTGGAGATGAATTTTGCAACAGGAAGAATCATAAGTTGAGCCTCATCCGTACTAATTTAGATGATATTTGGATGAGAATTTTGACTTCAGAAAATAGAGTTGATGCTGAAATGAATTAAGACTTTTAAGGATGTTGGAATGGAATGGATGTATTTTGCATGCAATAAAAACATGCATTTTGTAAGGTTATGGGGAGGCATGCTGTGGGTTGAATTGCTTCTCCTCAAATTCATAGATGAAGCCCTATATCTAAATGTGACTTAATTGGGAGATAGGGTCTGCTATGGTTTGAGTATTCGTTTCCCTTCCAATATTTACATTGACATTTAGTCCCCAGTGTAGCATTACTGAGAGGTGGAGTCTATAAGAGGTAATTGGATCATCAGGCTCTGTCCTCATAAAATGAATTAATATTTTTAAGATTAATGAGTTAATAAGTGAATGGATTATCACAAGAGTGGGACTTGGTAGCTTTATAAGAAGAGTAAAAGAGACCTGAGCTGACAAGTTCAACTCCCTGGCCATGTGACGTCCTGTGTCACCTCAGGACTCTGCACAGAGTACCCACCACCAAGAAGACTCTCACCAGATGCAGCCCCTTCACTTTGAACTTCTCAGCCTCCATAACTGTAAGAAATGGGTTGCTTAAAAATAAAAATTTATCTAGTTTAATGTATACTGTTGTCAGCAACAGAAAACAGACTAAAACACTGTATTCGAGAAGTAATTAAGATTAAATAAGTTCACAAATATGGGATACTGATCCAATATGTCTGTCTGTATGTGCTCAGAGGAAAGGCCCTGTGAGCAGAAACTTACCCTACAGGCCAGGAAAATAATGTTTACTAGAAACCAAACCCTATTGTAGCTTTGATTTTAGACTTTCCAGCTTCCAGAACAGAGGGAAAATGAATTTCTGTTGTTTAAGCCACACAGTCTGCCGTATTTTGTCATGACAGCCTGAGTAGACTAATAGAGAAGGAAAATAATGTAGGTAAGAAACTCAGATCTACGTAAAGAAAGAAAGAGCACTGGAGAAAGAATACACAACAGTAAAATAAATCTTGTATTTTTTTATTCTTAATGTACCAGAGAACTATTTTTTTTTCAAAATGATAATGCCAACAATGTATTTGTTTATGTGTGCTTGTATGTATGTACACATTTATGTATAACTGAAATTCATGACAGCAGCAATACAAAGGATAGAAGGGAAGAATTGGGATTATGTTGTTATTACAATTACTTGCAGCACTTGTGAAGCAGCATAGTGTTATTTGAAAGTGGACTTGGATTAGGTGTAACGCATATTGCAAAAACTAGCGCAACTGCTAAGAAGGTTTAATAAAAAGTGTAACTGAAATACTAAGAGAGGAGAAAATGGAATCTAAAAACCAGAAACAAATATAGTAGCTGTTAATTCAACTATATCAATAACTACATTACATGTCAGTGACCTTAACACACCAATTAAAAGCCAAAGATGATCAGAGTGGATCAATAAACAAGACTAAACTATATGTTGTCCACAAGAAACTTACATTAAATATAAAGGCACATGGAGTAGAAATATTAACTCTAGACCGAGCAGACTTCAAATCAAGGAAAATTCTCAGAGACAATGAGCATTGCATAATGACAAAAGGATCAAATATCTAAGAAAAAATAGAAAGCTTTAATATGTATGTGGCCAAAAGAGTCGAGTATGTGAGGTAAAAACTGATAAAACTGCAAGGAGGAATAGATGAATCCCCATGATTTAAAAATTGGCAAAGACCTTGATGAACACCTGGTCAGAGAAGACCCATGACAAATAAACAAATGAAGTGATGCTCCACATCGTATGTTATCAGAGAACTGGAAATTAAAACAACAATAAAATATCACTACATACCTATTAGAATGGCAAAATCGAGAACACTAACAACATCAAATGCTGCCAAGGATGTCCAGCAATAGGAATTCTTATTCATTGCTGGGGAAATGCTAAATCGTATAGCCACTTTGGAAGACAGTTTGGCAGTTTCTTACAAAAGTAGTCATCCTTATACCATATAATCCTGCGATCACTTGCTTTAATATTTATAGGAGTTGATAACTTATGTCCACACAAATATTTGCATGTGGATGTTTATAACAGCTTCATTTCTAGTTCCCAAAAATTAAAGCAACTAACTAACTGACTAACTAAATAAATAAATAAATGATGGTTTAACCAGACAATGGACTATTCTTCAGTGCTAAAAAGAAATGAGCTATCAAGCATGAAATGATATGGAGGAACTTTATGTTACCAAGTGAAAGGAGTCAATCTGAAAAAGCTACATACTTACTGATGCCAACTCTGACATTCTGAAAAAGGCAAAACTATGGTAACAGTAAAAGAATCAGTGGTTTCTGAAGTAGAGTGAAAAGCAGAGATAAATAGACAGTTCCCAGAGAAATTTTAGAGCAGTGAAACTACTTTATATGATACTATCACAGTGACTACACTTTATTATACATTTTTCAAAATCCATAGGATGTACAATATTGAGAGTGAGCCTTAATATGAACTGTGAACTTTAGGTGATAGTGATGCATCAATGTAGGCTGACTGATTATAGTAAACCTCTACTCTGGTGTGGGATGATGACAGTGGGGTAAGTTACGCCTAATATAGAGCCGGGAGTATACAGAAAACCTCTGCAGCTTCTTCTCAATTTTTAATGTGTGAACCTAAAACTACTCTAAAAATAAAGATTTTAAAAAAATCTATTCTTTAAGTCGATTATAAATTAGACTTTACCCATGATAATATCTTTTTTTCTGATTTTCTTTTCCATAGGTACATGTGGACTTATTCCTTTTGTTTCTTGCTTAAATATCTAATTTGCTTTGTTTCATTTATACAGTGAGGGTAGTTATCTAAGAGTCCATCCTTGAGATCTATATGTAGATCCTAAATGCTACACATTTGTAGGGCTCTAGCCACAAGAAAAAGCTTATTTTTGAAGATACAGGGCTTAGTGTGGTGTAAAGTACAGAAGTATTATATAGGCTGGCAGTAGGAGTAAAGAAAGCCATAATTCTTCAAGTAGGCAGCTAGGTAAGCGTTTGGTCTGAGACATATTTGTCTCCACAGACAAATAAGGTCCACCACTGAAGGAGAGAGTAAATAATTAAGGTCCACCACTGAAGGGGAGACTAAAAATTATCTTCAGTTTTATCAAATTCAATAGTATCTCTATAAAGGTCATATTTTGTCTCCATTTATTTATAAGTGAAAATTCCTCAAATCCCTACTAGTTTTTGATTTATCAGAGTCATTAAAACACTGACTTTTATATATATATATAGATATATATGTATATATATATCTTTTATAATCAGATGATTTTATTCAAATTATAGAGTGTTTTTTGCTGAACAATTGTTAGATCTGTTTATGCAATCACATATATATAGTTTATGATTTCTAGTTTCTATACCATTTTTAACCAGTCCTTCCTCAT
The DNA here is from genome assembly GCF_047675955.1 of Chlorocebus sabaeus. Classification (NCBI taxonomy): domain Eukaryota; kingdom Metazoa; phylum Chordata; class Mammalia; order Primates; family Cercopithecidae; genus Chlorocebus; species Chlorocebus sabaeus. The sequence continues at coordinate 83,714,777 of NC_132910.1, read as the reverse complement.
TTCTTAATATATAGGATCATTTCTCAAATTATTCGACACTGAATTTACTTATATTTATATTTCAGTTTTTACACCTTAAATATTGATTCATTTGTAAATAATTCAGGGGCAAGGCAGTTTCTCTTAATTGATAACTACTTCATCCATATGTACTAAGGCCTTCTCAGAGCTGTTAAAACAAATTCTAACTGGGAGACTCTTAGACTGGAGTAGCTCGGGCACTTCATTCCTTTGTGAACAAACTAAAAATCAATGTAAACAGTAAATTGAAACTAGTAACCACACCCCATCAACTGACCTCTAAATAGGAACTTTTCACTTAAACCAATCCAAAATTATTTTCTTTGTTTTGTTTCTGCAAATATTTTAGAAAAGTTTTTCTTCTTGCCCCTTTAAATGGAGTGTTAGCCATTTGCCCTGGTTAATCAATCAAGGTATTTCCCCAGTTCATGAATCACTGAATGCTCGGATAAACTCTTTAAAATTAAAATGTGCTTAAGTTTTTTTTTTCTTTTTTTTTTTTTTTATCAGAGCTGTACTATCAAATTATTTTTCAATTTGTAAGGTTCTTCTTTTTTTAAAGCTAAGAACATTTATCTACATGACAATGTTTTCAATGTAAAGTGCCAAGCTTAGAATGTTTCATGATATTCTGTAGAGCAGGATTCAATTAGTTTTGAATAATAGATAAAGCATTTCAACAAACTAGGATTCAAAAAAGAGTGTATGCATATTTTAATGTGCAGAAATGCTATTTAATGAATACAAAACAGAGTGCATTCAGGGTAGGAGGTAGTTCTATTTCATTGGGAAAGCAGTTTTAACAGATGACCATGTCAATAATGTTCTTATTAAGTAGACCTTTATAGGCTCTGAAAATTTATGGTGCTCTACTGGATCATTTTGCAATTTGTATAGACTCTGTTGTTGTTTGAGTTTTATTTTTCTTCATGTATTAGAGAATTTTTAAATATTGGAAAATTGAGTTTAACTTTTAGGATAATAGTGTTAGCTCAATGGATCTGTTCGCAAGTAAAATGAACAAAGCTGTCAAAAACTATTAAAAACAAACACAAAAAAGCAAACAAAAAACAACAATTTCAAGTCGCTGGAAATTGCCCTAAGTGCATAGCAAGTGATCTAATGTCAGTAACAACAGTGAGAGTCTGTGACTTTCCAGCTACCACCCACTCCATTCCTATCCCTGCTTCCTGTCCCACCTGTAGCTTAGCTTGATGGGAGTTCTACTCAGAATGGGAATGTTTAAAGAGATTTAAAAAAAAAAAAAAAAAAAAAAGTTCATGCTTTTTGATCATGCTCCAATCAAGTTTTACTGTATATCTCCAAAGGAATAAGCAATCAGCATTTCCCACAGCCCTACAACCAAAAGTTGAAGAAGTTAAATTTTTGGTAAGTACAGCTAAGAGGCATGAGCTCCCTTCCTCCACCCAGCTCTTACCCAGAGGCTCTACTAAAAATGTGGCAGGCCCAGAATACTGGAGGATGACTTCTCTCATCCTCAGTCACTCATAGGGTAGAGATAACATACCGGGAGAGGCAGAGAAAGGAAATCCAAAATGAACAGTGGCTACCTCCAGGCCCCAATCCCAAAATAGTGGCTAGGATAGTTTCCCAGGTGAAAAGCAGTTCATAAAATAAGAAAGTTCTGAAGGTCTCCTTCAAAGGACTGATTTTATTTAATCAATATAAAAAAGTGCAAGCCTAAGGACACTCTTGAAAACAATAAGTCCTTTTAATTACTAGCAATGCATTAAACCATAGGCCAAGTATTTCACCAGAGAAACCAGGGAAAGAGAGAGCTTAGAAGAGTCCTTCTGGAGTCAGACTGGCCTTTAAAAACTGCCCTTGTTGGACAAGACTACTGATCTATTTATGACCCAGGATATTGTCAAGAAAAATTAAATAGTCCTCAGTAATTAGTAAAGCCCAAAGGAGTGTAAAACCAAGGAAAACAGACAAGTTACCAGAAAAATAAGAGGAAAATAAATGCAAAGATTGCCATGCTAAAGTGACTGGCATCACAGAGTGGCCATATGAGCCCCCCCAACACTGTACTGTCAAAGAAGCAACATCAAAGTCTTCATACTGAGAGGGAAATAGACTTCACTGAAATAGCCTATTAAGTGACAAAACAAATAAACAAGCAAACAGCAAAACAAATAAGCCCCGAGCGTGGTAGAGGAAAATTAGTATGTGGGGTTGCTACAATATGTTACCTAAAATGTTCCGTTTTCAACAAATTAAAAGACATGTTAAGAATCATCAACATGTGACCCACTGCAGGGAAAAAATAATAATAATACAGGCAACAGAAATTGCCATGTTAGAGGGATCAGTTACCAGATTAACAGAGAGTCCATCCTTGAGATCTGTATGTAGATCTTAAATGCTACACATTTGTAAGGCTCTAGCCACAGATTAACAAAGACTTCTAAGTAGCCATTACAAATATGGTCAAATTGGAATATAATCAAATGGAAATTCTGGAGTGAAAAGTACAATAACTGACATAATAAAATTATGAGTTAGGCTTAACAGCAGATTGAAAGAATAGATTGAAACTGGGAAAAGAAAGAATAGGAGAATTGGGAGGTAGATCAACAGAGAAGACATAATCAGAAGAGTAGAGAGAAGATAGAATAAAGAAAAATAAACAAAGCCTCAGGTCAATGTAGAACATCTTCAAGTGTACCAACAGTGTATAGTGGGAGTACCAGAGGAGAGAAAATGAAGAAAAGTTTAAAAGTAAATATTAGAATAAATAATGGCTAGTGAGAAACATTAATTTACATAACCAATGTTAACTTATATATCCACATCATTAATTTACATATCTACCTAGTTACCTACATACAATTACATACAATTGTATAGTGGGAGTACCAGAGGAGAGAAAATAAAGAAAAGATCAAAAGTAAATATTATAATAAATAATGGCTAGTGAGAAACATTAATTTACATAGCCAATGTTAACTTAAATATCCACATCATTAAGTTACATATCTACCCAATTACATACAATTGAAGACATATTAATTTGTATATACAATTATTGAGGTGGCTCTGGCAATTTCTTAAAGTAAGACAACAATAAACTTTGCCATATTAATTTACTTTTCCTTTCATGAAAGATTTCTCTGTAGCATTTGGTGCTGTTTGATAACATTTTACCCACATTAGAACTTCTTTCAAAATTAGAGTTCATTCTCTCAAACTCTGGCACTGCTTTATCAACTAAACTTATGCAATATTTAAATCCTTTGTTGTGATTTCAACAATGTTTACAGCATGTTCACTAGGAATAGATTTCATCTGAGGAAACCTCTTTCTTTGCTCATCCCTAGAAGGCAATTGCTCATCTGTTAAAGTTTTATCACAAGATTGCAGCAATTTAGTCACATCTTCAAGATACTCTTGTAATTCTAGAACTCTTGCCTTTTCTGCCACATCTGCAGTTATTTCCTGTACTGATGTCTTGAACCCCTTAAAATCATCCATGAAGATTGCAATCAACTTCTAAACTCTTGTTTCTTTTGATATTTTGACTTCTTCCCATGAATCAGAATGTTCTTAATGACATTGAGACTGGTGAATTCTTTCCAGAATGCTTTCAACTTACTTTGTCCAGATCCATCAGAGAACTCTATGGCAACTGTAGCTTTACAAAATATATTTTTTTAAATAATAAAACTTGAGCCAAAATTACTCCCTGATCCATGAACTGCAGACTGGATGTTGTGTTAGCAGGCATGAAAACAACATTCATCTCCTGTATATCTCTATTAGAACTTTTGGGTCACCAGGTGCATTGTCAAAGAGCAGTAATATTTTGAAGGGAGTCTTTTCTTTCTGAGCAGTCTCAACAGGAGGCTCAAAATATTCAGGGCTGTAAATAGGTGTGCTGTCATCCAGGCTTTGTTGTTCCTTCTATTTCTAGAACACAGCAGAATAGATTTAGCGTAAGTTTTAAGAACCCTGGGATTTTCAGACTGTTAAATGAGCATTGACTTCAATTTAAGGTCATCAACTGCATTAGCTCCCTAAAAAGAGAGCCTACTCTTTGAAGCTTTGAAGCCAGGCACTATTTTCTCCTCTCTAGCTATGAAAATTTTAGGTAACATCTTCCACCAATAAAAAGGCTGTTTTGTCAGCATGAATATCTGTTGTTTAGTGTAGCCACCTTCATCAATGATCTTAGCTATATCTTCTGGATGACTTGCTGTGGCTTCTCCCAGCACTTTCTGCTTCACCTTGCACTTTCATGTTATGGAGACAGTTTCTTTCTTTGAATCTCACAAACCAATCTCTGCTAGCATCAGATGTTTTTCTGCAGCTTCATCACCTTTCTCAGGCTTCAGGGAATGTTATAACTGGTTTGATCTTCTATCCAGACCACTAAAGCTTTTTCCATACCAGAAATAAAGCTGTTTTACTTTCTTATCATCTGTGTGTTCACCAGAGTAGCACTGTTAATTTCCTCTAAGGATTTTTCCTTTGCATTTACAACTTGCTAACCATTTGCCACAAGAGACCCAAGTTTCAGCTTATCTCAGCTTTTGACATGCATTCCTCATTAAGCTTAATCTTTTCTAGCTTTTGATTTAAAGTGATAGACATGTGACCCTTTCTTCTACTTGAACATTTAAAGATCATTGTAGGGTTATTAATTAGCTTAACTTCAATATTGTTGTGCCTCAGAAAATAAGAAAGGCCAAAGAGAGGGAAAGAGATCGAGGAAATGACTAGTCAGTGTAGCTGTCATAAAACACACATTTATTAAGTTTGCTGTTTTATATGGGAATGATGTTTGGTTCTGCAAAGATATTACAGTAGTTACTTCAAAGATCACTGATCAGAGATAACTGTAACAGATATAATAATGAAAAAGTTCAAAATATTGCAAGGATTACCAAATGTGCTGCCAAGATTTGAAGTGAGGAGCACATGATGTTGGAAAAAATGGCATAAACAGATTGCACAGCTGCTACAAATCTTTATTTAAAAAAAAATACAATATCTGTGAAGCACAATAAATTGTAACAACCTTTCATAAACAGCTTTTGCCTTCTTCTATAGTATCCTCAGTTTGTTTGATGTATGTTTGTATTTTACGTTTATATTTGTTTGAGGTATGTTTTTATATTTCACTACATATACAGTAGTGAAATTACTAATTTGTATACACTAGTTTTTATTTTTGGTCTCCAATTTTGTATAAGTAAAAGATAAGCACTGTTTTATTTTTTCTCCTTTTTTTAAATATAATATTCTTCTTCAAAGTAGATAATTCTTCCTTTAAGTCTTGGGTTCAATAACTTTACTGATTCCATGTTTTTGTATTTTTATCATAATTTTTTTGAAGCCTGGTCAGCCCTCTTTGGGTATTTTTAAATATTTTCTTTAATTTCAGAATAAAAGGTTTATTGCATTTTTACATTTGAATATCTTTATTTTTTTGTATTCTATTTTCTCATTCAGAAATATAGAAACTCAATATTGTGTGTGCATTTTATTTGGCCTCAATAACTATGATGATACTACCTACTGCATTTGTCTTTATCAAGTTTGTTTACACATGTGTAATATTTTCACACTTATGTTTCATGAAATATTTTATTTGCTTGTATTTCATAGTGTTAATTCTGATTTTTGCCTAAGTTATTTTTTTCTGAATTGAGGTAAACTTTGCATCCAATTAAATGAAAAGATAACTCATTTATAATTTATTGAGCTTTAACAAACAAATGCTTTGGTGTAACCAAAACATTATAAAAAGTGTAGATATTTGCCGCTATCCTAGGAACTTCCCTCAACCTCTTGCTATTTCCATAAAATCAGAAACCACTGTCCTGATTTTATCCACAAAAATTACTTTTACCTTTCTTTGGACCTCATACAAATTGACTCATATCATAGTCCCTTGATTGCCTGAATTGTTTTTTGTAATGCAACATCTTCTTAAAGATTCATTGATGTTGTTGCATAAATCAGAAGTTTTATATTTTTACAATTTTTGATTCGTATCCAATGATTTCTGTATACTATGATTTATCAGTTCTCCAGCTGTTGGACATTTATTTCCATTTATTCACTATTATTAATAATTTTGCTAAAATGTTTTACATGTTTTTGTGTGACTGTATTTTTATTTTATTTCTTGAGTGTATACATAGGAGTGAAATGACTGATTCATAGGGTAGATGTATGTTTCATTATAATAGAAATTTCAAGTTTTCAATGGAGAGGGCTTGTATATCTTTCATTAAATTTATTCATAAGCATTTTATATTCTGTGATACTATGGACTTTTTTTTTTTTTTTTTTTTTTTGAGACAGGGTCTCACTCTGTCACCCAGACTAGAATGCAGTGGCACAATTTCGACTCACCGCAACCTCCGCCTCTCAGGCTCAAGTGATTCTCCTGCCTTAGTCTCCCGAGTAGCTGGGATTACAGGCACGCGCCACCACGCAGGGCTAATTTTAGTATTTTTACTAGAGACGGGTTTTGCCTTGTTGGCCAGGCTGGTCACAAACTCCTGACCTCAAGTGATCCACCCACCTTGGCCTCTCAAAGTGGCTATGAAAGTTTTTACTTCATTTTCAAATGCTTTATTTTTGGTTGTAGATTATAATTGATTTTTCTATATTCACCACATAGCCTGGGTAAATACACAACGTTATTACTTCTTGTATAACTGTAGATTTTTTAGAATTTTCTACATTACAGCATTGTAAAAAGACACATAAGTTTTTAGAAATGTATATTTAAACATCTAAATACTCAGAGATTGTATAAATGTATATTTAAACTTCTAAATACTCAGAGATTTTAAAATGTTTGTTATTAGTTTCTACTTTAATTTTGATGTGGTCGTTGAATGTGCATGCATTAGATTTTATTAACATTTATTTTTTTGACAGGCATAAAGTCCATTATATAAACACTCCATTAAAATAATTTTCATTTTATAATTTGGGGGTTCGTATGGTGTTATATGAATGTCAAGTTATATGAATGTCAAGTTGTCTGCCATTTTAAGTAGAGTAGCTATGAACCGAATCGTGTTTCCTAAAACTCATACAATTAGGGAAGGGTAAGTATATGGAAAATTGGTGAAGGTTGAGGATCAATCAGAGGCAAGTGTGCAAAACTGGCAGAGAGGTACTCAATGCAATCCATTTCTTAACAATTAATTTGAGTTATTGAAATACCCAGTATTGCTGTCTTTTATGCCCTTATGATGCAGGATTTTTCTCAGTCTGTCTGCCAGTCAGGGACCTCTGTGGCTGGTGATGTCTCCCCCCAGGCCTTGCTCAGTCCCGGGCCTGCTGCAGGAGGTGCTCCCTCCACTTGGCCTGATGGGTCGTGTCTGACTTGTGTACCAGCCCGGATCTTGCACTTGCTGCAGGATCCACACTCAACCAGTAGCTGGGCCTGGCATTCCCCAGCCTGCCTTTGTTACAGCTGTACCTGCATTCAGTGGTTCCTGAGTTCTCGTTCAGTGTCCAAGAAGAATGAGGTTACACTGACAATCAAGGGGTGAGAAGAGCAGAGAAGAATGTTACTGAGTGATGGAATAGCTCTCGGCAGAGAGGGGACATGAGGGTGGTCCTGTACTGGAAGTCAGGTGGTTTCCCTCCCAGTGTGGCTGGGTCCAGAGCTCTTATGGGCTCAGAATGGGGTAGTGTGTGCTGTTTAGTTTGTGAGTACGCAAAAAAAAAAAAAAAAAAAAAAAAAAAGGGCTAAAACCAAGGCACTACTGAAATTTGGGCACAGCAGTGTAAAAAAACAATTAGGGAAGGGTAGGCATATGGAAGATTGTTGAAGGGTGAGGATCAATCAGAGGAAAGTATGCAAAACTGGAAGAGAAGTATACAACAGTATACTTCTATTTCCTCTCCTTTTATTCTCTTTATTTAAGTCATATAATTTCCTTTTAAATAAGTTTTAAGTCTCACAATACAGTGTTATAATTTTGGCTTTAAATTATAATCTGGTTGTCTTTTACTGAAATAAAGAAGAAAAAATATATATACATATTTAAATTTCTTATATATATAACTTTTGGTATAATTTTCCATTAGTCTAAATATTTCCCATTTAAATCAGTTGCAGTGAAATTCATCTGGCAACAACTTCACTCATATTTTGTGTATTTGAAAATGCTTCCTTTTTAAATAATATTTTCTCTAGTTATAAAATATTGGATTTGATTCTTTTTCTTTTTAACCACTTTAAAAACATAACTTATTGTCTTATAGTTTGCTCTACTTCTAAATAGAAGGCAGTCATCCCTTTTATCGATATATTTTTTTTGTTTGTTTCTGGAATAATTAATTGCTCTCAGTTTGAGACAATAGAACATGGTTTATGATATCTGGAGTATAATTTTTTCTCCTCCTTTGTTTCACTTTATCCTAGATCAGTCTGGTTGGAGTTTGTATGAGAGAGAGCAGTGTTTTCAAATTGTAGTTTGCTTCCCAGCTGTTATTTGTGCAGTCTACACTGGTGAGAGTTTAATTAGGAATCTATGAATGTCTAGTGTTGTAGCTTGAAATTGACTTTTTGCCCCTCAAAATTGATTCTTAGTTAAACCTGGTCTTCAGACTGCAATCTGTCATTAAGAAGTCAGAAACAAATAAGGCAATCTTTAGTCCTATCATTCTCTCTTAGTTCTGCCTCTACAACTTCATTCTGTTGAGGGATAAAATAGATCTGAAGTGTTTTCCAGGATTATAACATTCAAGCCAAACGACTAGCTCTATTTCAACACTTTTTAAGAGACTACTAGACACTTCTCTAATAGCATGTAAAAGCTTATTTTAAAATATTGTTTAAATATTATCAGTAGCAAAGTTAAAATCAATTTTTGATAGATACTATGCATTTTCTTCCATTTTAATTTTTTGAAGATACATCTTATAATTTGTTTTACAAATTTTTTTTTTTTTTTTTTTTTTTTTTTTTTTGAGACGGAGTCTTGCTTTGTCGCCCAGGCTGGAGTGCAGTGGCCGGATCTCAGCTCACTGCAAGCTCCGCCTCCCGAGTTCATGCCATTCTCTTGCCTCAGCCTCCCGAGTAGCTGGGACTATAGGCGCCGCCACCTCGCCCGGCTAGTTTTTTGTATTTTTTGGTAGAGACGGGGTTTCACCGAGTTAGCCAGGATGGTCTCGATCTCCTGACCTCGTGATCCGCCCGTCTCGGCCTCCCAAAGTGCTGGGATTAACAGGCTTGAGCCACCGCGCCCGGCCCTGTTTTACAAATTTTTAATTCAACTTCTTATTTGAGATAATTTTAGATATATTGAAAATTGAAAGAAATAATTCAGAAGGACACCATTACATTTTCCACAACGGTAGCATCTTGCAAAAGAATCATACAGTATCACAACCAGAATAATGGCATTGACAGGATGCAAAATGATTCTATCACTACAATGATCTCTCGTTTTCTTCTTCCCTTCCATTCTCATTTCACCTTCATCCCTGGAAACTACTAACCACTTTTCTACAACTACAATTTCACCATTTTCAGACTTTTATATAAATAAACTTATAGTTAGTCTTGAAATGTAATCTTTTCATCCATTTTTTCACTCCACATAATTTTCTGATGATTTATTTGGATTCTTGTATATTGCAATAGTTTGGGTTTCATAGTTACTGAGCACGCTATTTCATGGTATATATGCACCATTGTCATTATCCGTTCGTTCATTGACGGACATCTTGATTGTTGTCAGTTTTGGACTATTATAAAAATATTTGCTATAAATTTTACATACAGATATTTTGTCTTTAATTTCTCAAGAATAAATGCCTAGAATGTTATGGTAGTTGCATGGTTAGTATAATATTTTAATAAACTACTGAATTGTTTTCAGAGTGCATGTAACTATTGCATTGGATATGCAAAATTCACATTGGAATTTTCACTGGTAAAATTAATCCAGTTTCTCCACATCCTCACAAGCATGTGGTGCCCTCACTTTCTTTTTATTTTGGCCATTATGATAGTTATGTAGTGATGCCTCATTGTGGCTTTAATGTACATTTTCCTAATGTCTAGTTATGCTGATCATCTTTTCATGTGCTTTTTATCATCTGCATATATTCTTCAGCAAAATGGTTGTTTATGTCTTTTATGCAAGTTCTATTTGGATTGTTTTTTTACTATTGAATATTGAGGGCTCTTTATATATTCTACATATTGGTCTTTGTTGGGTATATGCCTTACAAATATTTTCGTTCACTGTTTAGTTTGTGTTTTCATGTTGTTAATGTGGTTTTTTGCTGTGAAAATGTTTAACTTTAATACATTTAATTGTATCACATTTTTTCCTTTTACGGATCATACTTTTGATGTAAAGTATAACACAATCTTTGCCTGGCTCTAGATCCTGAAGATTTTTTTCTACCTTTTATTTCTAAAATTTTTATAGTTTTGTGATTTACACTGAAATATGTAATCTATTTTGGGTTAAATTCTGTATATCTTATATACTTTTTAAAGTTTTGTATATAGTGTGAGAGGCTTAAATTAAAGGTTTTTTTTTTTTTTTTAGCTTATAAAAAACCAATTATTCTAGCACTGTTTGTTGAAATGCTATGTTTCATCATTTCATTGCTTTTGCACCTTTTCAGAAAGCATTTGATCAAATTTGTTTGAGTCAGCATCTGGGTTGTCTGTTCTGTTCTATTGACTTACGTGTCTATCCCTCTTCCAATATCACAAAGTATTGGAAAATGTAGCTATAAGATTAGTCTTGAAATCTGGTAGACTCGTTATTTTCAATCATTCTTCTTTTTAGATTTTTTGTTGACAATTTTTGTTCATTTACCTTTTCTTGAAAATATTAGAACAATTATCTCTACAACTACAAAACATCTTGCTGGGATTCAATATACATTTTGTTAAAATTATATGCATTTGAGGAGAATTAACACCTGTATTATGTTGAAAATTTCAGCTTAAGAACTTAGTGTACCTACACATTTATTGGGGTCTTCTTTAATTTTATTTTCATCAGTGATGTGTATGTAATGTGCGGCATAAAAGTCCTGTGTATGTTTTGTGACATTTACAACTAAGTATTCTTTCTTTCAGTGATTGAACAACATTGTATTTTATTCCAGTTTCCACATATTTATTTCAGTATATAGAAATGCAATCAATTTTTGGTTCTGATTTTTTTTGTACTATAAACTTGCTGAACTGAATAGTTCAAGAAGTTTTTACTCAGTCTTTCACCATTAAGCATAATGTTAGCTGTAGGTTGTTAGAGACAATATTTTATCAATTTGAGGATGAGTCCACTGTATGCCTATTTTTTCTTTAGACATTTTCTGACAAATAAGTGTTAAGTTTCATCAAACAGTTTTTTTCTGTATCAATTGGTGTAATTGTGTGCTTTTTCTTTAGCTTGTTAATATGGTGGATTATGTTGTTTGATTTTTTGAAACAGTGAATCAGCCTTGCATCTTTTGAAGAAACTTCACTTGGTCGGGGTGAACAACTAATTTATATAGTGCTTAATTCTATTTATTTATATTCTGCTAAGGATATTTGTATTTACATTCCCAAGGGATGTTGAAATGTAGCTCTCTTTTTTGTGTAAGGCTATTTTCTTGTCAGGTTTTGGTATAAGAGTAATGCTAGTATCATAAAATAAAGGGGAAAATGTTTTCTCTTCATTAGTTTTCTCAAAGAGGTAGTATAGAATTAGTATAAATTATTCTTTAAATATTTATTCATAATCTTCAGTGAAACCATATAGGCCTGGGGATTTCAATTTTGAAATGTTTTAATTAAAGACTCAATTTGTAAAAGTGGTAAAATTATTCATAGTATCCATTTTCTAGGGTAAGTCGTGGTAGTCTGTGTTTAGGGAATTGCTCTATTTTGTCTACTTTGTCTAATTTATGAGTAAGAAGTTGTCTGTAATGTTCCCACATTCTGGTCGTGTATGCAAAGTATGGAGTAATACCCTGTGTCATTGTGATAGTGGGGATATGTCTTTCTTATTTTCTGAGTCTTCCTAGAGGTTTTTCAGTTTTATTAATCTTCCAAATATGTAGCTGTTTGTTTCATTGTCTCGTATTTTTAAAATTTCAGTGGTTTCTATAATTATTTTTTTTAGTTCCTATCCTCTGCTTTATTTGAGTCTCTTTTGTTTCCTTTTTTTGCTAGATTTTTGAGATGGTAGCTTCAATTGTTGACTTAATTCTTCTTTAATATAGAAATTTGTTCTATATATTTTTAAGTGAACACTTTTGAAAGCTGTTTTACAATTTTAATCTGTTGTATTTTCATTTTTGTTTAGTTCAATTGATCTTTTTATATATATATTCCTGAAACTTTCTCTTTGATCCAAAGTTATATGTGTGGGGTTTTGTTTGTTTGTTTGTTTGTATCTATGTTTGGATGTTTTCTTGTTATCTATAACAAATTTTTTTTATTTCCACTTTTGTTGGAGAACACGTTACCTTTTTTTTTTTTTTTTTAACATTTTTAAGGTTTGTTTTATGGCCTACTATATGGTCTATCTTGTATGTGACTCATAAGCACTTGAAAAGAATATATGTTTGTGTGTTGTTTGGAATATTTTATAAATGTCAATGAGTGTTTTGTAAATATCAATTAGAGCCTCTTTTTGTGATGGTGGTGTTGCATCCTATATTCTTGCAGACTTTCTATCTAGTTTTTCTATCAATTTTTCAGAGAAGGGTGTTAAAGTTTGGAATTATAATATTTATTATCCATTTCTTCTTTCAGTTCTATCAGTTTTTGCTTCACATATATTACAGTGGTTTTGTTTAATGCCTACTTACTATTTACTTAAGATTACCATGTTGCCTTCATAAATTTATATTTTTTATTATTATATTATATCCATTTCTATCTCTGGTAATTTTATTTGCTCTAAATCCACTCTGATATTAATATAGCCACTTTTGTTTTTCTTCATCAGTGATTAATACACATATTTTATCACTTTAAATTCAACCTAACTATATCATTATATTTGATGTGAGCTATTTGTTGACAACATATATTGGATCATATTTGTCAATCAACTTTGACAATACAATCATGTGCCACATAACAATGATTTACTTAACTATAACTGCATAGATGACAGTGGTCACATATGATTTAAAGGGGGATGGAAAATTTCTAACACCTAATAGACATTGCAGCATAGTAGTGCAATGCATTACTCACATGTTTTTGTTGATGCTGGTATAAACTAAACTTTCACATTGCCAGTTGTATCAAAATATAGCACACAGCATTACATACAGTACATAATACTTGAGAATTATACTGAATGATTGTTACTAACTTATGCATTTGCTATACTATACTTTTAATTGCTATTTTAGCATGTACTTACTCTATGTAGAAAAGAAGCTAAGTGTAAAGCAGCCTCAGGCAGGTCCTTCAGGAGATAGTCCAGAAGAAGGCATTGTTATCATAGAAAATAACAGCTCCACACATGTTATTTCTTCTGAATTCTTTCCAGTGGAACAAGTTGTGGAGATAGAAGACAGTGATATTGATGATTCTGTCCTGGGTAGGCTCAGGCTAATGTGTGTTTGTGTCTTTGTTTTTAACAAAAACTTAAAACAATTAAAAATTGTAAAAATAGAAAGCTTATGGAATGGTACTATAAATTAAGAAAATATTTTTGTACAGCTGTACAATGTGTTTGTGTTTTATGCTGTGATATTACAAAGGAGTCAAAATTTAAAAAATAAAGTTTATAAAGTAAAAAGGTTACTATAACCTGAGATTAACATATTATTGAAGAAAAACATTTATAAATTTAACACAGCCTAAATGTATGGTGTTTATAAAGTCTACAGCATTGTCCAGTAATGTCCTAGGCTTTCACCTTCACCCACCACTCACCGACTCACTCAGAACAACTTCAAGACCTGCAAGCTCTATTCGTGGTACATGCCCTGTACAAGTGTACTATTTTTTATTTTTATGCAGTATTTTAACTGTACCTATTCTCTGATTGGATATACTTGGATATATAAATACCACTGTGTTGTAATTGCCTACAGTATTCAGTTCAGTAATATTCTGTACAGGTTTCAAACTCAGGAGCAATAAACTATACCATAGAGCCTAGATGTGTAGTAAGTTGTACCATCTAGATTTGTGTAAGTGTACTTTATGATGTTCACATAACAACAAAATCTCTTAACTATGCATTTTTTGGGATATATCCCTATCGTTAAGCAATGTGTGTCTGTATTTTTCTTTAATCAAGATATAGATAATTCATTTTTAATACAATTATAGATATGGAAAGGTTTATATTGACCATATTTTTTTTGTTATCTGTTATCTCTGTGTTTTTATCTGTTTTGATTTATAATGCTTTCCTGAGAATTACTTCAATATTTTTAGAGTTTTAAAAAATACATATAAGATGGTTATATTTAAAGTGTATCTCTTTGTATAACTATTTTTATGGTTGCTATAGGTATTACTAGAATGAAACAGACAGAGTTATAGTTTTTGCTTCTACTATGAAACAATATTCAGAAAGCTTAAGGAGAGATTGTTATATTTACTGCTATGCATGGTATATATACCAATATAACGATGCAAGATTTTATCTGGTTGAGGTGGACTGAGTCACCTAACAGTGCACTACACTTCTTGATTGAGAGATTCTATCTCTGATCATAATCATGAAGTATTTGATATTGTGTCCATTCCTCTCCACTCAGAGAGACAGAAATCTAAGTAAATGTTTCTGGTTTAGCAGATTCATTCTTTAAGGTGAGTTAATCCAAGTTTTCTTTGTGGAGGGGAGGATTATGAAGCTCATATTTTTTTATGATACTAAACTCGGTTTTTATTCTAATCTTTACAAATAGCACAAGTGATATTTCAATTTTTCTTATGCAGTTTACATTCTATTTTCCAGCTACAGTATTTTTTTGGCAAATAAAATAATTACTATTTGTTAGCTACAAATTAATTTCTTAAAATTTTATGCATTATATCCTGAGCCTGTGTAAATAGAAAAAGTAGAATTTGCAGAAAAATAAAAATGACAAAAGAAAGGCTTTCAGTAGATCAAGAATATATGGGGCTGTACCTGTTTTTTTAGTGTGTGAACTTTGATGCCTTTCATCTTGAGAGTTGGATCAGTCTCAATTACTCAATTCACTTCAGCTGCCTTTATACTTGTGTTATTAGATTTTTAACCACTGTAATACAGATGGATGGTTTTTGGATATAGGCAATAGTAACAAAGAATTTTAACTTTAATTGGTCAATATAGTGAATGATGATTTTGTCTACAGGTACATGCTTATTTCTATTCATGTGTGCAAACATTTCTATTGAATCAGGATTAAGTTTTTCTCTTGTGAACTTAGCTCAGATGTCTGTCTTACCTAACTGGAGAAGACTCAAGGACTTCAGCAAGGAAAACTCTATGTGAGAGACTGAGAGGTCCTTATAAAATGTGAATTGGCTGCAGATATACAACATTTTCTAAGAAAGTCTGGCCAAAGCAGACATTTTATTGAAGTAAAGCAGACTTGCTTTCATACAGTTTACTAGCTATTGAAGGGGGGAAACTGCTATTGAAAGTTTTTACTACAGAAGAATACAAGACAATTTTAGGAGTGCTGGAATTATTCTATATCTTATTTGTGGTCATAGTTATGCAAATGTACGTTAGTCAAAACTCCTACAGCTGGTAGAATAGCAACTTACTGACTTGTTTCCCACCCACAGGTGCACCAAGTAAATACCTATTTATAAATCAATTTCTTCAGAGAAAAAGTCAGAGACCAGTCAGGAGACTTCTATCCAACAGGCAATTGAAAAAATACCCACATGAAACGGGTAAGAGAACCCAAGGTGTAGTAAGGCACGGACCCTACCCTGGGAACTTCATTGTACAATTGAGAAGGGAATCTCCAACATCCAGTTTTTCTCTCTGGAAAGAAAGATGTGGACATTACATACGGGGCCCTTATCCCAGGTTTTTCCCTGGTTTGACTCAGTTTGTGGAAGTGGAAGGAATTAGATACACGTCTCTCTCCAGATCACAGGGAATAAAGCAGGAGTTATATATAGGCATAAAAGTAGTTCCAGGGACTACATCGGCTTGGAAGCAGTAAAGAACAGGATCTTTAAAAAACATAGCCCTCTGTTTCCCCCCAGAAGAAGTGTACAAAACACCCTCCAGCAGCTGTCAGGTGTCTTGGCATCTAACTAGGACTGTAGAGTGAAGGAAACAGTCAATTATCAACCCACTACAGTCAGGAAGGAGTTTGCAACCCCAACAAGTGACCCGATTCTTGCAACACCTAAGGGACTGCCACCAGAAATCTCCTAGCTCTGGAAGCATGAATGATTGGTAAATTCATGTCTCTCTACACCACAGTAATAAAACCAGTGGTTTTTACAGTCACAGAGACTCTTTAAGGGATTCTATATTCCCTCAGGAGTGATGTGAGAAGGGGCCTTAAAAACACGGCCTAGGCCAGGTGCTTGACTCACACCTGTAATCCCTGCACTTTGGGAGGCTGAGGTGTGCTGATCCCCTGAGGTCAGGAGTTTGAGACCGGTGAGTGCCTATAATCCCAGCTACTTGGGAGGCTGAGGCAGGAGAATGGCCTGAACCCAGGATGCAGAGGGTGCAGTGGGCCAAGGTCATATCACTGCACTCCTGTCTGGGCGATAGAGCAAGATTCCTTCTCAAAAGTAAAAACAGAAACAAACAACAAAAAACATGGACCACTGTTGGCCTCCAGAATGGGTTTACAAAATGTATCTTAAGCAGCCAACTAATAGTCTGACTTCTAAATAACTTGCATTAGAGAGAAATTTTACTCACATCTAGAGCCCCACCTTCTACACCATCCACATAAGAGACTGCAATATAAATCTCTTAGCTCTGGGAGGAAGAGGGACTGGCATGTATGTGTCTCCCTTGATTCTAGAACAAAAGAAAATGTTTTAAACCATTATCCAAACACTTCCAGGAGTAACATTCCTTTGGAACTGTACAGAAAAGAGGCAGGAATATGCAGCTCTCAATTTCTCTGTGGAAGTGGCTTATAATACACACTGTCTGTGGAAACTTGATGGCCTGGTCTCCAATGAAAGTGCATCAGGGAGTTAAAGGGGCAACAAAAACAATAGCCCTTCAGTAGCCTGAGCTAGACATTGGCACTTCACAAAACCTGCCACTGGCTCATCCCAGAGATAAATCTAGGTCTATCTAGTCTTTCTAGATTAAATTTTGCCATGTGGTGAGCACCATAACTTTCACAACTTCCACCTAAGGAACTGTATCCTTAATGACATAGCTCTATAACTAAACTGGCCTTGGCAATCCTATGTGAACTGAGACCACAGAAAACAAACAGGTGGATATATAATGGATCTACTCTCAGTAGCTACCCTTCCAGAATTAGAAAGTGCAGTCTGAAAGTGAGTATAGGCATTTGCTACAGATCCACTCTCCGACTTAGTCTAGAGAAAATTGAAGATAAACACCTGTACCTAGCCTCACTGTGAAGATAGAAAGAATTGGAATTAACATTCAACACTCCAACCTTTCTAGCTATGTCTAAAGAGCCTAGCTCCTAGCATACTGATATCAGGTTAGTGACAACGTGTGGTATATTCTAAACTGCAATGGGACACTAAAATCAGAGATAACAGCCACAACAATTAGAGAGACATCTTAAAAATTTTGGTGAGACAGCTTGGTAAAAACCTTCTTTTATACAATCCAGACTAACAAGAGAGAGGTTGATATGTTATGACTGTTACCCTACCCAAATCTCATTTTGATTTGTAGCTCCAACAATTACCATGTGTTGTGGGAGGGACTCAGTGGGAGGTAATTAAATCATGGGAGAGGGTCTTTCCCATGCTGTTCTTGTGATAGCGAAGAAGTCTCACAAGATCTGATGGTTTTATAAAGAGGAGTTCACCTGCACAAGCTCTCTGTCTTTGCCTGCTGCCATCCATGTAAGATGTGACTTTCTCCTCCTTGCCTTCTGCCGTGGTTGTGAGGCCTCCCCAGCTATGTGCAGCTATGAGTCCATTAAACCTCTTTTTCTCTATAAATTACCCAGGCTCAGGTATGTCTTTTTCAGCAGTATGAAAACTGACTATTATAGAGGTATAAATGTCTTTAATGCACAGAAAACAACAGGGAATCAATACAAATATTGAAAAGAGAGAATATATTTCATTCAAAAGATGAAGGTAAATCTCCACAAATCCACCTGGATAAAGTAGATTTTTTAAAAATTGACTCTGTAGATAATGCAAAATTATCGTTGTAAAGATGCTAAACATTGCAAGAACAAGCTGAGAATTGTAGCAAAGATAAAGCATTTAAAAATGACAAAAGACCTCAGATCTGAAGAACGTTATAGCAAAACTGTAAAACAACAGATGAGTTTAACAACACATTAGATTAAGAAGAAAAGATCAGTGAACCTGAAAATAGATTACTGGAAATCATCCAATCTTATGAGCTAAAAGGAGAAAAATTTTAAAAAAGAATAAAGGCAGTTTAAGAGACTTATGGGACAGTGTCAAGCAGAATAAGTTACACATATTTTGTGTTCCAGGGGGAAAAGAGAAAGAATCAGAAAATATGTCCAAAGAAATAATGGCAGAAAACATTCCAAGTTTGGAAAAGGAATTACAAAGCCAGATCTAGAAAGCCCATAGAACAGCAAAGACAATGAACCCAAAGAGACTCACAACACAACATCTCATAGTCAAGTTGCCAAAAGTGAAAGACAAATCTAGAGAGAGTTGAAATCAGAATGGAAAAAGCCAATTTTCAAATGTAAGGAAACTCTCATAGGAATATCAGTGGACTTTTCAGCAGAAACCTGAAATGAAAAAACAATACACCTCAAGACACTAGAACAGCAAGAACAATTCAAATGCAAAAATATTATAAGAAAAGAAAAACTAAAGATCAGATCATAAATATATTAATTTGGAACTAAAACACTACAAATTGTCAATAAAAGTTTTTTTTTTTTTTTTTTTTTTAAGATAAAATCAACTAACCTTTAGCTATACTAAGAAAAAAAGAGAGAAGACTCCATAAATAAAATCAGAGGCAAGAAGGAGGCATTGCAACTGATACTACAAAAATACAAAGAATCACTAGAGATTATTATAGAGAGCTATATGCCAACATGTTGGAAAACCTTAAGAAACTGATAAATTTCTGGACACATGCAACCTATCAAGATTGAACCATAAAACACAGAAAACCTGAACAGACTAATAATGAGTAATGGGATTGAATGAGGAATAAAAATATCTCCCAACAAAGAAAAGCCCCGGACCATATGACTTTACTACTGAATTCTACCAAACATTTAAAGAACTAGCTAGTACCAATTCTTCTCAATTCATTCCAAAATAAAACTGAAGGGGAGAGAATTCCTTCAGGCTTACTCTATGAGACCAGTATTACCTGATACCCTAATTAGACAAGAACACAACAAAAACTATAAGACAATATCTCTGATGAACACAGATGTAAAAATCCTCAACAAAATACTAGCAAACTGAATCCAACAGCTCATTAAAAAGTTCGTACAGCATGATCAAGTGGGATTTATACCAAGAATGCAAGAATAATTCAACATATGATAATTAATAAATGTAATTCATCACATCAACAAATTAAAGGACAAAAGTCGTGATCATCTCAATAGACACAGAGAAATCATTTGAGAAAATTTATCATTTCTGCATGATAAAAACTATTAACAAATTTTGCATAGAGACAACATATCTCAAAATAATACCTTATATGAAGGACTCACAGCTAACATCACACTGAATGGAAAAATGTTGAAATTGACATCCTGAAATCCTTTTTTAAAAGTCTGGAACAGGAAAAGAATGTCCCTTTTTACCACATTTATTCAGCATAGTACTTAAAGTCCTCACCAGAGAAATTAGGCAAAGGAAAGAGAATATTCAAGTTGACAAAAAAGAAGTTAAATTGTCCCTGTCTGCAGAGGACATGATTTTATATTTAGAAAAAGCTAAAGACCCCACGGGGGGTGGGGGGGAAAGTCATACATAACTTAGTAGCATTTCTATTAAAAGTAATGGCAACAACCACAATTACTTTTACATCAATATAATACATGCCCATAGTTAGCAATCTGAAAAAAAAAAAAAAAATCAGAAAGCAATCCCATTTACAACAGCTACAAAAAATTAAATGTATCCAAAGATGTGAAAGCTGTCTGCAATGATAACGGTAAAACACTGATGAAAGTAGTTGAAGAGGAAACAAAAAATAAAGATATTGCACGTTTATGAATTAGAATGATTTGTATTGTTAAAATGTTTATACTTCTCAAAGGGATATACAGATTCATTAAAAAAAGGCATCAAAATACCAATGACATTCATCACAGAAGGAAAACCAATCCTAAAATTTGTATGGAACCACAAAAAAATTTCCAAATGTCCAAAGCAATCCTGAGCAAAAAGAACAAAGCTGGAGGCGTTACACTACCTAACTTCAAGATATACTCCAAAGGTGTAGTAAACAAAACAGCATGATATTATTGAAAACAGAAACATTGACCAATGGAACAAAACAGAGAACACAGAAATGAATTCACATATTAGCAGTCACCCATTTTTGACGGAGATGGCAGGAATACATATTTGAAAAAAATAGCCTTTTCAATAAATGGGACTGGGGAAATTAGATATCCATATGCAGAAGTATGAAACTAGACCCCAAACTTTACCTTAACCATATAAAAATCAGCTAAAAAATATTAAAGACTAGAATGTAACACCAAAAGCTATGAAACAGCTAGGAGCAGACACAGGAAAAATGATTCAGGACATTGGTCTTGGCAAAGATTTTTTGGACAAGACCTCAAAAGCTCAAGCAACACAAGTAAAATTAACTAAATGGGATTACATCAAACCAGAAAGGTCCTACATAGCAAAGGAAACAGTTAACCAAGTCAAGAGACAACCTGCAGAATGGGAGAAAATATTTGCAAACCATACATCTGGTAAGTGGTTAATTTCCAAAATATCTAAGGAACTCAAAAAATAAATTAAAAAAATGGCTAAACTACTTGAATACACATTTATCAAAAGAAGATATGCAAATGGCCAACAGGTACATTAAAATGCTCAATATCACTAATCTTGAAAGAAATGCAAACTAAAACCACAATATTATCTCATCCAGTTAAAATGGCTATTATAGAAAAGGCAAAACATAACAAATGCTGACAAGGATGTAGAGAAAGGGGAACTCTTATGCACTGTTATATCCTGTTGGAAATACAAATTAGTATAGCCAGTATGGAAAACAGTGTGGAGTTTCCTCAAAACACTAAATATAGAACTACCATATGATCCAGCAATCTCATTACTGAATATATATCCAAACACAGAGAAAAACAGTATGTCAAAGAAATCTCTGTACTCTCACATTAATTGAAGCAGTTTGCAACAACCAAGATAAGGAATCAACTTAAGTGCTCATCAATAGATGAATGACTAAAGAAAATGTGGTATAGATACACAATAGAATATTATTCAAACTTTAACACCACAAATGAAATTATGTTACTTGAAGCAACATGGATGAGCCTGCAGGACATAATCGTGAGTAAAATATGCCAAGCACAGAAAGACAAATGGGAGTTTAAAAAGTAGATTGCATAGAATAAGTAGAATAATGGTTACTAACATATAAGTGGGTAGAGGGAAAGAGAGTATTGATGGAGGTTGGTTATTGAGTACAAAATTAGATAGGAGGAGTAAGAGGGTCCTATACCACAGTAGGATGACTATAGCTAATAATAGTTTATTGTATAGTTCAAAATAGCTAGAAAATAATATTTTGAATGTTTTCAACACAGAAATACTAAATGTTCTGCTGACAAATATTCCAGGTACCCTGAGTTGACCATTATACATTTTATACATGTATCAAAATATCACATATATCCCATATATATGTACAACTCTTATGTATCAATTACTTTTAAAAGTTCACATAATTGTCCAGAAATTTTACTCTATGTAAATTACACCTGAATAAGTCATACCAAATCATGGGTTCCTGAAATACCTGGTATCAAAATAATACAAAGTCTACAAAATATTATACCATTTAACTAGAAGATAATCATGACTCTAGCTGCTTAAGGAGTCCTAATATGTCCCTGATGTTGTAACATCATCAAGAACCATTTAGCCAACTTTAGAAGTGTAAGATTTTGGGTAGTATAAATTTTAGCCTCAATTTTATCAAAATTTATCTGGCAGGTACTTTGTTTTGAGTATTTTAATATTTCTCTGGATATTTGGTAACAAGTAGAGTTTATCGAATGTTTAGATATCGCTTCATTATATATAATTTATTATTTGAGACATTAATAAAATTTATACAGTTACATTTTATAATTTAAATTTATTTGTTGATTCTTTGATAGGTCACATTTAAAAATGTGAATATAAAACATTTGTCATCACTCTTGAGAACAGAATACTCTTGTGATGAATTTAGTCTCTATAATGATCCAATAATAAGCGAGGGAACACAGGATTGGAATAAGGTTATAAACGCTTTTAATTTAATGCTACCTCCAATACTATATACACTTAACAAATAAACATGTTTTACATGTGCAACATTGCAGCATTTACAAAAATCACAATACCTTGTCACCCCAAAATAAATACAAAAAGTAAATAATTCGCATTTTCCATATGTTTATCATAAGCGCGTAAGTTTTACATAAACATTAAAAATGGCTCTGAAAACTTTTTTTTTTTTTTTTTGAGACAGAGTCTCACTTTGTCACCAGGTTGGAGTGCAGTGGCGCGATCTCGGCTCACTGCAACTTCCACCTCCCAGGTTCAAGTGACTGTCCTGCCTCAGCCTCCTGAGTAGCTGGGACTACAGGCGTGTGCCACCAGCCTGGCTAATTTTTGTATTTTTAGTAGAGACAGTGTTTCACCATGTTGGTCAGTCTGGTCTCGAACTCTTGACCTCATGATCTGCCGTTCTCGGTCTGAAAACTTTTTTAAAAGAATAACAAATAAAAGAAAAGTAACTCTTGCCTTAAAGAAAATATCAAAATTGACATTCTATATGCCATGGAGAGGGAAACAAAGAGTGAAAAACATATATCACATCTAAGAGGCACAGAAAACCTGCATTTAGAAAAACATTTCTAGTCTACTTGTAGTTAAGATTAATAAAAAACAGAGTACTGTTATAAAAATGAGAAAAACAATGACATAAAAAGACAGGCGTATTGATAAAAATTTAAGTTGAATTAAATGAAATAATTAAAAAGAGGAGTATTAATAAATAAATATAAAATCATTATTCTCCCAATCCAACCTTACAACTACTTAAGGTAAAGAGATAAAAAGAGAAAAAAAGATATATTTATATTTCTAAATTTATCTATTATATATCTACTTGCTTATCTATAATTAAGAATGGAAAACAGCCATAACTGAAGCTATGTAATAGAATTAAGTAGAGGAATGGGACATGTAAATTAATCCCATGAATTTCAAATCTGAGAAGATGTAGATTAGATTCTAGTAAAATATAATATGTAAATTTAAACAAAAAGTAGATTTTAAATCAATCAATACTAGAGAAGTATATTAAACTATACAGGGGGAATACACTGTAACAGCTAATGCTTTCTACACTTAAATGATAAACATTCCATTGATATTTATAATATCCTAAACCAAAGAAAAATACATTAAAATTTACTATAAAGTTACCTTAGTTAAGGCAATGAGGTTATGACCTAGAAGAAAAGATATTAATGAAAAAAGACAAAGGAATGTCAGAAATAGGCAGGCACATATACATCACATTTATTTCTAACAGAAATATCAAGGTAGCTCAATAGCAAAATGACTTTTTATCATATAAACCTGAAATAACTACATAAATATATCAAAAAGTAATGTCAATTCCTGTATTAGAGACTCATAAATGTAGATTTGAAATGACCATAGAATTAAATATAAAAACAAAGCTATAAAGCACCTAGAAGAAAGCATAATAAAACATCCTTGCAAAATCTAGTAGTTAAAACTTTTTATAATAGAAAACACAAAAGTCACTAAATATAAAAAAAAAAAAAGGTAAACATTACAGAAACAGACCAAAAGCAACTTTCAAAATATTTCGCTACAAAAATTAACAGGCAAGCTATAATTTGGGAAAGTATTCACACCATGTACATCTGTCAAAAGTCTTTTGTTCAGAATACATAAAGAACACTTACGTAATTACAGTAAAAGAAAAAAATGACTAAAAGACTTAGACATTTCACAAAAAAGTATATAAAAGCCAATGAGTACGTGAAAACATTCTTAGCATCATTCGTCATTATAAATATGTTACTTTTAATCACAAACACATCTCATTTTATATTTTCCAGAATGGCTAAATTTAAACAACAAACAAAACAACGACAAACCTGACAGCAAAAAAAATGTTGACAAAAATGTGTGTGAACTCAAACCCTCATACCCTGCTGGCAGATGAGTATAATCAGTCAATTACTTTGAAGTAGTGTTAGTCTTACTTTTAAAAGTTAAACACAGATTTACTGTATAATATATGAAGTACACTGCTAGGTATTTACTCAAGAGAAATAAAAGTATGTGTCCATAAAATGTCTGTACAAAAATGTTTCTCCAGTTTATTCGTAATCACCAAAAACACACACTGACCCTAAAGGCCATCAAATGGAGAGCTGATAGGTAAATAATTTCACACTAAGTACAATGAGATTCTGTTCAGTAATAAACAAGAAATAAAATATTGATACATACAACCACAGTATGAAGCTCAAACATATTATGTTGACTTAGGAAGCTTAAGAAAAGTGTACACAGTGTGTAGTGTACCATTTATTTGAAATTCAAAAACAGAAAAAATAATGTAAGAATGTGCAATATGAATCTCTAATAATAGAAATCAGAAAAGTTGTAGCCATATACAAGATGGGAAAGATAAGAAGTCATGATTAAATTATGAGTGATTAAAATATTTTATATAGTGATTAGGATGGTCAGTATATGGGTAACTACTTATCAAAATTCATTAAATAAGAACTTCACATCTTTGAATTTTGCTATAAATAAATGTGCCTTAATTAAAAGCAAATACTTTTAACTCAGTAATCTAATGCCTGGAAATTTATGGAAAAAAAATTTTAAAGGAATACATGTGCAAGGGTATTTATCACATTATTTGTAATCAGGAACCCCTGGTAATAAAGTAAATGCTTCTCAGTAAGAAATGGTCAAATAAATCATTCTATAACGAATTATGTCTCCAGTGAGAAATCAAGCCTGAACTCTATTAAGAGTTTTGCTAATGAAATGTTTGTGGCAAAACCACTGTGTATGTGTGTGTGTGTGTGTGTGTGTGTATCTATACACACACATATATATACACACTCATATATATACACATACATATATACATATATACACACATATATACATATATATACACACACATATATATCTGAGAGTGAGATATCTACCCATATATATAGAGAGATACATATATCTATCCATATGTGTAGCTAGATCTATACATATAATAGATAGATCTATATCTACGTATCTATGTATGTACGTATGTATGTATGTACGTATGTATGTATGTATGTATCTATCTATCTATCTATCTATCTATCTATCTATCTATCTATCCATCCAGATAGAGAAAGAGAGAACAAAAGTTCCATGAAAAGTTTGGATGTAACACTTTATTCCAGTGAACAGTTTGCAAACTGAGGAGACATAACCTTCAGTGTAGAATGTAGAATGATGTGTTGCAGAGAACAAAGGGAAGACTCAGGTTTTCCAGCAAATTTCTAACCCAGGTTCCTAATCAGGTCAATTTTTTCAAATGAAGGATTGAAAATGGCTTATTTTTATTGGTTAGTGCAGTTGAGTTCTGATTGGTCAACTTATATAAACCCTCATTGGTTGATACAGCCAAACCATAATAAGTTAATATTTTCAAGCCCTGAATGATTGAGTGCCTATCCAAAACTAGAAGTTTCTGTCCTTTTTTTTTTTTTTTCCCCCCAAATGGGAAGCGGAAGATGGTGCTTTCTGGCTACTGTTTCCCTTGGTATTTACAACAGGAGCTGAATTGGTTTGATTGGAGAAAAGTCAGTCCTGTGATGCTTTTACATCTTTCTGAGAGCACAAAGTACATACATGACTGCTCCTTCACTCAGTTATGACCACCGTGTTCTGTTTTAAGTTTGAGAACCACAGTTAGCCATGGGGAGTCCATTTTGTGTCTCCCTCTCTCTCTTTCCTCTCTCTCTCTGTATATATAAGAATGTAACACCCCGAATCTCAATTTGTTGTTTACTAACTAGTTTGTTGCCATGACCTCATAAAATGTTTGAAATACAATGTGAACTATAACACCGTGCATATATCAATGGCTACCAAACCCAACGATCTGCTAAATGTCACAAAAGGTACTGGCTCTGTCAGGTCTAGAACATTAGAACAAAAGGCTTTGTCTTTCTAGTTTTTACTGTAAAGGATATTTTCCCAATTAAAATTATGAAGCACCTATGCATTTGTTTCAAGGTACATTTTATAATTTGTATACTTTCAACTACTTAAATATGCAACTAAAATATTTTATTAGTGATTAATTTTACTTAAATTTCCATATATTTTCATGAAATTACTAAAATCATATAAGAATAGCATTGCTTGTAACTTTAAAAATATCATGAAGACATAATAAAATCTCCTTAGGTAAACTGTTTATAATCCTAACATTTGTATTAAGGCCCAACACAGCTCAATTAAATTGAATCATTTAAAAATGTAAAACACAATTGCATAGAGAATAATATGCATTATTTACTGAGTTTCCCACTAATTCTAATATTATATCTAAATATTAGAGATAAAAGATAAAAGACAAGTTGCCAAGTAGAAAACTTGAAATTGGGGAGAAAAGCATAATAAGTCCCATGATAACATAGAGAAGACAAGAAAATAGCAATCTAGTTTAGTGATAGGAGATTTCATTTTCTCCACAAAAACTGTAAAACTTTTGAGAGGTATAGGACAATAAAATATAAAATTATGGATGAAATAAAGAATTATTGACCTTCTGTGTCAGAAATCCTAATAGGAATGGTCCTATCCAATCTCAGAGAAAATGTGCAGTTAGTAGATTAGAAACAGCAAAGCTGCTTGGTTCAAGTGACCTCATGATTAAATTCAATATAACTTAGAACAGTGACCTAAATGCTATATCAAGCTATAGTTTGAATTCTCAAAGGCATATTTTGAAAGCGTAAGAAAAGGAATGGGGAAAGTGGTCTAGGAAATAATAAAGCGAAAGTAGCAAGAATAGAGGAATTAAAAAAGAGAAAGAAAAACAGAGTATGGGCAAAGTAACTTCACAGGATAGCCACTTTTAATATATTTTTCTTTAAGGTGAATGAAGTATTCCTCTGCTTTTTTTTTCAATGATTTATTCTCTTAGTGGTCATCCCATATTAATGTCAGCAGTAATTAAACTTCATATTAAAGCAAGCTGGATGCTCCTTTCCTGAAGAATGAGCACAGGTTAGCAATAATTCTTATTGGATCATAAAGCTCTTTCTTAGAAAATGGAACAAAGAAATTATTCCCTAAAGCCTATCCAAAGGAAAAATCTCACAAGTTTTATTAAGTTGTTAAATAAAACAGTAGGCAGAATTGGGAAACTCAGTAAATGAAATAAAGAAATTTTAAAATGTAGAAAATTAACTTTTTATTGAAGGTAAAATTACATTATGATGTGCAGGGGTGCCTGACTTAACCAGTACCTGTCCAATCAAGTATCTATCAAATAGCCGGTGTTTCCATAAAACTAGGAGTCCCAAGTTGAAGTTAGGAAGGCTATATAGACTTCTTTGAAGTCCCCTAAATTAGAATTTTATTATCTTTTTAAATAAAATATTAATGCAAGAGATATAGGCTCATAAAATTACATAATCTAATTCATCAATAATCGAATTATAAGAAACCTATAGTTAGAGTGAGGATATATTTTTTAACAATACAAATCAGCTAAACTAACAATGAAATTCACCTGATTATTCATTATTTCCTAAGAACTACTAAAAAAGTCTTTTTACTCTCGTCGACCATAATTATAAAACTTGTTTTAGTGCTTTGATTCTCATTGCTTTAACATATATGCTCAAATGCTAGCATTCAACTTCATAATGGTATTGATTATCCAATAAAAACCAACATTGTCCCTTACATTGTATTTATTACAACTATTTTTTACATTTTTAAACAAAATTTTATGTAAAATTTACATTTTTCTGTATAACTTTATTCTCTTTACCAGTAGTAATAGCAAGTCATTATTTTGTAATTTTATAGATTTTTTCCAAAGTCCTCCAAAGTTGCATTTGATTATTTTGTAACTAAACATAATTGTAGAGGACTGTGTTTATTGAGATGAATTAGTGGTAATTAGTGTGCAAATGAAAGATGATTTTACAGGCATAGTGGCTATATTTTGTTTTTGTCTAGGTACTTTTATTATATAAATGATAGAATCTCACTTATGTGTAATTTAGCTAATGAAAACACATTATTCTACACCATGCCCTTGAGTGCTCACTACGAGCCAGAAACTATTTTTTTTCAATCTCAAAACCATATCTAATTTTATCCACATTACAATCTTATTGAGTTGGAACATTTATTACTCTTATTCACAAAAGAATAAGCTGAGAGATAGAGTCTGAGTAAATTATTCAGTCACGTAGCCATAGGAAGCATATAGGTCTTATTCTTTCAAGCTGCTTCTTGTTAGAAAGCATTAACATTTCTTTAAAAAAAAATGCTTATTGTAGTGTACTTTCTATGCAACATTTATAATTGTTGCTATATCTATGTATAATCTTTATGATGAAATGTATCATCCAATATTGCTATTCAGGTTGACCCACTTTTTACTCCAAGAAAACTTAATTGTGAAAATTTCATATTATCATCATAAAGGAAAAAGCAATGTGCATTGATGTGAAATCAGGAAAACTATATAAGAAATGGCAAAATATTATTATATTTAACATTTAAAATATATATTTTTAAAAACTCATGATAAATTATTCTTTAAATGACTTTGTCAATATTTCTTACATAGAAAATATATTCATAATTGTTTATTATCAGCTTTATATCACTGATTTTAAAATAATTTGAACTTTTTAATTTTACTAGAGTAGTGCCTAAGCTGTATTATTATAAAATTAAGATGAGAACTTTATGCCTTAAATAGAGAAAAAATTATCATTCTATCTTATAAAAGTATTTGGAGAGTTCAGATGTGGAACATGTGGGGGCAGGTGGATATCCTCTGATATGGTTTGGCTGTGTCCTCACCCAAATCTCATCTTGAATTGTAGTTCCTATAATCCCCATGTGTCATGGAAATTACCTGGTTGGAGGTAATTGAATCATGGCGGTGGTTATCCCCATGCTTCTGCTCTCATGATATTGAGTTCTTGTAAGATTTCATGGCTTCATAAGGGGATTTCCCCCACTTTTGCTTGGCACTTCACCTTGCTGCCACCATGTGAAGAAGGATGTGTTTGCTTCCCCTTCCTTCATGATTGTAAGTTTCCTGAGGCCCTGTTAACCATGCTGAATTGTGAGTCAATTAAACCCCTTTCCTTTATAAATCACCCAATCTTGGGTGTGTCTTTATTTGCAGCATAAGAATAGACTAATACATCATCTTTGGCTGCAAGGTGGCTGCAGCATTTGTCACTCAATCTGTTAGACGTGACCAAAATAAGGAACACGCTTATGCCTTTAAGTGTATGACTTTGAAATGTCTTACATCATTGCAGAATCTCACATAGTAATGGGGAAAGGGAAACTTAACATTGCAACAAAACCTGAGACATGTAATTCTAGATTGATGACCACCTGACTAGCTGAAACTCAGAAGGAGAAATATTGATGTAAAGCGAGCAGTGCCAACACTAGTTTATTGTTTTAAATTTTTTCAACTTTTATGGAAGTTCAGGGGCACATTTTTGGGTTCCTTATGTAGGTTAATTTATCATGGGGGTTTGTTGTACAGATTATTTCATCACCCAGGTATTAAACCTAGTACCTGTTGTTTATTTATTCTGATCCTCTCCCTCCTCCCAACTTCTGATAGTCCTCAGTGTGTGTTGTTCCCTCTATCCGTTCATGTGCTCTCATCGTTTAGCTCCCACTTATCAGTGAGAACATGTGGGGATTGATTCTTCTGTTCCTTCCTGCATTAGTTTTCTAAAGATAATAACACAATTAGCTCTTGGTGTTAGCCGGCTTTAACAATCCATACCTTGCATATGTGTTACTAGAAAAGGCGGAATATATTTGAGTGTCCTCTATGAAAATATTACATGTTGAGAATTATTTTCTAGACATATAGTTATGAAGAACATTTATTCTGGCACTTTTTTAAATAAAGAAACTCTCTGAATCATTCTCCATAACATCATCTTTAGAATGTGTTCAACTATTTAGTTATAGCTTCAAAATTGTAAGAAATGAGTTTTTTCCACTCGCTGGTGCCATCAGGTTTTGGAAACATTTTAGAATACTTTTTAAAAAGTCTTTACGGGTTTCTCCATAATATCCAGAGATTCTTTAGATGAAAATAACCTTACCGTTTAGATAATGAAAGAGACTCGCTTAACACAATCAAAGTATGTAAGCTGTGACTCTATATTTCTATTATATTCATTCTCCCTTGTAGAGGCAATACTGCGAGAATGCTTTGTATGGCCATATTTAGGATTTTCAAATGAGAAACTGTATTTTGAAAATATGCAGGTTTTAAATTTATTTCTATTTATCTATATACTATTGCATAATGACGTTTTTGCCCAAGGAGGACTGAAGGTCTTTCAATTAGAAAATGTGAATGAAGAATTAAGAAGACTACAGTTGACTGCTTTTGCTTGAAAAACAGACATTTGTAGTCACTGGTCCAATCTTTGAAACTGAAAAGAAATACTGCTGCTATGAAAGACAGTATGAAGTCTCCCCATAAAATAAAAATTAGAGATTCCATACGATTCAACAATTCCACTTCTATTTTTCCAAGAAATTGATGTTGAAGAGATACCTGTACTCCCATGCTTATTGTAGCACTGTTCACAATAGCCAAGATATGAAAACAGTTTATACATCCATCAAAAATGAAGAAGTAAAAAAAGTTTGGGTTATATATACAATAGAATACTATTCAGCCTCAAAAACAAGAAAAGTTATGCAATATTCAACAACATGGATGACACTTGAGAATATTATACTAAATAAAATAAGCCAGTCACAGACGAATATTGCATGATTCCACATATATAAGGTATATAAAATAGTCAAATTCACAGAATCAGTGAGTGAAATGCTGCTTGCCAGGGCCTGAGAACAGGGGGAAGTGAGGGGTTACTAATCTGTGGCCATTGTTTCAGTTAAGCAAGATGGATGAGCTTTAGAGATCTGCTGTACAACATTGTGCCTATAATGTATGTCAACAATATGTATTGTGCACTTAAAAATTTGTTGAGAGTAGAACTCATGTTGCATTCTTACTAAAATAAAGCATGTTTAAAAGAAAATAAGATAAAAATAAAAAAGATGTAGGAATACTTGGCCTGCACTTATTTTAAAAGCTAGAAATATTTATCTGCTTAATTGAGAACAATGATATAAATGGACCAGAAAAACATACTTTATACTACCAAAGGAAACTAGGTGTACTGAATGTCCATGTATCTATTCTTTAATTACAATATTGTATAATACTTATTTATCAATCATCTCTTACACAGGGTTGGGTTACATAACAAGAATACAATAAAAATCTAAAGAAATAGTTGCTGGGCTAAAAAAATGGCAGTATTATGTGGGTGAGTGACATTAATAAAATAAGCATACTGCTTTATGTAAAATTACATCTGTGACAGGTACAAACAGAGAAAGGTCAATGGTTTTATAAGTGACTGCATTATTTCAAAAATGATTTGACTTAGGCAGGGCAAGAGAGCATCACTCAGTGAGATAGAAATAAAGTTACACCTGAGGAATAAGAGAAACAACTGGTTGAAAAAGGAAGATGAAAATACCTGCAACATCATGGTTGAAGCAAGTCCTGAACTCCAGAGGTAAATCTTATTTCAAGTAAATGGCAGTTCTGATTGGGCAAATTTGGACCAATCACTTTGGTGAGATAGATGAGATCTCACTGATTAACTTTTCACAATACGGCTCTACTGATAATCACGAGTGTAGGATCAGTATCACGCAAAATTCATAAATGCTATGTACTGATTAATTGGTGGTTTTGCCAAAGAAAATTTGCTTACCTCAGGAAGTAAAAAGAGAGAGAATGGAGTCTTCCTGGGCAACTGTTCATTTATCACTGTGCTTTCCACAAATCTGGACCTTTCTTCCCGCTCCCTTACCATTTTGAACTTTCTGTAGTACTAGCATATTTCTGAAATTACTTGCTTGCTGGTTTGTGTCTTACACTAGACTATGGATTTCTCAAGTGTAGCAAATTTATCTTATTTCTTTTCTTAGTTACAAATATTCTTGTGAGTATGACAAGTAGATATTAAATACAAATATTTTTGTGTGTATGATAGGTAAACATTAAATGTTAATGAATAATTATTGAAAGAAAAAATACTAAATGAGGTAAGGCTGGAAAACTCAAATGCCAGTCATTTAATTTGAAAATAAAAATGTCCACCGTGGTACATGTATATGTATGTAACAAGCCTGCCCATGTATTCCAGAACTTAAAGTATTATTTAGAAAAGCAAAAAATAAAAATAAATAAAAATGTTTCATGAATGCTAGACAGTATGTACACAGCATTTCTTACAATGAAATATAGAAGATTATAATCTGAATTTAATATCTTCTCAATGTGTTATACTTATACTGTATAATCTAGCTGGGAATCATAAAAATTGTCTTAGCAAGTACAATCTATCAATTCAAAATGTTTACATCAGTATTCTAATATGTTAACTTTTAGAAAACACTGAGAAATTATTACAAAATGACATGTTAGAGTCATAACCCATTCAGGGATTATTTTCTGGTTTAAGTTACTGCTTTGAATCAGGCATAATAAAAACACTACCTCTTAAAAATCATGAAGCAATGTAAATTGAACCTATACAAAGATGTATGTTTCATTGAGTTTAATGAGTTTTCTACTGAAATAAAAGAAATTATTATGGTTTATCAGTTCACTAGAAGTTATGTAATATATGGCATTAACAATCACAAATGCAATGCAACTCAGAATATACCGCCAGAAGAAAGGTACTATTAATACTTTTATGACTGTGTGTAACAAAGTGAGAAATATAAGCTAACATTTTCTTAATTAAAAAAAAAAAATTTCTTCCTTTTTTTTTAAAAAAAAAATTTGAACGATGACATTTACACCTTGTGATGGTTAATTTTGTGTGTCAATTTGTCTGGGTGTATCTATGACGGTAGTTCCAGAAGAGATTAGCATTTGAATATGTAGACTGAGTAAAGAAGATTCCTCACCAATTCGGGCAGGCATCATTCAATTCTTTGAGGGGTGAAGGACAAATTTTCCCTCTCTCTTCTTGAACTAGGACATCCATCTTCTGTCCTTAGACACTGGAGTTCTTGGTTCTCAAGTCTTTGTGCATGAACTGAAATACACTGCTGGTTCTCCAGCTTGCAGATGCCAGGACTTCTCAACCTCAATAATTGTGTGAGGCGATTCTCATAATACATATCCTCTACTGTATTTACATGTAAATATCCTTTTGGCTCTATTTGTACACAGTATGCTGACTCACACATCCCTCACTGAAAAACTGAATAAGTATTTATATTTATAAAAGCATTTTCTCTGTCCTTTAACTTAAAAAAAAATAACTAAAGATATTAATATACACTTTAAGTAGAATGCTATGTTCAAGAATAGAAACTAGCTAAGGAAAATTAGCACCTTAATACTAGTCTTCAAATTCAATATGTGCTGTATACCTCAGTTTTTGGTTTTGTTTCATTTTTCTTATGTGGTTATGTGTGTATGTGTGTTGTCATTCTTGTACTACCCCAAGAACGATGAGATTGTTAATCAGTCTACACTAGTGTTGTATCATCTCTAAATTCTCTCACTCATCCACTCTTTCTATATATCTGTGTGTGAGTTTGTACATGTGTATACATATATATGCACAACTGCATATATGTGCATATACATACATAACTATAGATATACACAGATATGTCTTTTTAATGTCACTACAAGTAGTGATTCATTCAAATTGACTGTACATTGATCAAATAGTATGCTATGAAGTGAAAGTGAAATCCGCTAAAAAAGTGCATTATTGTTTATTAGACAATTCATACGTTTATTCCAGCCCACTGGCTACAGCATCAGGTAAAATGACTTATTTCTTTTTGATACCTAGCAAGTTATAATTTCTTTAATGTTCTGAGGCTAGAGGATTACAATACTGTAAACCATAGGAGGATCATTTTCTTTTAATAGCTATGCCAAAATTCAGTAAAAGTGATATACAGGTTAATGCATGTATTTTAAAAGGTGAAATGGGAAAACTAGTTGTTTGTACAGCAGCTTACTCCATAGATGATTTCATGAGCAGCTTTCTGTTTGCTCTAAAATTCCTTAGGTAAAACAACAAAAACAAATAAGGGATATCTGCTGTTACCACAGTGCATTACCAGGTACTAAAGTTCTTTTGGCTTGTCACTTAGAATAGATCTGCAGGCTAGGTGCGGTGGCTCACACCTATAATTATAGCACTTTGGAATGGTGAGGCAGGCAGATTGCCTGAGCTCAGGAGTTCGAGATCCGTCTGGGCAACACGGTGAATCCCCGTCTCTACTAAAATACATAAAATTAGCTGGGCATGATGGCACATGCCTGCAGTCCCAGGTACTTGGGAGGCTGAGGCAGGAGGATTGCTTGAATCCCAGGAGGTGGAGGTTGCAGTGAGCCAAGATTGCAGCACTGCACTCCAGCCTAGGCAACACAGTGAAACTCTGTCTGCAAAAAAAAAAAAAAAAATAGATCTGCAACTTGAAAAGTCAAATGTCGAATGTAGGCGTTTGTAAGATCAAGAGAAAAGTAAGGAACACTGTTTAACAATGACCACACATAAATAAGCATATAAACACAAATTAAAAAGTGAACTATTTTATTGTTCATAGCCTGCCAGTCACAGGTGATGCTAAGAACCAAAGAAGAGCCTTAAATACACACAGGGGAGGTATAGCTGAGATCATGAACCTTCTAGTGGAATAACATATGTGCAAACTTTGTTTCAGCCTAAAATTTAAATTTATTTTACTTGAGATAAAATTTATTTACTTTTTCAGTTTTCTTCTGAGAAAAATCAATTCTAGGTAAGCGTATTAGATTTTGCAATGCTTTGTCAAAAAATGCTTTGTCAATCACACGGCAAGTTAATTTAATTTTCAAAAGAAACAGATGAGGCAGGTCTAGAATTGAGAAGTTACAAAAGTCATTTTGGTGGCCTTCTCCATCTATTTGTTCATATTCTATATCTTTCCCAAAAGCATCAACACCATTGTTACTGCTTCCTAGCTTTTCTTTCAGCACTGCCACATTCAAAGTTTAGTTCTTCCCATTTTAAAACCATGACCTTTGTTTCTGATTTATGTTTTTTTTTTCTCTCTCTCATCGTGGCCTTGCTAGATTTGTGTGATTAACAGTATTACAATATTTTGGATACTTCCATTTTACCAGAATATTTCTTAAAAAGTGGAAATTTAAGTCTTGTTATAGGTTGAGAAATATTGTTTAGGCAGGACGGTTTTATACATATTTTCTGTTGTTTATCAAGCACATTACGGAATGCTGGAAGCTTGTCTAACACTAAGCAACTTTCCTGCTAAAATTGGTGGTCACATTGGTTGAAGGATGCTGATATGTCACAAAACTTTAATATGAGTAATCAAAGAAGGCTTTTCTGAGGAAATGACATTGAGTAAAAATCTGAATATAAGAATATCCAGCCAGACAAGTATGTGGTAGAGAAATTAAGCATATTGCAAGCTGAAAAAAAGAAGCAAAACATGTAAGTTGGGAATGGAATATTGTTTGTTGTGAGTAAGAAAGAGGTTCAGCAAAATTACAGCTTTATGAGAGAGAGGGAGGATATGGAGCGATGTAGTAACAAAGACTATCTAGGGGAAGGTCATACTAGGCTTTGATAGATATGGCTTGAGTTGGGGATTTCAGTTCTGAATAAATTGTTTATAGCAATGAAAAGGCATTACAAGGCTTTAATCAGAAGAATAAATGGTATAATTGTGTACTTAAGACTGTCTGTCAAGCTTGCTTTAGAGATAAAGATTGGACTGTAAGATAAAATGAACAGAGGGGAGTATATTATATGGAAAATGGGAGAAAATATCCCAGGGGAGTGATAATGGTGGCTTGAACTCAAGTGGTAGCAATGGCAGTAGTGAGAACACTTTATATTTTAGGATATATTTAACAGGTATCACCAATAGATCTTTCAGATTAATTTGATATGATTTATTTTTTGTGGAGTGGGTATAATCAGGATGATTTTTAGGCCTGGGGAATTGGGTAAATGAATCTAGCATTTACTAATTAATATGTGGAAGAATTAAGTGAAGGCAAATTTGGGAGTTGGATGTACACATTCAGTTATTCTGTTTACATCACGTTAAACTGGATATGCCTTTTAGATAGCCATATGGAGATCTCAGGGTGGCTGTTATTTATAAGTCTGGCATTCTAGTCAATATCTATTATAAAAAGAGAGATTCTGTGGTTAATATGTATGAAAATGACATATTAATTCATAGGAAATATGAGCCATTGTAGGAAGAAAACATAGATACAAATAATAAATAGGACAATTGAATAATACCAAGACTACTAAGAGATTCAGTAGATGTTAACTGGAAAAAAGACATAGGCATTGGTGAGCTTGCTATAAGAATTTTCAGTGCCATTATGAGAAGGAAACTCTAGTTGGAGAATCTGGAGAAGAGAACATAAGATACTATTTGAAGATAAATAAGACGGATTTTTTTTTCTTTTTGAGAAAGTCTGCTGGTAAGAGACATAATGAGGTGAATGGTATGAAAGGAAGTTTAGTGTATTATTCACTCTTAATTCAGATTTTTATATAAAATGACTGATGTAATACAGATAGAAAATCATAATTCCAGAGAGAAAAATAATTAAGAAGCAAAGTTATTTATTTACTTAAGAATAGAGTAGAGGAACTGAAGATAAAGTTAATTCTACTAACCATGCCTTCAAGCTGACCCTGAATGTAACCATAATTACTTTTTAAGTCTCTTCCTTCTGAAAACAAAGATTTCATATTTTATAACTATACTTCCTCAGTCATAATTAATTTTCTTTATCTCATCACTGAAATTATACTTTTTAGATCACTATTATTAATTTTTAGATGGTAGATAATGAACATATTCACAATGCCATTAGCAATAAACTTTGAGAGAAAAAATATGATACCAAAGAAAGGAGACAAAATTTTATAAGTGGATTCCTTGAACAATTGAGATTTGAAGGGCTTACCTACAAATGTTACAAACTTGGGGTCAATGAACAATAGTTACGTGAATGACATGACCTAGAAAAGTACATGATTTATTCAAGCACAGATATTCAGTGAACCTTGCCTCTCCTTTTTAAAATGTAGTTATAGAAGAAGCCTGAAAGACAGTTCAAAATAATAGAAATATTTCTGCTCAGTCTAATATTAATATATGCAATCCTTTTAAAACACTATTACTTAAAACAGAGTTTCTCAGCAAAGATATTGCATAAATGGTGTGAGTTATAGTTAGAGATTTTGTGAATTAACATGACTGAAAACATATATATATTTTTTTATTTTTTGCATACTGCAAAATGCTAGGGCTTGCCCTTATAAACCTCTACTGTGCAGGCATGTTAGCAATTGTGATACAAGTCTTTTGGTTTTCCATGGCAGTGCACACTAACTAGGATCATGTCCATTTGGTTGAGTCAATTCTCAGGTTTTGACTTAAGGCATAGGCAGCAGCTAAGGTAAATTCTTCCACAGAAAGAAGAACAATTGACTGGTGATGCCATCCACTCCCTCCTGAATTAACTGCCACCAACTGACTAGTAAGAGAGAACAAACTACTGCTGTAATAGAACATCAAAAGATGTTTTCATTCTAAAAGAGAATTTTTTTTTACATTCCTTGATTCAACTTCCCATAGCATCATGCTGTTGTAAATGGTGCAAAGCATAAATTATATAGTTAGATATGAATTATCTGGTTAAATTTTCACATATGATGGGATTTAATAATTTAGGTTTATGTAATGCCCTTCTGTTTTTATATTAGTTTTTAGTTTGTGTTTTACAGAGACATCTGATGTTCCAGTGTGGTAATTTTTGAAAATTAGTGGAAGACTCCAGGCCTAGGCCTACAGACAATTCTGATGAGGTTTATGAGGAAGACCTATATAGTCATTTATCTAGAGTGAAAAGGAACACACACACACACACACACAAATATGTGTTTTTACAATGAAAGCTAGTTTTTAGTGAATTTCATAATAACTGGTACTCTTCTATTGTGTAAAATTAAAAATGTACCTGAAATCATAGTCATTTGAGAAGTAAATGTATTGATTATTTTACGTGAATATTGAAATCTCATTAAATCGTAACTACATTGTTAACAAAAAGGCTCAGGGAGCAAGTTTGTTGGCAGCACTTATTACCCAGACAAAGATAAATCATAGACTTGGTGAGAATCTTACAATAAGGGAAAGTAATATTATAGTTAGCAAAAGCCTGTAAGAAGATGAAAAGTTTCCACTCTCAAAGAGCATAATAAATCATTGTGTCAATAGCATGTCACATTAGGCTGAAGAGATTTTCATTAAGAAAATACGCAATAACTTCTTTAGGTGGATGAATCAACACACTTTACCAATAAATATTATGATACAGCAATTGCAAATGTCAGAAAAGTTTAAAAAAATTTTCTAGAGCATCAAGTTATTCCAAACTAACAATCTGAGGCTTATTTAATATTTTTTCTTTATATCTGGAAACAAAAGGCATATCTTGAAGTGTCAGAATTTGTACTAATGTGGCCTCTTCAATGATTGAGTCAGTGAAAGTTTTAATTATCTTATAAAAATGCAAGAAACAAAGCAAGCAAGCAAAAAAGAAAGAAAAAGGAAGTTGACATTAAAACAAGCTACTTTCTTCACAGAGAAGAGCTAATGTCAAAATTCTTGGAGTTTTTAAATTTTATAAATTTAAATTCTGAATGATGCTATGGATAATCCATTAAGCAAAACCAGCTAACTCAAGAATGTGTATTTTATTTATTTATTTTTTGACTTCGTCAAAACGTGGTCAAAGAGCATATAGACCTGTTACACACAGACATTTGGCAATATGTTAGAAATATTTTCAGCCAGGATTTTGAGTTGGAGGTGAGTTCTGAGAGTACTTTCAAGTAGTTGTAGGTCATACTTAGCTGAGTTATTTGAAGATGAAAACTGAGTGCCCAAACTAGCCTGCGTAGTCTACTTTTTATAGTCACATGAACGATTTGACTCTGAAAGGCTGTGGAGAATGTTTTTGACTTCCAGTGAGATAATTTGGGGATTTAAAAGGAAAATAACTCTTTGGAAAAAATTATGTGGTAAAAGGAATTTTTTTTTTTTTTTTTTTTGAGACGGAGTCTCGCTCTGCCGCCCAGGCTGGAGTGCAGTGGCCAGATCTCAGCTCACTGCAAGCTCCGCCTCCCAGGTTTACGCCATTCTCCTGCCTCAGCCTCCCGAGTAGCTGGGACTACAGGCGCCCGCCACCTCGCCGGCTAGTTTTTTGTATTTTTTTTTTTTTTTTTTTTTTTTTAGTAGAGACGGGGTTTCACTGTGTTAGCCAGGATGGTCTCGATCTCCTGAGCTCGTGATCCGCCCGTCTCGGCCTCCCAAAGTGCTGGGATTACAGGCTTGAGCCACCGTGCCCGGCCAGGAAATTTTTTAATGTTGTTTTATTGCTTCTTTGGCTTAAAAGTGAGAAGTGATATCACCAAGACTCAAATTTTATTAAAATTACTATATTTTTCCTCTCTTTCAAAGCCAGGGTTTCGCTGGTAATGGATCCTTTCAATGAAACTTTTGCTAAGCCTGACAACTTAACTTGGAAGGAAAAGAAACAACTTTGTTAGTTGGAGACTGGTAATTTAAAGAAGATGTAGAGTGATCAGATAAAATATAAGATACTCAATTAAGTATTCACACCAGAGAAAAAAATACAAGTGTGTCCATTTATGCAAACAAAATCTGTTCTTTTCTTAAGATGGTTCCACATTTAAGTATAGAAAACATTAAGAACAGGTTTTACAATAAAGTCATAAATTTAGTTGTTTAATTTTACTTTTAAAACCAGTACTTTTAATTGTTTATTTATTTTTTTTAAATTTCAATAGGTTTTTGGGGGAACAGGTGGTGTTTGGTTACATGAATAAGTTATTTAGAGGTGATTTCTGAGATTTTGGTGTATCCATCATCTGAGCAGTGTATCCTTTACCGAATGTGTACCC
The DNA here is from genome assembly GCF_047675955.1 of Chlorocebus sabaeus. NCBI lineage: Eukaryota > Metazoa > Chordata > Mammalia > Primates > Cercopithecidae > Chlorocebus > Chlorocebus sabaeus. The sequence goes on along the minus strand of NC_132910.1, from coordinate 83,673,959 downwards.
TTTTCAAAATCAGTAGTTTTATGCATGTACGGTCTTATACATGAAATCAAGGTATCAAAATATGTGGTAATAGTTTCATAAATGCTTAGTGTTTTTTGAGCCTGATCATACAGTCAACAATAAAATTAAAAGTGTTATATAAAATTGTCTTAACCGAAATTTTCATTCATATTACGCTGACTTATAGTTTTAGCAGCTTTGCTCTACAATGTTGTTAGTCAATTTTTATGTTGCAAATAACATTAATTAAAAGCAATTTATAAACTTCGCTAAATCTGCTGAGCCAATTTTTATATAAATAAATCCTATTTGGCCTATGACAGTTATTTAAGATGAAAAATTGTTTGTCTTGTGTGTTGAAAACACTTTTTAAAAATGTTTTAAAATTCTTAGAATTGTAAGCAAAACTTAAATACCATTTTAATATGAAAAGTTGGCTAAAAGTAATTTTCAGCTTTACATAAGTAAAACAAAACACTTTTGCTCACATCATATACCACACATTGTGTGTCCTTAGTATCTACATAGTTGAAATTTTTGACAGGATTTTGGGGTTTACTTTGGAAAAGTTTAAAAAATCATGTTGAATTTATTTTTTTAAAGAAATAACATGAACTTACATTACTGATTTACATTAAGGTAGATAACTTTCATGTGAAAAAGAAGAGTCATACAAAATAAAGGGCTAACATGTCCAAAATGAAAATATAATTCTGTATTTGAAAAAAAATTGGTGATTATAATTACGTTATTATATCTACAGCTTCCTGATGCCGATACACTATGAACTATGAATATAATAATTTCTACACAGTGAGTCTTTCAGACCTGAAAATTATTTCTAGGGATTGCTACAGGAAAACAGAAGTCTTTGTCAATTATATCACTCAGTTCATGGCACATTCAAACCTCTCTTTGATTTAACTTAAATGCCAATTTTTCTCTTCTTCCTTCTACAGTTGATTCCTTTTCTTACTAAAGTAATTAACATATTCTGGAACACAATATTCACAAGATCTACTGAAATAGAGGTTAGAGTCTGATAAAGGAGAACTATATTAAGTAACAGTCTCACAAATAAACGATTATACCTTCTAGTAGCAATTACGGGGGAAAAGAATTTTGTTTTAAAAATAAATTACTAAGGTTCTAGTTGGCATGCAAATGTCAGAAATGGCTTTTCATTAATGTTCTGAATAGGAGTACACCAGGAAAAAATTGGATGGAAGGGTTTTTAGGGTAAAAATGCCCTGTGGAATAAAAATACTTGATGTCATAAAGAAACTTGAGAGTAGAGTGTTATGCCTGGAGAATAGTTGTCTTAGGTTCAAATACATGTGGAAACCCAGTAGTAATTGGTAAAAAAAACGTGTCGTTGTTGTTTGAGAAAGAAATCTTTCTATTCATAGTGAAACTTATTACAGGAAGGAAAAGAAGTGTAACCTTAATGAAGAGATTACAGCAATTCTCTTGTTAAAAAATGACTTTTAATTATGAGTTGTATAGGTACTGAAAAAAAAAAACAGACGAATGGATAAGCCTGAGAAATATTTTATAAGCAAAATTTGATTTTTTTATAATTAAGATAACAAGGTATAATAAGGCAGAGAGGAAGATATTATGGGTAAAACATAGGTTGTTGTCTTAAATTACTTAAATAATGAATATGCTTATTTGGTTTCAAAAGGAGAATGTTCAGTTTTGAGCTTTTTGATGTTAAGATAGCTGAAAGATAGTCAAATGAATGTCAAGGAGGATAGACAATCTGGATCTCTGAAGAAGTATCTATATTAGATTATTAAATTTAAATGTTCTGAAATAGAAACATTACTTAAAGCCATTTGAATGAGTGACTTCTCTAAATGAGAAAGTATATGTAGAGTAAGAATAGAGAAAGTTCAAGATACAACTCTGAATAACTTCTGTTATTATAGTATAGTTAAGGAAATAGGTTAACAAAGTTCAAGTAGCCAGAGAAACAGTAAGAAATTAAACGTGAGTGTTGTCATTAAATCAGAAGATGAAATTATTATAAGAAAAAGGTCATGTGTTGTACAGAATGCTGCTGAGAGATCTAGTAAAACAGAACTAAAAATTGAACATTGTAAAGATCAATGTGGAGATTACATTGGCAATGTGAAGATCAGTGGAAAAGTGAGCAAAAAATATTGATATATTAGAAAGAACAGAATTTCAACTCATGTGAATGAATTGAGTAGCATATATGAATATTTTCAAGAAAATCACCTGTTAATAAATGTAGATGAAATTGTAGTATTTGAATCATTGGAGAAAAACAACAAGCACTTTTATTAAATACAGAAAGTATTTGAATAATGATGGAGATAAAATCATTCCATTAGAAGAAGGTAAGTTACAGGAGGAAAAGAAAAAAGAAAATGGAAGGAACTATACCTTGAGAAGTAGAGATAGGATGAAGCTTGATCTTTGATAGTTATTTTGTATGTAATTTTAAATATCTGCTATAAACATAAAAATGTGTTGCATATGCATGGCTTAAAAGCAGAAAATAGAAAATTATTATCACACACACACATTTTCTTAATGTACTTTCTCTATTAAGATACTCAGAAACTAAGCATGTGTGTGTGTCTATGTGTATAATTATATCACTCTCCATAGACAGAGAATGTAAGCTTAGTTGGAAGTAACTCATTTAAGTTAGTAGCTTATATCATGCTATTTTTATATATTCTACCATTAAAAAGTAACCTATTTTTTGTATTATACACTTTCTTCAGCACATTTTTATCTAAATGAAATTAAGAACATAAAAATCACAATCTAAACCATTTAAGTTAACAAGTCAGTGTGTAGTGTATTCAGAATGGTTTTCAACCATCCCCACTAACAGAATTTCAAAATAGTTTTATCAGCACAGATACTGATTTTTTGTATTTATCATCTATTCAGCAACTTTGTTGAACTCTGTTTTGAGGTGGATTGTGTTTTTTTAATATATGAATATTTGCATCCCTTTTATTTTATTTTCTTGCCTACTTTTCCTGAATAAAACTACCACTACAATGTTTAATAGAAGTGGTGAGAAGAGACATCTCATCTTGTTCCCGATTTTGAGGAAAAAACCTTCAGACTTTCATCATTAAATACAGTATTAGTGTTTGTTTGCTTTTTTTTTTTAATTTAAAAAAAAAAAAAAAAGATGTGCTTTGTTAGGTTGAGGACTTTCCTTTCTTTCCTAGTTTTTTTTTTTTTTTTCCAATATTTTTATCATGGAGGTATGCTAGGTTTTGACAAATGATTTTTCTATTGCTATGACCATGTGTTTATTTTCCTTTAATCTATTACTGTTTATTACATAGTTTGATTTTTGTATGTTAAATCAACCTTAAATTATTGGGATAAGTGATATTTAATCATGTGTGTAATATATTTCATATGCTGCTGATTTTGGATTGTTGAAGTGTAGAATATTGCCTCTATCCTCTAAAGAAAATGCTACACAAACACACCATGGAATACTATGCAGCCATGAAAAAGGATGAGTTAATGTCCTTTGCAGGGTCATGGATGAAATTGAAAACCATCATTTTCAGCAAAATAACACAAGAAGAGAAAACCAAACACCATATGTTCTCACTCATAAGTGGGAGTTGAACAATGAGAACACATGGACACGGGGAGGGGAACATCACACACCTGTTGGGGTGTGGGGGGCTGTGGCAGGGATAGCATTAGGATAGCATTAGGAGAAATTCCTAATGTAAATGACGAGTTGATGGGTGCAGCAAACCAACATGGCACATGTATACCTATGTAACCATCCTGCACATTCTGCACACGCACCCCAGAACTTAAAGTATATCTCTATCTATCTATCTATCTATCTATCTATCTATCTATCTATCTGTCTGTCTGTCTGTCTGTCTGTCTGTCTGTCTGTCTGTCTATCTATCTATCTATCTATCTATAAACAAAGACTGTTGCCTCTATTTCAAAAGACATACTGAACTCTAGTTTTGTTTTGTTTTGTTTTGTTTTGTTTTGTTTTGTTTTCTGGTAGTATCTTTAACTTTAGTGTCAATGTAAAACTGTTCTCCCAGAATCAGTTAGGAAATGTCTCTTCTGTTTTTCAAAAGAGTTAGAGAAGAATTGGGGTTAAGTTTTGGTTAAATGCTTGGTAGAATTCACCCATGAATCTACCTGGTTCTGGGCTTTTCATTGTTGGAAGTATTTTGATTACTGACTCAACTGCTTTTCTTATTGTATGTCTATTCACATTTCTCTTTCCTCTTAATAATGTTCTGATAGTTTGTTTCTAGAAATTTATACATTTCATCTATGTTACCATATTTGATGGTATACAGTTTTCATAGTATTATCTATATTTTTTTTTTAAATTTCAATAGAATGTACATAATTTTATTCTGTTTTAGTAATTTGAGCCTTTTTCTTTCATTGATAAGTCTAGTTAAAGGATTGTCAGTTTGGTTGACCTTTTCACAGGATCAACATTTATTTTTATTGATTTTTCTTTGTTGTTTTTATATTCTCTATTATGTTTAATTCTAGTCTTTATTATTTTCTTTGCATTTCTTATATTAGATTTAATTTTATCTTCTTTTTCATGTTTCTTAGGGTAGAATGTCAGATAACTGCCTTGAGATTTTTCTCTTTTTTATAAATGGTTTATAGATGTAAATTTTCCTCTGAATGCTGCTTTCACTATATCCGTAAGTTTTTGTATGTCATTATTTTGTTTCTCTTGATCTCAAAATATTTTTTTTTTAATTTAACTTATGGTTTATCTTTGACCATTTGGTTATTTACAAGTGTGCCATCTATTTTTGAAATGTTTGTTAATTTTCCCCACATTCTGTTTTAATTTATTTCTAATTTCACTCCACTGTGATCAAAGCACATAATTTGGAAGATTTCAATCTTTCCAAACTTATTTTTACTTGTTTTGTGTCCAATAGATAGACATGGACAACAAGAATAGAATTCCATTAGTATTCTAATAGAATTCAATTCAACAAGAATAGAATGCACATGATTCTCAAGTGCACATGGATTTTTTTTCCATATGCACTTGAAAATTATGTGCATTCTATTCTTGTTGGGTTGAGATGTCTATTGGTTGCATTTGGTTTTCAGTATTGCTCAAAACTTAAATGTTCTTGAAATTTTCTCTCCAATTGTATCAATTATTATAAGGTTATTATAATATCCAATTATTATTTTTGAAATCTATTTTTTTCTTTAATTCCCTCATTTTCTGATTTATGTATTTGTGGCCTCTGTTGCTTAGTACATTAAAAAATAATTGTTATATCTTCTTGTTTGATTGAATTCTTTGTTATTAGATAATATATTGTTCTCTCTCATGACAATTTTTGTCCTAAAGCTTATTGTGTCTAATACTAGTATTGCCACTCAAGTTCTCTTTTGGTTAATGTTTGTAAGAAATATATATTTTATAATTTTTTTCAACATATTTGTGTCTTTAAATATTGATTGACTCTCTTGCATATAGCATATAGTTGGATGCTCTTAAAAATGTATTCTGTCAATCCTTACCTCTTCCTTGGAGTCCTTACTTCATTTATATCTATTCTATTAAGTTATAAAGATGGACTTACTTTTACCATTTAGCTTTTGTTTCTTATGTGGCCTCTGTCTTTTTCTTGTTCTCCAATTTCTCCATTACTGTCTTATTATATGTTAAGCAGTTATTTTCCAAGGCATTCTTTTTATTCTCTTGTCATTCCTTGTACTATATATTTTGAATTAGTTTCTTAAATATTGTCCTGGAGATTATCATAAACTATTTAATTAATAATATAATTTGGAGTAATAGCTATTTAATTTTAATAATTTACAAAATTTTATCTTTTATATTTTATTCCTGTTCATTCTATTATTATAACAAATTACATTTTTATAGTGTGCCCATTGACATGTATTTATAAATATTATGTTATACAAATAGAAAATAAAAGATAGAAAACAAGAGGAGATATAAACAAAAATTAATACTGTTCTTTATTTTTACCTATGTAGTTATCTTTACTGGTACTCCTTTTTTCTTCATATGGCTTCAAGTTATTGTTTAGTTTTCTTTAAATTTATCCTGAAGAACTTTAACATTTTTTATACTGGTATGTTAACAACAAACTCAATTTTTTTTTCTTTTTTTTTAATCTGAGAATGTATTAATTTATTCTTTATTTCTGAAGGCTCATTTTTATAAATATAAAATTCATGTTTCACAGATTTTTCTTTTATTTCTGAAGTTCAAATATGACATACCATTGATTTCTCGCCTCCATAATTTATTTTACACAATCAGATGTTAATCTTATTATATGTATTAATCCATTGTATGTGAGGAGTAACTACTTTCTTGCTGCTTTCCAGTTCCTTTTTGTGTTTCTGCTTTTATCAGTTTGATTATATTACGTATAGGCATGGCTCTCTGTTAGTTTATTCTACTTGGAGCTGGTTGAGATTCTTGGATGTGTAGATTAATATTTTTCATCAAATTTGGGTTTTCTGCCATTATGTCTTTAAATATATGTTTCTGTCCTTTTTCCACACCTTTTGAAACTACTATTGTGCACATAATAGTGTGCTTGATGGCATCTCATAGGTCTTTGGGGATTTGTTCTTTATTTTCTCATCATTTCTTTCTCTATTTTTCTCAAATTGGAAAATCTCAATTGATCTACTTCAGCTTTAATGACTCGTTCTTCTGTATGTGGAGATCTGATGTGTAACCCCTCTAAAATATTTTTTATTTTAGTTGTACTTTTTGACTCCGTAATTTCTGTTTGATTCCTTTTTAAGATTTATATTCTATTATTATTATTCTGTATTTGTTGATACATTTAATGTTTTCCTTTAGTAATTTAGGTAATATTTCTTTTAGATCTTTAAACACATTGGAATTATTTAAAGTACTTGTCTAGTAAATTCAATGTCTGGTTATTAAATTAATTTGATCACTTTTTTTGTGTGTATGGGCCATACTTGTTTCTTTGCAGACCTCATACATGTTGTTGAATTTGGAACAGTTTGAACATTATGATGTACAAAATCTGGATATCAGATTTTTTCTTCTCTGTAGAGTGTTCTTGCTGCTTTTTTTTTTCCGTTTGTTTAATAACTTCTCTGAATTGATTTTGTAAATTATGTATTTTTTGGCATTTGTGGTCAGTGAATTGACTATTTTGTTAGCTTAATGTGTTGTGATTGAATAGTTTTATTAAATGCTTGGAAGCAAACTGTCTTCCAGTCTTTGCAGATGGCACACTTTCAAAACTCAGTTAAGAAGTTTGAAAGTTTACCTTAGACTTAACTTTCTTTTTGTGCAGAGTTTCCATATCAGACAGATGTGAGAGATTGGGGATTTTCAAGCCTTTTCTAAGTATGGGCAGAACCAGGGACATATGTGTATCTTTCTTGTTTTCCAGTAATATGTCAAAGCTTTTCAAAGCCCTTTTTCTAAGCAACACACTGTCCAGTCTTTACTTTCAAGCTTTTGACATAATTTAGTATTCGCCCCAATTATTAACCAATTCCTCAGCAGCAGTGTCTAAAATGTTTGTCTATAAATGTCTTCAATAAACATCCCTGCCTAGCAGCTTTAGTAAAAGACAAATTTCAGTCAGTTGAGATAAAGACAAGCCTTCTGAGCAGGTCTTTCAGAGATCCACTAGATAGACCAACAGATAATTAATGTATAAGTTCCATTCTTTTCCATTCTTTTTTTTTTTTTTTTTTTTTTTTTTTTTTTTTTTTGAGACGGAGTCTGGCTCTGTCGTCCAGGCTGGAGTGCAGTGGCCAGATCTCAGCTCACTGCAAGCTCCGCCTCCCGGGTTTACGCCATTCTCCTGCCTCAGCCTCCCGAGTAGCTGGGACCACAGGCGCCCGCCACCTCGCCTGGCTAGTTTTTTGTATTTTTTAGTAGAGACGGGGTTTCACCATGTTAGCCAGGATGGTCTCGATCTCCTGACCTCGTGATTCGCCCGTCTCGGCCTCCCAGTGTGCTGGGATTACAGACTTGAGCCACCGCGCCCGGCCTTTTCTTTTCCATTCTTTACCAATACTTGGAGTGATGAGGGCTGTGATTTCTCAAACTACCACTGAGCTGGGGAACAGAGCATAGTTAAAACACCACAAAATTTGCTTTTCTTAATGGAATTTAGTGGTTTTTGTTTGTTTGTTTGTTTGGTTGGCTTTTTTTCCTCTTTCTGAGTAAATGCTCCGCAAGTTGTGGCAAGCTTTCAGTTAGTTTTCAGAGTTCTAATGTTGATTTTGATAGCTCTTTTTTCCAGTTTTTAATTTGATTTTATGTATATACTGGTTTTTTGAACTTCTTACTTAAAAATAGGGATGTCACTGACATCTTTCTGCTTTTGATGAGCTTATTCTCTCAGTACATTTTCCAAGAAATGTTAATTATGATGGTCAAATAAAACTCTTTGTTGCTACCAATATTTCATTTTTACCACATGATACAACTTTACTGAAATGATATGTGACATCTTAACTATTTTAATATATATATAATTATTATTTATTATTAAACTTTTAAATATCTGTCTATTTTTCATGGTTTCTGGACCAAACTGACCTTTCTTCTTTTTTTTTTTTTTTTTTTTTGTCCCAATAAATGTCAAACTGTTTTTGGAACAGACACAGGTCTACCATAGTTAGGTTTTGAAAAATGTACTTGCAATAACCATAGCAATACCTTAAAAGACATGCTGATACTGTTAGCTGTCATGTACTTCATTCATATGAATGGTTCCATCCCCAGTAATTCTGAGCCCAATTTTGGGAAATTATGTAAAATTAATTATTAAATATACAAAATTATATCCACTGAAATAACACAGGTTTTACTTTTTTTCAACAAGAAACTATCCTTAGAAATCTGATTAAGTGTCTAAGAGAATGTAATTCATTCTAAAATGTTTTTTTTTTTTAATACTACAAAAAGGATAAGGGTGACATTTGTTATCAATATTTTACGGAGTTCCAGGAAGAATAGGCCATCATATATTTGACAAAAGCCTACACAAGATTGCTCATTGTACCTTTAATGAACTCTAAAAAAGATCTTCAGTGATTGTTTCTTGAAGATAATTAGTTATTTCAAAAATAATATTGCTCTCTTCAACATCATTATCATATTAATCATCATCAAAAATTGCATATGCAATACCCTGTAGTTTCAATCTGTATTATTTTTATTTATTTTGTTTTCCAAAACTCTTTAGCAATGACTAGCAATCAAACCATTACATTAGTTATTATTCCAAATCAAGATTTTAAAATCCAAAATGTTTGTTTATAATTATATGACTAAAAAATTTTAGAGACAGGACTGGAACTTCATTTTCCCAAACTGTAGTCTAATATTCAGTTTAATATACTACACAGCACTAATAATCTTACATTTATTCTGCACTGTAAAATGGTTTATACAAATGTCAATTCGGGGACTTAATTATACAGAAAAGGAAGGAAACATTATTAGCTACTAGAACATGTACCAGTCTATAGAAAGCATGGACTATTCTTGGCAAAATGTGTTTTTTTTGGAATTCACTTACTTGATTCTGTTGCCAGTATTTTCAGCTGTGACATAGATTTATCTGTTTCTAACCATGAAACAAATATTCCAGAGAACAGTATTTTCCCATTTATTTTTTAATTGCTTTGAGAGATTCTGACAAGGTGCACTATAGAAAGAGACATATGACTATTTCAAGAGATGTTATCACACTTTCTTATCTTAAGCACTGAAGCTGCACAGCTTATTAGTGTGCAGAATTGGTGATTCATAATGCACTTTGGTGATGATGCGAGACATTACATTTAAGAAAGATAGACGGACATACTAAAAATTGTCAAGAAGAGTAAAAGAAAAAAACTATTATAACATAATGTTAAAATAGATATACATTATTGTTCTTTACATGCATGTTCTCTTGAAATACAACTTAATATATATGAGACTGTTAAGAGCATTTAAAAGGAAAAAGGTGCAATGGATGCATTAGTTATCAATCTCTCTTATACTTTTAATGCTGAAAATTTTTTCTTATTGAGATCAGCAAATTTTGTTAACTCAAAAATCAAAATGTTTGGAGAATACAAGTGTTCCAAAATAATTTAAACTAAGAACTTCAAGAAGAAATTGCTTATTAACAGTTTGTTTAGTATGACACATTGCTATTCACACACCTCTCTGCAGAAGTGAAAAGGGGAAGAATTAGCTATATCTTCAGTGAAATACAAGATGCCAGGTTTTAACTTATTCTATAAAAAATAAGAAAAGTCAGACATAAGCAAGCTGCCCCACTGAAAAGGAACCTTATCTCATTTATTGCCTTAAAAGGACAGATAAGAGTAAAGGTCTGTTTTCTCTGTTCACAGATAAGTGTGCCTCTGATGATTCAAAGGAGAAAACACTAAAGATTGATAACAAAAACTACCATATATGGCAATTCTAGTACACTTTTGGGACTTGCTTTTTTAATATAAAAAGTTGCTGGGATATCAGAGAAGTTTCTGATGCAGGACAGAGTAATCACTATGTTTGCTAAATTATCCAAACCAACATTGCACAGTGGTTACCAATGCAAGTGCTTAGGTTTGGATCCCAGCCTTGCCACCCAGTAGTTGTGTATGTTTTGAGAGCAAGTTTAATAACATCTGAGCCTTAATTTCCTCACCTGTATAATGAGAGAAAAACTGTGTCCCAGTGTTGTCATAAAAATTAAATAAGTTATTATGTGTAAATTGTTTAGAATGTTGTCCATATGGAAATAGTTCATAAATATTAATTCAGGATAGTTTCTAAAATACTATAGATTCATGTAGCTTAAAACTGTATTTGACTTCTTGTGTATATGTAATTCTTATATCACCAAACTCCTTAGTCTAGAAGTGTGGCTTCTATTTATAACTATATTTTATGTAAGCAGAATAGACAGCTACCTTACGGATTCAATGTTAAGGAAATCTGAAGGTCATTAATGTCAACCCTTAACAACTCTTTCTTCAGAATAAATATATAGATGACAGAGAAAATTATTTTTTCATTTTTCCAATTCTTAAAGTTCAATGTTTTATATTTATTTCTTTGTATAAAGACATAAAGACTTTTTTCTCTGATAAAATACAAGTATGTTGGAAAATATACTGATTTATCAATCAGCATGCTTTAATATATATCAACACATAATTTCCTATTCATATTCTGTAATTCTAGAGTTTGCTTACTTTGAGATTTTTTTTTTCCTTCCTCTTTCTGAAGAATAGAGTCCTAAAACCATTAAGACATGATAGGTCCACATAGGGTGGTAGGCAGGGGAAATGCCATTATCCTATTGCGTAGTCTGAGAACCCCAGCAAGATAAGGAGTGCATCTATGTGGAAGGGCTGCCCAGCGTGAGGAATCAGAGAGCAAGTGGATGAGCAGCCACGTACATGGGAGGGAAACCCATTTGAGGTGTCAGAGCCTGGGCAGGATGTAGAGCACAAGCACTCATGTGGTTGGCTTAGTATGGGGAGTTAGAGCCAGAATGAGATGTGAAAGGGATTGTATTAGTTCTTTTTCATACCGCTATAAAGAACTACCTGAAGGCCGAGTGTGATGATGACTCATGTCTGTAATGCCAGCACTCTAAGAGGCTGCAGTGGGTTGATCACTTGAGGCCAGGAGTTCTACATCAGCCTGGCCAATGTGGTGAAACTCCATCTCTACTGAAAATACAAAAAAAAAGTAGCCAGGTGGGGTGGCAGGTGCCTTTAATCCCAGCTACTCAGGAAGCTGAGGCAGGAGAATTGCTTGAACCTGAGAGATGGAGGTTGCAGTGAGCTGAGATCACACAGCTGCACTCCAGCTGGTGTGACAGAGCCATACTCTGTCTCAAAAAAAAAAAAAAAAAAAAAAAAAAAAAGAACTGAGACTGGGTAATTTATTAGGAAGAAAAAGAGGCTTAATTGACGCAGAGTTTCTCATGACTGGGTAGGATGCCTCAGGAAACTCACAGTCATGTTGGAAGGCAAATGAGAAGCACGGCACTTCTTACATAGTGGCAGGAGAGAGAGTGAGGAGGAGTGCCACACTTTTAAACCATCACATCTCATAAGAACTCATTCACCATCACAGAATAGCATGGGGAAAATCTGCCTCCATAATCCAATCACCTCCCTCCAGATCCTTCCTCTGACATGTGGGGATTACAATTCATGAGATTTGGGTGGGGACACAGAGTTAAACCATGTCAGGTATCTAGGTTCAGGCTTTCAGAACCAAAAGACAGTGTCCATATATAGGGAACTGTTGGTATGGATGCTCAAAGCCCAAATGTGTTGAAAACATCCTTGCAAGGGATGAGAACATACAATACTAATGAGATGGGTTAATTTCAAATAATTTGATTATATACATAATTATATCAAAAATAATTACAGACTGATTTCCTTCTGTTGGAGGAGTTTCAAATATATAGAGGAAGAAACTAATAAACTCTCTGTAGCTATATTGGAACACATTATTGGCAATATCGAAAGATAGACACAAAAATAAATACAAATGTAAATTAGCATGTAAATATACATGTATGTGTGTGCATGCACATGCACATAATTTGGCTCCTAAACAACTTTCTCCACTAAAGGAACTAGGGCTCCCCTGAAGAACCTGATGACTCCAGAGCAGAAGCAAGAAATTATAAGAAGTTTGTGAAAACGCTTGTACTGCCAGAAAGCAAGGAAGTATGTAAACAAGGCAGGGAGCATTTTAGCAGGAACAGAGGTCATTAAAAGGATTCCCACTCGTAAAACATGGGAAATAATTAATATCAGAATAAATAACAGTAGTAATGCATTGCAATCCTTGCATTAAGGTAGGGTACCATGAATATGTTCTTAAACAATTTCTTAAACAAATACATTGAAGGATTAATAAAGAACATTTACATAGTTTCAAAATTCCACTCCACAAAATGCTGATTGATTATGATAGAGAAGGAAAAACTTTGTGGTGGATTACCCTGGCCAAAAATCACCTTAATCGGGTGATTAAAATGAACATCGTCTTTGATGGGGCAAAATAAAATTGTGTACTACCTGATAAGATGCAATGAAAATAATACATTATTGTTTCTGTGTTCCTACAAAAGATGCATAACCTGAATCTAATTATAAAGAAACAGCAAATAATTTCATGTTGAATGATATTCTACAAAATAACTCTCATATAATATGAAAAATACCAGGGAACAATTTTAGGAAACAGCCCTGGTAATAAAATTGAGAAAAAGTTTAGGAAATAGCCCTGTTAAAATGAAGACTGAAGAGACATTTTGACCACAGGAATGATTTGATTATTAAGTAAATCCGTTTGATATGAAGATAATATTGTGACATTTGGAAACATTTTAATGGTATCCGATAATTAAATAGTAATGTATCAATGTTAATTCTGGTTTTGTTGTGATTATGTTAAAAATTATCCTTGTTTGTAAGAAATAACCACTCAATAAGTCAGAGGAATAAAATTACATGTTGACAATACTACCACATAATTTGAGATACCCAAATGTATAAAGTTAGAGAAAAAGAGGGACTGAGAGAAAGAAGGGTAAAATAATGAATTTGCTTCATTCTTGATGGGAGTGTGTGAATTGAGAGCGCAGAAATAAAGGGAAGAAATAAGCCAGGCATGCTATATTGTGCCTGTAATCATAGTTACTTGGGAGGCTGAGGCAGGAGGATCACTTGAGGCCAAGAGATTGAGACCAACTGAGCAACATAGGGAGACCCTGCATCTTAAAAAAATAATTTAAAAAAAAAAATTCCAAGAATTTTATACATTTACTGAGAATTGCCTATCCTTTTACATCTTTATTCACATTAACTTGAACTACTATAGGCTTCTAGATTGATAAATAATCAATAGACATATATGATTTATAGGTTATAAAATATTTCTTAAATATTGTATAATATCCTCTGTGTACAATTTTAAGGCAGTTATTGTAATCCAAAGTTTAATAAAATAGGGAAATTCCAGCTCAGATAGACAGAATAAGTTATTATGTCTTTTAAATTTTTCTAAATTGTTTTAATTTTTTTTCAGACAAATTCTCATTCTGTTACCCAGGTTGGAGTGCCGGGGTGTGATCTCAACTCACTGCAATCTCCACCTTTCAGGTTCAAGGGATGCTCATGCCTCAGTCTCCTGAGTAGCTGGGACTAGAGGCACATGCCACCACACCTGGCTAATTTTTTGTATTTTTAGTAGAGATGTGGTTTCTTCATGTTGGCCAGGCTGGTCTCAAACTCCTTACCTCAGAAAATTCACCTGCTTCAGCTTTCCAAAGTGCTGGGATTACAAGCGTCAGCCACCATGCCCAGCCCATTATGTTTTGTCTGAGCATTTTCTGTCATGCCATTTTTTCCTATGTGACTGTTTAAATAAATCGCCATGATTTAGTACAACAAAGAAATATGAGTAATTAAAATATACCTTATAATGTAATGGAAGGCATTACTTAAGAAAGGAATAATTCTAATATATCATAATGCTGATCTATTTAAAATTAAAGAGTAATATTTAAGAGTGTCACCCAAAGTAAAACTACTTGAGTGTACATTCTAAGTCTAATATTTAATTGTTGTGCAATTTGGAACTCTTCATTTAAACTTTCTAAGATTCAATTTCCTCATCTGTAAAAGGAAACTAATAATGCTATTTCATTCATAGAATTGTCGTAAAGCTTAAATAAATTAACATATTTAAAGAATTTAGCTCACAGCTTGGCAGATGATATGTCACATACTTATCGATATTATATTATTATGAATGTTGTAATTAAGATAGATTTTGATGTAATGATAATTGTTGATGCACTTCTAGCTCTTACTGCTGAGAAATTATTCAGTGAGTTATTCCAAGCCAGAAACACTATGGAATGATAAGTGAACTGATGTAAGGATAAAATTTGCTAAAGTAATTATGTGTTTACTATTGCATAAATGAGAACACAACAAATGAAGTAACTGTATTTTAAGATTAATTTGTAATTTTTACTGTCTAGATTTGTTTTTTGTTTTGTTTTGCTTTGTTTTATTTTGAGACTGCTTCTCACTCTGTCACCCAGGCTGGAGCACAGTGGCACCATCTCAGCTCACTGCAACCTCTGCCTCCCAAGTTCAAGCAATCCTCCTGCCTCAGCCTCCCGAGTAGCTAGTACTGCAAGCACACATCACCATGCCGGGCTAATTTTTGTATTTTTAGTAGAGACTGTTTCACCATATTGGCCAGGCTTGTTTTGAACTCTTGACCTCGTGATCCACCCGGCTTGACCTCCCAAAGTCCTGGGATTACAGGCATGAGCCACAGTGCCCAGCCTAGATTTTAATTGCTTAAACTTTTGCTGTATTTCATCAACAGAAATAATCAAGAATTTGAATGTAATACATTAATAACTTTTCAATAATATTCTGTAAGTGCAGCCATCTTAATTGATGTGCCTTGGCTGTGTCCCCACCCAAATATCATCTTGAATTGTAGTTCCCATAATCCACACATGTCATGTGAGGAACCTAGTGGGAGGTAATTAAATCATGGGGGCAGTTACCACCATGCTGCTATTCTCCTGATAGTGACTGAGTTCTCATGAGACCTCATGGTTTTATAAGGGGCTCTTCCCTTTTTGCTTAGCATTTCTCCTTCCTGCCACCCTTTGAAGAAGGTGCCTTTCTTCCCCTTTGCTCTCTGCCATGACTGTAAGTTTTCTGAGGTTTTCCCAGTCATGCAGAACTGTGAGTCAATTAAATCTCTTTTCTTTATAAATTACTCAGTCTTGGGTATTTCTTCATAGCAGCATGAGAATGAATTAATACAGTAAATCAGTACTAAGGGAGTGGGGAATAAATATAAGAATACCCAAAAATGTAGAAGCAACTTTGGATCTGGGCAGATGTTGGAATATTTGGAGGACTCGAAAAAAGACTGGAAGATGTGGGAAAGTTTGGAACTTTTTAGAGACTTGTTGAATGACTTTGATCAAATGCTGATAGTGATATAGACAATAAAGTTGAAATTGAGGTGGAGATGAAAAACTTGTTGGGAACTAGATAAAGGGTTACTCTTGCTGTGCTTTAGCAAAGAGACTGGTAGAATTTTGCCTCTGCTCTGGAGATCTTTGGAACATTAAATTTGAGAGAGATGATTTAGGGTTTTTAGCAGAAGAAATTTCTGTGCAGCAAAACATTAAAGAGGAAGCAGAATACAAAAGTTTGGAAAATTTTCAGCCTGATGCAATAGGGAAAAAACGAAACAAAACAAAACAAAAAATTTCTGGGGAGAAATTCAAACCTACTGCAGAAATTGACATAAGTAGCTAGGAGAAAACTGTTATCACCAAGACAATGGAGAAAATGGCTCCAGGGCATTTCAGAGAACTTCAAGCAGCCCCTCCTATTACAGGCCTGGGGGCCTAGGAGGAAAAAAATGGTGCCCTTCTGAGCCTAGGGCCCCCCTGCTGTGTGCAACTTCAGGACACGGTGCCCTGTATCCCAGCTGCTTCAACTCCAACCATGGCTAAAAGGGGCCGAGGTACAGCTTGGGCCATTGCTTCAGTGGGTGCAAGCCCCAACCCTTGGTGGCTTCCATGTGATGTTGAGCCTGTGGGTACATGGGCATCAAGAATTGAAGTTTGAGAACCTCTGCTTAGATTTCAGAGGATGGATGGAAATGCCTGAATGTACAGGAAGAAGTTTGCTGCAGGGGTAGAACCCTCACGCTGAACCTCTGCTAGGGCAGTTTGGAAGAAAAATGTGGGGTTAGAGCCCCCACATAGAGTCCCTTTGTGGCACTGTCTAGTGAAGCTGTGAGAGGAGAGTCAGCCTCCTCCAGACCCCAGAATGGTAGATCCACTGACAACTTCCCCATGAGCCTGGAAAAGCCATAGACACTCAACACCAGCCTGTGAAAACAGCTGGGAGGAGGCTGTATCCTGCAAAGTCACAGGGTCTGAGCTGTCCGAGCCACTGGAATCTACCTTTTGTATCAGTGTGATCTGGATGTGAGACATAGAGTCAAAGATTATTTTCAAACTTTAATGTTTAATGACTGCCCTATTGGATTTCAGACTTGCGTGAATCCTGTATCCCCTTTGTTTTGGCCAATTTCTCCCATTTGGAATGGGTGTATATTTAACCAATGCTTCTCTCCCCATTGTAACTAGGAAGCAATTAACCTTTGGTTTCACAGGTTCATAGGCAAAAGGAACTTGTCTTTTCTCAGATGAGACTCCGGACTTGGACTTTCGGGTTAATGCTGTAATGAGCTAAGAGTTTAGGGGATGGCTAGAAAGGCATGATGGTGTTTTGAAATGTGAGGACATGAGATTTTGGAGGTGCCAGGGGTGAAATGACATGGTTTGACTGTGTCTCCACCCAAATCTCATCTTGAATTGTAATTCCCATAGTCATCACATGTTTAGGGAGGGATCTGAGTTCTCAGGGGACCTAGTGGTTTTATAAGGGTCTTTTCCCGCTTTTCTTGTCACTTCTTCCTGCCATCCTGTAAAGAAGCCCCACAGAACAGACTGGTAATCTAATCTAAAATATTTAATACTTGATCTAAAAAAGACACAGAACATGAAACACTGATATGAGTTATAAATATCATAAGTAAATTTAAGTATACTAATACAAATATGCAGGAGTAATAAAAATAAATAATTCAACACTATTACTATAAAAACATTTAAGCAATTTTAAAGCAAAAAGTAAAATAATGTATTTTGAATTACTTATTAAATGTAGTTATTTATTTTATATATAAATAACACAGCCATTATGAAAACTTGCTGAAAATAAAATCACTTTTTTTTTTTTTCCAAAAAATAATTGAAACAAAATAGCAAAAATAATTTCAGTGTTCCAGGAAAAATTTTCTTCTGGATGATGAACACAGAATTTTAAAATTTACATAGGATATGGCATGAATATTTATTTTACTTAGAGGATGTAAATGCTATTATTATGTATTAATGATTTACATTGCTTATTTTATATATTACAATTTAATATATTTTATTCATTGCAATATTTCACACGCAAAAATATAGAGATTTATTCTGTGATCATTATGATAAAAGGCATTTATTATTCAAATACATTATCCTGGAATAATATATGCTTTTGAGATTGATGGCTCTAAATAGGACCCCATATATCTTCTCGTAATAATCAATCCCCTAATATTGTCACTTAACATTTCCTCTATAAATTAAAATGGCAAGGTAGAAGTTGTTTATGCCTTTCAGTCATCTATATTACACAAAAATTATCTTTACTTTTTGTAAACATAATCACATTTTATCTAACCTATATAGAAATAGATCAGATAAACAGGACTTTATCCCCACCTCGAGAATTTGGAAGCAATCTAACATTTTCAGTTTCCAAAGTTTTTAATATGGCTTCTCATATATTTATGAAAACTCCTCACCAGACTGTAAGGCAGAACACAAAGCAACATCCCAGCATCTGTCAGGCATGACTGACTGAGCAGCCACCAGAATCAGTCTTCATACCCTGCCGGTTTCCATCCCTGAGAATCTAAGGGAAATGAGATTCCAGCTGCCGCTGAATTCAGAGGTAGACTGACTTTCTAACCATCCAGAGGACACTGAAATGTGTTTGCCTGACAAAAAGCTAAATATATCAAGACTCTCCTGCTCATTTTCTTACTCTCAACACCGAATTAAAGCCTCTGTTCTGGTTATCTGAAACTCTTCCCTCTCACTTCCAATAACTTTGTTCTTCGTTTAACCACAATTCTTAGACTTTCTTTCTTTTCAGCATGCCCTCTTCAACTCCTTGTTAAGGCATCAAAGCATCTACTTCTCTAATGTTTCTTTGCTTAAAATAAAATCTACTGTTCCACTAAAGACTTTATCATCCCAGGGGTCCTTACAAAAAAAGGAGGCTGCCCTTCAACTACACCAAAAATACTTCAG
This sequence comes from Chlorocebus sabaeus, assembly GCF_047675955.1. Taxonomy (NCBI): domain Eukaryota; kingdom Metazoa; phylum Chordata; class Mammalia; order Primates; family Cercopithecidae; genus Chlorocebus; species Chlorocebus sabaeus. The sequence continues at coordinate 83,654,916 of NC_132910.1, read as the reverse complement.
TATTGCCACAGAAATGTGTATTAGGTTTTGCTGGTGAGCTCTTTGGCCTTCAATCACTCTTATCCTTACCCCAAAACACCAGTCAGGCAATTTGACTTTTACTCTGTAAACATAAAACAAACAAGCAAAGCAATCATGTTAGGATCATGTCATTTAGTCGTACTTCTCTCTACTTCTTAAAAATATTTAAAAACATTTTGTCATCTACTAATAACAGTATCTTTGAATAGATCTAACAACATCACTTATTAAACGCCTCACAACATGGATCAAGTCTTTCTACCCACCCACAAGCACCAACCTGATCTGTATGAATGACTAATTCCATACCAGGGCTTAGCATTTTCTATGTCTGATTATCACTTCTGCTCTTGGATATACTTACCACACCTACAGTCACACCTTCAAACTACTAAACTTCTAAAAGTTTCAGTAATTCCTGGACCTATAGTCTTTTGCTACAATTACATATTCTCAAATCTATTGGCCTCTTTTTGGTCTGATGTTCTATACAGTATGAAGTCCCTGGTTGATCTATTAAGTATCATTTTACTGAGACATCTACCATTTCAGTGTGATTTTCATTCTGTTCTTATAGTATCTCTGTGATGAGTAATACTGAGTGTCAACTTGATTGAGTCGAAGGATACAAAGTATTAATCCTGAGTGTATCTGTGAAGGTGTAACCAAAGGAGATTAATATTTGAGTCAGTGTCTGGGAAAGGCAGACTCACCCTTAATCTGAGTGGGCACCATATAATCAACTGCCAGTGTGGCCAGAATATGAAAGCAGGCAGAAAAAGATGAAGAACCTAGACCAGCTTAGCCTCTCAGCCTACATCTTTCTCCCCTGCTGAATGCTTCCTGCCCTCCAACATCGGATTCCAGATTCTTCAGTTTTGGGACTTGGACTGGTTTCCTTGCTCCTCAGCTTGCAAGTGGTCTATTGTGGGACCTAAGGATTGTGTGAGAGCCCCTGGGGTATGAAAATATCTTCCAAGGAGTTTCTCAAAGCATGAGGATCTTTAAGGTATCTATTTTCTTTTTCTTTTTTTTTTTTTTTTTTCTTTTTGTTTTTGAGAAGGAGTCTCGCCATGTCATCCGGGCTGGAGTGCTAGTGGCCCGATCTCGGCTCACTGCAAGCTCTGCCTCCCAGGTTCATGCCATTCTCCTGCCTCAGCCTCCCAAGTAGCTGGGACCACAGGCACCCGCCACCAATCCTGGCTAATTTTTTTGTATTTTCAGTAGAGATGGGGTTTCACCATGTTAGCCAGGATGGTCTCGATCTCCTGACCTCGTGATCTGCCTGCCTTGGCCTCCCAAAGTGCTGGGATTACAGGAGGAATCTATTTTAAATCTTCTATTTGTACTTACTCTTTTCTCACTTGCTCTGCTGGAGAAGGCCCTCAGGAATAACTTTACCTTCACCTTAATAAATAAAACCTTATCTCTATCTCTTCTTGAGACTTAATTTGATACATTTCTCAAGAGGTAAAACCTTAAAACAAAGGGACAATTTTAATTTTGATGTTTGAGAAGCCTGTTCTCTCAAGCCAACATATACTTCTGTGTGACTTGCATTCTTTCCATGTGTTATGCATATAATTGTTAAAAGGGAAGCATGGCACTAGAGATGAGACAGTTTGACCTCTGTTTGGATATTTTGAGTACACACATAATAGCATAAGGGAGCAAGGTTTTTGACAGGTTTCATTTAATGAGCTTGGCTTGTCAACTTCCAATATTACTAAAGGTTTTATAGCTTCGCGGGAATAATCCTGAAATGACACAATGGGAAGACACATGGAAAATGGCTTTCACTGATCAACTTCTGTCTTTATTTATTTATTTTACTTACATACTTACTAAAATAGTTCCAACAGAATATACTTTTCCTCTATGACAACTAACATATCAAACATTAAATACTTTCTGTAAGTTTCAAACTTACTACAGGCCACATACATTTTGCCTGTAAATGTTGACAAGTTAACGTCATTCTAGTAATAAATACTATTTGTACATGAACACAAAATAATTGAAGGAAAGCATTCCTATAGAGGTCATTTTTGATGCACTTCCCATATAATTGCATTTGTGTTTATTACTTTAATCAGTCTCTCTAATACAGTTATATTTTAATTAGCTTTTAATAATATTCACAATAATGATTTAATTCTGAAGATGCTTGGTTAGAAGTTTATAGTCCAACAAAAATTTTTAAATATACTAAATTCATTTTACATAGTTTTTTATAACAGTATGATACATGCACAGAAATTGGCAAGCAAAAAATAAATATTATATTAGGATAAAATACTATAGACTGGAATTGTGTAATTAGGAGATCAAGAAGAAAATGGGTAATCCAGAATCTCTAACTTAAACAAAATTAACTCATGTGTTTTCTTAAATGAATTTTTATGAAGATATGAAATGACAGTAAGAATATTTTGTGTATTTCTAATAAAATTTATATTTAGAGAAGTTTTAAGTTCACAGCAAAATTGAGTAGAAACTACAAAGAGTTTCCATATAGTCCCATATTATTTTTATTATGCAATATTTCAGAAACAGAGAACAAAAATTAATATAGCTAATAAGTACATATATATACATATATGTTAGATACAGAGAAAATATGGGAAAGCACAAAAATAAAATGATTAAGTACATTTTCTTGGACCTCAGAGAAAACTACCATTAAAAGTGTATTCTTTAGGATCTTTTTCTACTTTTGTATAAATATATATATTTTACAAATTGATATTGTACTTCACATAATATCTCCAGGTATTTTTTAGTTAACCATCATCATTTTTCATGCCTATTTTTTTTCGGTTTCCAATACCCATTCCATGTCCACATTTCTCCAATTGTCCTAAAAATATTCTTATAACAGCTTTTTTATTCCAAATCATATATAGTTCAGTACAGTATCAGATTTCATATTAACATTGTTTTTGATTCTCCACCAAATGCATCCCCACCAATAAGACTGACAAAGAAAATTAGGATATATAATTAAATTCGAATTTCCAGTAAATAATAACTATTATTTTGTTATAAGTGTTTCCCATATATAAAAATGGATTATGAAAAGATTTATAAGACTAGGATTGTATTTTGTTGTTTCTATTATCATTGTCATTGTTATTATTTCTATTATTATATTGCTGCTAAATATGTACAGAAAGCATGCTTACATTTATTTTACATCTTTCAGATCAGAATTTTATTACTTGTATGGTCAAAATAATTATATGTTCAGGCCCCAAAATTGTTGTCTATTCCTAGTATTTAAATGGATAAAATGCCAGTACCAGTTAATATATTAAAGTTCGCAATTTCCATATTTTTTGTTGTGATTTTTTTTCTTTTTTTCTTAAGACAAAGTGTTGCTCTGTCACCCAGGCTGGGAGTGCAGTGGTGCAATCTCGGTTCACTGCAACCTCCACCTCCCGGGTTCAAGCTATTCTCCTGCCTCAGTCTCCTGAGTAGCTGGGATTACAAGTGCACACCACCATGACTAGCTAATATTTGTATTTTTAGTAGAGATGGGGTTTCACCATGTTGACCATACTGGTTTCAAACTCCTGACCTCAGGTTATTCACCTGTCTTGGCCTCCCAAAGTGTTGGGATTGCAGGCATGGCCACTGCACTCGGCCAGTAATTATGTTATTATTAACCTGGATTCAAGGCCTATATATTTCCTGAATTATTACAAAATTAAAAATTTCTCTTAGTTGCTTTCTTTTTATTTTCTTATTTTATTTTTATTTTCTTATTTTTCTTATTTTATTTGAATGACAATTTGACTGGACAACAATGTCAAGTTTCACATTTGTTCTCTCTCAAAACTTTGTAGAACTGGCCCCACAGTTTTTTGACGTCAAATGTGCTGTTGGATACTTTCCCATCTGTTCAAGAACAAATATGTCTTTAATCTTACCTTCACCTCAAAATTAAGTAAATACGCTAGATTTTCTCTTGTTGTTTACAAGTTAAATACATAAGTACCTTTCAAAATAATTAATGTGTATCTGTTCGGAGGAGACCAGATGCAGACTGAAACTTCATCCATTTTAATTTGTTATCCTGCTTATTAACGACCCCATCCATTATATTCTTCATTCCAGATGGGCCATCTTCCCTCATTTCCCCCTTTTCATTGGATTAGTATAGTTCAAGAGAAAAAAAAAAAAAAACCTTTAGTCTGAATCCTCAGTATTGTCTTGTAGTCGATGTCATCTCTTCTTCCTATACTTCGTTCAGATAAAGAAATCTCCGTATACACAGAGTGATTTGTTCAAGACTAACGATAGAAGGTCTTCTAGATTTATTTGTGCAGTTCTGCCACATGTTGTTTTGTACGTCTATGGGAGCAGAACGTGTTTTCTGTTCCCTGCATCATTCATGTGAAAACGAAAGTTTGAGAGAGCTTGAATCATTTCCCAGCTTTCAGTAAAGATTTGCTTTAAACTGTCTGAGTTTTAGATTATTTTAGTTATTAAGAGCCATTTCAATTTTAATTGAAGTTAGCATCTATGACTTTTTTATACTTTTATAGTGTTTTCAATGTTTTTAAATACACAAAATGGTATAAAATATCTTTATATTGAATGTTCATTGCATTTTGACATTATTTAGTTATTATAATTAATCATGGAAGAAACAGAGGCTAGTTTTGATAAAACACTTTATTGAAAAATTAATAGTATCACCCTAATCAAGTTTTTCTAACCAATCCTCACCATTACATCTCCTTTCCCTTTATTCATGGCAACCAAAAATAAAGTTTTTTGTTTGTTTTTTTGTTTTTTACTTTACATATATTTATTTATGCTTACACAAATATAACACATGTATACATACAAATACATTTAACAACTTTTAAGATAACAAGTTAAAATTAGAAAATACTCTGTAAGTTGCATATTATAAACACATGTGCACCTGCATCTCTGGCTTTTTTTGCATGTTACTACATGGCCATATCTAATTATTTTAATATCCTTATAATATTTTATTGTAGAATTATTAATTAGGTTTTGCAGTAATAACAAATAACTATTGAAGGTCTGTATATTAAATCAACAAAATGGTATATTTCCAACTCATTTTATACTAAAGCTACTGTCAATTGCAGCTGTGCTTCAGACTGCTAGTCACTTGCATGTCTGCTCCATGTATGTTCTCATTTCATGATCAAGGCTGAAAGATAAGCCCCTAAAATATGTTGTACACATAGCAAAAGGCAGATTGAAAGATGTTGAGTGAAATCAAACAACTGAATGTAAAGCATTCCTTAGACAAGGCATAGGTAACATTAGTCAAATTCCTTTGGCCAAAGTCACATGGCCAAACATTATAATGAGTCACATATGAATATAATGTAATTATTCTAACCATTTCTCTAACGGTACCCATTCAAGTTGTTTTTGGATTTTGTTTCTCTCTCTCCCCCACTCCTGTTTACTTCACTGTATATCATCTTTTTTTTAATCAATTCATATTTCAATAAAAAATTTTAAATATACCTCTTACGGTGACATATTTAATTATATAAAGTCGAGTTGGATGAGCATGAATGCCTAGTAAAGGTCTTTGGAAATCATATAATAAAGAGGTACATCCAGAATCCAAAAATGTAGAAATTTCACCCTTTAATTTTGTCTATTTAATTAATGACAATGTTGTGAATACTGTGGCCTTTTTTCAGGATTGCTTATATGCCTTTTACTCATGATTCCAAGTTTTATTTCTTATTGTAATGACTTGTAAATAGTCTAGATAGTATTGATACTTACAGGTAATATCGTTAACATTTATTGAATATTTACTATGTGTCATACATAATGCTCATTTATATAATTATAAATAAAGCTGTAAGCTAGCTGCGTATAATTGAATTTTTATCATCATTCTTAAATAAGAAACCTGATGGGACAACTAAATTTCATATATTGTATCACAAAAATTATATATTAATTCATAAACCTATGCAATCTATCCTTGAACTGACTCTTTCAAATTCAACATTATACTATATGTTGGTATGTAACTTTATTGGCATAGCAATCCAACTTCAGACTTATATGTTTTAAATATTTTCTCCTATCTTAGAGTAATTTTTGTTTTCATTTATGTGATCTTTCTTTTACAGAAAATTTATCATTCATTTAAAATCAGTATATAACCTACTTCTCTTGTTTTCATAGAGTTCTCATACTTATTTTTGAAGAAATAAAATGCTTGTCTGATCACCACCGACCCCACAGAAATATAAACTACCATCAGATAATACTATAAACACCTCTATGCAAATAAACTAGAAAATCTAGAAGAAATGGATAATTTCCTGGACACTTACACTCTCCCAAGACTAAACCAGGAAGAAGTTGAATCCCTGAATAGACCAATAGCAGGCTCTGAAATTGAGGCAATAATTAATAGCCTACCAACCAAAAAAAGTCCAGGACCAGATGGATTCACAGCTGAATTCTACTGGAGGTACAAGGAGGAGCTGGTACCATTCCTTCTGAAACTATTCCAATCAACAGAAAAAGAGGGAATCCTCCCTAACTCATTTTATGAGGCCAACATCATCCTGATACCAAAGCCGGGCAGAGACACAACAAAAAAAGAGAATTTTAGACCAATATCCTTGATGAACATCGATGCAAAAATCCTCAATGAAATACTGGCAAACTGAATCCAGTAGCACATCGAAAAGCTTATCCACCATGATCAAGTGGGCTTCATCCCTGGGATGCAAGGCTGGTTCAACATACACAAATCAATAAACGTAAACCAGCATATAACCAGAAGCAAAGACAAGAACCACATGATTATCTCAATAGATGCAGAAAACGCCTTTGACAAAATTCAACAGCCCTTCATGCTAAAAACTCTCAATAAATTCGATATTGATGGAACGTATCTCAAAACAATAAGAGCTACTTATGACAAACCCACAGCCAATATCATACTGAATGAGCAAAAACTGGAAGCATTCCCTTTCAAAACTGGCACAAGACAGGGATGTCCTCTCTCACCACTCCTATTCAACATAGTGTTGGAAGTTCTGACTAGGGCAATCAGGCAAGAGAAAGAAATCAAGTGTATTCAGTTAGGAAAAGAAGTAGTCAAATTGTCCCTGTTTGCAGATGACATGATTGTATATTTAGAAAACTCCATCATCTCAGCCCAAAATCTCCTTAAGCTGATAAGAAACTTCAGCAAAGTCTCAGGATACAAAATTAATGTGCAAAAATCACAGGCATTCTTATACACCAGTAACAGACATACAGAGAGCTAAATCATGAATGAACTTCCATTCGCAATTGCTTCAAAGAGAATAAAATACCTAGGAATCCAACTTACAAGGGATGTAAAGGACCTCTTCAAGGAGAACTACAAACCACTGGTCAGTGAAATAAAAGAGGACACAAACAAATGGAAGAACATACCATGCCCATGGATAGGAAGAATCAATATCGTGAAAATGGCCATACTGCCCAAGGTTATTTATAGATTCAATGCCATCCCCATCAAGCTACCAATGAGCTTCTTCACAGAATTGGAAAAAACTGCTTTAAAGTTCATATGGAACCAAAAAACAGCCTGCATTGCCAAGACAATCCTAAGTCAAAAGAACAAAGCTGGAGGCATCACGCTATACTGACTTCAAACTATACTACAAGGCTACGGGAACCAAAACAGCATGGTACTGGTACCAATACAGAGATGTAGACCAATGGAACAGAACAGAACAGAGTCCTCAGAAATAATACCACACATCTACAGCCATCTGATCTTTGAAAAACCTGAGAAAAACAAGAAATGGGGAAAGGATTCCCTATTTAATAAATGGTGCTGGGAAAATTGGCTAGCCATAAGTAGAAAGCTGAAACTGGATCCTTTCCTTACTCCTTATACAAAAATTAATTCAAGATGGATTAGAGACTTAAATGTTAGACCTAAAACCATAAAAACCCTAGAAGAAAACCTAGGTAATACCAATCAGGACACAGGCGTGGGCAAGGATTTCATGTCTAAAACACCAAAAGCAATGGCAACAGAAGCCAAAATTGACAAATGGGATCTAATTAAACTAAAGAGCTTCTGCACAGCAAAAGAAACTACTGTCAGAGTGAACAGGCAACCTACAGAATGGGAGAAAATTTTTGCAATCTACTCATCTGATAAAGGGCTAATATCCAGAACCTACAAAGAACTCAAACAAATTTATGAGAAAAAAACAAACAACCCCATCAAAAAGTGGGCAAAGGATATGAACAGACATTTCTCAAAAGAAGACATGCATACAGCCAACAGACACATGAAAAAATGCTCGTCATCACTGGCCATCAGATAAATGCAAATCAAAACCACAATGAGATACCCTCTCATGCCAGTTAGAATGGCAATCATTAAAAAGTCAGAAAACAACAGGTGCTGGAGAGGATGTGGAGAAATAGGAACACTTTTACACTGTTGGTGGGATCGTAAACTAGTTCAACCATTATGGAAAACAGTATGGCGATTCCTCAAGGATCTAGAACTAGAAATACCATTTGACCCAGCCATCGCATTACTGGGTATATATCCAAAGGATTATAAATCATGCTGCTCTAAAGACATATGCACACGTATGTTTACTGCGGCACTATTCACAAAAGTGAAGACTTGGAATCAACTCAAATGTCCATCAGTGACAGACTGGATTAAGAAAATGTGGCACATATACACCATGGAATACTATGCAGCCATAAAAAAAGATGAGTTCATGTCCTTTGTAGGGACATGAATGTAGCTGGAAACTATCATTCTCAGCAAATTATCTCAAGAACAGAAAATGAAACACCACATGTTCTCACTCATAGGTGGGAACTGAACAATGAGATCACTTGGACTCGGGAAGGGGAACATCACACACTGGGGCCTATCATGGGGAGGGGGGAGGGGGGAGGGATGGCATTGGGAGTTATACCTGATGTAAATGGCGAGCTGATGGGTGCTGACGAGTTGATGGGTGCAGCACACCAACATGGCACAAGTATACATATGTAACAAACCTGCACGTTGTGCACATGTACCCTAGAACTTAAAGTATAATAAAAACAAATAAATAAATAAAATGCTTGTCCATTTGTTTTACATTTAACTTGCTAATCAATTTGAAATTTACTTTAGAGATTGTATAATTAAGTTCTGTTTTATAACCAATATATACTCAATTATTCTAAAACATTTTAAAATAAAACATCATAATTCAATTTAAATTTAATTGAATATCAACATATAATTGTTGATATTTATTAGGGTTCTCTCATAGTATATGTTAATGAACATTGAACATTTTCTTCATTATTTAATGCTATATTTCTTGGAAGTTGCAATGTGCTTTTATATGAACTATAGAATTATTGGGACCAGTTTTTAACATAACTTCTTAAAATGTTGTGCAAACATAGTATTATAATTATATTAATTTGACAAAAACTTGACATTTTTATAATACGAAATCATGCAAGTGAGGAATGTGTTTCTGAATTTATTTAGATCTGTTTTCTGCCTTCACCATAATTCTGTGGATTTGTTTTTATTATTTATTTACTTATCTTTACAAATTCTATCTTTATATTTTGTAATATATAAACTAATTATAAATTTAACCACTAATCAGTGCACTCTATAGAAATGTGTGCAAGCAAAAACAATGTGGTTGATTTGTGCCTTTCATCTTTCTGTATTTGATCAGAAGACTATGGTTTATTACTCACAACTCTCTTTTTCTAGTAGTCATTCTCTAAAACCCCTGTCTTCTAGAGTACCACAGTAAGTTGTGATAGTTCTATAACTACAAACATAGTTCTATAACTATGAACGTAGTAATTTATGCCTTTTTAACATTTTGATACTTTCTATTAATTAATATAAACAAATTTTTATGCATTTGTGATTTATCGTCTTGGTATATTTATTTAGATTTTAATTTATAGTGATTTCAAGAAACAATATATTTTCTTTAATTTTAAGCCAGATTTAATTTAAAAACACAGTCCCCATTTTCTTCTTAGGCACTATTTTTCTGTGGGTTTTGGAATTCTAGAAAATATATTTTTTTCCTAGAGCAATCAAGGTAAACTCTGACCTTAGTATTCCCAGGCAGTAATACATAGAACAATATCGAGAAGTTGCATTTATGAAAGAGGTTGATAGGTGGATGAAGTAGAGAAGATACATAAGAAGATATTTTCCTTCCTTTTTTCATAATTAATTTTACAATTATATAGTTTGATTCTTCATGTGTTTTAAGAAGTATAAACTGTCATATTATACACTATTGACAACAATACTAAACTGACTGATTTTTTCAAGGGAAAACAACTCAAAAATTGTGGAGAAACAGTAAGTAGTGCAAAAGGAAGTGATTCTGGGGAACTGGGAAATAGAATTGGTTTAAAATAATTAAAATAATTTTTTTTTAATTTAACATGAGATAGGAAGATTAAATAATACTTGTGACTACATATTTTTTATTTCATTTAATAGTTTATGAGATAAGAAGCCATGAATAAATTCAACATTTGGGAATCTGATTTCATAGTCAAATTATTTCCATTAATAGAAAAAAAGAATGAAGTTTTAATTTTCAGATATTCTTGCAAAGGAATTAGTTTTATATTATGAAAGTATTCAAAAATGTAATTTAAAATTTTCAGAGATAAAAATAATTTCCTCTGCTTTTATTTAATACATATTCATATTCAAGTCTATGCTCTTGTCAATTAAACTACTTTCCACTTTTTGTAAGCAGTTTTTACTATAACCATATTTTGATTTAAGTTTTTTTTTTCTAGGCTACAATACATGTACACACACACACACGCACATGGAAATACGGTATTGTCAAATGTAGAATGACTTCCAATGCTGAGCCTTTAAAAGAGCACTTTCTATATTAAATTTTTACGAAAACCAATAAACATCCTGATCATTAGTTTTGATCTGGAAATAATAATACATGTATACAATTCAAATGTAATAAAAAGTTCAGCTTTATTGGCAAAATGTATATGACAGCCTTTATTGTAAACAACAATTATTTTAAATTACTATCGGTTACCTATCGGTTAAGTAATATACTTCACATCGCTTAGTTTAGCTTTTATATGCTTTACACAATGAAATATGTGTGACCTTGGATAAGATGTGAAGAAAACTTAAGTAAAAATTTAACAGGATTACTAATTGAACTGATAGGAAAATTGCTTTATATAAATCTAGATGTTGAATGAGAAACTGCATACAACAGTCACTTCTTACTAATATTAATAAAATTCCACTTTGTAAAAATACTTCAGCTTTTATGTTAGATACAGGGGGTACTTGTGTAGGATTGTTATGTATGTATATTACACCCAGCTAGTGAGGATAGTACTCAATCTGTAGTTTTTCAAACCATACTCTCCTCCCTTCCCCTCTAGTAGTCCCTAGTGTCTCTTGTTCCCCTGTTTATGTCCATGTGTACTCAATGTTTACTCCCACTTATAAAGTGAGAACACGTAATATTTTGTTGTTGTTGTCGTTCCTGCATTAATTCACTTAGTATCATGGCTTCCAGATACATCTATGTTGCTGCAACTAGACCCTTTCCTTTCACCACATTCAAAAATTAACTCAAGATGGATTAAAGATTTAAATATAGGAACTCAAACTATAGAAGTCCTACAAGAAAACTTAGGAAATACTTTTCTCGACATAGGCTTTGGCAAAGCAGTTTTGGCTAACTCCCTAAAAGCAATTTTAGCAAAACCAAAAACTAACTTTTTTGTTCATCTCCTGAAGTTAAAATTTTTGATGATATAGAATAATATGAAAAATTTAGTTTATTTTTTAAAATGCTGTCTCCCTATTTATAACACTTCTACTGATGGAAAGCTATAACTTGTTTCCATTTCAGCAAGGTGATGTGAAAATTAAATGTTGAGATTTAGAAGCTATGATTTTTTTGTTTGTTGCCATAAAATCAGAGGATGAAGTAAGATTTTACAGATGCAGAATTTATTTTGAAATTTGTTTCTGTTACTCAATAACTTCTGTAGTCATTTGCTTTTTTTTTAAAGAAAATAATTCTTTTAAAATTGCAGTTTTTCACAATGTTGTATAATTGTTGCAGTTACTTTAAAGTAGCAAATGATCACTTTACTGTTTGAGACATTTAAAATACTTCTCTAATTCCTCAATGTAACTCTGAGTTATCTTGGAAATAGAATTGTGTTGAACTCTTACAAGTTTGATTGATATTTCAAAAATATGTTTCAGTACCCTGTGGTTGTTTTGTTTTTAGTAAGTGCAAGTTTTCTCATAATTTCTGGATATTTTTAATGGTTGTTCTGTTAAATTATATATCATTTAATGAATGCAGTCTGCGTTTTCTCATTTCAAAATGTTTGTTTAGTAATTTGTTGAAAGTATGAAATATTTGTACTGCACTACAAATCTTAACCCTGTGGACAATACGTTTTAAAATATATAATTTGAATTTTATAATTTAAAAAGGTTGAATATTTTTTAACATTTTGAAAATTAACCATATCATACCAAAATTTATTCATAAGCATTTCTCTTTTGTAGTATTTTGTAGAAAAAGAAACAGCTGCCAGTGGGTTTTATTTTATATACTTGTAAATGCTAAGGCTAGAGAATGATAAATGTTGAATTTCTTTTAAGTTGTTTCTTAACATAATTATTAAATTATAAACTCTCAGTAAGACTGCAGTTTGTTGTACAGTTTATACAAATACAGTACCATTGATAAACGGTAACTTGTGCTTGTTGTTTCAAATTGTTTATTAAATTACTAAAGCTTTCTTTAAAACCAGCAGAGTAAAACTCCTATAATAATGTTTCAGATTAATTTAATAAGCAGTGATTTCTTTACAAACAATAATTGCTTTTGAAAAATAAAACCCCTAATTATTTTTTGTTGTTTTAAACCATTTTTAAGAAAGTTTTTGGTCAAAGAAAAATACTGCTTTCAAGATTAGTTTGTGCTTACAAAATTACAACATTATGTATGCCTGTATTTGTTTGATGTGTCATAAGCTTTGTCAACCTGGTCAGCAAAACTGACTCTACTGAGGATTCTGTATAGAAAGATTCACACTACTTCATGAAATTGAGTTAACCAATGTGTTCTTCCTACATGGATCAACTGCTTTAACCTAGATTTTAAAAAGATTTTTGTTAAGATCAATATCTAGAAAAATATTTGTGGTATTTAATAAGACAATAAAAGTTCTAAAATAAAAATAAGGGAAAACTAGCAGTTCACCATCTTTACCAGAACTGAACTGAAATTATTCATTCATATTTAATAACTAATAAGCATAGGATATACTATTGTTTTGTAAGGTATTTTGAAGGAAATGTGGAGCATGTATATTTAATCATAGAATTAATGTAGATAGTAATATAATGGATGAGGAATGCAAATTTATGAAGCTATATTATTTGGCATGTATTCAATATATAATAAAATAAGATTATTTATAGTAAATTCACACTAAAATCATAATCGCAACAGCTAGCATTTCAATGTTTACTGTGTACAACTATTGATCTCTTCAATTTGTAGGAATTAAGTATTTAATTTTTAAAAGAAGATTGTGAGATAAGCATTAATGTCATTCTATTACAAGTGAAGCAAAAGGCAAAAAAAAAATGCTAAGTAACTTGCTAAAGTCAAAGCTATTAAATGTTAGAACTAGGAAAAAACCTCTTAACCATATGAAGATGGATGTTGAAAATTAATAATATGGATAATACTGAAAAAATTAAATAAACTAATTTAAAATTAAATAAGTTAAGAGTGAAGTTAATTAATTAAAATTAGCAATCTGGATGACACTGGAAAATGAGTTTTTGTTTATTTCTGACATATTATAAATGGATTAATTAGTCAGGTATGTCCTTGGCACAAGCACGTCAGAAAGGGAGCAATTAAGTGTGTTTGTAAAGTTAACAACACAGAGTAATAAACAGAGAGATAAATTTTGGTTTGCACCAGGAATATTCAAAAAGGCAACTCTAAGAGAAAGTAGAATCAAATTGCAAAGCCAAGATGAAGACCTATAGACTCAAGTCCATAGCCTGAAAAAGCAAAAACGGAATGATAAATCATATTAAGAGATTATTTATAGGTTTTTAACACCTTTTTATGTTAAACAAGCAAGTTCTTAGCTTGCCTTATTTATTGCTCCTTTCAGCAGAAAGAGAGAAATAATTGTGAAGTTCACTATTTCCCAAACAATGAATATTAATACTTGACTGAGAAAAACTATTGGGAACTTTAGGCAAAAAAAAAAAAAAAAAAAAAAAAATTGTATCATTCTAAAATTTCTAATGGCCAGAAAGAGCTTTGGTCATGCCATACATATAAATGTTACAAAGTATAATGTTAAAAAAACGTATACTATTTATTTGATAATGTGCTGTTACTAAAATGAGGTAATCTAAGTGTAAAGGCACAAAGGAATTTTCTGCAAATTTGAATATATAAGTCTTAGGGATTGCTATGGTCTTAATGTCAAAGCTTGATCACCAATATAATAATGTTAAGGTGTAATACTTTTAGGAGGCAATTAAATCATAAGAGAGGAGCCATTTTGAATGAGATGTGTGGCCTTATATAGGAACTTGAAAAGAGCACTCTAGGCCTTTTGCTCTTCCATATCTTAAGCCACGTGAGGACACCGATTTTAACCCTTTTTGCCCCCTTCCACCATGTGAGTATCCTCAGCAACAATCTTGAAAGTAAGACTGGGCCCCTCAGCAAAGAACATGCCAGTACCATGATCTTGGACTTCCCAGCTTCTAGAACTATGAGAAAGAAATTTATGCTATTTATAATTTACCCAGTCTGTGGGATTTTGTTATAGTAGCCCAGAATGAACAAACAAAGATATATAGAGTCAAATTTCTTCCTTCCTTCTTTCCTTTTTTTTTTTTTTTTTTTTTTTTTTTTTAACAGAGTCTCGCTCTCTTTCGCCCAGACTGGAGTGCAGTGGCACGATCTCTGCTCACTGAAAGCTCCAACTCCCAGGTTCACACCATTCTCCTGCCTCAGCCTCCCAAATAGCTGGGATTACAGGTGCCTGCCACCACGCCTGGCTAATTTTTTTTGTATTTTTAGTAGAGACAGGGTTTCATCGTGTTAGCCAGGATAGTCTAAATCCCCTGACCTTGTGATCCGCCCGCCTCGGCCTCCCAAAGTGCTGGGATTACAGGTGTGAGCCACCACACCTGGCCAAAGAGTCAAATGTGAACTTGTATCTGTACTGGTTTTCAGTAATAGCAGTTGAAAGTCAAACTGGTCAACATTTCCACTGAAATAGCTTTTAAAATATCTTAAAGACACTGAAGATTTGAAAGGCAATTTCCTCATGGGCAGAGATAAACTTAGCATGAGAGTAAGAACTTGGCATGCCCTTAGGGCATGTACCAATACTATGCAATGATGCTCAAGTCCTGTTTCTCTTTCAAAATCCAGCCTCTTGGGCTTAGAGGAATAGAAATCAATGCTTAAGTTGATAAAATGGGAAATCTTCTGAAGGACATCCTCACACCCATGTCGGTGCCCTACTACTACCTGCAGGCTCACAGGCATCTCGCTTGTGCCCTGCCATGTCCTCATCTAATCTGCATTCTCTCTACAGCCCTGTGAGGCTCACTGTTGACCACCAGGTCTTTCATTTCCTCCACATGCCCATACTGCCTTACTACCAGTTGTGGCAGCTACCAGTTGTGGCAGCTATTCTCTTAAACTCCAAGAGACTGATTACATTGTTATAATCACTTACGTTTATTATTTTAGCTTTTATTTCTCTTTTTCTCCATCGTTCATTGAGGAATTCTTCTCAGTTATGAACAAGAGAAAGTGTTTTTCATTCTAAATAATTTATTCCATTATGTATTAATCCACTTCATCTATTAATATTAACTTCTATCACTTGTCCATTTATCACATAAACTTCTCATTAACACTTTTTTTTGTACTTACTTCTCAATACACTTACACCTGATTTTTACCAGCAAAATTTAATCTAATTAAGAAAACTAATGTGCTCCTGTTTATCAAATCCAACTTCTTATATTAACATTCAGGAGCCACATTTAGGACTGTTTTCACAACTCCTGGAAATGTTTTGCTCTTTTTGAATTTATGAAACTGTATGCTTTTGGTTGCTTTAGTCATATTTTTGTTTGTTTCAAGTACTTGTATCTTATCCACACTTTGTCAAAAAAACACTCTAAAATTATTCTTCAAGTCTATATTCTTTAAATCTAGTTCCTGCATTGGCCACATTTTCCATCTAAAAAACAAATATAAAAGCTTAGGACCTTTGCTGGAAAGCCTTTAATATCCTAGGAAGGGTACTAATACTCTCCTTTTGAATGATACTTTATTATTATTTCTGAGAACAAAGTAAGTTGGAGCTAATACTCTCACAACAAAATTACGTATTAAACTTTAACTTTATTCGCCCTCAAATAAAAAGTAATTGTCATGGCTTCAAGAAGATAGAAAGAAGAAATTGCAAGATAATACAGCCCATGCTGTTGACTGTTCTCTCACTGTTAGGTGTCTAGGATAGCGGCTCCTCACTTCTACTGGAACCTAATTATTCAGGTAAATAGGAAATAATTAAGTCAAAAAATGTGGGAGAATACAGAGGACGGGGGAGAGTTTGCTTTTGTCGGTGGATTACCTTTCTATTGCTGCTTTAACAAATTCTCACAAATTTAATGAGGTAAAATAGCACCTACTGGATTTCCCAGTTTTTGTGGATTAGAAGTCTGAGCACAGTGTAGCCCACTTGTTTCTCTGACAGAGATGCGTAAGCTTGAAATGAAGGGTTTAGCAGGCTGTGTTCCTTTTTGTAGGCTGAATGGAGGAATGTACTTCCAAGCTCACTGAGGTCTGGGCAGAAGTTAGTTAAATAGGACTATTGGACTGAGTTCCTGATATTTTTCCTGATTGGCCAGGGATCCTTCCTAGCTTCTGGAGATAAGCTGCAATTCTTTCTCCATCTTGAAAGCAACAAATGCTGATGATTCATTCTCATGCTTCAAATTTGTTCAACTTCTTAAGCTTCTTCCTTCCCACATTTTTCTGCTGCTTTTGGGATTATGTGAATATGTTGTACCTACTTGGATAATCCAAGGTAATGTCCCAATTTTAAAGTCTGCTAATTGATAATCTTTACTATCTCTGCAAAGTTTATTTATAATTGTACCTAGATTAGGGGTCAGACATTTGAGGAAAATTGTTAGAATTCAACTCATCATATCTGACCAAATCCCATTCTTCTAAAAGCAGAGCTGGAAGATGGAAGTTTTCACTCTATGTTGTTTCACAAAATTGAAAGAATAAAGGTAGAAGACTCCTGGAAACTTGTATAATTGTCTCTTGGATTTTCTTTCCAGAAAACAAGTCTAATTTGCTTATTTTTTCTAATGTTTAAAAACATTTAGTTTTCAGAATATATGAATATCCTTTGAAACATTTTTACATGCTTTTAGAATAGTTTGATCAAAAATAGCTGTAGAAAAGAGCTGGTTCAATGATGTAATGATATGTTATTTAAAAAGAACATGAATATGTGTTCCCTAACCTTCCTAAAGCTATTATGCACTAATCAACTTTTAAGCCATATTTTAGATATTATCTTCCCCCAAAATATGTGTATTTTCTTCCCCATACCCCCATATTTCATTAACTACTCATAATATACTTTCCTAACCCCTTGTACATACCCCTCCTATATAGCATTTATTTCAGTAACTATTTGTGCAGCATTGTTTCACATCAGAATAATACTTTCCTTCAACCAATGGCCATATGACCATATCTTCACCTTTTGTTTATTTTTAAATAAGTGCACAGAGTATTGCAGAGTATATGAATGATAGAGTTATAAAATCTCTATGTCAGCTTTGGTTCAATTTCCTTCATAAATAAAGATGCCTGTGTTTAATATTGAGTGTGAGGAAATAGAAGGGACTCTCTGAAATTTGAGTACCTTAACTGATGTTCCTACAGAAGTTTGTAGCATCAAAAGTCTGTCAGCATGAGTCTGTAATAATAATGGTACCAAAGAAAATATAAATATTAATCACTCCCTAGTGCCTGCTAATGAGCCAGGTTTTTAAAAAATTATTATTTCACATGTTATAAGATCGTATGAGGAAATAAAATATGACCTTCAATGTTATATTGTGTGTGAAAGATCTTTTCGAACAACAGCCAAGATACGATTATTTCAAACAGCTCCATGATGTTTCAGCCTTCCAGTTATTGGTGAAATTGGAAAGGACTAGATCACCAAAAACACCAAAAACAAAAAAGAGAAAAATAATCTCAGAAGATATTTTACGAACAACTACAAGATGTGTATATACCCTGGACCCTGTGAAGATTTAGGGAAAATTTTTCAACCACCTTCTCACATGACCTCGCTACAATTATTTGGTTTCTTTTTGCCAGCAAAGTTCTGCAGCTTTTTCTCTCACATACAATTACCATCTTATACTCCTGTCCTGATCTCTTTCAGCTGCCAGTTTTTCTATATTTGAATCTTTTGTAAGGCAGACAAGAGAAATGTGATAGGATGAAGCAAGGTGGCAGCCTGTGAGCAGGATTAGCACCTCATAATAGTCAACTACATGTTTGGACAACTGGCCATGGACTCTCTTGCTTGGTCCTAAGATGGCAGTGTGGGGAGAACGTTATACTTTTCAGATCCATTCTGGGCATTTAGCGCCTTGAAGTGGAGGTTAGAGTTCATGGATTCAGAGTCCAGAGTGCTCACCATTACACCATGGAACTTCACACTGCAGAGGTTACAGTTGGGAATTACCTGACCATGTGCCCTGGCTATGCTGTGTAGCAGAAAAAAGGCTTTGAGCGCAAGAGAAGCTAAATTACCTCAGATGCCAGGGTAACAGGTGGATGGCTGTGTGATCTGCTGATTGCTGGCTTTCACCACAAGCTATTGCAGGCAAGAGGAAAGGCTTCAGTACTAACAAAGTGGAATGAGTCTAAATGAATTGAGAAAATGTTTGCTATATTTTAGTTTATGCAATTGGAACGTAGTATCTTATATCAACTTACATAATTCTCATGTCATACATAAAATGATCTTGGAAATATATATGAAATTATGTGTTAATTTCAAACTAGAGATAAATTTATGATAATATTTGACCCTTTAGCCTCCACAGTTCTCCCATCAAATGCAGTCAGTAACTTGTATAATTTTGGAACCAGTTTTTAGGATACCAGCAGAGACCTGGAATAACAGGTATTTTAGATGACTGGATTAGAATCTCAAAAAGATTTTGGCACATTGAAGTGACAGAATGGATCATATACGATGACACTTAGCAAGCTTGAGAAGGTGTTTAGAAATTTCAGGCCCCAGGTTAAATTACAATTAAAAAAGAAAAAAGTGAATTATATTATGTCTTATTAATATTATTAAATAAAGATGAAGCCTAGAATAAAAACATTAGAATACTGATCTACAGAAATGTCCAAAAACTTATTCCAGTAGTACAATTACATTTCTGGGGCACAATTATTAAATATATTTATATTTAATAAGATATATGTATGTATTGAGTTATCTGTTCTATCCATTATGAGGGTGAGGTTAGCAAGATACTATTCTATTATATTTATTTCATCCTGTGTAAATCATGCACTTGTGTTTTGTTTCACTCACCTCTAGATATTGACTTTGTATGTTCGGCAGTAAAATCAAACAAATATAAACAGATCACCTGCTTTCTGTGGACTGTTAGCATTTAAAGAATCTAAGCTTGAAATCCTTATTGTTCACCATATGATTCAAAATGACTTATGAATTGATAAACACAAGATTATCTAATTTCTATATATAATGAGATTTTAAAACATATTACATTCAATCTCTTCCTTTTTGAAATTCTTTGAAGACTATTTGCTTGTTTTATATTAAGAAATGTGAGTTAAGGATTAATATATTTTCATTTAATAAAACACTACCCTTTAAGGTTACTAAGCTGTGCATTTTTATCTATATTTCACTGTAATAATTATTCTACTTTAATAGTGCCATCATGATTTTCTTAATTTGCTAATATAGTTTTATCCACAAAATCACTTTACATGCTTCTAATGTGAATCTTATCATTGGACTTTTCTTGCAGCAGCTCCTTAACTCTGAGAGTTTTCCTATTAGGAGATGGCAAGAAACCTTTAACTGGGTCGTGATCTATGGTTGTCTTTTCATTGTTCCTGGATCTATTATATATGCTTTATCTCCCTTGTAGGATTTAAGTTGTTTTCAAAGCTAAGATCATGATTCTATTTCTCTGAGACCTGGAAGTTGTCCATATTCTCTTGTGCCTGTTGTCACCATCTGTTCTTACTAAATGGCCACTTCCCAACAATAGTTGGACAGAAGTCTCTCGGGACAAGGATAACATCTTGATAGAAACATAAAATGGAATTTGAATCTTTTCTTGCTCTCTGGAATTATTAAAACAACTACTTCAGGCGAAGGATACATACTTAGTAAGTTTCAACTTCTTTGCTTGAGGCAAAATTCTCTGTTTGCTCATTCAGGGGAGCCTCTACATATGGTCACAAATTCATCAGCATGATCAGTTTGCAAAATTGTAGAACAAGTCAACTCATTGCATGGCAGTCTCCTACAAATTTTTGGAGCAATCTGGGCACCAAATGGCAGCAATCTTATCCAATTCTATTATAATTTCTGATGGCCACAGGACCAACAGTATCTAATAGGAAATATAAAAGACAGTGAGAAAAGATGATTAAACTTTTAAAAGCACAAACTTTTATACATCTGTGAAATAAAAATTGACATCACGAGTTTCATAGAAAATATTTAAAAGAGGTAAAGAAAATATATAAGAATGAGGTTAATTTCAAAAAAATTAAAATATGCGTCTTTGTACATCATTTGATTACACCTTATTTAAATTTATTTTTGAAGGTACATTTCTGATTGATAATGACCTTGGTAGTAATGTTGCAGAGCTAGGCTTTATTAAAGTTGTTTTACCTTGGTGACACAATTCAAGCTAATGTGCCAAACAAAATGTATCCTAATTAGTACAAATGAAGGAAAGAGACCATTAGCCAAGGAGGAATAATGTGCAAAGGGAACTGGTAATGTGAATCTAGACAATCATGAAAACTTCCAGCCAGCAGGCAGAAAGCTAGATGTACTCACTCTTTATTCAAAATACACCTTGAAAAACAAGGATTTTAATTTATCTTTGGCTTGATTTTGACTCAGATATGTTTACTCAGGATTATGCGCTTGAGTCAATGTTTTTGTTAATAATTGGTACAATTAATAGGCCATATAAATTTTAGTATATATTGTGCACTTTATAATTTTTAAAAAATACTAGTTAAAATGCACTACACTGTGCTCAGGGGTATTAGCACACACTAAGACTGCAGATGTCTAACACAATAGAAGTCTATGATTTATTGTCATGTGATTCATGTTTAAAGAAAGTAGAAGTGACAATTTTAGGATTACTCATCTCATACTTTAAAAAATGCCATGCACTGTCTCTTCAAAATATAATATATCTGAATGACGCATTCAATGTACTTGGATAAAGTTGCCCCTGTTTATTTGTTAGTTTGTTTCAAGGTTAATAATTTGGGGATTTTTATACTGCATTCTAGAAGAAAATTTGGAGGCAATGGTAGAGAATGAGAAAGGTGAAAATATTTGTTTATTTTTTTCTTTGATATGTAAAGCCTGATTATTTCTATAAACTCCTGGGACAAATTTTTTTTTATAAATCGAAATATAAAAGCAAAATAACTGTTGTAAAGCAAAATAATTAAAGTACATGTGCAATTGCTTAGGACATCACTAGAGAGTGATACATATTTGGATTATTATCTGCAAAGTAAAATGGGAGATGATAAACATTAACTTGATAAAAATTGAAACTAAGTTAACGCCAAATAATTTCTTTTGATTGCACTGCCAATGGATAAATGTGAACTGATTTGAGTCATTCCTGAAAGTATATATACATTTCCAAATGGAGCAAGGCAGAATAAAAATACATTTCATGAATCCATTTTGGCATGTATTCTTAACTAATATTCTATTTAAATCCTGGCACATTATATAAATATTTTGAAATTATACTGAAATGTTTTGAGAGGTAATGAAGCCAAATCTTAACTTACTAGTGATCTATTTGCCAATTTAACACAGACCCACAGAAATCCTTCTGTTTGCAGAAAGATTTATTCAAATGTAGATATTTATAGCATGTTACATGCATATTGTACTAATACATTACTCTGAGAAATAGTATTTTCAAACTTTTACTATTTTATATTTGAAGATATACCAAAACATTTTGCTATTGCAAAGTTCTTTATGTACCCATTTTCACAGAAGTTAATATTTAACCAAGAGCTGTTTTACCTCTGTTTGTGGAGAAGTGAGTATTTTTCGATAGTTTGACTGAAAATAAAGATTGTTTACAGCTATTATTATAGTCTTTGTTCTTAGATCAACAGTTGCTGTTAAGTTTATCTCACTTTTTTTACAAGTACATGTAAATGCTGGTTATTTATCTAAGTGAACTCCTGCTGTTTTTTAAAGGCAATTAATTATTCCCAACTCCAAACACATTCTTGTCACTATAAAATACACAGCACTTTTTTCTTTCACTGCTTATATTTAAGCTAGATTTGAAGAATACTCTTTTTTACATTGTAGAGAGTCACTGAGCCCTCTGAAAAAATTATATTATAGTAACTTTCCTCTATTCTGCTTCATCTCTCCATGGTGTCATGTTCATAGAAGTTAGAAAATATCTCTATTAAGTGCGTCATTTTCTTCATCAATTGACAAGAAATAACTATGGCAACTGTTTAAAGTCTCTCATTTGAGTGTTCAACAATATCAAAACAAAGGGTCAAAAATGTGATTTGTATATTATACATGCTCTCTTCAGTTAGATGATGCAATGAAATGGAAAAAGGAACTTTTACTTTTGAAAAGCTTGCGGTGTAATTTTATTTGGGCATATTTTTATGTCTATTTATATTTGTGCTTCTATTGACCTTGACTTGTGACATCCCTGTCTTACTATAGCAGCTTTTACATGGTTAAACAGGAGAATTTAATAGGAAGGCATATAGAAAAATGAAAATTGGTCAAATTATCATAGAAAAGACATCTACCTTAAATCTAGACATTAAAAACTCCACATGCAAAAACCAAAACAACTCCATATTTTTTATGATACAAGAATTGACATGTGTTACAAAATATGTGTCACAAAATGTTAGCTGGATATTAACCAACTTACAGAAATTGCCATGAATAAGTCCTCTAAAAATCCAGGTTGTCCTAATCTGCTTTAGCTGGTGTCTTAACATTTTTTTCAAGTTTTATCCTACAAATCAGCAAATGTTGAATTTATATTTGTTAAATTTGACGAATAGCAATTTAGCACAGGAGAAAATAAATATCAAAAGTTGCATATAAAAATATACGAATTTCTGAAGATGGTTGACTAGATGCATCTAGTAAGTACCTCTTTCATAGAGAGGAACCAAAATATCAAGTAGAGAGTTACACATTGAATAGATCATCTAAAAGAGAATGTTAGAATTCAACAGAGAAGTGAGAGAAAGCACTGAAAGCACAGAGAGAAGTGAGAAGCGAGGTAGCCTGCACTGCTGGACTGAGATCTGCTGAGAGCTGAGAGGAGCTCCCAGACACGAGGAAAGGGTAAGTGAGTGACTCCTGCGGCTCCACTTTCCTTCCACAAACTTCTAAAATCGTAGCTGCAGGAAAGCCCTTTGGCTCTCAAAGACCTTGAGACTTTTGCCTAGAGGCTAAGCCAAGGCACTGCTCCAGAAACACAATTCACACTGCTTTCCACAGTCTGCTGGTGTAGCAGGACCAGCCGCAGACAAAACCTCTCAGACACTGAGTTGTAGAAGGAAGGGCTTTATTCAGCTAGGAGCATCGGCAAGCTACTGCCTTAAAATCCGAGCTCCCCGAGTGCACAATTTCTGTCCCTTTTAAGGGCTCAAATGCTAAAGATTTCACATGGAATGGTCTTGACTGATTTGAGCAAGCAGGGGTTACGTGACAGGGGATGCATGCACCGGTGGTCAGAGTGAAACAGAACAGGACAGGGAGTTTCACAATGTTCTTCTATACAATGTCTGGAACCTATGAATGACATCGGTTTCTAAGTTATGAGTTGATTTTTAACTGCTGGGTTTAGGTCAGGCAGGCCCAGGCCGGGTTTCGGGCCTGGCACCGGGCTGCCTGTCTTTGGTTTTACTTCCTTGTTTTTTCTTAAAACAGGTAATGAGTATAAGACAATATAAAACAATATGAAAGGGTCTCTCTCTTTCCTCACTGGCACCATTCTTAGAGTCGGGCCTACAAAGGTCTGCATTTTGTTCTGGGGTTGTTGTCACCACAGCTGCCACTGAGCTGAGGAGGGATAGGGAAGGCCAGGCACTGTCACGGACCTTGAGGACAAGTCCCACTGTTGCTGCTCTGACTGTTGTGCAACCATGATGTGAGGAAAACACATGCCCCACAGCTGTCTGTCTTCACTGCCTCCACTGAGCAGAGTACTACCTTTCTTGGAGGCAGGCCTACAATGCAGCTGCCACTGCTTCCACACAAGCATTCTGCTGGTGGTATGGGGACAATCCTACCCCTGCTTATCATAACCAGTGCCAGAGCTTATTTTCAGGGAGCCTGAAGACCAATCTGCCAACCTAGTCCTGTCTCCAAGTGGTCCTGGAGATCACCCAGCCCAGTCCAACACTATTGGCACCTTAGCACTCCTCCCAGGGTCTGAGGTAGGGTTGACCTAAACAGGTGATGCTACCACGGCTAACGACCACTTCCCTGAGCTACCTGTGGGTGAGGGGACTGGCCCACTCAGCCTGTCATATCCACTGCCACCACCATCATGGATCGCTAGGGTTCTAGTAGGTTGTTTTACCACTGCTGCTGACATTACCCACATCACATGCACTGTCCAAGGGCCCAAGAACATGTCCACATGTGCAGCCCACCACTACCATCTGAGCAAACCACTTGGAAGCCCAAGAATTGGCTCATCTGAACTCACTAACACTGAAGCCGTCACACACCACTCTGGAACTCAAGAACAGGTATGCTCAGCCCGCTACACCTTCCAACACTAGGGCTTGAAGACTGGCCCACCTCTCATTCTAGTACCCAGCTAAAACTCACTGCAGCCTCCACTGATTATCACACCCAAAACCACGGAAGAAATCACAGATATCACTGTTGATGTTTATAGCCAAAGAAATCATGCAGAGACTACACTACTGCATGCATCCAAATTCAAGGGCAAAGAACCCTACCTAACCAATAACATGTATAAATCTTCAGGAGGAAAAAAAAAAAAAAAATTCCTCCCCTACAAAAGCAAACTCAAAAAATTGGAAGAAGCAACTATTATACCAGATGCACAGATATCAATGTAAGGATCCAGGAAAAGTGAAAAAGCAAGAAAATATGACACCTTGAATAGAAAGCAATAATTTTCCAGGAACAGTTTCCAGTCTAAAAGGATTTCCACAAAATCCTAGATAAATAATTCAAAATACCAATATTAAAGAAGCTCATCAGATAAAAGAAGTTTCTCAAAAAAAAAAAAAAAAATACATTGACATCAGTAAAACAGTTCATTTTTTTAAAATATGAATGAGAGATTTACTAATGAAATAGATAATTTTAAAAAGAGCCAAACAAATTCTAGAACTGAAGAATTCACCAAATGAAATATAAAATAAATTTTAAAAAATTAACAATAGTCTAGGTCAAGCAGAAGAAAGAAACTCAGAACTTGAAGACAGATCTTTTGAAATAATCTAGTAAAATAAAAATATAGAAACAAAGAATAAAAATGAATGAGCAAAGCCTTTATGACTTTTGAGAAAACATAAAGCAAATAAATAGTCAAATGTTCAGTGTCCCTGTGAAGAGAATGTGAAAGGGTTAGAAAACCTATTTCACTAAATAACAGACAAAAGCCTTCCAAATCTAGCAAGAGAATTGCAAGCCCTGATACAGGAGGTTCAAAGATCCCCAAAGAGACACAATGCAAAGAGATTTTCATGACACATTGTAGTTAAAGTACATAAAGTCTAAGACAAACAGAGGATTCTAAAAATAGCAAGAGAAAAGTACCTACTCACCTAAAAAGGAACACCCACCAGCCTAACAGTGGATTTCTCAGCAGAAACCTTATAGGCCAGGAGAGGATGGGATGACATATTCAAAGGGCCGAAAGAAAAAGATAAATATACTGTCACCTAAGGACAATATACCTAGCAAGATTATCCAAAAATGAAAAAGGAGGTCTTTCCCAGATGAGCAAATGCTGGGAAAATTAATTATGACTAGGTCAGTCCTGTAAGAAATGTTCAACGAGGTTCTAAACCTAGAAGTAAAAGCATAACATTTACCATCCTGAAACCACATTGAAGTAGAAAACTCACTGGTGAT
Source organism: Chlorocebus sabaeus (assembly GCF_047675955.1). NCBI lineage: Eukaryota > Metazoa > Chordata > Mammalia > Primates > Cercopithecidae > Chlorocebus > Chlorocebus sabaeus. Next base: position 83,628,270 of record NC_132910.1, on the reverse strand, counting down.
CCAAACAAGCAAATTAGGAAGAGAAAGGGTGCAAATGGCACCACTATAGTATTAACATAACCAAAACAATATGACAGGAACAAAACTTCACATATCAATAATAACCTTGAATGTAAATGGTTAAATTATCCACTTAGAAGATAGAGAAATTAGATTGAACTATATGCTGTCTACAAGATACTCAATTTACTTGTAAAGACATGTGTATACTCAAAGAGAAGGAATGGATAAAGATATTCCACATAAATGGAAACCAAAGGTGAACAGGAGTACCTATACTTAAAACAAACTTTAAGTCAAAAACAGTTTAAAAAAAAAAAGACAAAGAAGATCACTATATAATGATGAAGAGATCAATCCAGCAAAAGGAAATAACAATTCTAAATATGTATGCAGTGAACACTGAAGCACACAGATTCATAAAGTATATATTACTAGATCCAAATAGAGGTAGACTTCAATTATTTCACAACAATAGGGGGTACTTCAACAACATTAGAGAGAAAATCAAGAAAGAAACACTGGATTCAAATAGGACATTAGATTAATTTTAAATATATTTTCTAAATACACTGTAGCACACAGATTTATAAAGCTTGTATTACTAGGTCTGAAGAGAGAGAGAGAAAGAGGCTTTAATACAATAAGAGTCAGGGATTTCAACACCCCACTCTCAGTATTAAAAAGAAAATCAAGAAAGAAACATTGCATTCAAATGGGACTTTAGAACAAATGTACCTAACACACATTTACAGAGTATTATATCCAACAACTGGAGAATATACTTCCCTCTCATCAGCACATGGAACATTCTCTAAGAAAGAACATATATTAGGCCACAAAACAAACTCTCAACAAATTTAAACAAATCAAAATCATGCTAAGTATCTTCTAAGACCACCATGGAATGAAATCTGAAATCAACTCCAAGAGGAACTGTAGAAACAATATAAATACATAGAAATTAAACTGCATGCTCATAAACAACCACTGGGTCAATCAACAAATTAAGATGGTTATCAAAAAAATTCTTGAAACAAATGAAAATCAAAACACTACATACCAGAACTTGTAGGATATGGCAATAGCAGTGCTAAGAGGAAAGTTTATAGCAATAAACAAATGGCTACATTAAAATGTTAGAAGGATGTCAAATATAAAATCTAACAATGCAACTCAAGGAACTAAAAAGGCAATAACAAACCAAACCCAAAATTCTAAGACACGAAATAATAAAGATTACTGGAGAAATAAACGAAGTAGAGACTTAAAATATATAAAGGATTAATGAAGTGAAAAGGTTTTTTTTTTTTTTTTCAGAATGGAGACGAAAAAATAAAGGATTAATGAAATGAAAAGTTGATTTTTCAATAAGATAAACAAAATTGATAAACCGCTAGAAGGCTAACCAAGAAAAGAGAGAAAATGCAAATAAGCAGTCAGAAATGAAAAAGAAGATATTACAAATGATATGACAGAAATACAAGAGGTTATCTGAGACTATTATGAACAACTACATACTAATAAGCTGGAAACCCTAAAGAAAGTGGATAAATTTCTGGAAGCCTACAACCTACTAAAAGAGAATAAAGAAGAAGTAGAAAATCTGAACAGTGAGAATCAGTAGTAAAAAGCCTCCTAACGAAGAAAAGCTCAGGATCTGATGGATTCACAGACAAGATCTACCAAATGTACAAAGAATATAAAACTTTCTCAAACAATTTGAAAATGTTGCCTTAAGGTGAGAGAATTCTCCCTAACTCATTCTATGAGGTCAGCATTAACGATACCCAAATCACACAAGAACATAACAACAAAAAAGAAAACTACAGTCCAATATCCATGACGACCATAAATGCAAAAATCCTCAACAAAATATGGCAAGCCACATTCAACAGCACATCAAAAAGATGATACCCTACAATCAAATGGGATTTATACTAGGGATGCAGGATGGCTCAATGTATGCAAATCAACAATTTGTATTATTTACATTACATTTACCTTATGACGTAATGCATAATACATTACATCAACAGAATGAAGGACAGAAACCATATGATTACCTCAATAGGTGCATAAAAAGCATTTGATAAAATTCAACATCACTTTGTAATAAAAAATCTCAACAAACTAGGAATACAAGGAACATACCTCAAAATAATAAAGGCCATATCTGACCAACCCACAGCTAACATCATACTGAAATGGGAAAAGACTTCAACTTTTTCTTAAGATCTGTAACAAGGCAAGGATGTCTGTTTTCACCACATCTATTCAGTATAGTACTAGAAATCCTAGTCAGTATAATCAGGCAAGTGAAAGAAATAAAAGATATCCAAATTGAAAAAGAGGAAGTTGAATTGTTCCTCTTTGTAAATGATATGTTCTTTTATCTAGAGAAACCTAAGGACTCCACCGATAAACTTCTGAATTTGATAAATGAATTCAGTAAAGTTGCAGGATACAAAATCAACACACAAAAATCAGTAGTGTTCTATACACCAATAAAGAAATACCTGAGAAAGAAATCAAGAAAGTAATACAACTTACAATAGTGATAAAAATTAAAAATGTAGAAACAAATTTAACCAAGGAGGGAAAATCCCTCTATGGGGACAAAGACAAGACACTGATGAAAGAAATTGAAGAGGACACCAACCTAGAAAAGGCATCCCAGAGTAATGGATTGAAAACATTGTTATTGCTAAAATGATCATACTGTCCAAAGTAATCTATAGATTGAATGCAATACTTATCAAAACACCAATGTCATTTTATACAGAATTAGAAGAAAAATGATAAAACTCTTAAAGAACTGAAAAAGAGCCCGAATAGCCAACACCATCCTCTACAAAGAGAACTACAATGGAGGCACTATACTACCTGACTTCAAAATACATTACAAGACTATAGTAACCAAAACAACATGATATTGGTATAAAAACAGACACATAGACCAATAGAACAGAATACTGAGTCCTGAACTATATTCACATATTTATAGGTAACTGATTTTGATAAATGTGTCAAAAACCTATGCTGGGAGAAGGACACTCTTCACTAAATGGTGCTGAGAAAATTCGATATTCACATGTGAAAGAATGAAACTGGACCCCTGTCTCTCTCCATATATAAAACTTAACTTAAGATGAATTAAAAACTTAAATGTAAGTCCCGAATCTATAAAACTACTAGAATAAAGCGTAGGGAAAACACTTCAAGACATCTGTCTAACAAAGATTTCATGGCTAAGACTTCAGAAGCACAGACAAGTGTTACAAAAATGGGCAAATTGGACTATACTAAACTAAAAAACTTCTGCACAGTAAAAGACACAATCAACATAATGAAGAGAAAACCTGATGAAGGTTATTTGTGAACTATTCATCTGACAACAGACTAACATCCAGAATATACATGGAACTCAAACAAATAAATAATAAAAATTATCTCATTAAAATTGGACTAAGGGCATTAATAGACATTTCTCAAAGGAAGACATACAAATGACCTGCAGGTATATGAAAAAAAGAAAAAATGCTCAACATCACTAATCATCAGGGAAATGAAATCAAAATCACAATGAGTTATCCTCTTGCCCAGTTAGAATTGCTATTATTAAAGAGATAAAATATAACAGATGCTGGTGAGGATATGGAGAAAAGGGAGGTCTTATACATGGTTGGTGGCGATAAAAATTAGTTCAACCACTATAGAAAACAGTATGGATATTTCTCAAAAAAAAAAAAAAAAATAGAACAACCATATGATCTAGCAATACCACTACAGAGTATTTATATCCAAAGGCAAATAATCTGTATACCAAAGAGATACCTGCATTCTCATGTTCATTCCAGCACTATTTACACTAGCAAAGATGTGAAAATAACTTGTGTCCATCAATTGATGAATGGATAAACAAGACATGCCATATATACACAAAATTGAATACTATTTGGCCATGAAAAAGAACGCAATCATGTAATTTGCAGCAACATTGATGGAACAGGAGACAGATAAAACAGATATTACCTATTTTCACTCATACGCGGGTGCTTTAAAAACTGATTTTATGGAGATGGAAAATATCATGATAACAGAGGCTTAGAAGGGTGTGTAGGTGGGAGCGAGGAATGAGGAGAGGTTGACTAGTGGATGCAAAGATACCCACTAGTATGTTAGGTAGAAGAAATAAGCTTCAAGCCGGAAGCGTTGTCTCATGCCTGTAATCCCAGCACTTTAGGAGGCTGAGGTGGGCAGATCACGAAGTCAGGAGATTGAGACCATCCTGTCTAACATGGTGAAACCTCATCTCTACTAAAACTACAAAAAAGAAAAAAAGAAAAAGAAAGAAAAGAAATAAGCTCCAATATTCGACAGCGGAGTAGGATGACCATAGTTAGCAACAATGTATTGCATATTTCAAAATAGCAAGAAGATAGGATTTGAAATGCTAGGAACACATAGGAAGGAGGAATACTCAAAGTGGTAAATACTGTAAATTCCCTGAATTGATCATTATGCATTCTATGCATGTAGCAAATACTCACATGTATCCCACAGACGTGCAAAATATTTAGTCTCAATAAAAACAAGAAAATACAGAAAAATACAAATTTATATTGATGGGAAGAAATACATGTAAAAAGTTAACTGCATATTAATTGCCCATCTCTGGTTACCTGACACTTATTCATGTGAGGGAAAAACCTCTACATATCCTTTATTCCATGTATTTTTGTGTGGCATATATAATCACTAAATACACACTAGAAATCACATATGTGACCAGTGACATGTGCACTAAAGTGTACCGATGAGGGAGGTTACAAAATTACAATTTCCTCCACCTGTCCTACATATCCCAGTTTGTGTGGGAAGCTGCATCAGAACTATCAAGAAATACAACACATTAGAGATATTAAAAAAGAAAAAAAAAACTTCTTAAACATAATATGCCCAGCCTTAGAATACTATTTTTGTGATTGACAGAGTTGCTAATACTGTCCTATTTTCTTTTTTCTTCTTTCAGATAACATAATGAAAGGAAAGAGAGCAACATTTACAATGGAAGAAAAAATGCCTAGGATGATCTCTATCCTTTGAAACAAAAAAGCTCAGTAATGCTTGTCTTTCCATTTGCTAGGGGAGCAGCAGAAAAATTCATTTCAATTTCTATTCAGTATAGGGATTTTGTATGTAGTGCAGAGAAATAGAATGTTAATGTCAGGAAATGTGCCATATGTGTCAAAGCAAGTGGGAGGGAGAACTATGAATGGCTTCAATGAATGAACTGACTTGAACACAATGTTTCTTTTGTAATGATGATAGAAGTGGGGAAAGTTTGCATGTACATGTATTTCTAACACTAAAATTATTTTAAAGGGCAAAAATCATTTGAGAGAAACATCTCAGGGGTCAGCAAATCGATGATTATTGGCCTGGATTCTTCAAAAAAAGGTCATGTAAAAACATTAAATAAATAAAATGTATATTTAAAGAGTCAATAGTAGAATCACAGTAAAATACATTTTGTGACATTTAATTGGATCCTGGCTAAGCAGAAGAACAATTAATGGGGAAATTAAAATATAAACTCAATATTGCATAACATTTTTGTTATATTTTAGAAATAATATTTTAGAAGCTATAATTATATGGTAGGTATTTTACAGATATAGCGTTTTGTAGAAGGTATGAAATGAAGCATTTAGGAGTTAAAAGTCATGATGTCTGCTATCTATCTATTGGTGTATATAAATTCACACACAAAAGCAATGTTTATTTTGCACAGAAGCATGTTAACTGAAACACATACGGATCCAAAGTCCATGATTTTCTTTCTTTCTTTTTTCTTTCCTTTTTCTTTCTTTTCTTTCTTTCTCTCTCCTTCCTTCCTTCCTTCCTTCCTTCCTTCCTTCCTTCCTTCCTTCCTTCCTTCCTTCCTTCCTTCCTTCCTTTCTTTCTTTCTTTCTTTCTTTCTTTCTTTCTTTCTTTCTTTCTTTCTTTCTTTCTTTCTTTCTTTCTTTCTCTCTCTCTCTCTTTCTTTCCTTCCTTCCTTCCTTCCCTCCCTCCCCCCTTCTTTTCTTTTTTCTTTTTCTTTTCTTTTCTCTTCTTTTCTTTTTTTCTTTTTCTTTTCTTTTCTCTCTTCTCTTCTCTTCTCTTCTCTTCTCTTCTCTTCTCTTCTCTTCTCTTCTCTTCTCTTCTATTTTTTTCTTTTCTTTTCTCTTTCTGTAGAGTCTCACTCTGTCAACCAGGCTGCAGTGCAGTGGTGCGATCTCAGCTCACTGCAAGTTCCTTCTTCCCGGTTCACGACATTCTTCTGCCTCAGTCTCCCGAGTAGCTTGTGATGCATTTTGTATCAAACACAGGCAGAATCAGAGACCACAAACAGGTTATACAGGCAGACTTCCATGTTGACCACCATTATTTCATTTAAACCCCTCCCTCAGCTTACACTTACTTTATGACAATATGCAGGAACCGATGTAACCAGCTGATGGAGAAGAAAAAGTCCACACTTTGCCTATAGGTGGGTAGGCGCCCGCCACCATGCCCAGCTTTTTTTTTTTTTTTTTTTTTTTTTTTTTTTTTTTTTTTTTTTTTTTGTATTTTTAGTAGAGAGGGAATTTCACCGTGTTAGCCAGGATGGTCTTGATCTCGTGACCTCGTGATCCACCCGCCTCGGCCTCCCAAAGTATTAGGATTGCAGGCGTGAGCCACCGCGCCCGGCCAAAGTCCTCGATTTTCAAGATTTAGTGATAATTGCGATATAATTCTAGTTACCATATGACTGTGCAAACTGAGGAGTTTCTATGCAAACTGAGGACTTACTATACCAATAGTAGTAAAATGTTAATAAAATATTTTAACATGTAGATTTAGTCATTGGGTGTAAGGCAATTATTTTATAATTATTTCCATTTTTCTCTGTTTATAAAAATTCAAAATAAATACAAAAGTTTAATTTATTTTACTGTCTATATTCGTATAAAATCTGAAACATTACCCCTGTGATACACACACACACAGAGACACACACACACCAGACACACACATACACCAGACACACACACACAGACACACACACACCAGACACTTACATGAAAAGAGAAAAAAAATTAACAGATATTAGCAAAAGTATAATTATTATTACAGACTCAGTAGGAGTATTTCTGAAACTTCACAAAATTGCTATTAGAATAGTTTGCATTAATGAATAGAAATCATTTGAATTAATTAGAATTATATAAAAGTCTGACTTTTCAGAAAAGTACTATTTTAGGGAGTCATTTCCATGTCAATAGGTATCTATGAGTCCGTTTGAAATGTGTCACTGTCAATTAGAGTTGTATCATCATGATCATTAAACCATGGAATCAAAGACAAAAATTTAGAAATCATGTTGATAATAGTATGTGTGAAATTCTTATCCTAGGCCGGGCGCGGTGGCTCAAGCCTGTAATCCCAGCACTTTGGGAGGCCGAGACGGGCGGATCACGAGGTCAGGAGATCAAGACCATCCTGGCTAACCCGGTGAAACCCCGTCTCTACTAAAAAATACAAAAATCTAGCCGGGCGAGGTGGCGGGCGCCTGTAGTCCCAGCTACTCGGGAGGCTGAGGCAGGAGAATGGCGTGAACCCGGGAGGCGGAGCTTGCAGTGAGCTGAGATCCGGCCACTGCACTCCAGCCTGGGCGACAGAGCGAAACTCTGCCTCAAAAAAAAAAAAAAGAAAAAAAAAAAAAAAAAAAGAAATTCTTATCCTAATATAATATTTTACCTAAATAAATTCATGTATCCTAAATAAAATCATTTTATAATTTCTTATTTTGATTCTCTTTTTTATATCTCAACATAAACACATGCACATATTTATATGTGAAAAAAATCATGTTACAGAAGTTCTTAAAAAATGAGCTAGAACCATAGGACTTTAATTGCTGAAGATAATGAAACCTAGAGCGTGTATACAGTGGTCATGACTAAACATGTCAGACACTGATAAAAAGTTAATTACGTGCTTGAAAACATCAACAGGTAAAATTGTTTTATCTCAGTTTGGTCTGACTAAATATGGAACTATCTAAAAAATGAAGGAGGAGGAAGTGAAACTGAAATTTAGTCAAAGAATGTTCATGTAGCAGGTTATGTTTTCTGGGATGCAGATTCTGAGACAGAGTTTAGTTTGAAGAATAAATAGTTAGGATTGCCCTTGAGATCAACAACTATTGAGTGGGGCTGGAGGCAGTAGGAAGTAGTTTTGGGCCAAGGAAGCATTGCGTTGTCATGCAGGCCCATAACATGGACAAATCCATTATGATCCACAGCCTTGGAAAAACTCATTATTAGCCATGAAGTAACAATGACTATTCAGAACTGACCTTAAGATTAGCTTGAGATGGGCTGGTGTTTAGACGCATACATATATCAGTTAATGGAAGTGAGTTGTCCCAGGGAATGAGTATGATTTTGGGCAAGGCATCTCTGCAGCTGAGGCAATCCTGCGAATGACAGTTAAAGGTTAAATTGAGGCACATCTCAGATGCCATCATTTGCAGCTCTTGAATGTACTTTACATACACGCTAAATCTTCTCTGTATTTCTAGTGGATTCTCTGCTTGGAGGAGTCTTAGGAGAGGAAGATTAATGGATTAAAATTCCGGAGCTTCTTCTGTAGCTGGCTACATTAATCATTTCTCTCCTCTATTATCCATTTAAATTCTTCCTTCTCCTCGGCTGTTAGCTTCATTGGTCTCAATGGCTTACCATGTAGTATGACCTAGATTTTAATTCCTAGGATCTGAGCCCATTGTCACCATACCTTACTCAGGCCAGAATTACTGTACCTGTCCATTTAGTGTCAAAATACAGCAGGAGTATGACCATAGGTACCCAAATGAAACACTTCTGTTTAATAAATATTCATTCTTGAACCCAGGCTTGACAGCAGCCCTGATACCTACTAATGATCACGGCTATTTATCTCTTCCAGGATGTCAATTATCTTAACTTTTCTTCCCCGGTAATCATTTGACACAAGTATCCCATAGTGAAAACTGTCAATCTTACTATGTAATTCAGTGGAATTCTTCCTGGATCCTCTGGGTCTGGTGGAAGTATTGACATTTAGGAAACTAAGACCTCTAAACATCCCATGCCCAGAATTCTATTTCTGTGTGGCTTTTTTAGAATAAAGGTAAACAGGCCCACTCCTGCTTCAACATTTTGGTTTCCAGACCCATGTTAGATGCCCATGTTCTAAATCTCCCTAAGTAGCAATTTATTGTGATCAAATAAAAATTCCATAACAATGACAGAACAATGGTTTTGTTGCTGGCAGGTTGGCCATTGATAGCAGTAGGAGTTACATGAACTTTGGTAAGTCAGAACTCATGTTTCTGGAACCATTCTGAGCCTCTATTTTGGCTAGGCACTGGGATAGTCAATGAGAATCTGGCCAATGTCAACTGGTTGAGTCACTTTATCTACCTGGTTTGTTGAGTATGTTTTTCATGATAGAGGCTCACTGGTGGACTTTAATAATGTGACATAAAAATCTTCTCATTGTTCCCACTCTCATACATTAATTCGCTAAACTGGAGTTTCCTATGAATTATCTGCTCTTCCTTCTTTTTTAACTTCTTGTCTCCTAACCAAGGAACTAAGCCATTTTCCAATACCTAGAAGTAAGTATAAATTCTAACCTTGAGCTGTGTCTCTTTTCACACAAAGTAGATGACTTGGTGCTCTGCACACAAAGGAAATTTTCTGTTGCCAGTGCCTTTCAAGGTTACTACTGAGTAAATATGTAGAGAATTTCCATTCATTGTTTTAACTTATATGCACACACATACATATTCTACCCACCTATAGGCAATGTGTGGACTTTTTCCCCTCCATCAGCTGGCCACATAGGTTCCTGCATATTGTCATAAAGTAAGTGAAAGCTGAGGGAGGGAGGCAAATGAAATAATGGTGGTCAACATGGAAGTCTGCCTGTATAACTTGTTTGTGGTCTCTGATTCTGCATGTGCTTGATCCACAATGCATCACTTCTTTTTAATGATGGATTGTTGCTTAAGTCACCTCTCTTTATGACTGATGGATCTGACATAACTCATAAGTCATGATGGGCAGTTGTAGCCATATGGTCAGTTAGTGCTGATAATTAGGTGCTCCATGCCTACCATGGCCCAAAAGAAAAACAGAAATTAGTTTTGAGGTATAGAATTTCCTGCTGATGGCATAACCCTATTCTGGAATGCTAAGCATCTATGTTATAATTCTACCATTATCAGAATTTCTAAAAATTATCTGCTATGGACTGAATGTTTGTGTCAAAATCAAATGCACATCCTGCATGTGTTCCCTGGAAATTAAAATTAAAAATTTAAAAAAACCAAATGTTAAAACCCTAATTCTCAGTGCAAGTGTAAATGTAGAGGAAGCCATTGCAAATTAACTAGGTCATGAAAGTGAAGCCCGATGATAGGATCAGTATCTTTGAAGGAATACCAAAGAGAGCTTCCTTTCTCCCTTTCTATGCTCGTTGTCATGTAGTAAGAACATGACTGTCTGCAATCCAGAAAGTAGGCATACATGAAATATCAAATATACTGCCACCTTTACCTTGGACTTCCCAGTCTCAAGAACTGTGAGAAATAGTGTTTGTTGTTTATGTCATCTAGCCTATGATATTTTTCTTATTGCAGCCCAAACTAGCTAAGACAGTATCCCTTTCAACCACTGATACCTCTAATACTAAACTGCCTGCTGGGTCATGAGGCCCAAGGGACAAAATTTCTGTAACCACTGTCTGAATGTGACTCAGAGCCCTCTTATGTCCTTGACCGCACCCAAAACAGATAGCATTTCATGTCACCTGTTATATGCAAAGAGGTTCCCTGTGCACTGATTACCATTTGGGTCCATGGCGTCTTGAGCTGCTATTTCTATTATTTGTACAAGTCCAACGAGACAGAACACTTATACTACAAGTTCGGAGAAGCAACTTTATTACTCACAGATTGGCATCAAGCAATAGTAAAGTCTAAGATTCATGGTGAGCCAGTCCCTCAAAGCTCAGAACTGCTGTCCAAGGCAGATGAATCTCATGCACTGCATCTGAGAGACCGAGAAACACCTCACCCTAGCTTTTAGATCCTGGAGGAAACATGACATGCTGGACTAAAGCATTGTAGGACATCCTGTTCTACATGGGACAGGAATAGAGCAGGGGCTGTCCTGGCTAGTTCCTTCTTCTCTCAGAATGTTGCATTCCCAGCACATTGTAGAGTTATTCTTGAGAACTACAAGCAAGCAAGAGTAGAAGACTGACCCAGGCCAAGGCCAGCAGATTTGCCTTGTAGTATATTTTTCAGAGAAAGAATTCCAGGATTAAAATACACTACCTCTAGAACTCAAAGGGGCCAACCAAATGTTTCACTTTCTTCTTCAGGGTGGAATGTGCAAGATGCAATAACTTGTCTTTTATTTGAATGGAATTTCTAAGTATGCCTTTGATCATTAGACTCCCAAGAATTATACTCATGTGACAGGCCTCTGAAATTTCACAGGGTTTATCTTCTAGTTTTTGAAACACAAGTTTATCAAGGTCTCCAATATGTTAGTCACTTATTTTCCATCTGGTCTGTTTCGTGATATAATTAATATAGTGGATTAATGTAATCATCAATGAGATGTTGAGAAGACCCAGATTTATTTGGAATAATGAATAACAGAAAAAAAAGAACAGTTAATAAATCTTGGGGAAAACCTTTTGTTGTCCACTTTGGTGGTACTGTTTCTGAGGTTTTTTCCTGATAAAAATGGAAAGATAATTGCAAAATCAATGATCATATCCCATGTACCATGTCAATTTGTTCTAGCATTGATGCCACAGCTTGTATGCTTCTGTAGTAGGGTCTACTACCGGGTTCTGTTTTTGAGTCTGCTGTCATTCTCCATAAACAACCTAGTTTTTGCTGATACCAGATTAGTGTTTTAAATGGAGATATGGTGGGCACTGTCAATATTACCTTGTTTAGTTTTTAAAAAGTAGTCCAACTATTCACCATCTACCCCCTACCAGGGCAAAATATTGTTTTGGATTTTGAAACTATTCTAAATTGATTAATTTTAGGGACTTTCACTTATTCTTCTCTATTATATCTTACCCCACTAAACAAGATCATAATATGATGGTCTTGCCAGCTACTGAGTACATCTCTACCTAATATTTATTTAGAGACCAGAAAAATAACCATTGATAACCCATGACCAATAGGTCCACTGCTCTATTGGTCTTCCTGTGATCTGTTTGGCCAGGACTCCATTTGTCATTTGACTGAACATTTTCCAATTACAATAGACGATGTATAATAATGCTTTGGTCCTCTGAGTATCCATGTGAACTTGGACCCTGTATCCAACTGCTTTTGAAGTATTTGGGCATTTCCATTTCTTCACTACACAATTAACCAAATAAATTCCTATATGTCCTTTAGAGAAGAACTGAGCAAATCATGCACACTTATTATGATGTTGCAGCATTCTTTAGACTCCTCATCATATACCTGTGATTTCTTTTGATAGTGTTAAATTAAGTATTACCCTATATTCCCGACCACTTAATTTGCTCCTAGGATGTTATGTTCTTTGAACCATTTTCACAGCTGTCTTAATCAGTCTCCTTCCCTTTACATTAACAGTATTTTGCATCCATTTTACTTCTGATTTACCACTGCCACATGCACTCTATTTTGTGGGGCCTATCACCTCTCCTGCTAAAAGAGAACATACTTCTGCAATGATCTCTTCGACAATCAATTCCATGGTAATCTGGAGAGTTACCACTGACCTTCCTGGTAATGTGGGTGACACACTCATCTGAATATTTCTTATGTCCTTGTTAACTTATGTATGCTCCGAATATTTTTAAAAAGCATAAACATCTGGTGAGACTTCCAGCCAAATATATAAATATTAGCATGATCATTTCTTTGAGCCATTTAATCACTTATTCTATTGTGTAACTGGCAATTTTGGCACTTACACCTCACTCATGAAACCATTGCCATCATCTTCGGAGCCATTCTAGTAGCATGTTTACACCATCTCCTGGGTTAATTGCCAGGATGTTAAATCCAGCATTCTAAGAGAGTGCTCACAATTTGTATAGACTTCCTCATCCAAGTTTATGTTCCTTATGAGCTAGCACCTTCAGAATTCAACTCCACATGTTCACCCCCAGCTCTTGCTTGTACCTACTGGCTATGAATTGCAGGCAACTTTGGGTATAGTTACTTTCTTCGGGTATCAGGTTCAGAACATCCTCAGCTTATTTAGGTTATGATTTAAGCTTGGTTGTGGACACAGTAGCAGAGAGGGAGCTAGGACAGATATTGAGTGTTGAAATAGGTGGTCATGAAGAAGCAAAGCCTCTACATAAAACAAATGGGAGAAGATTAGTATGTAAGGAAAATTTGGCTACTTTTGTAGTCTAGGGAAGTTTAGGAAAATCTGAGAATTCAAGGTTTTATGGCACACCAACTCAGACATTCCTATCTATGTGTCAGAATTAAATTATTCCCCAAATCTGATTCTGGCTTTGGCATCACCAACCAGCTTTGGCACTCTGCCAATTAAGTCGTTAATCTGGTTTTCATGTTGCCTCTGCCTTTCCACAAAGAGGTGACATTTTCTGTATGTCACAAAGGAGACCTTCTGTCTTTTGCAGCTATCTTTCAATTTGTAATTATTCTTCCTCTCTCAACTTCTAGTTACAGTTCTCTAGAATATCAGTGGAGTTAGTGCTGGCAACTGAATTTCATATTTTTATAGTTACTATATTTCCCAGAAATCTCAAACACCTAATATAACACATTAGCTAATATAATCTTTTCCATAGATAAAGCATCCTAATTCACTGATTGTTAAACAAACAAACAAACAAAAGTAGTAATTGAACCACCACCAGGGATTAGGTCCTAATTGCTAGCTGGGAGATGAATGCTCCTCTTTTAACTTTTTGTCTTAGGTTCTACTTTCTTGGTCCTCATCTGCCACTAACACACACAGCTTTGCTGCCACTGAAAGTCAGCTCATTTTAGATAGAGTTTAGCATACTGGTTATTAATTAAGGAATCCCTTCCTTGGAATCAATATCCAGGGAAAAGAGAGAAAGGAAGCAGCTTGAACAGAGGAAGAGGTCATACTGCATGCAGGTCCAATGGCAGAACTGTCAAACACCCAGGAAGTTATGGAACTAGACGTGTTCTTCAGTATTGTCTCAATATGAGTTGAAATGGTCAAGAATTGATTAGTTGTTGGATGCAGGTTGCCCTGGGAAGGAGCATGGCTTTGAACAGGTGACTCTCTTCAACCCACAGCAATTTCTCTTCAGAGACAATTCGTAGAAGGAAGCTGAAGATGTCTGCAGCAATAGATGTAAATCCTCTATTGAAGGTGGATTTGGGTGGCGCATCACAAAATTCACCACAGATTAAGGGTAGGCTGAACATTTAACCTCTATGAAATGCAAGTGAAAAAATGAAAGAAGGGAGGTGCTTCATTATTAAAATGTTGCATGATTGTAAAAGTGATTTAAAGAATCCATGTAGGAATAATTCTGTTAGTATATTAAATAAATACTGTCATCATCTTCATTTCCTAGTATAGTGAAAAAGTAGAGGAAATAGAGCAGAAACTCAATTGAAAGGTCATTTCTTCCACTTTTTAGATATTTAGTCTTAAGGAAATCCCTTAAACTTGTCTGAGAATGATTTTCCTTTCCTGTAAAAAGTCAAGGAGTATCGCTACATTGCTGTTTTGAATGTTCTGTGTGGCTCTGAAAGTATCTAGAAAAGAGCCTATGATCCTGTTATTTAATATTTTTGAAAAAAATGATCAGTATTTTCAACTCAGTATAGCATTAAAATATATATTAATAGAAAATATATATAATATAAAATAATTACATGTAATTTTATTACTGTCAAAAGTATATACTATAATTCTATGAATTGTGCAGTGTGTAGACCTCCCACAAAAAAAGAAAGCATAGGCCGGGCGCGGTGGCTCACGCCTGTAATCCCAGCACTTTGGGAGGCCGAGGCGGGCGGATCACAAGGTCAGGAGATCGAGACCATGGTGAAACCCCGTCTCTACTAAAAAATAGAAAAAAATTAGCCGGGCGCAGTGGCGGGCGCCTGTAGTCCCGGCTACTCGGGAGGCTGAGGCAGGAGAATGGCGTGAACCCGGGAGGCGGAGCTTGCAGTGAGCCGAGATTGCGCCACTGCACTCCAGCCTGGGTGACAAAGCGAGACTCCGTCTCAAAAAAAAAAAAAAAAAAAAAAAAAAAAAAAAAAAAAAAAAAGCATAAGCATAAAAGCATAAAAAAGATGATCATGTTAGCATGTACAAACACTAGTGGAAGTTTTGGTATAATGTTCTCATTATATGGAAAGTAAATATTTGAAAATAAATACTTTTTATATACTTCAAATGTTCCTTCTTTTATATTTCTAATTCACTCTGCACTTTTTCCAGGACAAATTGATTTTTATTACTGATCTTAATAGCTGTATTTCTCCCAGACTTCATGCTAAATTTCATTGTACTGGTCTCTCGTGTTCATATTGTATCACCAAAGTTTTGGTCCTAATGCATAAGAGTTTTATAAATTAATATTGAGTGAGAAGTGAAAGAATAAATAAATAGGATAATTTATTAAAAAGTAATAATTATAATATAATATGATACAAAATACTTAAATAACTACTCTGGGCAATTAAGGAAATACAGATAATGGGAGTCCAGGAAGGCAATACTAATGATAAACAAGTCATTGTTGTCTTATTATTATTATTTTTTTTTACCACTCAAAGATCAGCAATGACCAAGAGACAAAATGATTCTGTATAACTCTTTGTCCTCACAATCTGTCTTTCTAGTTATTGATTGATAATAAATATTTCTTGAAGGAATGGATGAACCGATAAATTAGTAAACTGTGTCAGAAACTTAAGACTAATGTGTAAGAACTCAAATAGAACTTGAGAAGGCGACTGCAATGACTAGATATTGCCAGAGGAGGGAAGCAAAGGGTAACAGAGTAGCTGGCTGGTTGAGCAAAAGGTACCCCTCAGAAAGCCTTCAGAAAAGGACAGTTGCTGCAGTGGCAGGTTGTGGTCAACAATTAGAAAAATAGTTTATGTGACAGAGACTGTGTCTGAGTCAAGAAAGAAGTTACTCCCAAGAGCCAAGTCAAGCCATTAGTCAAGACTAGAGGGCAGTATGTAAAACTGGAAGAGTAAAGCCAAAATATGACACACTGAGAAAAAGCCATGCACCAGGCTATTAAACAAGGAATAACAAGGTTTCAGAAATGTAGTCAGTTGGAAAATATCTTCTGACAATTTTTGTGTTGCTCCGTGAGTCTTTTAAATCTCTTTGTCTGGTTTGGGAACTGAAATATCTGCTTCTTAAAGTGACACGGCCTTATCTTGGGAATTATCACTTAAAGTGCATAGTTTAATTTTCAAGTTTTTAAATATTGAGGAAAACAAAGATTAAGAGCACTCCTTGATTAGAGATTCAAGAAACTATGTATAAAAAATGGAATAGGTGAATATTAGCCATCAAAAACCAATGATCAAGTTTTACATTACAAATCTAGAGAGACATAGTCTCTCTCTGTCTGTTTTATTTATTCTTTAGTTTTTATTCATACCTAATAATTGAACAGATTTATAGGGTACATGTGATATTTTGATACTAGCATATGATGTATAATCTCTCTAAATTTATAATGCTCAACCAGCCAGCTGCTCTATTACTCTAGATTTCACCTGACTTTTCTTATCTCTTTTGGTTGTTCTTGAATGGAATAAATATATTCCAGTATTTTCTTCAGGTTCACTAACAATGGAAAAAGAAAAAAATAAGATATAGGCTTGATTTTTTTTCAGTATAGACTTGTTCTATTACCTGGTTTTGTTTCTCAGTTTAAGTATACGGCATTCTGACTTAATTTCTTGGCTTTTTATTCAAAATATTTTTGTTTATGGAATCCTGCTGTGAACTTTAAAATTCAGTTTAGCTTTACTATAAATGCATTCAGCATGACTGGATTTATGCATGAATTAGGAAAATGATTCAGATTTATAATGTTGTTTTTTCCCCCAGCTCAAATAAAGTGTTTTTAGTGGAGAGCCACAGCCAAAATTATTCCTGACATTGCATCTCATTTCCCTGGATTTCAGATACCAAAACAAATACAGATTAGACCTTAAATTCATAACTTCACTGTGAATTTTGATTTAAACTTTGCTATATTCAAAATCCCTAAATTTCAATCCCAGCACTGTTAATGATTGCTGTCTTCCTGGATAAGTTACATAGTCTCTCTATCTCTGTTTTATTTATTCTTTAGTTTTTTATTCATACCTAATAATTGAACAAATTTATAGGGTACATGTGATATTTTGATACTAGTATATGATGTATAATTATCAAATCCAGGTAATTGGGATATTCATCACATCAAATATGTATCACGTCTTTGTGTTGGAAAAAATCCTTACCTTCTCTTCTAGCTATTTTGAAATATATATTAAATTTTGTGAACTATAGTCTACCTATTGTGCTACCAAACACTCAGTCTTATTCCCTCTATCTAATTGTGTTTTTGTATCCATTAACCAACTGTTCTTTATCCCCTTCTTACTATATTTCCTAACCTCTGGTAACTACTATTGTGTTTACTACTTTTATGAGATCTTTTTTTCAGCTCCCACATATGAGTGAAGACACATGATATTTGCCTTTCTGTGTCTGGCTTATTTCATTTCACATAATTTTCTCCAATTCTATCCATATTGTTGCAAATGGCAGGATTTCATTCTTTTTATGACTGAATAATATTGTTTTCTGTATATACATTTTCTTTATGCATTCAACAATTGATAACCACTTAAACTGATTCCATACCTTGGGTATTAGGAAGAATGCTGCAATACCTTCAATTTGTATGTTTACACTAGGCCAGAAGTTTTTTAATGGGGGGTTCAGTTGGAGAGGCTGAAATGAGGTCTCTGTTTGGACATAAGTTATTTTGACCTTTCACTTTTATCTGTTTAGTTATATGTGAGTTGAGAATGTCACACAGAGGGGTAAAAGGGATTTGTGAGTGCTACATATAGCATTTTTCTTTTTTTGCACAAAGACAATGTTATACATTCAAATGTACTCCCCGCCAAAAAGATGTGAAGTCCCAATTCTCTGTACCCATGAATGCAAATTTATTTAGGAATGGGATCATTACAAATGTAATTAATTAGGATAAGGTAATACTAAAGTAAGGTGAGCCCTAATCCTATGACTGGTTTCTTTAAAAGAAGTCAATGTCATATCAAGACAGAGACACACAAGAAGAAAGCCACATGATGGAAGAGGCAGATATTGGAATGGTGTAACTGCAAGAGAACAAATGCCAAGAATTGATGGCCACCATCAGAAGCTAGGAAGAGTCTAAAAACAATTTAACCCAGAATCTCAGAGTCAGCATGACACTGCTAACTCATTGGTTTCAGATATCTAGCCTCTGAAACTAACAGATAATATATTTCTGTTGTTTTAAGTAACTCAATTTGTGGTACTTTGTTATAGCAGTTCTAGGAAACTAATAGAGCAAAGACAATGTTAAGTTATTTGTGAAAAGAAACAAAGACATTGATGAAAATGTTAAAATGCACACCATGACCAGAGATTCAAGAAACTATGCAAAACTGAGAGGTTAGTTTCAGTAAGCACACACCCTCAAAATACAGTCTTTTCCCATAAACTTGGTTGTGTTGCTCAATTTAGATAGTATCCTGACTTAATTTTCTATTTTAAGTTTATTTTTAAAAGTCTAATGTAGGAAGAAGGAATTGTATTAGTCAGGGTTCTCTAGAGAGACAGTACTAATAGGATAGTTGTATGTAAAAAAGGGAGTTTATTAAGGAGTACTAACTCACATGAACACAAGGTCCCACAGTAGGCAATCTGCAAGCTGAAGAGAAAGGAAGCCAGTCTGAGAAAAAGAGAACAAATGGCTGCAGAAATAAAGCCTCAAGAAATATAAAATGCATTTTCAGAAATGTAGTGAAAGACATGAATTTTTAAATTCAAGCTAATTCAGTTTAAACAAAATTAAAAACAAACAAATGTTTTTAATAAAAGCATACCTATATCATAAATTGCTGAAAACTAAAAATAATGTCCTAAGAGAAATATAACAAAAATTATATCAAAAAAATTCAAATATCCACTGACTTCTCACTAGAAACAGTGGAAAACTAGATGACATTGAAATACTCTTGTGTTAGTCTATTTGCATTGCTATAAAGAAATACCTGAGACAAGTTAATTTATAAAGAAAAAAAAAAGCTTATTTTCACTACTGGCTCTCCAGGCCATACAGGAAGCTTAGTGTCGGCATCTGCTTCTGATCAGGGCTCAGGTAGCTTACAATCATAATGGAAGGCAAAGGGTGAGCAGGCATGTTCCAAAACAAAAGAGAAAGCAAGATAAAGGATGCAAGAAAGAGATGGAGGAGGTGCCACATTCCCTTAAGCAATCAGATCTTGCCTGAACTCAGAGGGAGATTTCACTCATTACCTTACAAGAAGGGTGTATTAGTCTGTTTTGAAACTGCTATGGAGAAATACCCAAGACTGTAAAATTTATAAAGAAAAGAGGTTTTTAATTGACTCACAGTTCTGCATGGCTAGGGGGTGGGTTCAGGAAACTTACAATCATGTCAAAAGGCACATCCTCAGAAGGCAGCAGGAGAGAGAATCAGTGCCAAGTGAAGGGGGAAGTCCCTTATAAAACCATCAGATCTTGTGAAAACTTACTCACTATCACAAGAAAAGCATTGGGAAACTACCTTTATGATTCAATTATATACAACTGGTCCCACCGTTGACACATAGGGATTATTACAATTAAAGATGATATTTGGGTTGGGACATAGAGCCAAACTGTATCATTCCACCCCTGACCCCTCAAAATATCGTGTCCTCCTGTTTTAAAACACAGTCATGGCATTCCAACAGTCCCCAATACTTACCTCAAACATTAACCCAAAAGTCCAAATCCAAATTTTCATCTGAGACAAAGCAAGTCCCTTCTGCCTATGAGCCAATAAAATCAAACACAAATGAGTTACTTCCTAGATACAATGGGGGTACAGGCATTGGGTAAATACATCCATTCCAAATGGGACAAATTAGTCAAAACAAAGGGGTTACAGCCTCCATGCAAATCTGAAATCCAATAAGGCAGTCATTAAACCTTAAAGTTCCAAAATCATCTTCTTTGACTCTATGTCACACATTCAGGTTACACTGATACAAGAGGTGGGCTCTCCTGGTGTTGGGCAGCTTCACCCCTGTGACTTTTCAGGGTACAGTTTTCCTCTGGGCTGCTTTCATGGGCTGCCATTGAGTGTCTGTGGCTCTTCCTGGCACATGGTGCAAGCCGTTGATGGATCTACCTTTCTAGGGTCTGGAGGATGATGTCCCTCTTCTCACACCTCCACTAGACAGTGCCCCAGTGGGGAATCTGTGTGGGGCTCCATCCCCACACTTCCCTTCTGCACTGCCCAAGCAGTGGTTTTTCCATGAGGGTTCCACCTCTGCAGCAAAATTCTGCCTAGACATCCATGCATTTCCATACATCCTCTGTAATCCAGGCAGAGGTTCCTCAACCTCAATTCCTTTTTTTTTTTTTTTTAAATTACTATACTTTCAGTTCTAGTGTACAGGTGCACAACATACAGGTTTGTTACTTAGGTAAGCATGTGCCATGTTGGTTTGTTACACCCATTGACTTGTCATTTAGATTAGGTATTTATCCTAATGCTATCCCTTCCACAGCCCTCCACCCCCGACAGTCCCCAGTATGTGATGTTCCCCACCCTGGGTCCATGTGCTCTCATTGTTCAATTCTCACCTATGAGTGAGAACATGTGGTGTTTGGTTTTCTGTCCTTGTGATAGTTTGCTAAGAATTATGGTTTCCAGCTTCATCCATGTCCCTGCAAAGGACATGAACTCATCCATTTTCTTAATCCAGTCTATCATTGATGGACATTTGGTTTGGTTCCAAGTATTTGCTACTGTGAATAGTGCCACAATAAACATACCTGTGCATGTGTCTTTATAGTATCATGATTTATAATCCTTTGGGTATATACCCAGTAATGGGATCACTGGGTCAAATAGTACTTCTAGTTCTAGATCATTGAGGAATTACCACACTGTCTTCCACAATGGTTGAACTAATTTACACTCCCACCAACAGTATAAAAGCATTCTTATTTCTCCACATCCTCTCCAGCATCTGTTGTTTCCTGACTTTTTAGTGATTGTCATTCTAACTGGTGTGAGATAGTATCTCATTGTGGTTTTGATTTGTATTTCTCTGATACCAGTGATGATGAGCATTTTTTCATGTGTCTGTTGGCTGCATAAATGTCTTCTTTTGAGAAGTGTCTGTTCATATCCCTTGCCCACTTTTCGATGGGATTGTTTTTTTCTTGTAAATTTGTTTATATTCTTTGTAAATTCTGGATATTAGCCCTTTGTCAGATAGGTAGATTGCTAAAATTTTCTCCCATTCTGTAGGTTGCATGTTCACTCTGATGGTAGTTTCTTTTGCTGTGCAGAAGCTCTTTAGTTTAATTAAATCCCATTTGTCTATTTTGGCTTTTGTTGTCATTACTTTTGTGTTTTACTCATGAAGCCTTTGGCCATGCCTATGTCCTGAATGATATTGCGTAGGTTTTCTTCTAGGTTTTTTTATGGTTTTAAGTCTTACATTTAAGTCTTTAATCCATCTTGAATTAATTTTTCTATAAGGTGTAAGAAAGAGAACCAGTTTCAGCTTTCTACATATGGCTAGCCGGTTTTCCCAGCACCATTTATTAAATAGGGAATCCTTTCCCCATTTCTTGTTTTTGTCAGGTTTGTCAAAGATCAGATGGTTGTAGATGTGTGGCATTATTTCTGAGGCCTCTGTTCTGTTCCATTGGGGTATGTGTGTGTGTGTGTGTGTGTGTGTGGGTATATATGTTTTGATTCCAGTACCATGCTATTTTGGTTACTGTAGCCTTGCAGTACAGTTTGAAGTCAGGTAGCATGATGCCTCCAGCTTTATTCTTTTTGCTTAGGATTTTCTTGGCTATGTGGGCTCTTTTTTGGTTCCATATGAACTTTAAAGTAGTTTTTCTCTAATTCTGTGAAGAAAGTCATTGGTAGCTTGATGGGGATGACATTGAATCTATAGATTACCTTGGCCAGTATGGCCATTTTCACAATATTGATTCTTCCTACTCACGATCATGGAATGTTCTTTTATTTGTTCATGTCCTCTTTTATTTTGTTGAGCAGTGGTTTGTAGTTCTTCCACCAGATACCCTAAATCATCTCTCTCAAATTTAAACTTCCACAGATATCTAGGGCAGGGAAAAAATGTCGCTAGTCTCTTCACTAAAGCATAACAAATGTCACCTTTGTTCTAGTTCCAAACAAATTCCTCATCTACATCTGTGTCCACATCAACCTGAAATGTATTGCCCATATGACTATTAGCATTTTGGTCAAAGTTACTCAACAAGTCTCTAGGAAGTTCCACGTTTTCCCACATCTTCCTGTCTTCTGAACCTTCCAAGTCTCTAGGAAGTTCCAAATGTTCCCACATTTTCCTGTTTTCTTCTGAGCCCTCTAAACTGTTCCAATCTCTGCCTGTTACCCAGTTCCAAAGTCATTTCCACATTTTCAAGTATCTTTATAGCCGAACCCACTCTCTGCATTACCAATTTAGTTCATTCTCACACTGCTATAAAAAAAAAAATACCCAAGACTGGGTAATTTGTAAAGAAGAAGTTAATTGACTAACAGTTCCACATGGCTTTGGAGGCCTCAGGAAACTTACGATCCTGATAGAAGTTACCTCTTCACAGGGTGGCAAGAGAGAGAATGAGTGCCAAGTGAAGGGGGAATCCCCTTATAAGACAATCAGATCTTGTGAGAACTCACTATCATGAGAACAGCATGGGGGAAACCATCCCATGATTCAATTATCTCCATCTAGTCCTGTCTTTGACACGTGGGTATTATTACAATTCAAAGTGAAATTTGGGTGGGAACACAGAACCAAACCATATCAGTGGGATTTATGATTTAAATACCTCCCACCAGGCCCCACCTCTAACATTGGGGATTCCATTTCAACATGAGATTTGGAAGGGACAAACACCCAAACTATATCAATTGTCAGTGAAATTCTTTCAAAAGGGAACTTCCAGAATGGTGGAATAAAAATCTCAGTGGATCATTTCATTGGCAACATAACAAATTAATTAATAAAAATTATAAAACAAAAATAATTTTTCATTTGTGAAATTTTACTTATATTTATTTAAGAAAATCTTTTGTCTTGGCACAAAGTACAGTGAGAGTCTATAGAATTTGAACTATAACCCATATTCTGACACTTCCCACTTCATTTCACCCCTAACTCTGTGTTATGAATCTCTACCATGGCATTTTACCCCTAAGGAAGTGTGGCAAAAAAGACAATGGTTTGCTCTATCCATCTCATAGTTTTGGACTGTGGTTTCACATAAAAATGGACAGGATGTTCACATTTCTTATGTCTCCTAGCTCTGTCCTGCAGAAGCTTCATGCCATCTGAACACTTCTGATAGCACTGGTGTCCCTTTTCCCATCCAGTCTCCAATCATAAAATTGAAATTGTACTCCAGGAATGCAGACCAAGAATACTGGGCCCCAAGTGCCCCTTTCCCAGATTGCTTATAAATATAATTTTCATGATAGGAGAGCCAAGCTGAAAAGAGAAGAATCTACTTCCCTCCACCAGTGCCCACTTGTAATATGAAGTAGTTTTCTGGAAAATCTGATCCTCTGACACACCAGTTCTGTTGCACTTGTGAAGGGATTATGCATGTGGGGAAGGCAGGTCCTAACGACGAAGACTTCCGAAGATCTGACTGAGGAAACTGACTATATTTGGTACCAAACATGAGAAATTTAATGTCTGAGGACATTTTCAAAAACAATGAAAATCTTGGTGCAGAGCAGTTAATAGGAGTTTTGTAGTTCCATGGAGCTCATATTCAACTATGAACCAGGAAGATGATGAACATGTGCTAGACTGTGTAATAATAATGAGTAGGTACCCAGGAACAATCAGGACATAACCTGGACAGACTTAAAAGTATTTATGCAGTCAAGCATAGACATGTCAATGCAAGGCAGAGGCTTCACTGGTTTAAAGACAACCCCAGAGTCAACACTACTGAATAATAAGATACTTGGACCTATAGACAACTCCTAGAATGCCATGCTTGTACATAAATTCATACTTAGCCCCGCAGGAATGCCCATGGCTGTATCTTCTCAGTACTGACTGAAGAGAAAAAATTAGAAGCTACTGTCCCTGGATGAAAATGGGGCAAACACAAAAGCTTATTGAATTGTGACAATAGGCTCCAAGCAATTCACATATCCATTGGAAAAAGGTAAGCATCTACTGATTAAGAAAGCTTAAGCACAACCTTTGACCACTATGTGACTTATATTGACATGTAAGTGACCCCTAGGTAACTAAACTAAACGTAATAATTAAAAACAAGGGAACTAAATCTGAGCAAAAACATCAGAGGCTGAAAACAGGTGAAATACACTTTGGAAAAATAATGTATTCAAAAGATGACATTTTAAAACTCACCAGAAGACACCACAGCAACACCAGGAAAAACAGTAAGAAACCACGGAGAGGTGAATGAAAAGTCAGTACCTAGATTTTCAACAGTATACATATTTAAAATGTCCAGTTTTCAACAACAAAAATTTATGATGCATGTAGAAAAATGTACAAGTGAGACTCACAGATGAGGAAAATAATCAGGCAATGCTAATTACTGTTGAAGATACACAGATGGTAGAATTAGCACAGACTTCACAGCAGTTATTATAAATATGTTCAAAGAATTAATAAAAACCACATTTAAAGAAATGAAGATATAATGACAATGGATTATAAAAGAGAGACTATCGATAAAGAAATCAAAATTGCAAAAAAGAATCAAATAAAATATGAAGATGAAAAGTAAAAATATGAAAATAGAATGACAGTGAAATATTTGAGAAAGAAAAAGAAACAATTAGTGAATTTAAAAATAGATCAATGTAGATTATGCAATAATCTTAACATTTTCAACATTTGATGAAAAAATTAATCCTTAAATTAAGAAGCTCAATAAACTCAAATTGGATAAACCAAAAGAGATATACACTTAAACACATCCTAATCAAAAGATTAAGCTAAAGAGAGACAGAAAATCTCCAAAATACTAAGGGTAAAATAATTCATGACATATAAGAGAAACTCCAATAAAATTAACAGCTATCTACTCATCAGAAACAATGGAGATGAGAAGCTAATGTAACAACAGAAGCAAAGTGCTAAGTAAAACAAAGCAAAACAACACAAAAGCTGTTGATCAAGAAGTTTGTATCTAATAAAACAGTTTCAAAATGAAGGCAAAATCAATGAATTCCCAGAAAAACAAACTGGTACAATTTATTGCTAACAGACCTGCTTCACAAGAAAAATAAAGGACATTTTTAAGCTGAAGGCAAGTGATATCATAGATTAATCTGAATACACATTAAAAAAAGTGTTGGTAAAAACAATTAAAGAGGTAATTTAAAAAAGTCTACTTATATTTTTTTCTCTTTTCTTAAACAATTTTAAAAAACAATTGAATAAACAATATATTTAAGGGTATTTTTGTGCTGTAACATATAGACATATAAGATATATAATGTATTTAGATTATATGTTATATATCCTGAAACATATGCAAATATAATATATTTGACACTAACTGCATAATAAAGGTGGGTGGGAACAAAGCTATAATGGAATAAGCAAATAAGTTACCAGATGGTAGCTTAAATTCATAGGAAGAGTACAAGTGAAAGTCAATAAAAATGTTAATAAAATAAACTATATTTTCTCTACTCTTTTTTCAACTTCTTTAAAAGAAATAAAATCAAAAAGTAATATTTATAATAATTTATTGCTGGGGTTGCAAAATATATATATACTTAGCAAGTACGGCAATAATAGAACAATGGAGGGCAAATGGAGCTATAAGGAAGTGAAGTTTCATATTTCACTAAAATTAGTTCAGTGTTAATGAATTAAATCAGCAGAAGTATATTCTAATAAGTTAAGATGTATAATATGAGCTTTAATACAACCACTAAGAAGATAACTCAAAATTAAAAAGGGAAACCAAATTTCATACTTAATTATATCCACTTTATTCAAAAGGAGGCAAAGCTACTCAAAATAAAGAAGAATAAGAGGAATATTATTTAAAAGAAGGAAAATTTGTTTTGAATAAAGAAAAATGAGAGGAAGAAAATTCCAGAAAAATAATAAGAAGGAGAAAGAAGGAGGAGAAGAGGGAGGAGAAGAAAGAGGAGAAGGAAGAGGAGGAGAAGAAGAAGAGGAGGAAGAGGAATAGGAAGAAGAAGGAGGAGGAGAAGACGAAGAGGAGGAGGAAGGAAGGAGGAGGAGGAGGAAGAAGAAAGATGAAGAAGAAGAAGAAGAAGAAGAAGAAGAAGAAGAAGGAAGAGGAGGAGGAGGAAGAGGAGGAGGAGGAGAGGAAGAGGAGAAGGGGGAGGGGAAGAAGAAAAGGAGGAAGAGAAAGAGGAAGAAGAGGAGGAAGAGAGGAAGAGGAGGAGGAGAGAAGAAGGAGGAGGAGGGAAGAAGGAGGAGGAGGGAAGGAGGATGAGGAGAAAAACAAAGAAGAAGAAGAATAAGGAGGAGGAGGAGGAGGAGAGGAAGAGGAGGAGGGGGAGGGGAAGAAGAAAAGGAGTGAGAGGAAGAGGAAGAAGAAGGAGGAGGAAGAGAGGAAGAGGAGGAGGAGAGAAGAAGGAGGAGGAGGGAAGAAGGAGGAGGAGGAAAAACAAAGAAGAAGAGGAAGAAGAAGAAGAAGAAGAAGAAGAAGAAGAAGAAGAAGAAGAAGAAGAAGAAGAAGAAGAAGAAGAAGAAGAAGCAGCAAAAGCAGCAGCAGAAGCAGCAGCAGCAGCAGCAGGAGGAGGAAAGGAGGAGGGGGAGGAGGGGGAGGAGTAGGGGAAGAAGAAGAGGAAAAAGAAGAAAAAGGAGGAGGAGGAGGAGGAAGAGAAAAATGAGGACATCATAGTGGAGAAGGAGGAGGAAGGAGGGAAAAGAAAAATCTTTCAATCCAGAACTCTATGTCCAGTGAAAGCCTTCATGAATGAACATAAAATAAAAAAGGTTTTGGGGTTTGGTGGTAGTGTTTTTGAGACAGAATCTCTCTCTATTGCCCAGGATAGAGTGCGGTGTGTGACCTCCGCTCACTGCAACCTCCGCCTTGTGAGTTCAAGGGATTCTCACACCTCAGCCCTCAGAGTAGCTGGGGCTACAGTTGAGCAGCACTATGCTAGGCTAATTTTTGTATTTTTTTAGTAAAGATGGGGATTCCAGGTTGGTCTTGGACTCTTGACCTCAAGTGATTTGCCCACCTTGGCCTCCCAAAGTGCTGAGATTACAGGCATGAGCCACCATACCTGGCCAAGAAGTTTTAAGATAAAAATAAAACTGGGAAAATTCATCCAAAACAGTCATATTACCTGATGGCAGTACCCCAGTGGGGACTGTGTATGCGGGCTTTAACCCCACATTTCCTTTCCCCACTGCCCTAGCAGAGTTTCTGTCCTTGCAGCAAATTTCTGCCTGGACATCCAGGTGTTTTCATGCATTCTCTGAAATCTAGGCAGAGGTTTCTAAAACTTAACTCTTATATTCTGTGCACCTGCAGGCCAAATGCAATGTGGATGCCGCCAAGGCTTGTAGCTTGCACCCTCTGAAGCAATGGCCTGAGCTGTACTTTATCTGCTTTTAGCCATGGCATGGCTGGGATGCAGGGCACCAAGTCTCAAGGCTGCACACACTAGACTCCGCCCACAATACCATTTTATCCTCCTAGGCCTCTGGGCCTATGATAGGAGGG
This sequence comes from Chlorocebus sabaeus, assembly GCF_047675955.1. Lineage (NCBI taxonomy): Eukaryota > Metazoa > Chordata > Mammalia > Primates > Cercopithecidae > Chlorocebus > Chlorocebus sabaeus. Next base: position 83,600,143 of record NC_132910.1, on the reverse strand, counting down.
CCTACTTTGAAGATCTGTGGCATGCCCTGGTGACACTTTGTCCATTGTCTTGGTGATTAACATTTGGCCTCTCTTTACTTATGCAAATTTCTGAAGTCAGCTTGAATTACTCTCAGAAAGTGGGCTTTTCTTTTCTACCACATGGTCAGGCTGCAAAATTTCCAAACCTTTATGCTCTGCTTTCCTTTTAAACACAATTTCCAGTTTCAAACCTTCTGTTTTTAAGTGCATGTAACTATAAGCTTTCAGGAAAAACAAACAAACAAACAAACAAAACAGGTCATATCCTGAAAGCCTGCTGCTTAGAAGTTTCTTCTGCAGATCCCCTAAATCATCTCTCTCAAGTTCAAATTTCCACAGATATCTAAGGCAGGTGAAAAAAGCTGCCAGGATCTTTACTAAAGCACAGCTAGAGTGACCTTCGCTCCAGTTCCCAATGAGTTCCTCATCTCCACCTGAAGCCACCTCTTTCTGGAATTCATTGTCCATATCACTATTAGAATTTTGGTTAAAATCATTCAATATGTCTCCAGGAAGTTCCAGACTTTCCCACATCTTCTTGTGTTCTAAACCCTTCAAACTGTTCCAGTCTTTTCCCATTACCCAGCTCCAAATTTGCTTCTACACTTTCAGGTTATATTTGTATCATTGACCCACTCCTGGTACCAATTCTCTGTTATTGTTCATTCTCACACTGCTATAAATATACTATCTGAGATTAGGCAATTTATATAGAGAGGTTTAATTTACTCACAGTTCTGCATGGCTGAGAAAGCCTCAGCAAACTTAAAATCATGTTGGAAGATGAAAGAAAAGCAAGGCATATCTGACATGGTGGCAGAAGAAAGAGAGTGAGAAACTGCCATAATTTAAACTGTTACATCTCATGAGAACTCATTCATGTCATGAGAACAGCATGGGGGAACTACCCCATGATCCAATCACCTCCAATTAGGTCCCTCCCTCGACATGTGGGGATTATAATTTGAAATGAGATTTGGGTAAGGACACAGAGTCAAACCATAATATTTAGTCATTTTAACAATGCCTATGAAAATAACATAAATTGTCAGGTCTTTTATCCACGTAGTGGAGCTGTGAGAAGAGGGCTACCATTCTCCAGACCCCAGAAAGTTAGATCCATTGACGGCTTGCAGTGGGTGCCTGGAAAAGCCACAGTCACTCAATGCCAGCCTGTGAACGCAGCAGCTGGGGCTGTTCCCTGCAAAGTCACAGGAGAAGAGCTCCCTAAGGCCGTAGGAGTTCACCCTTTGCATCAGCACATCCTGGATGTGAGACTTGGAGTCAAAAAAGACATCATTTTGGAGCTTTAAGATTTAGTGACTACCTGGCCAGGTTTTAGACTTACATAGGGCCTAAGGCCCCTTTGTTTTGTCCAATTTCTCCCATTTGGAATGGAAACATTTATCCAATTCCTGTACTCCCATTTTATCTTGGAAGTAACTAACTTGCTTTGATTTTACAGATTCAAAGGTGAAAGGTACTTTGTCTCAGATGAAACTATGAAACTTTGGACTATGGACTTTTGAATTAATGCTGGAATGATTAAGACTTTGGGGACTGTTGGGGAGGCATGATTAGTTTTGAAATGTGAAAAGAACATAAAATTTGATAGGGGTCGGGGTGGAATGATATGATTTAGCACTATGTCCTCATCCAAATCTCATCTCGAATTGAATTATAATTTTACTTTAGATTAATGAGTCTATGTAGAAACAAGGCATTAATTTAAGACACCCAAATCAATATATTTTGCAAGCTGGAAATTTTAATTTGGGGTTAAAAAATCCATAGAACATTTCTCTTTAGGTTGGATACTAGCTTATATAGTTAATTTTACAAAAAAAAAAAAAGAAAAAAAAAAGAAAGAAATCCTTGTTACTTTAGCTCATTTCCTCCTTAAAACTAATAATACTGAGAGTAATAGATGGTCTTTCTTGCTATCTATATTGCAACAGGTTGACTATATGCATATGAATATATATAATATGTTTAAAAATGTTTACATGACTGTTCACTTTAAACAATATGAAGAATCATAATATAAATGACCAAAACTATGCAAATGAAGTTCAGTTATAGGAAAAATTAAGAAATAACATAGCTAAACCAGCAGGCTGGAAGTTCTTTTATCAGTGCAAATAAAACTGATGACTCAAAAGATGAAGGCTAAGACAAATATCATAATATGTGAGGTACTATTGTATATATAATTTTCTTTTAAGAAATGTTTCTTTCCTTTTCTATATTTGAGAACTGAAGTGAGAGCTGAAATGTATCCAAAGGTAATTATTTGGTGTTTATATTTGTCTTACACTTATGACTATTATAATCTGTTAATAATAATAATGAAAACATTTATTTTTGGTATCAATTATAACAGAGTATAGCCATTTTTCTCATATAATTCATTGTAAAACTTTATACTTTTTTTGTAGCACAGTATTGATTATACATTTAAGAAATTATACTATATTATCCACATTCCTCACTTGGGAGATTATATAATTTCTGCAAAATGATTTTTAAGTGTCTGTGAGGCTACCAAAGAAAACACCCTCTCTTTTCATTCCCACTTTTGCTTTAAGCAGAACATTCTATTTTAGGAGATACAGAAACATAACCAGAAAGAAAAAGAAAAAAAAAAAGGATTGTTCTTATAGTTCCAGTTGACTCCCACCAGGTGGCAGATATTCAATGGCATTTTTTAATTAACACTTTATCGTTTATAGTCTGTCTAGAGTGACTTAATGAAAAAGATGAATATTTGGTAAGTTTATAAATTATTTATTTTATTTGAAAATATCTATGAAGTGTAGACAAAATTACTAAGCATTACTAAGCTAAGTAGGTTAACTTTACTTTTTTCTTTCCAATCTGTAGTGTGGTGGTGAACTCTTTAAAACAAAATGGTAAACATGCCATTTAGCTACTTTTGTTCTCTTATTTAGATGCAGTATCATTTTTTACATTTTTATTATCATATTTAAACAGTGATATAATATTTTAGACTTATAACAGAATGAAATTTATTTTTTGTATATCTATAGCGCAGGTACAATCTTGCTGAAAGTATTCTAATTGTATTGAATAAAATAAAATTACACGGAAAACATCAGCATATACTTATTATTTCTGAAAATATTATAAAGCAACTTCACTTTATAAAATTGTCTTTCAAAAAACTGAGGTTGCCTATGTCATTTTCTAGTCAAATTCTTCTATCTTCTACACTTCAGAGAGAACCATTTTCAAAATTGTTTTGGTTATTATTCCTACAAATTTACTTACAGTTTTCCACAAATTTCTATCCCTAAGCAATATTTTTCTTAGTTTCACATTTTGTCTATTGATTTTGCTGTAAAGAATCTTTTATATCTTGTTTTTATCTCAATACTGAGTTCCTAAGTTTTGTCCATAGCTTATATATCACTGCTATTGATTTCCTTACATTAATGTAGAAGACTGCCTGAATATTTATCTATTTTATTGTTGATGAATATTTGCAGTATTTTTAGTTGCTTGCATTATACAAACTGTCTATGTGTATTCTTGCATGTTTCCCTCACTGCATGTGTACAAAATTTTGGATTGATAGGATATGTACATCTTCAATTTCCCAAGGTAGTTGAACAGGTTTAAGTACCTGTTAGCAGTTAATTTGTTTCACATCCTAACGAACACTTGTTGTTATCACATTTTTAATTGCTGTTGACCTAATGGTTTCAATTCTTTGCTAAGATTGCTAATAAGAATTAGGTTATTTGTCTTCTAATCTTTTAATCTATTTCTACTAGATTATTTGCCATTTTCTATTTAATTTTTATGTATTTCAGATATTAAAACTTACGTAAATTACATGCAATGCACATTTTCTTTTTCCCAACTTTTGCCCTTTCCCCCTCTGTGTTTCTAAATATAATAAACATTATTCAGAAGAATGGTTCTAGGATAACGTATCTTGCATTACCTGGTAATAAGCTGGAACAGGAAAACCTTGCTTGCAGCTCAGCAGGAGAATCTGTGCTTTGCTTAGCACCATTGTGCAGGCTTCCACCACTGGCTGTAACTGTCTACAGATACAGTTATTTTAGCAACTGGTTTTAACAATTGATTTTGTAAACTATGAACACCTAACCTCAGGTTGCCTAGTGCTCAAGCAGTCTTTTGGATATCAGGCCACTCTCACAGTCACTCATAAAAAGCGAAAGCTGTGGAGATGGGGCTTATGAGGAGATGCTGCTGAGTCCTCTCCACCATAGCTGGGTCCTTCTAGCTTCATTCGCTCCTACCCAATATCATATCTGTGCAGCATGTCTAGAAATCAGGAAATCTAGAGACAACATTAGCAGTATTCATCACATATACAACATCCTTTTTCCCCATTGGTGTTCACTATCTTCTTGTAATTGAGGTTTTTATATATTTTTGAGTCTATTTTAGCCTTCCTCTTTTTCTTTTTCTAGTGTGATGTGCCTACCTATACAAATACCACACTCTCTTGAATTTTAGAGTTATAATGTGATTGTATATGACAAGTTACTTTTTATTTTAGTGTTCTTTATTTAATTTTTTAAATTTCATACACTCTCTCTTTTAGACAAATTGCTATTCTTCAGTTTTCTTGGCTTTAGAGTTTAGAAACAGGCAACAGGATTTAACTTTTTTAAATATAAATCTATGGTAGATAAAGGGAAGCTACTCAATATGGTCCTCTTGGGTTCAAAGAGCCTATTATAACTGCATTCCCATGGAAGAGGCCTAAACAGCCAATGTGGGATAATGCAAGTTTGGAACATCATTTGCTGGAAAAAAAATACTGATAGCTGCTGAAATACTGTTTCCTTGTACTGCAATGAATCATAAGATGATTTGACTATAATAATCAGAATATAATAGACTTGAACAATTATCATGAGGCTACATATGTTATCTAATCTGTACAGCATGATTTATAGAAGTTTATAGAAGTTTACCATTTTCTGCCAGCAATGTTCTTTCTTCCAACATCTTCAATTTTGTGAATTTAAAAGTAACAAAATATCCACAAATGTATATGGTTGTATTTCAAGGAGTAATGATGTGTGGAAAAATAGCACATTTATTTTTATGTAATTATGCAAAAACCTTGATAATATTTAAAATAATATTTTCACCAATATTTGTTAGGTATACTATTTGTACTAAGAAATAATCATTAACATTAATATTAGAGTTAATTGTGGTAGTAAGTGAATTTGAATACTAATTTATGTGAACAAAATTTATATACAAATATTTATTAGTTTTTAAATAAACACAGTTTTGTAGAAACATCATTTTTACTAATTTAACATTATAACACATTGTGCGATAATGTATTTTTCTAATTTCCCTCAACATTAGTTATCGTCTGTGTATTTTCAGTTAAGCTTAAGTCTCCTAGAATATAAACAGCTGAAACAGAAAGCTTTCATTGAAATGTAATTTAATATTTGAGCACAGTATTTTAAAGGTGTGTGTATTTTTTTAAATTGAGTTGTTTGATATTAACATCGCAATTCTATTAATTGGAAATAGCATTAAAAATTTACCTTTAATAGCCTATTTAGTTAACTAAGATACAAAGAGTATTAGAAAGTGATAGCTTAGATATGCAGAAAAACATACAGATTGAATAATTGATGGAAAATGAAGGTAAAATTAATTTTTCAGTAAAATATAATTAACATTATAAAGTATATTTTATATCTTCTGAATTAAATATAATTGATAATACCTGTTAAAATATTTATCAATAATAAAAATTATAAAATCATGTCTTAATTCCAATACATTTTACAAAGAGCAATCACTGATTTTATTTGAAATATTTTTAATGGGATAAGCTTAACATAATGAGAGAATGCATGGATATATGCAAGGAAAAGTGCTTCAGTAAGTTACATTTAAGTGAGAAAGGACTTTTGATATTAAGAATGAAATAGAATTATTGTCCAGTTTTACATTTTTGAGCTAGTTCGTACTATCAATCTGAAAAGTGTGTTTGGAAAATGTCTTCAATGTAGGCTTTTATTTCGTAACCTTCTCTAGAATAACGATGTGTTCACAAATATATGTGGATATTGAGAATTAAAGAAGCAATTGTGTCTATAGGCAATTAGAATTATGCTTTTCTTATTTTTCATTGAACTTGAATGAAGTTTCTATTGACCATATTATGTTCCTTATATTTGTCTCCCCATTGGCCTTTACTTTACCTTTAGATCCTAGGTGAAATAGATATAGATATAGATATACATCATACATACACATAACCCATTGCCTATTTCATATTTTTAATACACTATTTATTTGTTTTCAAGTAATAGTCCACTATTATTTGTTTTCTATGTCATACTTTTTATTGTTATATTCTTTCTACACAGTTAACTGAAAGACAGCCTCAAGCAAGTCCTTTAGGAGGTATTCCAGAAGAAGACATTATTATAAAAGTTAGCTTGTTAGTATGTTACTGTTCCTGACCATCTTGTGGGACAAGATGTGGAGGTATAAGGCAGTCATACTGATAATTTGACCCTGTACAGGCCTAGGCTAATGTGTGTGTGTGTGTGTCTTCATTTTTAATAAAATAACATTTAAAAAGTAAAAAAAAAAAAAAATAATTAAAATTTTTAAAATAGAAAAGGATTTATAGAATAAGGATATAATGAAAGAATGCATTTTTGTATAGATGTGCAGTATGTTTGTGTTTTAAGCTGTGTTATTATAAAAAGGTCAAAATTAATTAAAAAGTCTATGAAGTAAAAACGTTACAAGATAAGATTAATTTGTTATTAAGAAAGAACAGTATTTTGTTGTAAATTTTGTGTAGCCTAAGTATACAATGTTTATAAAGTCTACAGTAGTGTGGAGTAACGTCCTAGATCTTCACATGCACTCATCACTCATTCACTCACTCACTCACCCAGAGTTACTTCCAGTTTTGCAAGCTCCATTCATGGTAAGTGCCCTATACAAATGTACATTTTTTTAAATATTTTATACTGTGTTTTTACTGTATCTTTTCTATGTTTAGATACAGAAATTCTTACCATTGTGTTAAAATTGTCTACAGTATCCAGTACAGTAATATGCTGTACAAGTTTGTGGCCTAGAGCAACAGGTCATACTATATAACCTAAGTTTGTAGTAGTCTGTAGCATCTCGATTTCTGTCAGTACGCTCTATGATGTTTACACAACAAAAAAATTACCTAACAGTGCACTTCTCAGAACATATTCCCATCATTAAGCAACACATGACTGTATATGCAAATACTTTTGACTAACCTAACCTAATTGACATGTATAGATATCACACATGCTCAATAAAAGCAAGAATAAACATTCATTTAAAAGTTACATGTTACTTTTCTCAGAATAGAGTTGTGAATACTAAGAGTCTCAAAAAATTTCAGAAAGTTAATATTATATTAAGTATATTATTCATCAAAAAGGAATTAAATTAGAAAGGAGTAACACAAAGGTATCTAGGAAATTTCCAAATATACACAAAATAATCAACATACTCCTAAACAATGTATGTCAAGATATATTAAAACCTTTGAAACCATATTAAAAATTTGAAAGGAGGAATTAAAATACAAGTTATAACATATTGGAAACTAGTTATAAAATTACAACATATCAAAATTTGTGGGAGTCAGCTAAAGCAGTGCTAAGAGGAAAATTTCTAGCTTTACATGTTTATAATTTTTTTAAAGTAGAGATTTAAAACTCAGTAACTCAAATTCCTCCATTAGGAAGCTATAGAAGAAGAGAAAATTAAATCTGTTAGTGAAATAATAACAATAATAATAATAAAACAGAAGACAAAGAATAGAGAAAACCAACAGAGTCAAAGGTCATTTTCTAACAAAGATTACTAAAATTGATATGACTAGCAATATTGGTCAAGAAAACAATTTCCAATATCCAATAATGAAAAAGAAACACAAGTATAGATTCCATAATTGAGGAGAAAATGGACCATTGCCTTCAAAGGTGAAACTTTCTAAATTAGTCAAAAAGGAATGAAATATGAGATTACTTTTATATCTGTTAAAAATTAAATTTATTGTTGAAACTTTTTACTCCCTCCGAAAAAGAAGAAACAAATCTCTGACCCATATGGCTTCAGAGTTTAATTCTATCAAACATTTGAAAGAGGAAATAATACATATGTCACACCAACCCTTACCTAAAATAAAAGAAGTAGGAATACTTCCAAACACATTTTGTGATGTGAGCAAAACCCTGATACCAACACTTAATAAGGACAATTCAAGAACAATTTTACACAGATGTGCCCCATGATTAGAAGTAAACAGAGTATTAGCAAAGCAATCCAGATTAAAACAAGTACATGATGGTAATGCACATTTATTCCAAGAACACAAGGTTGGTTTAATTTTTGAAAATTAATCAATAAAATACAGCGCTTAAAACAAATATGGTGGCTATAAGAATGTATCTCTCTGATCTCCAACTACAGAATGTATAACTGACCAAAGACTCCAGGTGCAATGCTTTTATATTGATTGTTGAACTTGCATCATGGTCATGCTTTCCACAAGCTTCTCTCTCCATGCAGCAGGACTATCCATGGAAGCCCCTTCCTGGGGAATGGAGTTCTCCTAGGACATGGTCTGAATGTTATGGACTACCCTATGGCCTTGTGGAACTTTTCTTATAGCTGCATTATAATGTAAGAATGTTCCACCCAAATTATTTTCCTTTCATCCCTCCCACTTGTCCTCACTCAGAGTTAAATCTGTAACATAATTTGATGGCTCTCCTAGACTCCCCTGGCTACCTCTTTATATTTTTTCGTATTTTTTTTTTTGAGACAGAGTTTCACCCTTGTCACCCAGGCTAGAGTGCAATGATGTGATCTTGGCTGACTAAAACCTCCTCCTCCCAAGTTCAAATAATTCCCCTGCCTCAGCCTCCTGAGTAGCTGGGATTACAGGTGTGCACCACCATGCCCAGAATTTTTTTGTATTTTTAGTAGAGATGGGGTTTTACCACATTGGCCAGGTTGGTCTTGAACTACTAACCTCAGGGGATCCACCTGCTTTGGCCTCCCAAATTGCTAGGATTACAGGTATGAGCCACCATGGCTAGCCATAAAGTAATTTCTGCACATGTATTCCACCTTAGCATTTGCTTCTTGAAGTATGCCAACCAAAACAAGCGGTACTAGAAGTGGTCTGAGAAAAGAAGTGGTAAGATGAAGGCTTGGCATAGGCTGATTTACTACCTGACAAGGGCAGAGGACATCAGCCTGGTGGGTAGGTGGGGCAGAATGTTATGGCTGTCTTCACACAGGTGATAGTTTACTTGATAAGAACTTTACCAACCACAAGCAAGGAAAAGGTCCTGGTGTTGAGAAAAACATGATGATACACGTATTTGAAAAGTATGGTGGGTACAATGGCTATAAAGACAGTAGAGCTGGCTGGTTATTTTCAAGTTGTTATTGATATCATACAGATTTGTGAAAAGTCAATGACTGTTATAAGGGGAAACTCAAAAGGCCTCTGTGATAACTTACAAAAAACCTTTTGTCTCTTGAAGTAGAAGGCAGTTACAGTTGAACATCAGTGATCTGACAAGCTAACTGTTAGTGTTACAGAGCTCCATAAGTGGTCAATTGCTCAGACAAGATAAGACAGGCCCTAGCTGGGAACACTTGAGAACCTGAAACATGGAAGAAGGACATCTATATAGATGCTATTGAGGATATTGCCCTTCAATGGCATTAGAAAAGACAAATCTCCCCAGTGGGCAGAACTGCAATAAATGAGCCTGGTCATCCACTTGGTGAATAAGAAGTGACCCAAGGTAATCATACATTTAAATGTCTGGACATTACACAAGACTTGGCTGTCTGTTCAAGGGCCTGGAAACAAAAACAAACAAACAAACAAAAACAAAACTGTATGATTAGAGACAAGGAATTCAGGAATAGAGTCATGTGAATGGACATATGGAGGGATGTGTGAAATGTGAAGATTGTTGTATTACACTTGAAAAATTGAGAACTTATGACTAAATAATGAATTAATTTCAAGTGTATTAATTCATTATTTGGTTATAAGTTCTCAATTTTTTTTTTAGAACATATCAAATGGTAGACGCATTGACTAATGAAGTAAACAGGTGGCTTCCTTCCCTCTCTCATATTCTCTAAAAACATTTTCCCTAAAATAATTCTTGCACATTTAATACTATCTTGGTCTGCTTCTCTAAGGACTTAGGCCAACAGAGTAGGCAGAAAAATGCCCACCCTTCCATGCAAGGTATCTACTTCCTAATCTTTGGAACCTATGACTGTTACGTTACATGAAAATAGGGTTTTTGCTTATGTGATTTAGTTAAGCATCTTGAGACAGGGAGATTATCCTGAATTTTTAAAGTGGGTTATACACGCAATCTCATATACCATTATAAGAGGAAGACAAAGGGAGACTTAAACACAGATTGAAGAGAAGGCACTGTGACCACAGAGACAGTGAGTGCAGTGATGCCACTACATGACAGGAATACCCACAGTTATTAAAGCTGGAAGAGGCAGTGAACTTATTCTTGCTTAGAACATCTAGAGGAGTAGAGCCCAGAGAACACTTTGAATTTGGTCTATTGATACTGATTTCATACTTATGACCCCCAGAACTGTGACAAAATAAATTTTTACTGGTTTGAGCCACTAAATTTGTGGTAGTTTGATATAGAAGTCATAGGAAGTTAATACAGCCAACAGAAAAAATAAATAAGTTAAAGAAAGAAAATCACAGTACAACCCAATTCAGGCAAAAAAAAAAAAAGATGAAAAAGAATCAGCGTGTAGTCATGATAAAATAAAAAGCTCACAAATACTAGAGAAAAAAATGAATTTCTAAATTATATTAAAGACACCAATAGATAATGTTGAACTTAATGGTTAAATATTGAATGCCTTCTGACAAACAGCAGGGAGTTCTACTGTCTTTATAGCCATTGTACCCACCATACTTTTCAAATACTTGTATCATCATGTTTTTCTCAACACCAGGACCTTTTCCCTGCTTGTGGTTGGTAAAGTTCTTATCAAGTAAACTATCACCTGTGTGAAGACAGCCATAATAGGGATGTTCACTTGTAGCATTTCTGTTAAGCATTGCACTAAGAATCCCAGCCAGTGCAATAAAATTATGAAAAATCAAACAGAAGCATACAAATTAGAAAATAAGTGAAATGATCTTTATTCAGCGAGACCTAATTTTATACACACAAAAATGCAAATAAATCTACTTATGTAATGCTAAAACTAATGAAGGACTTTAAGCAACTTGCAGGGCATAAGGTCAATATAAACATCAAATTATCATCCTATATGCCTGCAATAAACAAGTAGGGAGTTTTTGAAAACTAATAGTACTGAAAAAGAAAGAGTGAAAGCCACTGTCATGAGATCAACTCACTTCCAATCAGTTTGGGAGCTTGGAAGAAAAATTATGAAACACTTCTGGGTAAGGGCAGGTGATCTTGTCTAATTTCCTTATAAATATGATGATCAACGCATGCTAACAAGGAGACTAATTGTATTTGTTAGGAGCATGGTCCATATTTGTGGTATCTTCTTATAAGGATGCTCTTGGCCAAGGATTGTTTATTGAAAATAAGCCCAAAAATTGGATTTGTGAAATGAAAGTCTCCAGAAATGCCATGTGAATTTGTTTCCTATTATTATGCTATCAAATTGCCATAAACTTAGTTGCTTAAAATAACACAAATTTAATATTTTACAAGTCTGGAATGGGTCTCACTAGAATAAAATCAAGGTGTTATCAGGCTGTATTCCTTTTTGAGGCTCTAGCACAGTATCTGTTTCCTGCTTATTAGTTTCCTTGCAGAAGTTAGTTTTTGCAAGTATGGAACTGAGGTCTTATTTTACAGTGGATTGTAATATTAACGTTGTCTTTAGCTTCTAAAACCTGCTTCATTTCTGGGCTGGTATCTCCCTTCTTTCATTTATAAAGCAAGCAATTGAATACAATCTTTCTTGTTTTGCACCTCTCTGACCCACTCTTGCCACATAAATTATATTTGGTCCACAATGGTAAATCAGGATCATCTCCCCATCTCGAGGTTCTTAACTTTAATCACATCTTGAAAAGCCCCTTTTCCTATGTAAGGAACCTGTGTTCATAGGTTCTGGGGATTAAGACAGAAACATATATCATAGGGAGAGATATATCATTCGGCCCAACACATTGGTTTATACAATGAAGCTATTTAATTAAATAAATTGTACCCTTTGTATGAAGCATCAATTTGCATACCTCACTTAGAGACCTTTTTGTCTTCAGACCAGAAAACACATGACTGATTCTGATAAGAAAAGCTCTAGAGTCAGCATTTGTTTCTCAAATCTTGCCTACCTTTGTACATGCCTCTTAATTGTTTGTCTTTGAAATTATTAAAAAGCTTTGTCTTGGATAAGACCTCTAATTTGTCAGAGTCTGATTTCTCAATTTCATTACTTTTGTTAGTTGAGATTATCCCAGAGAGCAGAATTGTCTTTTAGGCCCACCTATCACAATGACTAATATGTGTTTTGGTCAGAAAAAGAAGAGTATGAAAAAATATAAGAATTTGATGCCAGATTGAGTGCCTACATATCCTTGGGGAAAAGTGGCAAAATCTCAAAGTAAATTATGAGAGACAATGCTTGCAAACTGAATTTGGAGGAAATAGCATACAAAATGTAGTATATATAAGTATTCATTTTTTGCATGTGATTGTAATGTTTTTATATGTTCATATTTCAAAATTTGAGGAACACATAATAATAAAAATGATCAAAAATTTAAAAAAATATATCAAATCCCATCATTCAGTAATCATACTTTTATTTAACACATTTACCGAGTTAGAAAGGTAGGTAAGTGATAGGTAGAAAGAAATTGCCTAGAACAAAATTGGATAACACCATGCATCTTTTAAAAAGTATGCTTTTAATGTAATAACAGTATTATAATTGTTTCATGTAATAGGAAAAAAAAATAGATGAAACTAAAGGAATAACTAATCTTCAGAAGAATGTATCCCAGTTGTAAGAAATGTTCTTATATTATTCCTTAGGTATGTCTTGATACTCTGTTGCAAGAATAAACATATTACTGCATAATTAATCAATGGATAAAGTGATCACTACTATTAATTTCAATTCAGCATCTCTATTCCTGAGTTATTCTACTCTATTACATAAATTTATTGTTTGGTTATGAGTTCCCAATTTTTTTAGGACAAATCATGGATAATATAGTCATTCCTTATTGATTGTTTTAGCATGTATGATATTTTTGAACAATAAGCTTAGGAAGAAAAAAATATCCTCTAACTAACAGTTGTTAAATCTACTACTGGAGCATCTTTTATTCCTCCCCCTTTTTTTTTTTTTATTTTTTTGAGAAAAACACTTCCAAATTACGTTTCTTCAGAAGTTTACTTATTCATAAGATTTTATATGTAAATCTAATTAGTCATTTCCACAACAATTCCTGTGACACTATAAATAATTTAACATTTTTACTATGTCATCAGATTAAATTAACTTTAAATTCAGTATTTACATCTGCATTTTAAATCTTATGTGTTTCTGTAGTCAATACTCTTAAGTCTGATGTTTCATTAATGATTATTCTCTGTCACTTTTCTCTATTATATTCTATCCCAATAAAAGAAAATCTTTATACTGCCATCCTTCATATCTAAACTTTGCACTATAGCAAATTTGGAGAAAATGAATAAATACATAATACTACGGTTTGAAATTTTCAAATGAAAATGTAGAAAAAGATCACTTCATTGCATTTATTACACCTAAATAACTATTATAGTAACACCAACCACTTTGAAAAATAAGACGAGCTAAAAGGTTAACTTTACATATCAGATTTGGAGAGGAAGATATTTAACTTTTTATCATAACGTGAAAATTATTACATAGCCTACATTTTTATTTATAAATTTTATTTATAAATTTATAAATTCAAATAGTTAATAGAGTAGATTTTTTAAAGTATCAAATGTTTTCAGGTTTAAACATATAGAAGAACATGGTAAAACCTTGAAAACAAGTGTTGCAAATATTTATTGATCTGGCAGTTAGAAATTGGAGACACATAGAAAAGAAATTTGTATCATTGATTGGAAAGAATAAGATGCCATCCAAAATGACTTAAGATTTTCGTTAATAATTTCAGTTGTTTTAAAAACATTTTAATCTAGATAAAATGTTATTTCTCTCAGTAACATAGTGATTGAAAATTCTTTAGAATATATGTAAACTGTTGAAATAATTTTCTCATTTATTTACTTATTTATTTAGGGATAGAGTCTTGTTCTGTTGCACAGGCTGGAGTGCAGTGGCGCGATCTCAGCTCACTAAAAGCTCCGCCTCCCGGGTTCACGCCATTCTCGTGCCTCAGCCTCCCCAGTGGCTGGGAGTACAGGCGCCCATCACCACGCCCGGCTAATTTTTTTTTTGTATTTTTGGTAGAGACGGGGATTCACTGTGTTAGCCAGGATGCTCTCGATCTCCTGACGTTGTTATCCACCTGCCTTGGCCTCCCAAAGTGCTGGGATTACGGGCGTGAGCCACTGTGCCCGGTCTAATTTTCAAATATTTTAAGGTTAGCAGCTACATTTTACATGAAATTTTCAGGGTGTAAACATCCCTTATATTTTTTACTTGCATATGCCTATTACTTAATTCTCATTTAAACTTTGTATTCTTTTGCTGAAAATAAAATGTGTGAATTTGATATTCTTTGAAATGGAGAATAACAAATTTAAAGAAAACACTTTAACACAGCTTGTCTAAATGAAGAGGGTACCACCAAAAATCTTAAGCCTTGATAAATTGCTTCTCTGAATATTAACATAATGATTGCAGAAATCCTGGTATTAAAATATTATACATAAACATATTTTTGTTTATAAAATATTATTTAAAAATTGAATATATTACTTCTATTTTATATAAAAGTAACTGTGCTTCTTTTACTAAAGATTTAATAAGTGGCTCAGGTATGGTGGCTCACGTCTGTAATCCCAGCACTTTGGGAGGCCGAGGCGGGTGGATCACGAGGTCAGGAGATTGAGACCATCCTGGCCAACATGGTGAAACCCCGTCTCTACTAAAAATACAAAAATTAGCTGGGAGTGGTGGTGCGTGCCTGTAGTCCCAGCTACTCTGGAAGCTGAGGCAGGAGAATTGCTTGAACCTGGGAGGTAGAGATTGCAGTGAGCCAAGTTCACGCCACTGCACTTCAGTCTGGGGACAGAGCAGATTCTGTACCAAAAAACAAACAAACAAACAAAAAATCTAATAAGTGATTTCATAAAGAGATATTCTTTTTTTTCTAACCCGTGATAATTTTCTAACAAGATCATAATCATCTGAAGCATTATTATTTGGGCCTTAGAAGTATAGCCAATTATGTCTATTTAAAATATTCTGTTCATTTTCTGGTGTGGCATGTAAGGAGCTTGGACGTCATGACTCTCATCTTCAAAATAATTACAGGAGTGAACAAACTGAAAATAAACAACTCTTCTTAGATGCTTTAGAGAGCTGTTGTCAGAGGGCTAACCGCTTCCCTCCATGTTGAGGAGACAGGCTAATAAAGGGAAAACTAGCTTACTGGATCACAAGTTTAGGAGTAAAAAAGCCTATTGCTGAAGGTACTACTAGGGTAGGCAAAATTAAACTGCGACTTAAAATAAAACTTAAAGCAGATTTCAGAGAGAGAAAAATTATAATGAATAAAGACATATATTACATAATAAGTAAATCAATTCTCTAAGAAGATACAATTCTTAATGGGTATGACCCTGACCATAGAACATCAAAATACATGAGAAAAACTGATAGAACTATAAACAGTAATAGATGAATCTGCAATTATCATTGAAGTCTTTAATATACCTCTATGAGTAACTGATTAACTATCAGGAAAATCATCAATAAGGACATAGTTGAACTGAAGAGCACCGTTAATCAACAGGATCTCGTTGACATTTGTAGACCACTTCATCCAGTAACAGAAAAATACACATTTTTCTTAATCACACAGAGAACATTTACTGAAATACACCACATTATGGACCACAAAACATATGTTAACCAATATAAAATGTAAGATTATACCAAGAATGATTTATACTACAAAGAAATTAAATTAGAGGAATCAATAGAAGAAAAATAGCTGAAAAATTCCAAAACATTTAGAAATTTGACTAACGCACTTCTAAACAACAACTGGGTCATAGAAGAAGTCTTAAAATAAACTAAAACATATTTTAAACTAAGTGAAAATGATAATATAAACTATCAATATTTGTGCAACGCAGCAAAAGCTGTGCTTAGAGGAATATTTATAACATTGTAACATTGAATGTATATATTAGAGAAGAAAAATGATTTAAAATAAATAATCTAAGTTTCCAACTTAGAAAACTAGAAAAAGAATAATAAGTTAAATCCAAAATAAGCTGAATGAAATAACAAAAATTTTATCAGGAATCAATTAAATTGAAAATAAGAAATTAGTAAAGAAAACTACTAAAAGAAAAAAACTTATTCTTAAAAAAAAAAAAAAAAACCCTTATGAACACTCTAGTTAGCCACACAATCCAGCAATAACACTACTTAGTATTTACTCAAATGTCTTGAAACGTTAATCCACACACACACCTGAATACAAATGGCTATAGCAAATTTATTTGTAATTGTCAAAAAGTTGGAATCAACCAAGATGTCCTTCAATAATTGAGTGTACAAATAAATTGTGGTACATCCAGTCAGTATAACTATTATTCACTGACCAAAACAAATAAGCTTCCCAGCCATGAGAAGCCATGAAAGAAATGTAAATGTATGCTGCCGAGTCAAAGAAGCCAATGAGAAATGGCTATATACTGTTCAATTGTAACTATAAGACATTCAGCAACAACAAAAAGATCAGTGTTTGCGAAGACTTTCAGTGGTAGAGATGGATGGACAAGTGGAGCACAGGTGATTTTTAGGGTAATAGAATTTTCTGTGTGATATACCATAAGAATGGATACATTCATTAATTTTACATAGACAAATTGTGCCACAAAATATACACACAAAGTAGACAAGTTACTTTTAATCTAAAACAGTGTATTGAGTTTTCTTTCTTATATTAATCTCTCTTGACTTCTGCTATGTTCACAAATGTTGCATATTCTTCTTGTTTTATTAGTACTGAATAATATAAAAATATATTAAACTAGAATACCATATTTATAACATATTATGATGTTAGATCATTATAATATTCCATTTTTTCCTTATATCCCCAGAAAGAGTATTGTTTTGTCCAGACCTTAATTTTGGGAATTCTGTAAAATTATATTTTTAATGTATCAATTTATGTACCTCTTTTCCACATATTTTATAGCATTATTTCATCTTTTGGTTTGCTGTAGACTGGTGATTTTAATTATATTTAACTATTTCAATAATAATTTTTATTGCCTCCAAAAAAAGTGCGTATTTAAACTTGCTTTTATCTTATCCTCAGCTCCTCCTTAAAAAATCACAAAAGGTATTTCAGAAAGCATTTCAATTGTCATTTGTTAAATATTGTTAAAGTTTTTGAAATTATTAGAAAACACATATTTTTGGTAGCTAAAGAAAAGATATCTACTTATATCTACATACCCCAATATTTCTACCCAAAATAATACAGAATAAGAAGAAAAACACTACCTTAAAACTATACTATCAGCATCTGTCAAAGACATACACTGAGAAGTGCAAAATAATTATAATTTATTAAAAATTAAAATACCAACTTTCCAGTTAAAATTGGCATACAATCAAAAGATTTGTCACATAAGTTGGTATAGTTCAAAATGTAATTATATTTTGAAATTAAATATTGTAGGTATTTGTGTACACTTAATTTGTTCAGATCCTTCCATACTTTCTATGTTTGTTTTAATAAACTTAATTATAAGAGCAGTTTTAGGTTCACAGCAAAATTGTGGGGAAATTACAGAGAATTCTCATATACCCCTGTCCCCACCATGTACAATCACTCCCACTATCCATATCCCACATAAGAGTGGGACATTTATTACAATTGACGAATCTACATTGTTACACCATTATTGCCCAAAGTCCATGGTTTACATTGAGGTTCACTTTTGGTACTGTATATTCTATAGGTCTTGACAAATGTATAATGGCATGCATTCACCATTGTAATATCTACTCATGGGAATATTATAGCAGAATAATTTCACTGCCCTAAAAATCCTCTGTGCTATGCCTATTCATCCCTAACAACTCCCAACCCCTAGCAATCACTAATCTTCTTGTTATCGCCATAGTTTTGCTTTCTTCAATAAGTAATTTAGTTGGAAATACATAGTATGTAGCTTTTTCAGATTTACGTCCTTCATTTAATTATATGCATTTAAGTTTCCTACATGTCCTTTTATGGTTTGATAACTCATTTCTTTTTAGTGCTGAATGATATTCCATTGCTTGGATGTACCACAATTTCTGTATCCATTTACCTATTGAAGGGCATCTTGGTAGATTTAAAATTTTGTCAAGTATGAATAAGGCTGCTATAAACATTTGTGTGCAGGTTTTTGTGAGGACATAATTTTCACCTCTTTTGGGTAAATACTAACAAGAGTGATTTTGGCATTATATGATATCTCATGCTTTTTGGAACATAAATCTCAACATCTCCACATTTTGGGTGAGAAGCACAGGACAGCCAAAGACAGACTTGGGAGCTGCCTACAAACATGAGACTCTAGTTCCTCAACAACTGCAGCAGTGGCTCTCCACTCTTGCAGAAAAAGTATTAATAGCTGCATTTTGTCAGCCACAAGATCCTAGAAGGTCAGTGTCCGCAGCACAGCTCTGGCCTCCTGTAGCAGGATAAGGTCCAGCCACCATTCCTTAGCTGACTCTGCTGGGCCAGATGCAGACTGGGGTGCTGTTCTCTGAGGATTTATGGGTGCTGTTTTTAAGGTCCGCTGCCAGTCCCAACTCCAACCACTGAGTCTGCAATTAGCCCAAGAGTTGAACATGTACCCCAGCTCAGGACCCTTCCCAGGATGTTGTAATCATGACCTTTCCTTTGTCCCAGCTTGTAGGTGTCTGAGTCTGGAGCCTGGGACCCCAGGCCCTGTGCTTTAAGGGAGGAGGATGACTCAACAAAGAGGAAGAAGAGAAAAAGCAGTCATCTTCAATGTCATTTCCATACCAGCGCATCTTATCCTTAGAATCTATGTGGCAATGAAGACATCTTTTGTGCTTGAAAAAAAATGAATTATTTTCTTGAATTCTAACTGAAAATCTATAAAAGGTAAAATTATTAGTGTTCTATGAAGTAATTTATTGATAATTTTCCATTGCCCCTGAAGTATATATATTTATATATATATATGTGTGTGTGTGTGTGTGTATATGTATTTCTGCTTCCATAATTCTTAATTTATAAGAACATTATTAAAATTATGGCATTATCTTCCAGGAACTTTGTATTTTTGTTGTTATTAAAACAGCAAATACTGTGAAGCAAAATCTATGCATTTTACTTTTTTAACTAAGTTTACCAAAAGCATCTCTATTTTCACCTTCAGGTGAATGGACTTCAGAAAGCTTTGCTTTTTTCCCAAAGATTAGGTAAAAAACTCAAACTCTAATTTAAAGGTTGAACCTCAGTGTCTTTCTGTTTGAAGTATCTGTTGATATAAAATTAACTATATAAAAATTATCTTTAATTAACTGGTAAGTTCTGCTGTTATTTAAATTAAAACTATAAAAGTCTGTGTCACATTTCCTTCATGCATAAGGAAATTTGCAATTGAAAAAATTTAAAAGTAACTTAGAGTACCAGCTATTTGACCAATGAAAACTGAAGTTCAAAGAGTTATATATAAATGCACTTTCTGCAGCTGCATTGATTAATGTATCATCTTATGAAAACATTTTAATAGCTAAAACATCTACTTATTCTTCAAGTAGATGTGGATATTTCTTTGGAAAATTTTTGTTTTCTGATTGTCATGTGATCATTGATATCAACATGTCCTCCATGTTTATTGCCATAAAAAGTCAACAAATATTCTGGCATGGTGTATGCTCAACAATTTATTACTTTTTTTTCCTTTAAATATCAGCTTCATTTATTTACACTCATTCTCACTGAAAGAGTTATAAAAAGGAAAAGTCACACAATGAAATCAATTGTTGCAGATTTTCACTATTTGGTAAAACCAACCACAACAAAATATATGATCTGGAGTAGGATTCCCTAGTCTCTATTTTTTTTAGATTTTCTTAGAGTCAACATATAGTTTCCCACCTTTCCCACTGAATCCCAATTAATTGACTGCCTTGAATTTCCGCTTACATTTCAGGCCATAGCACCACCAAAACATGGTTAGCTGGTACACCAGGTGACTGGCATAGGATGCAGTATTATCCCACCACCATCAGATATCTAAAGAAGTTGTTGGACGCTCTACATACTCCCCTTCATATACCTCGGCACACTAGCCTTGTAAAGGAAGTGTTAGTCAAAATGATTTAGAAAAGGACTGACTGAATAAGAAAATTAACACTTTTCATATTAAAAATGTCTTCAAGTGAAACTTCTATTCACTTCATATACATTTTACATATTACAAGACTCCCCAAAAATGAAAGATGCCAGAAGTACAAACTGTAGGTCAACAAAATCATCATTTGTTTGTTTTACTGCATGAATTAACATTGATACTCTGCTGCATATTTTAAAATCTGCTACAAATTGTAAATGAGATTAGATACAAGTATATTAATTGTAAACCGGAACCATACCAGGCAAATCAGGAAATACAATCACCTTAGATGGGCGTGTGTATATGTGTGCTTTCCTCCAATTCAAGACTGTTCAAGTTGCCTGTACCACACAGACTGGACAATCCACTCACTCTAAGTCCTCTACAACAGTGATTCTCTACTCAATGCAATTTTGCCTCGCAGGTGACAGTTGTCAATATCCAGAGACTTGATTCTCAGCATTTGGGTATTATTACTGGCATCAAGTGGTTAGAGACCAAGGATGCTTGTAAATTTCATGCAATAAACAGGATAGTTCCCCAAAACAAAGCATTATCATGTCCAATACGTTAATAGTGCTTAGACTGAGAAACTTCACTTCAAATAGGTAACAACAGCCTTCTGTATCTAGTTTTTGGATTCAAAATGGAACCTAAAATTATTGAAATTTTGAACTTTCAGAAAATAAAATCACTTTCTCAAAACAATGTTCACTATGAAATATAGGGAAAATCACAGAAATATTGAATAATATTTACATTATTATTATTGTATTTCAACTTTAGTTTCCCATGCACCTAGGTCTCTCTTAGTGAGAATTGGTCAATATAACATTTCAAAAAATTAAAAAAAATAAATTTGTTTAAAGCATTTGTACTTTATAAGTATATAATGAAGATAAAGAAAATAGCCTGAGATAGATAGTAAGATGTTATAAATTTAAAATACCTTTCGAGGAACTCGCTTTTAAAAATTATCTCATTAATACTCACACTATGCTTACAGAGTAGGTGATAATAATTATTGCATCTGTTTCACAGATGAGCAAACTTGGTTACACAGAGGTTAATTACTTACACAAGTTTAATTTGAGAGTCGGTTATAGGACTAGGAATGATATGCCAATCTCATAGCTCCATATTATAAAACTATACATTTTTACTCTATAACAGGCCTAGTTTAAATACTGTATTTTTTCATTATTACATCAGTAATTAAACTTGACTCTGTATACTAGAACTAATATGATACCCTAATTTAGTATTTTACTTACTTATCAATTAAATGTATTTTATTGAATGGGAATTAGATACAGAGTATTTTCCTAAGTGCTATTAGAATGATCTTTAGATTAATGATTACAGGAAGGATCTTGTAGCTCAGGATGGGATTCTTCTCCAAATTCATCTTGCCTTCTTCAAAGGAAAAGTCCTCACATTCAGCAAGGTAGTCCTACATGTAATTTTCATAGATCCAAATCTCTGAAAAGGTTGATGGACGGAATTTATTTTCCTGTTTCTGCATGAGCATAGATATTTGATATATAGCCCTGATTTTTATAATATTTATTATTAATAAATTTCATCCCCTTATAAGCGGAAGTTTAAATAGGAAAATACTGTCTGTCCAGTATTGAACACATGGAAGTAATCTACACTTAGGATAACTTCTCACACTGAAGAAGTGTATAATACATGCTAATTATTATTGTTATTGTTACTACTCCCTAGACCAGGAGTTGGATGAAAATTTATTGAGTTAAATTCTGGCTACTAAATTTGCAGCCTCCTCCTGTCACTATCAAAATGGAATAACCAGCCAAGTTATTTCCAGTTGCTTTTGACCCTGATGATCAGGTTTCCATTAGGATATTTATAGGAATATTAAACTCATCTTGATCCTTTACTTCTAAAAATGTGTTTACAGAAAATAAAATTTAAATTATCCAATTAAACTACAAAATCAAATTAATCTAGTTTTTCATAGATTTATGATTTAAAATAAAGACAAATGGAGCAAAAGCAACTTTTACAATTTCTCCTATTTTTTATTTATTATTTATTTTTGAGACAGGTTCTAACTCTGCCACTCAGGCTGGAGAGTAGTGGAATGATCATCACTCACTGCAGGCTTGATCTCTCTTGTTCAAGTGATCCTCCCATCTCAGTCTCTCAAGTATCTGGGACCAGAGGTGTGTGCCATCGTGTTTGACTAATTTTTGTTTTTTAAAATATTTTTGTACAGATTGCATCTTACTATAGTGCCCAGGTTGGTCTCAAACTCCTGGTTTCAAGTGATCTGCCTACCTCTGCTTCCCAAAGATCTGGGATTACAGCTGTAAGCCTGTAATTACCACTTATTTTTGATGATTGACTTAGACATACAGCTTAAGTCCTGTTACTATTTCTAAGTAAATCAATCTATCAAAGAAGGCAGAAGAGTATATCGATTACATTTTTAGGTCTTAGAGGAGACTAAAATAACCAACTAAGAATCATAGCAGCTTTTTGACCTTGAACAATATTTTAACCTATCCTTTTTAATCTGTAAAACAGGGATTATGACAACAAAATTAATCAGCTCACAGAGTTGTTGTGAGAATTAATTGAATCAATCTATCACAATAAACTTAAAATTATCCTTAGAATGAAGTAAACAATCAAGAAATATAAACTAATATTTCTGTTGTCTTTCAGTAAATATCTTTTATTGTATTTATATAAGCCCTTTCTAGTCTATGTTTTTATTGAAAGGAGCTGTTAAATGTTATCAAATGCATTTTCCACATTTAGTAATAAGAGCATACGGTAACTCTTTGACTTTGCTGACGAAATGGATTACATTTGCATGTTTCTCATATTCTTGAAATGAACCCTAATTTGTCAGAATAAATTATGATTTGATATATTATAATATTATAGCCATACTAAAGATTTTGTGAGCGCGATATTGTGTAACAAACTTGCTTTCCAGTTGTGTCAGTTTGGATCCTTGGAGAAGCAAGACACCATGACAGATTTTACATGCATGAGATTTATTTAGGGAAGTGGCTGTGAAGGACAAAAGGGAGGGTGTAGAAGTAGGAAGGGAAACCTTTGGACCACAAGGCAGGCCAAACACCTGGGAAAACACAGCAAGAATCTCCAACACACAGTGCAGTTCTAGGAAAATCCTAGAGAGGTAGATGAGAGTATCAAGCCATATTTGCCCATTAGAGAAGACCCGCTTCCTGAAGGAGAAGGCTGCATTGGTTCCTCTAGCAATGCTCATTTATTACCAAGGAGAATCCTGGAGACTGGGGGATAAGGGGGAAGCATCACCTGCAGGCAGGTAGTAGTGGATCCTGAAGGGCAGTATCTGAGGCTGTCAGTCAACTATGTTCCCTGAAGCAAGAGATATAAGCAGTGATTTTCTGTGAGTTTCATACTTACCACTCGCACTATCTTTTATCTGCCTTTCCCAAGGCATGTGGCTTTGGGTTTAGCAGTTAGCTGAGCTTAAATAAAGCTCACACCCAGCTTTTGTTAAGAGAGTTGAGAAAGCTTTTCTTTCTTGTGAGATATGCAAGAGCCTGGACACAAGCATCAGAAAGTACCAAGGCCACAGAATATGCCTATCCATAGGAATAATTTGATAAGGAGAAATCTGTAAACTCCCATTTGTAAGATTGACAATAGATCCATGGGATAGAGTTTGTCTTTCATTTGCTCCAAAAGTTCAAGAAGGAGTTAAAATATTGAACTGACTTCTTCAAAAGTCATTATAGTGCACTAACAAGGTAGTAGGCAGCTTGATGGCTGCTATTCCGAAAACCCATGGTGGTGGAAATAGCTGCTCTCAGTTAATTCTCAGACCTATATCACATAATGTAAATTAATTGCCAATACTAGGACTAAGACTAAACATAAAAAGATGCATATAAATAGACCTAGCAAGAAGGAAGAAATAGGCCAGAAACATACAAGAGTTAGTGAATTAGAATTGTTAGAGGAAGTAGATGACAAATTCAACATATCTTATGAAATTATTTAAAGTGATTCAACCAGAGTACAATTCTTACTGGAAGTAAAATGTTTTCTCACATTAGTCATTTTAATTATTTTTAACTGTACATACACATATTTGGATTATTCTTAATCTTTGCTGCTATACATGCTATTGTCATTGATCTATGCCTAGCCTTCTTTCATGTATCAGCTTTCTTTTACATTTAATTTTATAAACTCATACTCATCTAAATGTAAAAAGTAAACATGAAATGCCACATACAAAAAATTCTCACATTTTAATAATAACTCCTAAAAACATATGATCATCCTCATCTGCCTAACCTGGCTTTTCCTTAATGAAGTTATCATCTTTCTGAATCTAACATTCACCATTCTCTTATCTTCTTTTTAAAACAAAACTTGTTTCTATTACATAGATTTCCAAAGTTATTTTTTACATATTAATTATCTTAACTGAAAATGTTTTCATGTTTTACATAATCTTTGAGAAACATTTTTATTAAGGATAGTAAATGTTAGATGTAATATTTGCTTCTTAGAGATTCACAATCTTATTAATGTGCTGAAAACTGTAATATGTAGACATTCTCTCCTTTTTGTTTTGGTTTCAATTCTGCTAATATTCTTTATCTAAATGCCTCATTTTCTATAACAAGTCCCACAGGAAAGTCCTGGGCAATAACATAATTATATTCTGGTTTTAAAATTATAGTGGTAAATACACTAAACGTGAAATCCATCCTCTTAACAAATGTTGTATAGCGACGTCACTACTTTTTGTGTATAACGAAAATATTACAACCATTGAATAGCAATTCCCCATTTCCCCTCCCTTACAAACTCTGGCAACCACCATTCTACTCATACTCAGGAGAGAACAGTGGTTCTACTTTATGCAGAGTAGGATGGTGGTTGCCAGAGTTTGTAAGGGAGGGAAATGGGAGTTCTATTTATGAGTCTATTTGGAATATCTCATGTAAGCAAAATTATACAGTATTGTTCTGTAACTGCTCTATTTCATTTAGCATAATGTCCTCCAGTATCACTAATGTTGATGCATATGGCAGGATTTTCTTCCTTTTAAAATCTAAACAAAAGCCTATTATAGGTACATAACACATTTTCTTTATTCATTTGTCAATGGACATTTAGATTGTTTATTATCTCAGGTATTGCAAATAATGCTGCAATGAATATAGGTGTAAAGATATCTCAACATCCTGATTTCAAGTTTTTTGGGAAATGTTACCAGAAGTAGGATTACTGCAGGCTTTGGTAACCATTATTTTACTCTCTATTTTTATGTGTTCAACAATTTTAGATTCCACATATAAGTGAGTGTGTTAGTTCATCTCACACTGCTCTAAATAAATACATGAGTTTGGATAATTTATAAAGAAAAGAAGTTTAATTGTCTCATGGTTCTGCAGGCTGTATAGGAAGCATATTAGCTTCTGCTTCTGGGGAGGCCTCAGGAAACTTACAATCATGGCAGAAGGTGAAGAGAAAATAGGCATGTCTTACATGACCAGAGCAGGTAAACGGTTGGCAGTTGCTACATACTTTTAAACAACCAAGTCTTATGAGACCTCACTCTCTATGCAGTACCAAGAGGGTGGTGCTAAACCATTCATGAGAACTCTGTCCCCATGATTCAATCACCTCCCACCAGGCCGTACCTCCAACAATGGGGATTACAATTCAATAAGAGATTTGGGTGGGGACACAGATCCATACCATATCAGTGAAATTATCTGGTAGTTGATTTTATGTGCCTGGATTATTTCACTTAACATAATGTCTTCCAGGTTCATTCATGTTATTACAAATGACAGAACTTCTTTCTAAGGCTGAATAGTATTTCATTGGTGTACATATACCACATTTCTAAATCTATTCATGTGTTGATAGACACTTAGGTTGATTCTACATCTTGACTGTCATAAATAGTGCTTCAATAAATGTGGAAATGCAGGTATTTATTTATCACATTTATTTCAATTCCTTTGGCTGTATACCCAGAAGTGGGATTATGGATCATATGACGGTTCCATTTTTATTTTTTGAGGAACCTCCATACCATTTCTGATGGTGGCTATAATTGTTTGCATTCCCACCAACAATGTACAATAATTCACTTCTTACCGCATCCTCACCAATTCTTGTCTTTCATCTTTTTAATAAAAGCCATTGCAAATGTGTAAAGTGATATCTCACTGTGGTTTTAATTGCATTTCTCTAATGATTAGCAGTGTTGAGTATCTTTTCACATACCTTTTGGCTATTTGTATGTCTTATTTTGAGGAATGTCTGTTCTGTTCCTTTGCCCATTTTTTAATTATTATAATTTTTTTTTTGCTACTGAGTTGTTTGAGTTTCTCACATATATTGGATATTAACCCCTTATCAAATGCATTATTTTCAAATACTTTCTTCCATTATTTGGATTGGATTTTTGCTTTGCTAATTGTTTTCTCTATGCTGTGAAGAAGCTTTTAAGTTTGATACCATTCCACTTTTTTCTTTTTGCTTTTGTTTCTTGTACTTAGAGGGTCATATCAAACACATTATTGCCCAGACTAATTTTACAGAGATACACCCCTATGTTTTCTTCTGGTAGCTTCACAGTTTCAAGTTTTACTTTTAAATCTTTAATCCATTTTGAGTTGATTTTTGTTTATGGTATTAGATAAGGATCCAATTTTATTTGCCTGCATCCAGTTTTCCCAACACCATTCACTGAAGAGATTGTCTCTTCCTCATTGTGTGTACTCAGCAGACTGCATTTTTTTTTTTTTTTTTTTGACAAAAATCAATTGACTTTAAATATATGGGTTTATTTTTGGGCTTTCTATCCTGTTCCATTTGTCAAACTATTTGTTTTAATGCTAAAACTATACTATTTTAACTGCGATCATTTTACAATATGTCTAAAAATTAGGGAGTATGTTGACACTGACTTAGTTCTTTTTGTTCAAGGTTATTTTGACTACTTGGGGTCTTTTGTAGTTTCATACAAATTAAATATTTTTTTTCTATGTCTGTGAAAAAAATTATAATTTTGATAGGAATTGCATTGAATCTGGAAATCCTTTTAAATAATATGAACATTTTCACAATATTAATTCTTCTACTCTATGAATATGGAATCTATATTTTTTTATTTGTGTCCTCTTCAACTTTTTATCAGTGTTTTATAAGTTATATTATACTGGTCTTTCACTTCCTTGGTTAAATTTACACTTAAGTATTCTAATTTTTTCTTAATTTTGTAAATTGAATTGTTTTCTTCATTTCCTTTTCACATATTATGTAAACTTATAGAAATACTACTGATTTTTGCACACTGATTTTATATCCTGCAACTTTACTGAGTTAGTTTATCAGTTCTAACAATTTCTCTCTCTTTTTTGTAGTATTTGGGCTTTTCTATACATAAGATCAGGTTATCAACAAAATGAGACAGTTTTATTTCTTCCTTTCCTATTAGATAATTTTATTTCTTAGTCTTGCCTAATTGCTCTGGATAGGACTTCCAGTACTATGTTGAAAAGAAATACTGAGAGTGAGCATCTATGTCTTGTCCCCAGTCTTAGAGAAAAAGCTTTCAAATTTCAGAAACTGAGAATGATGTTAACTACTGGTTTGGCACATATAGTCTTCATTGTTTTGAAGTATGTTTCTCATATACCTAATCTGTTTAAGGTTTTCATCATAAAAGAGTGATTTTATCAAAATATTTTTCTGCATATATTGAGATAATCATATCATTTTTATTATTTATCTTGTTGATGCTGGGTTTCACATTTACTGATTTGCATACATTGAACCATCTTTAAATCCCAGGAATAATAGCCCACTTGATCACAGTGAATGATTCTTTTAATGTATTGTTGAATTTGGTTTGCTAATATTTTGTTGAGAATTTTGACATCCATGTTTATCAAGAATTCCTATAATTTTCTTGTAGTGTTCTTGTCTGGTTTTAGTATCAGGATAATGCTGGCCTTGTAAACGAGTTTGAAAGTATTTCCTCAACTTTGATTTTTTTGTAAGAGTACAGAATAATTACTGTTAGTTTTTCTTTAAACGATTGGCAGCATTTTGCAGTGAGGCTGACCATCCTGAACTTTTCTTTGTTGGGAGAAATTGTAGTACTGATTCAGTCTCCTTACTCATTATTGATATGTTCAGATTTTCTATTTATTTATGTTTCAGTCTTTGTAGGTTGTGTTTCTAGAAATTCATCCATTTCTTCCAGGTTATCCAATTTGTTTGCATATCATTGTTTATAGTAGTTTCTTATGATCATTTGCATTTCTGTGGTAACAGTTGTAATGTCTCCTGTTTCATTTCTCATTTTATTTATTTGATATGTCTCTCTTTTATCCTAGTCTACCTAAGGGTTCTCCATTTTGAGTATGCTTTTAAAAACCCAACTCAGTTTCATTGATATTTTTATTTTCTAGTCTCTATTTTGTTTATTTCTCCTTCAATCTTTTTTTTCCCCTTTCTGCTAACATTGAGCTCAGTTTTTTTTTCTTTTTCTTTTTCTAGTTCTGTGTGGTGTCAGTTTAGATTAATTGAATTTTTTTCTGATATAGATGTTAATTGCTATAAATTTTTCTCAGGATTCGTTTTGCTGCATTCTATAGGTTTTGGTATGTTCTTTCCTTTTTCATTGGTCTCAAAATACTGTTTTGGTTTCCTTTTTATTTCTGTTGGGATCTAGTGCTTGTTATGAAGTATTTTGTTTAATTTCCACAGATTTATGTATTTACCAAGAATTTTCTTCTTAATGATTTCTAGATTCATATAATTGTGAGACAAAATATTACTTAATATGATTTCTATATTCTTAAAGTTTTAAGACTTGCTTTATGTCCTAACATGTTGTCTATCCTGATTAACATTCCATATGTGCTTAAAAAAAGAAGAATGTGTCTTTTGGTGTTTGGAGATCACATGTTCTATATATATGTGTTAGGTCCCTTTGGTCTAAAGTGTAATTCAAGTTCAATGTTTTTCCATTGATTTTCTGTCCAGATGCTCCTTTCATTGACGAAAGTGGGCTATTGAGGTCCCCCACTATTATTGTATTACAGACTTCCCCTTCCTTCAGATTATTTAATAACTGCTTTATGTATTTAGGTGCTGTAATACTCAGTGCATATATTTTTACAAGTGTTATGTCC
Source organism: Chlorocebus sabaeus (assembly GCF_047675955.1). Lineage (NCBI taxonomy): Eukaryota > Metazoa > Chordata > Mammalia > Primates > Cercopithecidae > Chlorocebus > Chlorocebus sabaeus. The sequence goes on along the minus strand of NC_132910.1, from coordinate 83,570,244 downwards.
TTTTGGTGAATTGACCCCTTTTTCATTATGTAGTGACATTTTTTTCCCTTTTTATATATTTTGTTACTTAATATCCATTTTGTCTGATATCAATATAACTACTCCTGCTTTCTTTTTAACATTTCTTTGTGTGAAGTATCTTTTACCATCTTTTAATTTTCAATCTATGTGTGTCTTTACATATAAAAGATTCATAGTAACGTAAGTGTTTTGTAGACATCATATGGTTAGATCTTGGGTTTTTGTTTGTTTGTTTGTTTGTTTTAATCCAGTCTGCAACTCTGCCTTTTGATTGTAAAACCTAAACTATTTTCATTAAAAATAATTAGCAATAGGTAAGAATTTGCTATCGATATTTTTTTAAATTGTTTCCCTGGTTGTTTTGCAGGTTATTTATTTCTTCCTCTCTTGTTGCCTTTCTTGCTGAATTGATGATTTTCTGTTGTGGTATGCCTTGAACTCTTTCTTTTTGTATTTTGCGCAACTCCATAGGGTCTTGCTTTCTGATTACTATGAGGCTTACATTAAACATTTTATTTTTATAACAGGCTACCTTGAGCTGACAATAACTTTCTTTACGCGTACAGAAACTCTACACTTTTACTACCTCCCCTGACCCTTTATGATTTTGATATGAAAATTTAAATTTGGGGGAAAATTTTTATCTCTTAACAATTTATTGTAGCTACAGTTGTTTTTAACCTTCATAGTAGAGATAAATTTGCTTTACATACTGAGTTTATAAATATTTAAAAATTCTGAATATGTCTACATATTACTTAGGTCATTTAATTTTTTACTTGTCAATTTTTTGTTGTTGTTGTTCTTAATTAGCAGTCTTGTGTTTCAGCTTAGAGGACTCCTTTAACAATTCCTATATGTCAGACCTGGTAGAGAAGAACTCCTTTAACATTTATTGATTTTAGAAACTTTTTATTCCTTCCTCATTTCTGAAGGACAGCTTTCCAGTGTAAAGTATTCTTGATTGGCAGTTTTTTTTTTTTTTTTTTTCCCCCTCTTCAGTACTTTGAATATATCATCTCACTCTGTTTTGGCCTGTAGAGTTTCTGCTGAGAAATATGTTAAAAGCTGACTGGGGATTCATTGAATGTGGTATGTTTCTTGTATTTCACTGCTTTTAGTAGTCTTTCTTTATTTTTTAATATTGATAATTTGATTATTATGTATATTGGTAAATTTTTTGTGGGGGTAAATTTTATGGGAGCTTGCTAAGATTACTGCACCTGGATATTGTCATCTTTCTCCAAACGTAGGAAATTTTTAGTCATTATTTTCTTAAATATACTTTCTGATTCTTTTTCTCTCTCTTTTCCTTTTGTAATTCCTATTATGCAAAGACAAATTTGTTTGATGGCATTCCATAATTTTCATGGGTCTTTATTATTTTTTAATCTTTTTTCTTTTTGCTCTTCTTACCGGATAATTGCAAATGTCCTCTTTTCAAGCTCACTGATTCTTTTTTCTGCTTGTTCAAGGGTGCTGTCAAAGATTCCTAATAATTTTTTTATTTCAGTTATTGTACCTTTTATATCTAGGGATTTCATTTTTTATTGTTTCTATTTCTTTATCACGTTTTTCATTTTGTTCACAAATTGTCAAATTTCATTTAATTTGTTGTCTGTAGTTTTTTGGACTTCCCTGAACTTCTTTAAGATGATTATTCTGATTTTTTTTTTGTCAGTTGTTTCACAGATTTCTCTTTCTTCCAGGTCAATTATTGGAGTTTTATTAGTTTATTTTGATAGTCTGACATTTTCTTGAATTTTTATAATCCTCATGTTCTTTCATTGGTGCCTGATTTAAGAATATATATACTTCTTCCAACAGTTGTTGGAAAGTGTTTTAATTTTTTGAGAAAATTTCATCCTGTTTTCCATAGTGGCTGTGTAACTGGAGACCTCAATTTAAAATATATTAAAAATATATTAAAATATATTTAAAAATATATTTAAAACATATTTAAAAATATATTAAAATATATTTAAAAATATATTTAAAATATATTTAAAAATATATTAAAATATATTTAAAAATATATTAAAAATATATTTAAAAATATATTAAAAATATATTTAAAAATATATTAAAATATATTTATAAATATATTAAAATATATTTATAAATATATTTTAATATATTTTTAAATATATTTTAAATATATTTATATATATTAATCACACACTATCTTTTTCTTCTTTCTCACTCCTTTTACTCCATCATTTCTTCCCTCTCTAGGCACTCCCTCCAGCAATGCATCCTTATCTAATTTTGTTCCTGCTTAAGGAATTCCTGAGACTGATTTTGAGACAAACCAGGCACACAGCCCAGATTCAGGAATTTTCCTACTTAGAGGGAGTCATGAACAATTAGTCTACTACCATCAGGCCAAAGTCAAGATAACAGCAACTGTATATCTGAATAAGCAATTTCCCAAGGTAGCCACTGAAACAAAGACACAGAGACCCTGCACCCTGCACCACTCCTGCATATAAATTAAAAAATGTAAGATGGTCTTTGTGAATATAGTTCACCATCTTCTCATTTTTCTGGCTCTCCAATTAAACCTGCTTTTCCTTCCAATCGTATTCATCTTTTGTGTGAGTAGCCAAAGCTGGGTTCAGTTACAGTTGTATTATTTATATTCACACCAACAATGTACAGGTGTTCCAATTTCTCCACATAAATGCTGCTTTAGTACGACTTCTTTCTCTTCTTTTACTTTCAGGTTTTCTATGGAAACATTAACCTATAACTTATTACCTCTCCCTTAATTCAAGCGGAAAAATCTCACTTCTTATTTCAGAGAAAAAAATAAATTTATTAAGTGTACATTTTGAAATGGCAGTGTGATCTTAATTATTCTCCTTTTCTTCTCTCTTATTATTAGAGGAAGAGAGTTGTTTTTTTTGTAAACAGTATTACTCTTTTTTTTTTTCTTTATAACATCTTTTGTTCATTATATTGGGGACTGTATTCTGTAATTGAACCATGCCTTATCATAACTTTACTTCTCTTTACTGGTTAAGACAAGTGACATTAACATACTTTCAGTTACCATACATCTTAAAGACTGTTTTTCGACTACATTATTTTTTTAGCCAGTCAACAAATATTTATTGAGTACTATGTGTTATTCAATGGACATATATGTAAATAAAAGAGAGATACTTCTTGTTCTCATAATTTACCACATCATGGAAGAAAATAGACACCACAACCTAATTAAAATTTGGAAATTGCACTGTACAAAACGATAATAAAGAGAAATTTATTGTGTTCTAGTAATCTATTCAGTGAAAGATTATTGTTTCTCATGTGCTGATAGTTTTCTCTGAGTAAGTGCATTAACTAAAAGTGTTAATTAATTGTTAATTTAACCATAAGTGTTAGAATGCTGAATGGATTCTTCCACTCCACCACTTCAAACTTGTGGAAGAGCATTGTTGTTAAGTACAGACTTCAAGAATGAAAGAAGAATATGTGTTGAAAGGAAACCTTTGAATTAAAAAAATAAGATTCTTTGTGTGTCACCACTGTGCATTCCTTGTCTTCAAGTCTCCAGTCATTACCAGCATTAAGGTGAAGCACCTTGCTACCAGGAAGCTCACAGTTGACTTGTGCTAGAGTTCTTATAAGGAGCCAATGTGCAGGCATATTCTAGCTACATGTACAGCCTTAATTTTTGATTTTCCTGCTCTCTACCAAAGCAGAATTCTCCAAAATAAGATGCAAGTATAAGTTCAGTTTTTATTTTAAAACAATGCTGACAGGCTGGTACATCCTATTCTAAAACAACTCACAGACCCATAGTTGTAGAACATCATTTTAGTTTGGCTTAAAACATAATGATGAGGAATGTAATCATGATGTTGCAAATGTAAACTATTTTTTACATTAGAAGCCTGTGTAATATGACTGTGGCACAGATGGAAGATGCAGAAGATGAAGACACTGACTGTATTGTGGTGGAAGTTGAGAAAGAAGGAAAGAAGTAAATGTTAAAAGAAAAGTGATTCTTCATTTTTTGGACGCTTGTCTAAAAAATGTAGTGATTCACTTAGAGCTGCTGCAGTCAACATTTAGCATTCGATGAAAGTTGTTAAAAAATGAACTGTTGCACTTAAGTAGAAATTGTACAAATAAAAGCCAAACACTCTAAAAATAGTTAATACTAAAGAAAATTGTTTGGTTCTGTCCAGTTGGATTTGGAAAAACACATTCTATAATCTGTGCAACATACGAATCTAGAGAAGATAAGTGTAAATAGAAATAAGATGGTTAGAAGGCAATTTCCAAGGAAATGCAAGGTTGAAAAGAATAATGATGTGAAGGAAATGCCACATAACTGTGTTCTTCATTGTTAACTATTCTAAGAATGTTAACGTGCTCAAATACATGACTCAGAAACATTAGTAACCTATTCCAAAACTTTTGAAAGATATCAAACTTCTAAGATGTTTCCAAGTTTGCATATTTTATAACACAATTTCTCTTTGAATCCATTGAGTTATTTCTCAAATGAAGCGTTGAAACAAAACAGAAGAAATGAGGTTAGACTCATATAATTCTAATCCATAATTTTCTTATGGGATATACATTAAAAATAGCACACAGGAGGCAGGTAGATTGACAGCAAAGAAAGAATGCCACTTTGCTAATCACTAAGCAGCAAAAATATAAAGTAGAACACTCTTTCAAACTACTTTTGTGTTCCTGAAACTTCTGAGGGTGGAATTCTGCTATATGTTCTTTTGAGTATTAAAAAGGTTGATGATTAGCAATTGGAGTACATTTTTCAATGAGGATCACATCTTATGATTCATACTCTACTATACAGAGGATGGCATTTGAAAGATGACAATGACTGTGATAAAGAGGTTCAAGGTACCAAAGATGAAGTGAAAGAAGTAGGTGTGGAAGAGAATGATGATATAGCAGAAAATTATGAATAATGTCAATGTCTGGCAGGCTGTGAGCTGCAATGACTTAGATTGTATACATTATAGATAGTAACCTGCAGGGCAAAACTCTAGAAATAAATATTAATTATTCACAGCCTTACATTGTTTAATTTGCTAAGTTTTGAAACAGCATAGTGTATGTTTTCAAGATCAGTTTATTGTATTTAGAATTTTATCATAAAATTTTGTATGAGATATATAGAATGCAGCAAATTATCTGTTTATTCATTTCTTACAATGGACTTTTGTGAAGTACTTTGGGTTCTTATGAAAAACTGGGCCTTATGAAGTACTTTCTTTATCTAGTAGCTATGAAATACATGAGAACTATAACTGAGTCATACAGGTATTTGGATATTTTTTTCAAAAGGACAACTAAGGTTATTTTCCACTCTGCTTATATGATGATTCTTTAGTCACTGTGTAGTAGAAATGATATCTTTTATTTATTTATTTATTTATTTATTTATTTATTTATTTTTATTATTATTAAACTTCAAGTTGTAGGGTACATGTGCACAACGTGCAGGTTTGCTACATATGTATACTTGTGCCATGTTGGTGTGCTGCACCCATCAACTCGTCATTTACATCAGGTATAACTCCCAACGCAATCCCTCCCCACTCCCCCCTCCCCATGATAGGCCCCGGTGTGTGATGTTCCCCTTCCCGAGTCCAAGTGATCTCATTGTTCAGTTCCCGCCTATGAGTGAGAACATGCGGTGTTTGGTTTTCTGTTCTTGTGATAGTTTGCTAAGAATGATGGTTTCCAGCTGCATCCATGTCCCTACAAAGGACACAAACTCATCCTTTTTTATGGCTGCATAGTATTCCATGGTGTATATGTGCCACATTTTCTTAATCCAATCTGTCACTGATGGACATTTGGGTTGATTCCAAGTCTTTGCTATTCTGAATAGTGCTGCAATAAACATACGTGTGCATGTGTCTTTATAGCAGCATAATTTAAAACTTTGACCTTCATATGATAGAAAAGTTAAAAATAAACCCTAGACTTGTAACTGATGCTAATATTATAATTTCATCTGTTGATTTTTATATTACATAACAGTTATATTAAAAGAAAGTTGTAAATATTACCACAATTCATGCCTAGATATAAATAAAATCTTAACTTCATCTGAAATGAAAACTTCTGAATTTAGAGCATATAAATCTCTAGAAATCAGTGGTGTCACACAGGGCCTTCGCTCACGTTCACATATGCATTTGACTTTCTTTCTTTGTTTAGAGTGATTATTATTAACACTCCATGTGAATTATTAGACTCTTCTGGTCACTTCTATAAAGCTTGGATCCAAGCTCTACCCAAATAACTAGAACCAGAATCTCTGGGCATGGAGCCTACACATTTTTGCTGGTTTCTACTATTTCTAGTGGTGATTCTAATGCCTGGAGGATGCCGAAAACTATGGCGGTAAAGTAGTGACATGCATGAATTCTTAAAAGGAAAAAAGTATCTTCTTTGGAATTTATATTTGTAATCAAGTCGTCCATTTGTTTTTCTTCTACTTAATTTCCTCAGTTGTGAACAGACTTACTAAAATGTTTTGAACAATATATGTGAATTAATCTTATAGCCATCACAAGATTATATGATAAACTTTTATTTTAAAATTTTAAAGCAATTTTTTAAGATTCTTTTGTTTTTAAGAATTAAATTCTTAGTGTAGTATTTATATATTAAAATAGTAACTTTCCAGAGTGATAGGGCATTAACCAAAGTAGCAATTTTTTCTCAATTGAAGAAAAAATGTCATCCTAAAACTAGGTTTGTGAAACACTTACTGAATTTCAAATAATACATTCTACTTAGTTTAAAAACATATCTTGTTACTTTACTTCAAGTTTTAGTTTAATTTAATTACCTTAAAAGTTGCAAAATATTTCAAAGCAATACTTCCCTACAAGTCACTTTATTAATGAGAAAACATTTGGGGTTTTTCTTAATTTAATGGGGTACTTTATTATATTTAAAAAGGGCTCTTTAGAAGTAAGGTCTCCTATTGGATAAAGCAAATCTAAAAAGTAGTAGAAAACTGTCAATAATGCCCAAGAGTCCTATAAAATGTTTGATTTCTTTCATGGTATGTTATACTTCATCAGATTTCCTAGTCTAAGCTGCAGTTCACATTGCCATTCTGAAACAGTTCAATGATCAGTAATTTCTCTTCTAGCTGTGGCATAACAACCTCAAATTCAGGTTATTTTGGGAACTGGAATTTGTTTTGCATAAATTATATTTTAAAAATAATTTCCAAATGAGATTAATTGATAATAGGAAAACTATTCAAAGAGATATGTAACTGGGCTTTGAGTGTTTTTCTAGACTTAAAGCCACAATTGTCATTTGGTGGTTAGATAT